>NW_026622874.1:83210683-83892320 GCF_023065955.2 Ursus arctos | reverse complement strand
GAAACCCAACTCCAAGTGTATAAAACAAACAAAAGCAATCAATCAGGGCACGTGACTGCCAAGTAGATAAGCTCATGGATGACTGGATCTGGGATCCTCGTCTTCATCTCAGCCCCATCTCCCTCTAGACTGGGGCCATTCTTAGACTGGCTCGCTTCTCAAGTACCAAGAACTCCTGGCTTCTATCCTCCCAGCTGAGCAACTCCAGAAGAAAGAAGACATTTCTCCATCAACAGTTACAGTAAAGGTCTTGGGGCAGGTTTCCCATTGACCCATTTTTGTTCATAATCACCTGAGTCAATTGTGGTGGCCGGGAAATGGGAGTCACGGATTTTCAGGTCTGGGCTATCTTTCTGTCCCTGGACACACAAGAAGGAAGATCAGCCTCACCTTAATTCCTGTCTCATGAGAGTGGGATAAAGGGCTGATGCTTTAGAGGAAATCAAGGTGCTATTATCAGAAGAAGGTTAAATAGGCAGTGGGATGTTCATGGTGCACTACAGATGAGAAGATGTCAGATCACACACGGGGTCTTTTAGCCATTCTAGATCATTCCACAGATTCTCTCCTAAGATCCACTGGTTTCCCAGGCCCTGCTGTAGCTACTGAGGATGCAGCAGTGAAGAGAAGACTCTCTGCCCCTAAGGAACTTCCATTCTAGGTGAGAGAGACAGCCACTGGACATGGAACCAAACCAACCAAAAATGTAAATTCTGTGAAGGACGGAAAATCGGGTAATCTGACGGGATCTGACCAGTGTTGGTGGTGGAGCAAGGTCAGGGAGGGCGTTCTGAGGAGGTGACGAAGTTGAGTAAAGTCAGGGGTAGAGGAATCAGCCCTAAAAAGACCAAGGGAAACTGTCCCCAGCAAAGCGATTATCGGGTGCAGAGGCCCTGAAGTGTGCAAGAATGTGGTTCGTTGAAGGACAGAAAGGACAGCATGGTGGGAATCTTATGAACAAAAGAAAAAGCATAGCAGGGACGTGGGCTGGGGTCAGATTATGCAGATGGGGGGCCAGGGTGAACTTCCACAGCATAAAGCCGCTGCATGGTTTCAGGCAGGGGAGTAAGGTGATCTGATCTATGCTCTGGAAATGTTACTCTGGCCACTGAGGGGGTAGACTCTACAGGGGCAAGAAGAAAGGTCTGGAGGCAGATTAGGAAGCTATCGCTTTAATTCAGGCTGAAAGTATTGGCATCTCAGCCTAGGGTTTCAAAGGGCTATGACTTTTTCCTGAGGGCAGTGGGGAATTGAGACGTTTTAGCAGGAAATGATGTGATTAGGGTTGCGTGTGTGTGTGTGTGTGTGTGTGTGTGTGTGTGTGTTACATCAGAGCCTTGGCTCTGCTCCATAGAATAGAAATTACAGCAGAGACCAGGAAGATAACAAGAAAATAGCAGAGTCCTTTGGCCCCAAGATTCTCCAGGACATTTGCTCTCCTTCCCACCTTCTAGGTTGAGGGATGTGGAAGGAGGGCACTGTCTTGTCCTTGAGATCTGACTAAGGAAATCAGACTCAGGGTAGAGACCCCCAAATGGGGTCCTGAACACACTTGGCCAGGAAAACTAGGAGAAAGAGGCTTTGCCCTAAACAGGCTTTGCGGACAGAAGCACTCAACACTGTACTTGGTTGGTGCCTCGCAGAAAGAATTGGTGGAGAGTATGGGTTTGGAGTCAGCTGAAACTGGCTTCAAGTCCTCATTGCATCACTTGCTGGGTGACCTTGAGAGAACTACGGAATCCTGTGCCGCTCTTTCCTTGTAAGTAAAATAATAGGACCTATGTCTTTTGGGCCATATGACCTCTTTATTATATAATGAGGATTGCATATGACGATACACATACAGGCTTAACACAGTGCCTGGCATATATGAAGTGCTCAATAAATGTCAGCCTTAGCTATAAATAAAACAAGGATGCCAAAGAAGCCAGCCCTCCTAACGAGATTAGTTTTAATCTACCGCCTTCAGAATAACATGCGGGTGACTATCACATGGTTAATCACTTTCCGTGAGAAAACTGCGCTAGGAAAGCAAAATGACCCAAGAGGCAGCTAGAGGTTCAAATGGTGTCTTTGTTGAGAGGTGAGATAAACACCTCAATAGATAACCAAGAGGCTTAACATCACTTTGGACACTTTCCTAAAATCGGTGGAACAGGACGTGGTTTAGGACTTTTCCTATGGCTTGGAATGTTGGCCAAAGTCCTAAGGCTGAAAACAAGAAGCAGGAAATATTCCCACATCTGGAGCCGAAGAGCTGCCAAGTGACTTCTCCCGGGTCGTGAAGAGATGGCCAGACAGGCCTGTAGCCCTGCCTCTGAAGACTGCCATCTAGACTCTACGGACCGAAGAGTAAGTTTCAGCGAGGTGGGGGAAATAATGGGACCTGGGGGAGAAAGGTGCTTTGGCTCTTTCTGTCCCATCGCCATGGTGGAGGAGGGGATGGCTTTCTTATTCAGTGAAATGTCCCACCGTGAAGGACAAACTAGAATAATCATTTCTTCTGGTAAAACAGTTTTCAAAATGGTTCCAATGGTATGGAGGTTGCCTCTCTCTGCAGCCTTCTGTATTCTTAATGTCTCGAGGAGAACCTGTAAATTGGCAGCTTGCAGGATCATTCCAGTCTGCTGATGTCTGGCTGTGCCCACTTGGTTTTACAATTTGCATTGCAGTGAGTCGAATGTGGGCCCCCATTCCTGCCATCAATTAGCATCTGCCTACTGCAATGAGGCGCCCCCGCCTCAGCTTACCCCAGTCCCCAGCCTTCTCTATGGTCCTCTGCCTGCCCCACTCCTAAGTCATTTGCTTGGTTCTGGTGAGACCCCTGGATTAGAGCAAAACAGAGCCATGGAAGTATGGATGCCACCGACTCCCATCGGTTTGTCCAAATGAAATGATTTCATCCATGAAACCACATGGGTCCACTGCCATTCTTTGGCTAAGTTTTCAGTTTTCCGCACTGTTTTGTATTCACTCAGATCTTTTCATTCTTCTTCTGGAATCAATTCTTTGGCCCTCTACAGTTTCCTATAATATCATCTATCTCATCGAAATTTTCTGATTTCCTAGGCCATATGAAGTTATGCATATTTTCTTGCATTTTTCATTTGTTTTCCTTCATGGTAACTCTGATTTCCCTTATTCTTAATGGTGCCTTGTCTCTCTTCCTCTTGATCAGATTAATTAAAGTCTTCTTCCCACCAAAGATCCATTTTTGAATTTTGTCTCATCCATATTGTATTGGGTGTAAATATTTGAAAGTTTCAAATATATGGATGACAGCCTTCCATAATTGCTGGCACAGATATAGATTCGCCTCTTTTTAAAACATAAGGAAATCCATAGGGTGCCTGGGTAGCTCAGTCCGTTAAGTCGTTGGACTCTTGGTTTTGGCTCAGGTTGTGGTCTCAGGGTCGTGAGATCAAGCCCCACGTGGGCCCTACACTCAGCATGCAGCCTGCTTGGGGCTCTCTCTCCCTCGCCCTCTGGTCCTTCTTTGCCCTCTAAAATAAATAAATAAATCTTTAAAAAATAGGTAAATCCACCTATATATAGTGTGTACATATGTGTGTATACACATGCATACATATGTATTTTATGTATATACCATATACATATACACACACATATATATATATTTTTACATGGGAATCTGGGAGAGAGGAGGACCAGATAGATATTAGACTTCTGTGATCAAGTGATCAAGTTGCCTTCATCCCCAGAAGTTTGTCTAGATTGTTTATTAGTTTCAATTAACTTTTAAATTACTTCATACTCTTTAATCAATCTGGAATTTACATTGATGTATAGTGCAAGATGAAAATTTAATTTTACTTTATTTATTCCTCCCCCCAAGTATTAATCAATTGTCCCACTGTCATTTATTGAATATTTTTTCTCTCTTGCCTTTGTGTGGCCGCTTTTATTATCTAATAAAGTCGGGTACATGAAAGATTGTCTCAGCGCTCTCTGTTCTATTCCATTGATCTATGTTTCAGGACTTACTTGTACTATGCTTTTTTTTCATCTTTGAAACTTTATAGTCCATTTTAGTGTCTGTATTCAGCGTGTCCCCTAATTATTCTTCACTTTCAAGTCGTTCTTGGCTCTTTGGGCCATTTATTTATCTGGTTGAAGATAGAGTTATTTTGACAAAGTAACTCTAAAATCCTTTCCCACCAAAGGAAAACAAATACTACAAATACAAAATTAATTGTATGGGGATATATATTAGGATTACATCAAACCTATGTATTTATTTAGGAAGAACCGACGTTATGAAATAATCCTTCTTTAATTCCATTTGTCTGATCTTGTTTTATGTTCCCTGGATGACCTTTCTTCGGATACATTCAACAAGAGGCTTCTGGTTCTGTTTATCCTCGTTTTGAAAAGGAAGAAATTGAGTGTTACCCGAGGTCATGCAGCTTGGAAGCAGTGGAGGCTGGATTTGAACGCACACCCATCCGATGGGGGAGCCTGCACTCTTCACTACGCTACTTTATTCAAGACTATATCATACTTGGAAAGAATGCTAGTAACTGTTTTCCGGAGAAGTATCAATTTCATCAAGATTTTCCAGTTTGCTAGCATAGAATTGCACATTGTACTCCTCACAGGCCTTCCTGACTTCTTGGTTGGGGTGTCTACCACATTGAACATTTTTCTTCTTTCTTTTTTTTTTAGTTAATGGAAACTATCACGGCTACCCTCTCCCTCCTATGCCCTGGCCCTGGCCCACTCTCTCATCCTGAATTCAGAACCTTGTCATTTGGGCTCTCCCACGTACTGTCTCGTCAACCTCCTGTTGAGTCAGTAGAGAGAACTAGCACTCAGGATAGAGTGCTCTGGTCACGTCGAGCGGTTCAAGTCCTGGATCCCCGGGGTCTGATGTTCAGTTCAGTTCAGGGTTATGTAGTCCAACTGTATGCCGCTCTCTGGCTCCTACCAGTCTCATCACTCGTCCCAGCAAGGGTCACCGTCGGCAATGTTGTTATTTATCGACTTGCTTGCTTGCCTGTTTCCTCATCACCTGCCGGCTGCCGTGGAGTCTGCGCACACGCACCGCATCTGGGCTCTCTGCACAGTGTGTGGCGCATAGTAGGAGCTCGGTGCATACACGCTGGACCTGAGAATCCATGACAACCTGGATCCCAGCTGTGCAACCTCTGGAAACTGAACTCCTTGAGCACGGTTCCAAATCTGAAAAGCTGACAATACCATGGAGGGGTTTGGGAAAAGAAAGAAAGAAAGAAAGAAAGAACAAACAAACGTAGGTAAAGCCCTTAGCTCTCTATGTGGTACGTACAGAGCTCTCGAGAAGCACAAGTCCTCCTCCTCATCATCACTGTCATCATCTTCATCCCAATTATTTAAATTTAAAAGCACTGTCAGAGAAGCAGGTGGAGTGTTGCCCAGACGAGATTTTGTAGGATTGGAATCTATTCAGTTTGGAGTCAAATCATACAAGTCAAGCAGCTCATTTCTGTCTTATTTTATTTTATTTATTTTATTTTTTGCCAGGACCCAAAGATTGACCATTTTTTACAGGAACTGATCCACACTAATGGTTCCTAACATCACCATTTATTATTGTCTCTCACGGTTCTGGGAACTGACCTGGGACCCGCTGTGTGGGACCCTCCCTGGTAAGTTGGTGGCTGGGGCTCCATGCGTCCCACAGGCTTCCCCACACACGTGGCTGGCTGTGGGCTGGGACCTCAGCAGGAGCTCCCAGAGGGAGCACCCACGAGCAGCCTCGGCATGGCCTGGGCGTCCTCACAGCGTGGCAGCTGGGTCCCAAGAGCGGCACGTCCCGGGACACAGAGCCAGGAGGAAGCTCGGTAGCTTTTTCTAACCTCGCCTTGGGAATCACAAGGCATTCCTTCCACCACATTCTAATTGTTAGAAGCAGCCCCCATTCAAACGGAGGGGGAATCAGGCTCTACCTTTTGATGGATGACGCGCCAAAGAATTTGTGGATGTGTTTAAGACCAGCCAACTAGTCCTAGTGAGAGGACACCGATGTACGGATCAGATGACTCTTTTAATAATCAGCAGAAATAAATACAGTTGTCAAGTGCCTCCGAACATTTGTGTCCGTTCTCTCTCCCGGTAGGCATTGCGGTTATCGCGCTGGGGTGCTAGATTTACATCCACCAAGGTTCAGATTCCGGCTCTGCCACCATTAGCCTTGAGAATCCAGGCAGGTTCGTTAGCCTCTCTGGAAAGCGGATGTGATGAAGGGGAAGCAGCACGAGCGTCGGCACCCGGGAGGTTCACTCTGTTTACTGTCACAGACGCTCCAACCAGGCGGGGGCAGGTTCCTTCCAAAAGCGGGGGCAAGCATGAGGGTCACCTTGCCCTCAGCCGGGTCCCTTGGGGACTTGAATTCCTTACTGTTCATGTGGCTCTCAAGTGAGCCCCTCTAAAGGCTGGGTTCCAGGTGCTGGGGTGGGTGGGCATGGCAACAGCCCCGTGGCAGCCGGCGCGTGGCCAGGCTCTCATATTTGCCAGTGTGGGCGCAAACACTCTCTCCCCAGAAAAGCTGCTTGAAGGCATAGACTAGGGGAAGGGAAGGTTAAAAATAAAGAGTGGCCATGTTCGGTCTTGAAATTAAGGAAAGCCTGGACTCAAAGGCCCCTTGATTCCCTTGCTTTGGGAGAGGCAGGCTGTGGAGATGGAGACCATGGACCTTCCTTCCCCTAGAGCCTTAATTCATGGAAACATCTAGAACCAGGCGACTGCCCGTCCTAGCTCACAGCTGGGGTCTCCTCAGAAGCATTCATGTGTCCGTTCCTTTTCAAGGTTTGCGAACTAGCAGCCCTGTCTGCCTTTTGTGTGGCCCTAGAGAGGTTCTGAATGTTAAAGTTGGAACGTTTCTGAATTGGGCAGTGGCTCTCCAGTTATCCCCTACCCTCCCTGTTATCTGTGTCCAGGCAGCTTGTTTACATCAAATATTGTCTTGCCTCAGATCATCAGCCAAGTGTGGTTTTCATCCCACTTCCTTTGGCTTTTCCTTTTCCTGCTCTCTCAACGCCGATAAAACGTACGTGGATGATGCGTGCGTGGCGCTCCCGGAACTGTGCTCAGTACTCATTGGCTATCATCTCGGTTACTATCCTGGAAACCCTGCAAGGGAGATTGTCTCCACTCCGCAGAAAAAGCAACCGAGGAGCAGAGGGGTTAACCAATTTACCCAAGATGACATGGTTTGTGAAAGTGGCAAAACTGGTATTTCAATCTAGAGAGCAGCAGTTAGGCGTTAATTTTTAGTTGCAAGTGACAAGGAAATCCACTTCAAATTGGTTTAATTTAAGAAAAAAAAAATGATGAGATTGATTGGCTGAAATAGGGTATGTCTGGGTCTGGGGGCTCAAACTCCATCTCTGAGTTCCCGTTTCCTCTGTGTGGCGTCATTTTCAGACGAGCCCTATCCTTGCAGTGGTGAGATGGCTTCTAGAATTTCCTAGCCAACAGCCCTCTCCCAACCCTAGTCAATGAAGAACTTTTTTCTGCCCTCCGATAGGCCTTTTTTTTTTTTTTTTTAATGCCCAGGACATGATAACTCAGGTAAGAATCAAATCCCATAATCATCTCAGAACTAATCATGAAGCCAGAGGGATATGATGGGTATAGGTCACAGCCTCATGCTTGAAGCCTTGGGTGGATTGGCCTCTCCTGAACCATAGTGACTGAGAATGAGGGGTGCAGAGTAGCACAACGAATATTGGTATGCCCTTTCCAGAAGGGAAACATGTCCAATACATATGCTAGCAAAGACATTTGTTGCCATTCTCATAGGCTTCAGAGGTATTGAGAATCTTCCATTAGGAGTAAATACGTAGGGGCGCCTGGGTAGCTCAGTGGGTTGGGTGTCCAACCCTTGATTTCGGCTCAGGTCATGATTCCAGGGTTGTGAGATCGAGCCCTGCATTGAGGAGTCTGCTTGAGAATTCTCTCCCTGTGCCCCTCCCCCTGCTCACATACACACTCTCTCTAAAATACATAAATAAATAAATAAAACCTTAAGAAAAAAGAGTGAATACCTAAACACATTAAGGATTAGATGGATCTGTGCCTGTAATCTTAGCAGCCAGCAAGTGACCCCACAATATGAGCTTTTAGGAGACACCTGCTGTTGGTATCTTCTAGAACCCATTCCCCCCCACACCTTTTTGTTTCATTGCACCATCCTTTTCTTCTGGAAAACCACCTGTCTCCCATGTCATCCAAGGGGATTGTCTCTTATCTCCTTAATATTCCAGGGGTAAGCATGTGACCCAGACTTGAAAAATCTGATATTTATCTCCCCGGTGAAGATAATTAAATTAGAGATGGATATTCAAGCCAAGCCAGTAAAACTCAGTCCTAAAACTTCCACGGGACTATTGGAAAAAAATAAATTCTAGGGATGCCTGGGTGGCTCAGTCAGTTAAGTTAAAGTGACTTAAGTCAGTTAAGTAAGTAAGTTAACTTAGTAAGTTGACTGACTTAACCACCACACTAAGCAGAAATCAAGCTGACTCTTGATTTCAGCTCAGGTCATGATCTCAGGGTCATGAGATCGAGCCCCAGGTTGGGCTCCATGCTGGGCATGGAGGTTGCTTGAGATTTTCTGTCTCCCTCTCCCCCAGCCCACCCCACTCTCTCTCTCTTTAAAAAAAAAAAAAAAAAAAGGAAAATATAAATTCTCCTTTCACTAGTATTTTGTATTGCTAAGCAGCTCTAGGGATATGGACTGGAGCTTCTAGGGCCACCAAGAAAATGAAGCTATGGAGAAAATTAGGTGAAGGCAGAGAAGGACAGCTTTCTGATATCCTGAGTCCCTGGATCCATTTGTACCTGAAGCCAGACAACCCAAGGCTTATTTAGTTACCTAAACAAAGAGATTATGCCTCTTTTCTTTCTTTTAATTACTGCAATTCGAGGTGGGTTTTGCCACTTGTAAACCTAAGACATCCAACATACGAGTGAAATACCAAGGCAGGAATTGCCCTCCGGGAGGGAACAAGGCAGAAGGACACTCTTCCCATTTAGTCAGAGGGAAAGGGAGGGTATGAGGTCCCCTTGTTTTAGGACCTGGGGTATCTGAGGGCTAGGCCTGTTGGGGGTCAGAGAGACACCCCTAATGAGGCTCTATCCTAAGCTTTGACCCCTCAGACACTGCCTGGTCATGCAGACTGCTCTTTGGAAATTCCCTGGAAGTTATGCATGGCTAATTAGAAATACCAGTAGTAATACTGTTTCTATTATTCCCACCTGTCTTAGCAGAAGGTGTTCTAGAACAAAGAAGCTCCTGAACATTTTCATGTGGGGCTTAACCACGCAGGTTGTAGGGGCTGATAGACCTGAGTTCAAGCCCTCACTTGACCACTTAACAGCTGTGTGACCTTATTCAAATTACTCGGCACTTCTGCGACTCGGCTCTCTCAGACATAAAATGGGTTTAGTAATAACATCCGGGGCACCTGGGTGGCTCAGTCTGTTAAGTGTCTGCCTTCAGCTCAGGTCATGATCCCGGGACCCTGGGATTGAGCTCCCCTTCGGGTTCCCTGCTTAGTGGGGAGTCTCCCGCTTCTCTCTCTCCCTCTGCCTCTCCCCTCTGCTCGTGCTCTCTCTCAAATAAATAAATAAAATCTTTAAAAAATATATATCATCCAGCTCCTACAGTTTATGTGAGGCTAACATGGGCTTAACCCTGGTGAGAACTTGGTAATAACTCAATAAAAGCTAGCAATTGTCATCATAATAAAGCGAACTGCATTTCCCCCGAGAGGTTCAGTTTTGTGTTCAGTGTAATTAGAAATCTCTCCCTTTGCTGTTTTTTTCTTGCTCACGGGCCTTTCGGCAGTGGATGTAACCACAGGTGATGGATGTTATTGAAGATTTATGAACAGTGCAGTTAAGAGCATAGACTCGGGAACGGGACCACCTGGATTCAAAGCCTACCCTCGTTCTTGACTTTGTGGACTTGGACAAAAGGCTCCATTGCCGTGTGACTCGGTTTCCCCATAAAATGGGGATAAGAGAAATAGGATCTCTCTTGTTGGAATTAAGTAAATTAATACTTATAGAGTGTTTAGAAGAGCGACTGGAACATTCTCTGTAAGGGCTGGTCGTCGTCTGTGCATTTAACTTGGTGCCACATCAACCATAGATATGGCTCAGTGGCCGAGTCCTGACTTCTGCTGGACACAGGCAACTCTGTGTACACACTAAGGCTTTGCTGAGTTCCCACTGCTTGGGTTCTCTTGTGGTCCTGCTAATCTCAGCATCACTCAGCAATGCACATTCTGGTGACAGCTCTGGCCATGCCAACACTGTGTGTGGGCTTTCACAAAATTTTATGTGATTCATCACAAATTTTTTAAAGGCAGCCCGCATTCAAAATCTGGCTCTTCCACCTGCTGTTTTCCCTAGGGCCAGCTCCTTAACCTCTGAGCCTCGGCCTCCTCTACGATAAAATGGCAAGAATAACCGTCTCTACCTCATATAGTTGTTGTGAGGAACGCGAGTTATTACGGTAGAGCCCCAGGACAGGGTTTGACACATCATAAATGTTAAATTACTGTATTATGGATAAGAATGTCCAGTTAATAGGTTCTGTAAATAGAAGGCCCCCAAAATACCCTTAGAATTCTCCTAAAGGGCTGACGGTGTGTGCCCATTGATCTTGTACCTTAGGGGTTTCAAGCTCGTAGCCCGCTTGAAATACATTTCAAATGGACATATTTTATTTGCATAGCCTGGAGTTTCAAAAAATTAGAATTAGTGGCACATATTTTAAAATCAGGACGTTTTATGTAAAAATACAGTTTCCAGCTTTTTTGGGGAATGGGAGAATATGGCACCGCTGGACTGCCTTCTTGTAGGCTCTCTCTGGGAGAGGACGCCACAGGGGCTACTCACGTTAGGCGGGACAAAGTACTCTTCCGGTCAAGCGCTCTTGGCTCACAGCACTCAGGTTTTTTCACTCCTGGAATGCTTCATGCACCAGCCTGGCTCCTGTAATGATGCAAACAATAGCTAACACGTATACGGAACATACCGTATTCCAGGTACTGTCTCATTCGATCTCCCTAACAATCCTAAGGGAGAAGTATTAGTATTGTCCCTCTCATATTAAGGATGGGAGGGCATGGCTAAGTAAGTTCCCAGGGTTATGAGCTGGTACGTGGCAGAGCTGGGAGTTGAACACTCTGGCTTCAGAGTCTGTGTTCTCACCATTGCACCGTTCTCTAGAGTAACCCCTTTCTTCTAACCTCGGTAAAGTTTTCTGCAGTTGCATCAATGAGATGGGAACACGGTCCAGAGGGTTGATATTCAGTTTTCATGGCCACATTGGCCAAGAGAGCCTAGTTATGGATGTCTAGGGTCATAACGTAGGGAATTAACTGACTCATTTTCCCATTGCTCTCAGCAACTCCAGACTCATCTCTGATACCCAAGGACAGTTCTACTCAGAATAGAAGCTCCCACCAGAAGCCGTTGCACTTGGAAGTGAGAGTGACCTCCCACCCTAGTGCCTCCCAACTCAGCCCTGAGCCGCAGGGCATGGAGGACCAAAGGAATCCTCAGGAGTTGGTCCTGTCTGCTCATCCTTGACAACTACAGACACACTTCTTCCTAGATGGCTGTACTCACTTTCCAAACATGCCGAGGGTCAAATCAAGGTGACACACTCCTACACTGAAGGTGTCACCCACCTTTTTTTTTTTTTTTAACCCAGAGCCTGTGATTCTCGATTGAGAAATTCCTCAATTTTCTACACAGCCTTTTCAGCAAGATTTGGTCAAGTTTCTTCCTGAAATTTGTATTATAGAAAAAAGACATCTTATTTCCCCTTTCTGGTTATAGAATTATGTAATAATATTTGAACATGTTGTTTCAAAGTACGACTCACCCTTCCTTCCAAACCCTGGAGAATCACTGATCGATGAGTGATTCTCGTGGATTTTTAAGAGGATGTCTTTACCCAAATGGTAGCTTTTGAGATAATGCCTGACAACTGCTATCAGATGCTTAACATTTGAAAATAAATTCACAAAACACAGAAGATGAACAGATGGTCTGCGAGTTTTGTCCATTCTCTGTAGCTTTCCACCACTCTCTGCTGCATCAGACATAAAGGAGTTTGAGCCAGCCCCAGGTGGGTGGATTGCGAGGGGGAGGTGAGCTGTCCCCAGGCCTGAGCCATACCCAGCAACAGCTGTCTCCAGGGGCCCTGCAGGAGGGCTGCACCCACAGACAGGGTCCTTGCTCCTGGTTCCTGCTGGTGGGGACAGTGCTAGTGGGGAAGGGCATTAAAGTCACCTGGGTCCTCTGGCTGGTAGAGCGGCTTCTGTCTTCTTATCCCCTGGAAGAATTCGGAGTGAGATTTCTTCCCTGCCTGTGCTTGCCTGGTGACACCCCACGTCAGAAGGTGTGGTTCCAGAATCCAGTTTGGCCAATTTACCAGCGTTTGGGTTAGACTGTAGGCTATGACCTTGTCCATACCCGGTGTAGCAGATGACCACAAACTAGATGGCTTAAAACAATAGACATTTATCTTAATAGGATCATCCTCTTAAAACAATAGAAACAGACCGTTCGGGAGGTCAGAAGTCTAAAATCAAGGTGTGGGCAGAGCTGCACTCTCAAGCCCGAGGGGGAGAATCTGCTCTTTACCCCTTCCAGCTGCCGGCAGCTGGCGGTATTCCTTAGCTTGTGGCCCCATCCTCAGCCCGCCTTCCCCTCTGCATGTCTGTGTGGTCTCCCTTTGCCTAAAGACACCAGTGACAGCATTATGGCCCACCCTGGTAATACGGGGTAATCTCTCCCCCTCACGATCCTTAGTGTCATTACATCTGCAAAGACCCTTTCCCAAAGAGCAAAAGCAAAAAAAAAGTGGCTTTTATAAATTCCAGGGTTAGGACTCAAAATCTCGGGGTGGTCTTCTTCTACTTACTCCATCAAGTCGAAGCCCTGGTCTTTCTGCTTCTCCTCCCTTCCGGTCCTGGCGTCTTCCCTTCAGAAAAGTCACACAGCCCCTGGAGGTTCCTAAAAAGACTGATCCTGGGATGGCTGAGAGAACACCCTGCTGGGAATCAGGAGAACCATTTTGGTTGGACAGTCCAAATCAATCACCTTCTCTCTCTCTGTTCTTCTTCTCCTCTCTTCAAAGACAGCGGTCAAGGTGGTCAAGCACACCTCTGCTTTCTCACTGCCCTATTGCAATGGTCTCTGTTGATCTTCCTGCTCTTCCTCCTACCCCTGCATACGTGTTCTCTAAGGTAGATCAGATGTAACCCTTTTGTTGACGGTCTCTGTGGAGATACAGAAGAAAGGCCCTCCAGAGATGTCCATGTTCCAATCCCTAAGACCTGCGAATGTGTTCTCTCACATGGCTAAAGGGACTTCGTGAATGTATCAGGGACCGTGGACTGGGGTGATTTTCCTGGGTGATCTGGGTGGGCCCAAAGTGGTCACACTGGGGACAGTCACAGACATAAAAGATGTGGCAAGGCACAGAGATGGGAGTGATGTGCTTTGAAGGTGACAAGCCAAGCCCACGGTGTAGGTGGCCTCTAGAAGGTGAAGAAGACAAGGAAAAAGACTCACCCCTAGAGCTTCCAGAAGGAACTTGCTCTGCGGGCACCTTGACTTTAGTCCAGTAAGACTGGTTTTTGGACTTCAGGCTTCCAGAACTGTAGGACAACCAATTGGTGTTGTGTTAAGCCACACAGCTTGTGATAACTTGTTACAGCCGCAGCAGGAAATGAATACATGTCCAAGGGATTCTCACTGGACTTAGAACAAAGTCAGACTTCTCACCAAGGTCTAGAAATTCCTACCGGATCTGGCCCCTGCCTTCCTCTCCAGCCTTGTCTCCACCACCTGGCCCAGTGCTCAGCATTCATCGGCAACACAGGCTATTGCTGGTCTTGGGCGGGCCAGACCTCATGCTCTGGCCTTTGCTGGCCCCTCTGTCTGCAGTGCTTTGCTCTGGCTCCTTGTCCCTGAGCTCAAGCTACCACCTTCTCAAGGAGGCCTTCCTTGAGCATGTGGGCTAACCAGCTGACAAACAGACCATCCCACCCCTCCCAGTCTTTCTTGTTTTCCGTAGTACCTGCTGCTATCTTCGATCGTGTTGTTCACTATTTAAGATGAATCCCTTCTAGGGCATCAGCTGCATGAGAATAGGGCCCATGTTTTGCTCCCCTTCTGAGTTGGTCATTGGCCGTAAAGAGAGATTTAGCAAATGAATGATGATAGTCATTCATATCCAGCTCTAATAATTTCTCTCTGCAGTCGTGGACTGTCTGACAGTTTCAGCCTTTGTAGCAGAAGAGAAAAATCACCCTGAAGCCCAGGTTTGAGCCAGGCGATGATAAAGGATGGGATCTGGAGGCATTATCTGCTTGCTCCTCTCTTTAGTCAGAGTTTCCCCTCCCTTAACATAATTTTTAAGTATTTCCCCTTTCTCGCCATCTTCCCCCGTAAGGCCTCCTCTGGGTTCTGTCTACTTACCCCCAGTGGAACTTCCTGAGGATAATCTTGGAGTCAACAACCTTCAGGGACTCAGCTCAAGTTTCCATGGTTGCTTTTGGCTTTCCGCTGCTTAACGAGGGCAGTGATGTGAATGTGACGCTGTCCATATTTTAGGGGCTCAAGGAAACTCCTCTAGTTTGAGACAGGGATTTTAAATTTTGCGGGCTTACATAAATGATGATTTCTGTTCTGTGCACGAGGAGCCTGAGTCTTTTGATCCAAAGAAAAGGTCATTTCCATGTGGATAAATGGTGTTGGTCTGACTGCCCACCAGCCAGAAGCTCTCAGTCAGGGAGAGGATGACCCCCTCCACTTCACCTCAAGGGGGAGGGTTGATCTGCTTGATCAAGGTTGTGCACATTCAGGGTACCTGCGTGGCTCAGTCACTTAAGCATCTGCTTTCATCTCAGGTAATGAGCCTGTGGTCTTAGGATGAAGCTCTGCATTGGGCTCCCTGCTCTGCGGGGAGTCTGCTTCTCCTTCTGCCTGTCCTCTTGCTTGTGTGCTCTCTAACAAATAAATAAAATCTTAAAAAAAAATATTGTGCACATTCATTAGACACAGTCCTAAGACCGCTTTTCTCTCCCATATTCCACCCTGTATTATGTCTCTCAGAGGAAACCCTTTCCATCCATGTGGTAGTCAGCTTCTCACATGGCTCTCAATAATCTCAGCCTTGCCTATTTATGCCTTTGTGTAATCCCTTCTCCTTAAGTGTGGGCTGGACCTAGTGACTTGAATGGAACTTACATCTCACTGGTATTCTCGCTTGACTGCCTTCTTAGCTTGTATACTTTGATAAAGCAAGCTGCCATTTTGGAAAGGGGCACATGGCAAGGGACTGCAGGCAGCCTCCAGCCAAGAGCCACCAAGGAATTGAAGTGCTCCATTAAATAGCTTCCAGGGAACTGAAACCTGCCAACAACCATGTGAGAGAGCTTAGAAGTGGATTCTTCCCTACTTGAACCTTCAGATGAGACCACAGCCAGTGCCTGCCCCAGCCAACACCTTGATTGCAGCTAATGAGGACCCTGAAACAGAGGACCCAGCTAAACTGTGCCTGGATTCCCAACCCACAGAAACCATGAGCCAAGAATGTGTGTTGTTTTAAGCTGCAAAGTTTTGGGGTAATCTGTTAACAGTGATAGATGAGTAAATACAACCTACATGATATATAGGAATTATTTAAGCAATCCAGCTCACCTTAGAGTTAGGATCCCACATTGGGATATGCAGTCCAATCTTCAAAGAGTAATCAACGTTTCATTTGTTAGGCATTGCCCTTTTTGTATTTATTTCCCTCTTGGACCTTGTGGGGGAGAGTGACTGGTTGAAAACAGAATTGAATATTCTTGTGTCTCTTGTCCAAATACCATTATAATCTTACTCTGACATGTGGCCTCATTTGGGCAGGCTATCTGCCAGGGAGACTTGCATTTATGGGACAAAATCCATAGAGAGAGAGTGTGGTTCAATCATTGAGCAAGGCCTCTAGAATTCAAAGTTTTATTGCTTTGGGAAGTCAGGATTAATTTTGGGAACCAGTGTTGCATGTCTAGGAAGTGATAAACAGCAGAATTCCACGTGGGTCCAAGCAATTTCAGATCAAAACCAGCAGAGATATAGGACTGCGATATTTGGCTTTAGGGCTTATAAAGCCAGATATTGATAGATGGTACTGGATTGAGTGTCCCAGATTTGGTTCCCATTTATTTGGCTTTGCATTCCTCTCTGATTTCTCCAGCATCTCAGCTTATGTACGAGGTTAGAAAAAGAACCATGGCAGAAATAACATCTGAGGATTTCAGAATTTCGTCCTCATTGGCTTAAAAAGCCTATACCATCAGCTCTCAAGTTCATCTTGGTTATTCAGTGGACAAGCCTGAATTCGGCACCCTGTCTTTGTATGTTGAGACTGAAGAGACAGGTAAGACTGACTTCTGGTGGGCCATGTGGCCTGACCATGGGGAAGCCCAGGTAGTTTCCTGGCAATTTCTTTCCCATCTACCTTATTTTTCTGATGCTCCCTAAGTTCATAAATGGTTCCGTTAAGGGACTGGGTAGTAGACACAAAATTGTTGATGGATTATTCTATCCCTATGTCCATTCACCTTTGCAATGTGTTTTTATAGTGTCTCCCATCCAGAAGTGGAATCCATTTCTCCACCCCTTGACTTTGGCTTATGGGAAAGCAGCGAACCTGACATAAGCAGAGGCTTGAAATTGTTGGTCACTGGAGATTCTTCCCATTACTGTTCTTTGGAGTCCTCAAAACTACAAGATGAAGAAGCCTATGTTCTAGCTGGAACATACAAGAACAGTGGAGCAAAACCAAGCAAACACAACTGAACTTCCTCTAGAGTAGTGATGCTGTCAAACACTATGCAGGTGAATGAGACCATCCTAGACCACCTAGTCACCAGCTGACACTCCAGCTGACTGAAGATATCCAAGCAAGACCATCAGAGAGACACTGGGATGGTCAGACTAGAAAAGCCACCATTATGAACTGAATAAATGGCTATTTTTAAAAGACACTAGGTTTTGAGGTGGTTTGTTACTCAGGATTAGATAATTGGTGTAGACTGGTATCATGTGTATGTTCCCCCCAACTCATCTTCTTGGTGAATTTTGAGTCCCCGAAGGCAAGGGCTACAACTCATCAGAAGGTCAAATTCAGGTCCTTGCCTTTGGTAGTGAGCTTGGCAATGACACAGTGGGGGACCTCTGTGAACCAAATCCAATGCCGGCCGGGTCTCTCCTTCAATTACTTCTCACTAGTGGCTTGTCTCTCATACATTACTAAACTTGAGGAATCTTTGGGGTAGACCAAAATTCCCATCTGCAGAGAATCCACTATTATGGTTTGCTTCCTCAGCATACATCCCCTTGTTCTGAGAACAGTTTCCAATTCTTATTCAGAGCAATCCCTTGCTCATTCCCAGTTCACGTGGTTTGGGTGGCAGTCTACCCATTGCTCCAGAAGTGCAGCTCATGATGTATGTGGTTGGTAGTCTCCGAGATGACACCCAGGGTCCCCCAACTCTGGAGATTCTTACCTTTGGTAAGGCCTTCCCCTTGAGTGTGGGTTGGATTTATTGACTTGTTGCTGCTGCTGCTGCTGCTTCTAAGACTTTATTTATTTGTCAGAGAGAGAAAGAGAGAGAGAGATTGAGAGCACAAGTAGGGGAACGGCAGGCAGAGGGAGAAGCAGACTCCCCACTGAGCAGGGAGCCCGATGTGGGACTCGATCCCAGGGCCCTGAGATCATGACCTGAGGTGAAGGCAGATGCTTAACCGACTGAGCCACCCAGGCATCCCGATTGACTTGCTTCTAAAGAACAGAAAAAAGCAATGTGATGGGATGTCACTTCTGAGATGAGATGGCTTCCAGATTGGGCACCTGAATTGCTTTCCGGGGCAGGGGAGGGGAACCAGCTGCCACATCCAGACAGTCCTCTGGAGATGCCTATCTGGTGAGGAACTGGAGCAGCCAATGACCATGTGAGTAAGCTTGGAAGTGAATCCTCTCTCCCCTGAATTGATCCTTCATGTTACTGCAACCCTGGCCAAGAGCTTGACTGCAACCTCATGAGAGGGGGCTGTGCCAGGTAAGCCACACCTAGCTTTCCTGCCTGTAGATATTGAGAGCTAATACATAATGGTTGCTTCAAAGTTGGGGAGTAACTTGCTACACAACTAATACAACTTAGGTCTGCCTGATCAAAGTACCTCCCCTGCCTCCCCTCTCCACCCCAGACATAGTGCTTGGTTCAGGAGTGTGCATGTGACCAGGCTAAGCCAATCAGAGTAAACTTCAGGCCTTTTATAGGACCTCTCACTCATTTCTCACTGGACATGATCTTAGGAAGATGAGAGGCTGGGACTTCTGCATCTTCTTGTTCCTGTGAATAGAAAGTCCTGGGCTGCAGACGCCTGGGTGGCTCAGTCGGTTAAGCGTCTGCCTCCGGCTCAGGTTATGACCCCAGGGTCCTGGGATCAAGCCCTGCATCGGGCTCCCTGCTCAGCAGGGGGCCTGTTTCTCCCTCTCCCTCTGCCCCTCCCCCGCTCATGCTCTCTAATAGATAAAATCTTAAAAAAAAAAAAAAAAAGTCCTGGTCTGTCTTTTTGGGTCTCTATATCCCCAGCACCCCGAATTGTGCCTGGCTCAAAGTGGGTGCTCAACATCTAGGAAAGGAAAGGTGGGTTCATATCCAGCAGAGAGAGAAAATAGGAGGGGCTGGCATGACATGGGGAAGAATCAGAAGTAGCAATAGCGAGCTCTTCTGTCTTATCATCTTAAATGGAACATGTCATCAAAGGTCTACAGGGAGTCTGCTTATTTTTGTTTTCCAAATGTGACGCACGGAACACACAGTTTCTTCCTTATGTCTAAGTTGGCTTTCCCCAATTTTAACTGGCAGAGTTTCTAAAATTCTGCGAAGAATGCACGAGGATCAATGGAGTCACTGCATCTGCCCGAAGCTCCATTTACTGGGTGTTTTCCAAGGAGGCAGGAGATGAATAAAGTCTGTGGAGTCGCAACACACTTGGTGTGATGGGTTTGCTCTTTTCTGCTACCCACCGACATGAGCAGCTATGAAGGCATGTGTGATAGACTGGATTAGGACATCTTTCAAAAAGAAAATAGAAGCATGATTTCATTCAGAGAAGATAGCAGGCTGACACCCAGTGATTCATTAATGTGCCACTCTGATCTCCAAGAGTGGGGCTCCTTATCATGCCGACAAGTTTTATTTTATTTTCCTCCTCTTCTGGCCTCCCCGGCCAAGTATGGTTGTGGAGAAAAGGCACACACTTTTCTTTGTTGTTATTGCAGATGTCAAATTAGGAGAAAATAGTAAAAAGTAAGTGGTTTTACAGATAGTGACATCCTCCTAGACCACAGAAAAGCGTTCTCTGAGGGTGCCTGGGTGGCGCAGTTGGTTAAGTGTCTGACTCTTGGTTTTGGCTCAGGTCATGATCTCAGGGCTGTGGGATCGAGTCCCACTTCAGGCTCCATGCTCAGTGGGGAGTCTGCTTGGGATTTTCTCTCCCTCACCCTCTGCCCCTGCTGCACGTGCTCTGTCTCTAGAATAAATCAATCTTCAAAAAGAGAAAGAAAAGTGTTCTCTTTGTACTGACAGCAACTTCCTTCCTGACTTTTGTCACAGGTGGAATGAATGAAATCTTTATTAAGCACTTTGTGCTTGAGGATTGAGTACACACAAACCACACTGAATGGATCACCAAACAGATCCCGATTCCAGGCACAGGAAAATATTGAGGTGATTCAAATGGCGAAGTTTCAGTCTCCAATCTACAGCGGCCAGGTACGTGGATAGAGAGTGTAACACAACAGGGCACGGTGGAGACTGCGGCGGAGTGTGAGCCCACATTGCTTTTAAAGGAGACAGCCATTTTCTCAGTTCCGTTGAATTATTTCCACAGGGGAACCAGACCCAGGGCTGCTCATCTTCCAATTTTTTTTTTCAAGTGAATCTGAACACCCCAGAATTTATATAAAATATCCCATTTTCTAAAATGTTGACGATGAAATAAAATTGTGACGACGAAACAGAACGTGCAACAAAGCTTGTCCACTGGCCGCATCGGCCTGTGGCTCTTGAGTTTATAACCCCTGTACCAGGGCCTATTTAAAAGCAGACACGTTAACAAGAGAGTTTGCATATATTAACTCAGTTTAATCATTATTAATTCTTAAACAAAAAATTTCCTCCAAGAGACAATAGTTCACAGTAACTGCAAAGCTTACTCACAATTTTTAAAAATACCAGTCATGCTTAGCATTCAAAGAAGATATGGTAGAATAACTGTAAAAACATTTACCAGGAACATCAGCTTCTGACTTTAAAAATTACAAATACTGAAGCATTTTGGTATCAGACACAGTAGGTTTGACATTGTATGTTCATTTTGATGGTTTCTGGAAGTTTGGAAAAGTGTACCTCTCTAA
This sequence comes from Ursus arctos, assembly GCF_023065955.2. Lineage (NCBI taxonomy): Eukaryota > Metazoa > Chordata > Mammalia > Carnivora > Ursidae > Ursus > Ursus arctos. The sequence goes on along the minus strand of NW_026622874.1, from coordinate 83,871,811 downwards.
TTGGATAAAGCGCTTACTCTAAACTAAACATTTTCAAATGTAGAAAACAAACTAGCAAGCTACACGTACAAAAGAAAGCCCTCGAGGACAAGCCGTCCACATGTTGAATGCCAGCATATGCACCATGGATCCTGGAAGACTAGAATTGATATACACTTGGCCTGAAGTCTTACACTCCAGGCTCGACAATGGAGTCTGCATTCACCTACACATTAATGACAAACTCTGGGTTAGTATAGGAGAAGCCAGCAAATTCATTTTGGTCCAAGTTCATGATGAAGAGTTTATCGGTAGGCGTGAGTTCCACAGGCTGTCTGGTGAACTCTTTGTCGAAGTTGGAGGTGTCTCGCTTGTCTCTCTGCCAAATGGAAAGCAGACACATTAACACAGCAAAGAAGGAAACACAGCCCACACCTGCCAGTTAGTGGGAAGCCGATGACATCTCATGGGCAGACTCAGGAAGAGCCCTGTGCTGAGTTCTTTAGCAGGTGTTATGCTCACACTATCCCCTGCCTTTCACTTCATATGGTATGTTGGCTTCAGGAGAGAAAACTTGGTGGTGGTTGTCTAAGAAAGGAAACGAAACACTGAATTTCTTTAAGGATTGTCATAAAGTGGACTGTGGGTCTGTGTGTGTTCTGTTTTCTTTGGCTTTGAGAAGAACTGAACTGGAAACTACTCCTTACCATGTAAAATGTCACAGAATTAGTCATGGGATAGAGCGTCCCAGAGAAAACCATCCAACAGCGACCCCTGTGGCGAGGAGGCTCCTTTCTTTAAAAAGGAGAGCAGCTGTACAACCACTCAGTTGCCAAGAAGATGGAGTGAGTGGCATGTAGGGACATCACATGACTGACTGCCTGATGAAAGGAGCTGACCACTGTCCACCCCACATCCCCTGGTGCCAACTAGGCTTTGAAGGGAGGCTCAGAAATCCACCCACAGACTAGAATTTGGGTCTTCATCACCCACAGGCTGTCTCCAAGGATGGTTACAGCACAGCATGTATCTAGTCAACAAGCTATAAGAACAAAACCCAAAGCTTAAAGTAAGGTCTGTAAGGGCAGCCTTAAAACAAACAAAAATTTTATTCTCCTGGTTAGCCTGACATTTCTTTTTTTGGGTTGGGGGGGCATTCATACCAGGTTACTAACTACAGTTTGGGGCAACTTTTCCAGGGAACGGCAGAGTGTGGGCGAATAAACACACCTCACGTCTGTATGATGTTCTCACCTGCTCAGGGTCCCGCAGGCTCTCGTTCCTTCCCAACCTCACCACCCACCTGGGGGCAGGAGCAGCTGGAGTCCTCACTCCCCCATGGTTTGACATAGGAGAAAACGGGTGCAGGAAGATACAGTGACTTGCCCAAGGTTGCACAGGGGGGTAGTGATCTTTACATGACCATATCGCTCTTAATTAGGGCTCACCTCAGTCCCTCTGACTGGAGAAAGAGCCAGGGGGACAGCCTGATGGCTGGTTTATTACAGGATTGCCGAGGAGAACACCTGGGTCTGCCTTGCTGAAGCCAGAGCTGGGTCAGATTGTAAAGAGGGGGAGGCTCAGGGAGTATTGGCTGATTTGCTGGAGTCCAGTCAATTGTCATTCATGTCTTAGGTTTTGCTCCTAATGGGTGATGACTGGTTAGGGTTTCTCATTGCTGGGCTCACTCCCCTTTGCCAAATACCTCTCACAAGAATTCCTTCTTTCAGGCTGTCCCTTGAGATAGGTAAAATGTCCCTATGGAGTTGCTACTTTGTTGTGTTGTATGTGTTGGGGCGTGGGAGTGAGGTGGGGTGGGGGGGCAGATAAGGAACACACTTCAGTAAGTGTCGCCAGACTTCAGTGGGCTCAAGATGCTGATGGAGCTCTTTTCTAGACGGTGGGCCATCTCCTGCCATGCCCTGTCCATTCCGCTTTATCTTGTCCTGCCTGCTGTCAGCCTGTCCTGTGCTGTCCCAGGCACGGACTGTGTTATCTCCTCGGGTCAGAGAAAAGCTCAAACATCACCCCTTCCTTTAATATTGCCTGTGCATCCCTCCCTGGGCCCTACAAGTCATACCTCAGCACCCTTTTAATTGTCTCCATGGCACTTACATACTGTCAGACATTGTCTTACTTATTGCCTCTCTCCAGGCGGGGAGGGTCCGTACCTGTTTCTTCACTATTGTATTTCCAGGGCCAAGAATAACGCTTGGCACACAGCAGGCTGTCCACAACTATTTGTTGAATGAATCAATCAATGAATGGAGATTGACTAAGGTGAGCCTCTTTGCCTCTTGCTTTTTTCCCAACATATCCTTGTCCTTGAGTCAGAGGCCCCATTCTATAGCAAAGCAATGAAATTGTTCCTGTTGATTCTCTGGGTCCCTCACATTGGCCTCTGCTCACTTTGAGCCCCAGTGTGGACTGAACTGTTAGGCCCCTTCAAGGTCTGAGAGCTGCGGGGCTGTATGTGGGCCCAGGTAGATTTGGGGCTAGAAGGAAGGCTGTTGCCTCCTTTCAGATCTCCCCTGGGAACATCAACCCCATCTGGTCTTCCCTGCCTCTGGACATCCCTGGAGGTTCTTACCACCAGCCTCAGCTTTCAGAGCTCTTCCCCATCTGTTGTGCTGGTTAGGTCTCGTGCTTCAAATAGCCATGTCCAAACAGAATCTGCCATTACGGATTTCGTGCTGTGGGCAGATCCCTTTAGGAAATACCCTGAATTATACCTCCAGAAGGTGGGAGAGGATAGGCCTCTCTTTTGGGACCATTCTTTTTTGGGTGGATAGCATCTGAAGCCACTTGAGCAGAGTATCACTCAACCAAATAGGGTTATTAATTCCGCTGGCCTCCTATTGATTCCCCAAGGTCATCAGGACCATGGCCCTACCCTTTCTTAGTAGACGAGCAGGTTAGTGAGAAGTCTAAGAAATGGCAAGAGGGATTCTTGGATCCTGGCAGACAATTAGCCATGGCTAACATGGACTGTGTTTAGGTTTCTTTGGATTTTCTTAATTTCTTTTTAAAAATTCTTCCTTAGGGGCGCCTGGGTGGCACAGCGGTTAAGCATCTGCCTTCGGCTCAGGGCGTGATCCTGGCGTTCTGGGATCGAGCCCCACATCAGGCTCCTCCGCTATGAGCCTGCTTCTTCCTCTCCCACTCCCCCTGCTTGTGTTCCCTCTCTCGCTGGCTGTCTCTATCTCTGTTGAATAAATAAATAAAATCTTTAAAAAAAAATAAAATAAAAATTCTTCCTTAATTTGAGTTCTTTTGGAAAATCTCAGCTTGTCTCATCTAGAAGAACCAGGCGGTGTCAAGCTGGGAGCAGTGTGCTAGCAGGACAGGATCCCCCTGAGGGCTGGAGAGGGTAATGCCTGCAGGAATCTGGATGAGAAAACTCTAAGAAGCAAGGTTCAGCACTCAGAACTGAGCTGTAAAACCAATTCCCTCTCTCCATATGAGTACCCATCTCTGCTCAAATCTTGGTGATTCTATGGTCTGTTCGAGCATGGAGACTGTGCCTTTGGCCTTCCGAAGGAAACCCACCCCAGCTGCCATCTAACTCCTGTCCTTCCCCACCCATCACGTTCAAGGATTGTTCCAGAAATCTGGGCCAAGGGGGCGCTGCTGCATTTCCTCCTTCAGCCTCAAACTATGGTCTACAGAGAGGAAGAGGTGCCCTGAAGACTTCTGATGACTTTTTCTTTCTTGTAAGAATCCTCCCCTGACTAACTCAGAGACTGCTTATCTCTACATCACATCGCGCTTTTAATTACTTGTTTAACATCTGCTGCCCTGGATTGCATCTTTGGGGTTCCCCACTGTGCTCCTGGCACCCAACAGAGAGCTTGGCACACAGTCGGTGCTCAATGAATGCTTCCTGGATGAATGAATGGGGAGTGGAATATGGGGATGACTGTGCAGAGAAGTGGAAAATCCTTCTTCCTGGATAAACTTGCAAAGTATGGCCTGGAGATACTCATAGGTCTCCTTTGGACTTGAAATGATGATGGAAAAGGAAATTGTGGGGAATTCTGACCAAGGATCCCTCACTTGCACAGAAGCCTTCGCAGGCCAACCCTCAGCAAGGTGTGTTGGGGGAACTTTGGCTTGAGTACCTCTTTCTGTGAATGATTCAACTTTTGAAAAAAATAACGACAGAAATTTGGCAAATGTGCAGTGTGTATATACAATATATTCTTCCTATCTATCTATCTATCTATCTATCTATCCATCCATCCACCCATCTATCTATCCATCTATGTCTAGCTGGCTATCTACCTATCTTACAGTGTTCTCTAACATTGTCTCAAATAATCTGTCAATAGCCCAATGCTTCTCCATGGTTTTTATCTTCCTGAGAGAGTAGGTCCAAGGAAAGACCTGGTGACCCAATGGTCAGACAAAGGACCTCAAATAACCTGCCTGTTGGCGGGCACGGCTCAGAGATGCCAGCTATAAAGCAGAAAGAGTCCTGCACTGAGTCAGGGAACCTGGGTCTGCGCCCCAGCTGGCTGACCTTGGGCAAGTCACTTCCTCTCTCCAGATGCCAGTGTCCCCAACAAGAAAATGGGGGGAGGAGGCTTCTGCCCCGATTTCCCTCCTTCTCTAACTTCCTGAGCTTGTCAGCTGGAACTTGGGGTTTGCCCCACATGGGGTCTATATTGCTACCACAATGGAGAAGTGGAGGGCAGACAGGAGTGAGCCAGGGGCCTCTGCCTATATGGAAATACCAATCATGGGTTTCTTAAAGATGAGAAGTGTTTCTTCAAGAACATTTGTCAAGTTTGTAAAGTTCTCCTGATGGTCTCTTAGAAGCTCTGGCGGTTCTGGAAATCATTCAACTTGTGATAAGAATTCTCTGTAGGGCTGCCTGGGAATAGAAGGAGGCAGTAGGCAAGGACGGGGTACCACCTGCTGTCCTCACCGGCTTGGGCAGAAACGGGATTTCTCCCGCCCAAGGGGTTTCCTTGGCTTCTGGGGGCTCACAAAGCTGCTCGCAAGAAAGAATATTTAGTCCAAGCTGGGAGGAGTGGTGATTTTGATAAGAAAATCAAGAGCCCCAGCCATGCTCCTAGCTGGCCCCTAAACTTGACTCTGGCCTTGACCTCCAGTATCGTTGGAAGCCCCGGCCAGCTCATCCCATCCCATTACAGGCTGCCAGGAGCCCCTGAACGGTCCCCAGACTCTCAGACCGGCGGAACCCGGGGCTGAGGTTAAGCTCTGGGTTTAGTTCCTTTCCGTCCTGAAGGCTCAGGAGGCCTGCTTGGCAGTTTGGGTCCACATTTTTCAAAGAGAGTTGTTTTTTCTTGAAATAGCGTTTCTTCTTTTCTTTTCTTTCTTTTTTTTTTTTTTTTTGTATCTCGATGCTAGAAAAAAAATGGCACATAACAGATATCCAGATACAAATGGACATTTCCACAAACATCTTGCAAAACAACATCAGAGTGAAGAATACAACCGTCTACGTTTCAAGAAACGGCGTCTTTCTCAGAGCGCTTAGTTAGCTTTCCAAAGCCAGCAACAAACCTAGACAAACCCCATCCGCGCGGGCATGGGTCTGCTAGGCTCCAGGGCCGCCTTCTTGACAAATCAAAGCGGGTCACTGTGGTTAATAACAGTTGGACACAGATTTCAAAGCATGTGTAACAAAGTGAGTTTTTTTTTTTCTTTTTGCGTTTGAACAACAACAGAAATAAAACCCCAAAGCAAATAAAATTTGAAATGTAATGTAAAACCATGGTCCTCTGGGACCTGGCTAGAGTGACCATGTCTTTTCAGGGGGTGATGCCAAATGCCCTTTGCAAGGAGTTTGAGGATGAAGGTGATCAGGGACAGAGAGTATCAGAAATTACAGCATGGAGGTGGCGCCCAAGCCGGTTGCCTTTTGACTGACCCCTTGAGGTCCTTTTAGATTGAGACTGTCTCAAAACACCCTCTTGGCATTTTAAAAGGGCTGAGATCATCTCCTTAACTTTGAGTCTAAAAAATCACAAATGCGATTTTATTTTTAGCCTGTGCACCGCACAGCTCATGGTGCCCCCAAACCAGGCAGAATGGAGGAATTCCCTCTACGTCAAAGCAACCGTCCACTTGCATGCACACCAAGCTCCAGGTCCAGGAGGGAGAGAATGCTGCTAGCATCCGGTGATCCACTCATCTGTAGGAACAATCTAGACTGGATGCCTGGAGTTGGGAAACGTGTGAAACGGGAGCGTTGGAAGAAAGAGAGAGAAAGCAGGCATTGTTCTGTCCCCACGGGATCCGTGGAGCGGCCATGCTGGGGAAAGTCAACGGCAAGAGGATGGCTGCTGATGTGCTCGTTACGCAGCAGCATTTTCGGTGTGCCGTCCGCATCATCCCATCTCACAGAGATGCTCCAAACTACCTGAGGACATTTGGTTTCTGAAACATGGTCACTCTAGTCTCATCAGCAAATAAAACATGGATGCGACGTGGCAATGGAAAGAAGAGGTGTCACCACAACAGCCGTTGAACTTGAATGACAGAAATGAAGGACGGAGGTCTACACATCTACTTAGCTCTTGACTTCAGGTTTTAAAAATTCAGAGTTAACAAAGGAAAATCCTTCGAATTCTGACTGGTCAATATTCCTGATGACTTCCTGGTCGGGAGGTGTTAGGACTGGTGGATGGCGGGTGAAAAACCGGTCGAAGTTTTCAGCATTTCGCCCACACTATGAGAGGGGAAGAAAAGAACTTGTGGTAGGTGGAAAAAAAAAAAAAAAACCACAAAACCAAAACCAAAAACCCAAACAAAACAGAACCAAATAAAATGGGGCGTGGCTTGCTCCCCTGCCTCAGAGAGAGGTTGTTTCAATGATCAGAAATGAGAGCAACATAAAATGCAAAATTCTCATGACCTTTGGCGCATGACCTGGGGCTCCCGACTTGTAGTTTCCAGGGCTCGTGAGCTGCCCCTGGTGTCCTCTGGGCAGTCAGGAGCTGCATGGCAAAGGCATGAGATGGTGGGGCTGGTGGCATGTGGCGTGTCCCCTCCCCCCATCCCCGACCATAAGGAGTCAGCCAAGCCCACCTGCTGAAAGAGATGGGATTAAGGTACCGGCGATGTTTCGTGTGCCACCAGATGCAAAGTAATGAACCCATCATATGTCACCTGGGAGATCCTGTTATTTAGCAGTGGATCCCTCAAAGTGCTTTCCTCTGGCTGCTGGTCAGGAACAATGGACGTGGCCGGCTCCAGAGACACAGAAGTTTACAAACTCTAGTCAGTGGACACGGATCTAAGACCTGGGTTTGGTGCCTGCAATGGCTGGCCGCCCATGAGGCCCCAGTTGGTTGTATAAGACCTTGACCCTTAATCACAAGAGGCCATCAGGCCAACTCAGCCACTCTCTCTCCAAATGGGAGCGGAGGGTGTGGGATGAGACAGAAGCCAGTGCTTGGTGGGGCAGTTGGGTTCTAGAGAGGAAACCATCATCATTTCTCACCCATCCTGGGGTCCTTCTGTACGCAAAGGTCTTCGTCTGAGGCAGAGCTGTAACGTGTGTCTGCACACGCACACGTGTGCAGGTCTGTACACGCCTGCACGCACAACCTGCCACCCAGTGAGAAGACACTCAGGCACTAAATCTAGTATTCTCAGGTTTTCACCGGCAAACACGTGCACAGACGTCGAAGTATCTGAAACACAGTGTCTACAGCAGGTAACCGTAAGCTAATAATAGAACAGTAGTAGTACTAGCAGCTACGACAGCTAATACGCATTATACCTTTGCTATATGCCAGCTCCCCTAGCATACTCTGCTTGCATTATCTTGTTCCATCCTCCCAATGACCCAATGATGGGGGAATTATCCCTACTGGACAGATGAGGAAACCAAGGCCAGGGAGATGTCATTTGTTCGAGGTCACATAGCCACCGAATAGCATAGCTAGTCACAGTGCTCTGACGTCAGAGCCCAAGCCCCTGGCTCCATTCTACATGAATGGTTCATAGGCTGAGGAGGACAGGACGAAGTGAGGCGGGGCTGGGAAGGGAGAGAGGAGGAGCGAAGGATGGGGATGAAGAGGTCTCTGGTTTGAAGGACAGTGAGAATGTGCTTGCGTCAACCCCAGAGACAGAGAAAGTGGGAAAATTCAGAAAGTCGGCTATTTCTGTTGGGACACAATGACACTGAGGGACCAGGGAGCTTCCAGGAGATGACCTGAGTGGGTTAGAAGTAAAGATTCTGGAGCTCAGGAGAGAGGTCTTTAAAAAAAAAAAAATTGAAAGGATAGAACATGGAAAGTGGAAGAAAGATAATAATAATAGTAATAAAAACCACTGAGCAGTTTCCAGGCAACTGGCATTTGCTCAGCATTTCACATACATCACATTTTGCTTCACACAACCGCCCTGAGAGGTGGGGATCTGATTTCCATTTGCCAGTGAGAAAATTGCCCCTAAAACCAAGATTGGGAAGAGGAGACCCAGGAGGGGGCACCGTCAGACAGGCTGGGGACTGTGAGAATCCAGGGAGAGGCGCTGCTGGAGCCGAAATATCTCTGAGGGGTCAATCAGGAAAGTCATGGAAAATGGGCCAAGGATGAAAGGATGAGAAGATGAAGAGCTGTCACAGAGCTTGAGTCATGGGCAGAGGGAACGTGAGTTGAGAAAGGCAAGGGGTGCACCCTCCCCCTTTGCTCTTTCAAGCCCCACAGTCAAGGGAAGCAGGCATTGGGTGTGTGTGTACGTGTGTGCACAGGACTCAGCTCCCAGAGGGCCTCAAAACTCCTGCTCTGTTCCTGTTTGGGACAATTCTTTTCAGCCATGTTGATATCTTTGCTTTGGGTCTCAGGAAACGAGAAGTGCCACCCCCCCCAACCCTGCCTGCCCGCCATACAATCAAGACTTGGAGTCTGCTCTGCTGGCTGGTAGGGGAAAACTTCTGCCCATAAAAGGATGGGCCCTCAACACAGTGTGGTCAGGATCACCGTCCATATTCTTTCATTTTTTTGCATCTTTTTTTTCATCTGAGAAATATTTATTGAGTACCTACTATGTGCCAGGCCCTGTGCTAAGGGTGTTATACCAAATCCATGCCTTGTGGAACTTGCGTTCTACTGGGGAAGAAAGGCAACAAACACACAAATAGAAGTGGAACTGTAAATGTGCATAGTTGTGCTAATGCCAGGTGGGGGAGGCAAGTGGTATTAAGAAAAATAAAGTCAGGCCAGGGATACAGAGTGAAGAGAATGTCATTTTTGATCAAGTGGTCAGCTCTGAGGAGATGAACTTGGAGCCATTTGAATGTCTGGAGGAACAGCATTCAGGGGAAGTGCATTTGCAAAGGCCCAGAGACGGGCACACTTGCGTGGCTGAGTCACCCGACAGTGGTGAGGTCAGTGTGGCCAGAGCGGTGACCAAGACACAGAGGGGCGAGAGGGGTGAGAGAGGGGGCCAGGGCCCAGATCGTGGGCCTTGCTGGCCAAGGGAGGACAGAGGGTTTCCATCTCTGCCCGGTGAGAAGTCGCTGGAGGGTTCTGCACACCTGGCATGCTCTGACTAGGGTTTCTGCATACGAAGCTGACGGATGGGCGAGGGGCGGGGGGTCAACCGGGAGGTGAGAGACGATGGTGGCTCAGAGGAAGGTGCCCTTGGGGGAGACGGAAAGGTGCATCTGGACTGAGGGGAGAGGTGGCAAGATGTGCTGATGGGTCAGAAGTGGGGTATTCTAGGAAGAGAGTGTCTGTCGGTGACCCCACAACTTTGTGCCTGAGCTCCGTGGCAAGTGGGGGACACTCGGGGTAGAGTGCCTTCAGGGGGCCACCGGGCACTTGCTTTCTTGTTTGATAGTCTGAGCATCCAGTGAGGATGCTGAGGGTATGGGGACTGAAGAGGGCCGGCAGTTAGACTGATGGCAGAGGCCCTGGGGAAGCTAGAAGCCGGCTGTCATCATCTGGCGCAGAGAGACGGGGGACAGGGCCGAGGGGCAGTGGTGGACACAACCCAGAGGAGCGGGAGCCAGGGACTGGTGGTTGGGAGTGAGCCAGCACAGTATAAGGCACACCTGTGTGTGTTCCTCTTTGGCCTGGGTGCTGGGACCCAAACCAGCTAGCGTGGGAAGCATGTGAGTGGAGACCTGGAGTCTTCGGGGGCCATTTTTCTTTAAAAACCATCAATTTCCCATGCATACCAGAAGGCTGCTGCTTGGCCCGGGCCTCCCCAGAGGCTGTGATAGGAGACAGAGAAGCGGCTCCTGGCAGCTCTGAGCCTCTCCCCCTCCCCTGCCTCACCGCCCGCCCCCCCTGCCTCGGAGAACAATGAAATCTTTAAGTGAGATAGCAGGGAGGAGATGCAAAGCAGGGGTTAACCAAGGGGGCACAATGCAGAGGGAGCGTGATTTTCCTGCTAATAAGCAGCTTACGGGGCTGGCAGATCACAGCCTTCCTAAGTGTTTCCGTGTTTTTCAAATGGAGCTGTCACTGCCCATTAGCTTCAGGAGCACTCCCTAAATGGAGACGTCAGCCCTTGGGAGGCACAGCCCGGATCAGCTCTGCACCTGCCATGTCCTTGGAGAATGGGCAGCTCTGCCACTGGGATTGAGCAACACACGCGGCGTGGACCACACCTGCTTCTCTGGCGGTCCTGGGTGGGGACTGAGCCTCACTTAGCTCCTGGAAGAAACCCCACCCCCTTGTCATCAGGGCACAGCCCTGGAGCTCCCACAACAGCGACGGGGACCCACACCCGCTCGGTTATTGAAATCGCACGGCACCTCTTCCCAGGGTGGGAGAGGGGAGTGAGGATTTTGACTTGTTCAATTGCGCCTCCGAATCTGAGAACCTAGACAGTTTGAAAAGCTTATCTGTGAGCTGTTACATGTGAGCTCTTTTTTTCTTCCCCCTTCTTCTCTTCTTTCTAATTTCTGTTTCATTGTGTTATTAACAGCTCCGAGTCTAGCTGTCGAATGTGGAGCTGGCTTAGTCATAGCAGCCACGGGGATCTTTCAGACGCCAACCTGGATATGTCACTTCTCTGCAATGCTCCCCGTTGCCCAGGGCCCACGCTCCTTAGCATGGCTTACAGGGCCCTTTCGGACTTGGCCCTGGTCACCTGGTCACTAGCTCCTCACTGCCCACTCTCTCACCCCCAAAACACCTTCTAGCTGTACTCTGGTCCCCAGGTGTCCCAGGACACTTATGCACTTTGTCACCTCTCAGCCTTTGCAATGAACTGCCTCCTCCGCCAGGAACACCTGCCTCCCACCCTGTCCGCGCCCCCCCCCCCAACCAGGGCATTTCCTACGCATCCTTTTTGTCTCCAGACAGATGTCACGTCCTCCAGGAACCTTTCCCTGGACCCCTCCTCTATACTCCTGGGTTTATCCCACCAAGATACAGATGTTCATCAAAAAATTTTTCCAGAGGGGGGGGGAAGTTGACATTCACTATCCACCAATAAGGGAAAAAGTTAAATAAATAACAATACACCTCTCTGAGGTGGTACCAAGCAAAACACCTTTAAAAATTAAAAGAAGATTTAGAAGAATAGTAAGTGACATAGTTACACAGAATTACTAACTGTATACAATGTGTTCCCATGCTATAAATTATACACACAAATGTGCAGGCTCACAGGTACTGCAGGTTCTATATATGCTTATAAAGACTGCACAAGTTACAGATTGTTTCATCTCCTCCTTTATCTTTTCTGCTTGGTTGTGTTTTTGAAAATCTAAATAACAATCAGATTTTTTTTAATAAGAAGAAAACCCCCCAAAGCTACTTTAAATGAGGGAGCTACTGCTATTTGGGTGCTAAGGTGCTTCTTCTGCCTGGCTGTGTGTGCTGGGCACCAGAAATACAATGACACACAAGAGGGTCCCTGTCCTGGTCATCATGGAGCTTGCAGTTTAGCAGAGTAGACAGATGCACACACAGGCCACTGCATGGTACCATGTGACCACTGAGGCACGGAGCACAGGAGTGAGGAACCTAAGAAGGGCCAGGAAGACTTCCTGGAGGAAGTGACATCTAAGCTGAGTGTGACCAGAAAGAAAGACACCGCTTCTTTGGAGGAGAGAAGGAAATTGCCCAGAGAGGACAAGGAGGTGAAAAGAGGGTAGGGACAGAGCAAGATGCTGGAGAAGAGGAAAGAGCCCACCCCATATTGCTTAACCAGGCTTGATGGCGGGAGGCTGATGGCACAGGGGAGTTTCCTGTCTGGCCTCCGTCAAGACAGCAGGGGATCTTCGGGAACCCAAACTAGAAGGTCACAGTGAACATATATACCCAAGCCACACAGCCTAGGTAAAAAGACAAAAGAGTCTTTTTCTTGGGGCGCCTGGGTGGCTCAGTCGGTTAAGCGTCTGCCTTAGGCTCAGATCCTAGGATTGAGCCCCGAGTGGGGCTCCCTGCTCAGCGGGGAGTCTGCTTCTCCCTCTCCCTCTGCGCTGCCCCCTACTCATGCTCTCTCTCCTCTCTCTCAAATAAATAAAATCTTTTTTTTTTTTTTTTAAAGATTTTATTTATTTATTCGACAGAGATAGACAGCCAGCGAGAGAGGGAACACAAGCAGGGGGAGCGGGAGAGGAAGAAGCAGGCTCATAGCAGAGGAGCCTGATGTGGGGCTCGATCCCATAACGCCAGGATCACGCCCTGAGCCGAAGGCAGACGCTCAACCGCTGTGCCACCCAGGCGCCCCTAAATAAAATCTTTTTAAAAAATAATCTTTTTCTTCTTTTCTAAATGTGCAAATTCAATGAAATTCCGGGTCCCTTTCATGCCTGACAGACTGTCGTCCACAGCAGGACAACACGGGAGGACCCACCCAGGGAGAAGCAGTCAGCTGAGCACGGAGCTGTACACAGGTTGGATCATTTTTGGGAAGTCGTTTGTGGACCAAGGTTTCTCTCTGGAGCAGAGTCAGACAAGATGCAGTGGAGAAAGAAAAGAAAGATGAAAGCTCCCGTTCCTGTGACTGGGTGAAGATTCCTCACAGTCGGGGCATTTGATTTCCTGTGTCTGCTTAGTTAGAAGAAGTCAGCAAGAGAGGGGGCTTGCTGGGTAGCAAGTCTCATGTTTTGTTTTGTTTTATCTAAAAATAAGATGCCATGCCTTGTTTTCCTTCCAGATTTCGGTCTAAATGCCATCTTCTCAGAGAAGCTGTCCAGGATCACCTCCAGACAAAGTAATCCTCCCCTCCTGTTACTCTTCCTCAGAGCATCCCTCTCCCTTCCTGCACAGGAAGTAAACTATCCAAAGAGCCCGATCTAAATGACATGTTTATTTCTTGCTTCTCTGTCGGGGAACTAGAGTCCCATCTAGACTGTAAGGCCCGCCGAGAGCTGAAGTCACACCATGGGCTTCCCGGGGCTCAGCACAGGCTCTGGCACACAGTAGGCACTCAATATTGTCGGCTGGACGGATGGCTGTGTATGTTAAGTGCATATTATTAGCCAGATATTGTGTTAAGTGCTTTGAGAGGATTATCTCATTTAATCCATGACGTCTTTGCTGTACAACAAGGAAGGGGCTTAGCGAATTTAAGTGCCTGACTATGATTTGATCCCAAATCTGACAATGATCTAGACTCTTCTATTAGCCTTGTACATTTCTTGCTGAAACAAATATGTTCAAAAGCACCCAGGAAAATCAACAACCAAACCCTCTGTTATCTCACCACCTCGATACCTTCCTTATGTAACATTTTGGTGTGTGTCCTGCAAGACTGGATGAATAGATGGAGGGATGTTTGTTTCTCTTGAAACAAAGTATAGAATCATTCCTTTGTTCTTCAGCCTGCTTTTAAGAAATGAGATGAAATACACCCTTGTGAACAAAGTGTCATATTTTCCTTATCTATTCTTCACCATTCATCCTAAACCCACGCTGTTGGCTTCAAAGAGACTAGTCCTCAAATAACAATCACCCCCTTTATTTGCTTATGTTTTTATAGCTTTGATTCTCACAGGTTTGTGAGACAGGCAGGAAAAGGATTATCTCCACCTAGCAGATAATTTGGGAAGTTAACAACTTGGTCAGGGTCATGGAGGGTAAAGGAGGGGAGCGGAGATTCAGAGTTGGGTCTGCTTGATTCCAAAGAATCAGTGCCTTACGAATTACATCTGGTCGTGTGGCACGAACTTAAACGCTGACCTGGGTACCTCTCCCAGCACCATCAATCCCCAGCTATACAACCTTTAAGCAGTTATACAACCCCTAAGCCAACTTTTTTTACGTCAAATGAACCTATCTTGTAGTGTGTGGTGAGGGTGACTTGATAAAATGCACAGAATATATGTGACGTGGTAGCCGCCATGGGGGTGCGGACAGAGCCAGCCCTGTCCAGTGAGCTAGTCTGATAGCTGTGGCCGTCCTCTGGCTACAGACAGGTCCTGCGGGCCTTGCCTACACCCCAAGCCCTCCTGAGATATTGCCCAGACAGATACAGACACTTTAAACACCAACTGAAATCTTTGCCGCCAAGGCTGGTGGGATATGGGAGGGAGCCTCAAGGTGATGCCAGGCCTTAACTGGGGCTCCTGGTTAGAAGGGAGGGACAGATGTCTGCCTGGGGACAAAAGGGACACATTTCCACCCTCCCACCACTGCCTTGGAAAGACATTTTTTTATTTTAAAGATTTATTTATTTGAGAGAGAGAGAAAGAGAGAGAGAGTGGTGTGAGGGGCAGAGGGAGAGAGAGAATCTCCAGCAGACTCCCCGCTGAGCCCAGAGCCCCACAAAAGGGCTTGATCCCAGGAACCCCAGGCGAAAACAAGAGTCCCATGTTCAACTGACTGAGCCACCCGGGTGCCCCTTGTGAAGACATTTTAACGCGGATTCAAATACCACCTCCGAGTTGTAGTTCTTCATACCCTAGGAGGGCAGCGCTGGGAGAGGGGGGAGGCTTTTGTGTTGTTTTTAAGAAACTGCACTTGTAAATAAACAAGAAATGAACATTATTCTTTCCCTTTCTGGGTCACGCACACATCTCGACATCATGGCATCAGGGTTTTCACGGAGTTGGTATTTCTGGACAATCAGTGAGCTCGGTGCCATACAAATGAGAAAGAAGAGGGGCATAAAAAGAGTGGAAGGGGAAACTCTGAATTTATCCTACAGCTATATACATAGGAAACCAGGAAGCTATTAAAGAATGAAGTAGATCTGGAAGTACTGGTAGAAAACACTCTGCCAGATGGAAGGGGGTAAAGCAAGGCACAGAAATCGAACGCGGCGGGCTAGCATCCTTGTGTGCAATGTGGGGTATTTCCGTGCTTGCTCACAGCCCGTCTAGATGGTCATGCCAGAACCAGGCAGCCCTGAGTGGCTCTGGGAAGGAGAACCAAGCAGCCTAGCTGAGGGGCAAGGGTGGGTGGGTGGGGACTTAGCTTCACCGTGTAGTTTTCAACGCTGCTTGCATATTTCACTTTTTCGTCGTTTTTTTTTTTTGTTTTGTTTTGGGTGTGTGTGTGTGTGTGTGTGTGTCTGTTTTAAGGAGAGAAGATCAGAATACTGAATAATATCATGAGGTCAAGAAAGAGAAGGCAAGTCTACAGGAGGAGGTTACCCTGAGGTTAACCACAACTCCATGAGAGAAATGTCAACACAGAGTGGTGGGGGCAGAAGCCAGATTGCACCAAATTGAGGGAAGAACAGAGTAGCAAGTGGACGCAGGTTTAAGGGAAAGGATTTTTTTTTTTAAGATTTTATTTATTTATTTGACAGAGATAGAGACAGCCAGCGAGAGAGGGAACACAAGCAGGTGGAGCGGGAGAGGAAGAAGCAGGCTCATAGCAGAGGAGCCTGATGTGGGGCTCGATCCCATAACGCAGGGATCACGCCCTGAGCCGAAGGCAGACACTTAACTGCAGTGCCACCCAGGCACCCCTAAGGGAAGGGATTTTTAAGAGGAGAAAGACGTAGCATGTTTATGGGCCGAGGAGGATGAACCAGGAAAGTCGGGGTGGACATCTGCTAGTCTTGTGTCAGCAAGCATTCCCTCTTTTTCTGGGTGTAGCGGCTTGATTTTTCTTGGAGGACCACCCCTTCTCCTCTCTCCAGATGTCAGGTGTGGATGGGGCCAGGCCTGGCCAATCAGCATGTTCTATCCCCGGGCACAGAAATTGCTTTAGCGATGGGCATGTGGCCCCAAATCTTCCAATGAGCCTGAGTTCCGGGCTGCTGGGCATTTTAGGAAAAGGGAGCTCTTTGAGGGTGGGGGTAGAAGTTGCTGAGATTACAGGATGTAATTCTGGAGCAGCAATGCGCCCAGGAAAGCTTTCTGAGAATGAAGAATGAAGTCAACAGAGAGGAAAGCTATTCCAGGGGACACAGGGAGATGGATTCCTTCTGTTGTTCTTTGAGACCTTGGATGCAGCCACAAGTGACTACCTGAGAAGTTTTTTTGTTGTTCTTTAAAAGTCAGGGCTCTGATCTGTAATCATAGGAGCTTTTTTTGAGATAGAAAGAGAGCGAGAGCAGGGGCAGGGGTAGAGAGAGGGGGAGAAGCAGACTCCCTGCCGAGCAGGAAGCTTAATGTGGGACTTGATCCCAGGACCCCGGGATCACAATCTAAGCCAAGGCAGACCGTTAACCGACTGAGCCACCCAGGCGTCCCCTAATCCTAGGAGCTTTGATTAATATTGAGAGAAGCTGTAGGTACAGAGTGGACAGAAATGTGCGAAGGGATGGGGAATGAGGGTTCAGTGCAGGAGGGGAGGGGAAGTCTTCCATGGGGGAGAACACCTGTTTGCTGATGCACAGAAGGAAGGAGGTTAAGGTCAAGATGACTACACAGGTGCAGGGAGGGTGCAGGAAATTGAGGGCCATCCATCCAAGTTGAGGACCCATGGTCCTCAGTTTCTCCCATGACTTAGCAGATAGGATTATCACCTAAGATGAAGAGGATGGGTACGTTAGAAGGGGGACCTTCAGAGAAGAGGTTTGGGGACTTGTTTAGGGGACCTGACTGAGATTGGAGCCTGTGTTTGGGGAGGCTCAGAAGGGTCAAGTTCCTTGTTGCTGGACAGCAAAGCTGGTGTTTGCATCTTGGCTCTGTTTGACTCTAAGCCCACGTTCTCCTTGCTTGACCCAGTCTCCCCGAATCCATTTGCTCATCTTCTCAAGTTCGACCCTTTGGTCAGTAGCTTTCTGGGGCATTGTGGTAAGAATTACAATCCAAGCAGAGTTAACGGCAGAATCCAAGAAGCTGGACTTCATCCACATGCACCCAACAGAGCCCATCCCCCAGGGAAGCGTTCAGACTCAGGACTGGACCAAAAACAGTTCAAATCCCACATCTGTGCAGCTGAGTCTGGGAGGGGAGAAAGGAAACACTGTAAAACCCAAGGATATGGGCTCTGGAGGTGAAGAAAAAGGACTTTAAATTAAATTGGCACTCGAACCTACTAGCTGTGTGGCCACAGGCAAGTTACTTAACCTCTCTGAGCCTATTTCCTTACCTATACAGGGGAAGTAATAGTAGTATCAATTTCACAGGGTTGTTGTGAAGGTGAAATGAGCTATATAAAGTAGATAGAGGGCTCTGCTCACTGGTAAAATCGAATAATTTCATAGAACATGCCTGACCATTTTATTGCTACTGTTGTAAATAGTACTAATAAAGTTCTGCATCCATTAAATGGAGGGCCCATCTTCTTGTCCTGGTTCTGTTGTTTTCCCTGTATAAGTCAGTGAAGCGAATCTCCGGGCCTCTGCTTGCTCCTCTCTGGAATGATGGTGTCTATACCCACTTCTAGACTTCTGTCCTCTTCAGTGGTTATGGCCAGACACGTCCTAATAGTTTTGTGCTCTCCCCTAGCACGTGACTTTCCCATTTACCCTTTCAATTCACACTGTTGGCTGCTGTGTCGAGGGACAACTCAAAGTCATGCACTTGGCAAGTGATCTAGGAACTTCACTTGGCCCAGGAGTCTGCCAATTCCGACCACCCGAAGGGAGCCTGGTTTGACACGCAGTTTAAATAGGTTCTTCGTGGGGGTGGGGGGGTGGAGGGATGGAAGGAGAGATAAACAGACTCTGGGCTCTGTGTCCTAAACAGCTCTCGGCTATTTGTTAGGGTCTGAACAGTAGCCTAATATTTTGATGAGGATCTGTGCGAACTTCACACTCTGGATAACTGAAAGAACAAACAGAACCGGGGAATAGGAGATGTTTACTCCTTAATGAGCCCGCCTGGAGGGGGCTCCGTTCGGATGCTCCCCCATACCCTGCTCCCAGAGGTTATTCAACATCTGCTGTCTTTGTCAGCCTCAAAATCAAAGCCTTAAGGAACAAGCGAGATCTGCATCTTTTAAAATCCTGCCAGTGAAGTGCAAAAGGTGTGAATATGCTGCTTGTTTGTTGCAATATTTTAAAATAAATTTTAAATCATTTGAATTGTTAAGAATCTCTAGTCTCTTACTATTATGTAACAGACATCGTTAGACGGTGGTTTCATGGCTCCTGCCCAGTAGTGCAATTTCAAACCCGAAAAGGGGCTCCCAAGGGCCTCTAATTTTAATCCTTCCGAGGATCTCAGGCAGTGCAGAGCCCATGGTTCAAGGCCTGGCTCCGCTACCTGCTAGCTGATGGACCTTGGGCAAATGTCCCCACCTTTCCAGGCTCTCTGCCCCCTCATCCGTAATACGGTGACAATGACACCTACCTCATACAGTGGTTTTTGAGAATTAAATGAGGTACTGCCTGGCACAGACAAGAACTCAATATTTTGCCTAATACATGTGATGAGTATGAGTTTCAGAAGAATGATGTTGAGTCCCAATTTTCAAAGAGGTATTGCTCTCCCGAGCGCTTGGTACTTCCTAGGGGAGCCAAGTTCTGTTCTTAAATAAATCATATTAAGTAAAAAGTTCGCCCCCTTTCTTAAGCCTTGCATTTGGAGTTTTCATCGCAAACATACAAAGGTTACACTTCGCGGCTCTGATTCAGAAATGTCAGCACATCAAACACACACTCGGACGCTTACTCATACGGTGGAAGGGCAATTAGGTTTGGAGAAGAATGTCACATGAACAGAAGTGCAGCTCATTAAAGCAGTACTCGAAGCTTCTGACCTCAGCTACATAAACAAGGTTTTCGGATGACAGAATTACCGAGAAACCCAGTCCTGTGAGCATGATTTAGTTTCTGAAGCAGTTCGGCATCTGGACTCCCAGAGGATGCAGGCTGTGATGTGTGACCAGATCACCTATGTGGTGTTTTGGAAAATGCCAATACACAGGACACTGTAGTGGTGTAGGATGGGGACCAGGGGCTCTGCTTTTTCAGCCTGCAAGCTCCCCAGTCTCTGCGGATCTTCTGATGCCTCAAAACCGTATGGGGCTTTATGTCAAGTGACAGGGAGCAGAGGCCACCCGAGAAATTAGGGGCATCAGTCTAGATCGTACAGGAAGGATTGGAGTCGGTGAGGCCCGACACCCGGGCTAGAATGGAAGGAGGGAGTGAGCCTTGCTGATCATGTCTGGATAGTCCTGGATGGCTGCCCGGGAGGGAAAGGGGCTCTTCTTAGGGTCCACTTCCCAACGAGCTGTACTCCTCCAGCCCCGGCCAGAGGGAACAGTCCATCAGATTGCTCCTATTATAGAACAGAAAGAGAGCCGCGTTTCCTGGTGGGCAAGTCGCTGTGCCTACACCCTTGGTAGTTAAGACTCCGTGGATGGTAACGAAGCAGGGCGTCCTTATGACCTAGTTACTTTTCTCTCACTCCTCGATTCACTGCCTCTCTGCTGACAGCTAGGGAAGCTGATCCAAGGACTGCCCCCTGGGAGCAGCCAGAGCCTCGAGCCCCAGGCTTGCACCTCTACCCAGTTTTCACAGCAAGCTTCGCACTGGGCATTAGGGACACTGCGAGATCTCACTAAGGCAACTCCTAATAGGATAAGAATGCCGCCCAAATCTCAGCCAGGCATTTTGATTTAAACATACTACGCCCGCATACCTTCTACTGTGCAACACACACTAGAAATTCTGCAAGCAAACACGCTCGCCCACGCTGTGATCTCCGTGCCCCCTCTGTTACAGCACAGCCAAATTCGGAGCTGCTCGCCCAGACCAAGGGGACACCTCGGCTATCACCCTCAACACAAGGAACCTCCCACACCGCCCTATAATTCACACTGACAGGAGGAACAGCCCACTGCACAGCAACGCCCTGCTCTGTGCCCCGTAAGCCAGCCCTCTGAATTCCAGAAGCTTCTAGGACATCCTATTTCATTCATTCATCCTGCTTTTTGCCACGACCAACAACTCCCACATTACACTCGAGGAGCAATTATGCAGGCAGTCTGAAGGGATTCTCCTTCATCCATTCCCTCATGCTCCCTGGGGTAATTACTGAGCATCCCGCCAGGAAGTGGGGAGAGGTAGGTAGGCCAAGTTGAACACACCTGGAGGCCCTCAGCAGCTCCGTCCTGTCCAAGGGCCCGCTGCCACCCACCTGGATTACTGCAGGAGCCTTGAACCAGTCTCCTGATTTCGCCATTGCACCTACCATAGTCAGAGTGAGCCTTTTAAAACCCAAAGTCGGATCATGACATTTCTCTGCTCGGGGCCCTCCAAAGGCTGCCCAGCTCACCGGAAGTAAAAGCCGAAGAATCCTACCGCGGCCTAACTGATATCATCCCCTCTTCCCCTCTCCCTCTCCCACTCAGCTCAGCACTTGGATTCTGTGCTCTTCCTTGACCGTGCCAGGCAAGCTCCTGCCTCAGGGCCTTTGCACCTGTTACTACTGCCTGAACCACTCTCCCCCACCAAGATATACACACAGCTCACTCTCTCCCTCACCTTCCTCCCATCTTTGCTGAAATGTCAGCGAGGCTTCCCAACCACCCTGTTTAAAACTGACCTCTCCCCAACCCGGCTCTCCCCATCCCCACCTCTGTTTTGGTTTCCTCCACAATGCTTGTCTACTTTTAACATATTTGCAATTTCTATGTTTATTATTTGCCTGCTCCCTCTAAAATATAAGTTCCATGAGAACAGGCAATTATATTATTTTTACTTCTGTGTCTCCAGTACCTAGAAGGGTACTTAATTTCAATAAACACCTGCTGTTCAGATGACCCAGAGCACTTGGCAGCATCCCGAGGGGACAGAACCAGAACACACTGCCTCTCAACCCACTGCTCCACCACGCACTCAGCCCCAGACACCGCCTTCCAGCACACAAACTAGCACTTCCCACCCACCGCACACTGACCCACAAGAGCCTGCCGTGTGGCCTGAACCACATCACCAGCACGCTCTGTACTGAAGCTTACACACCCCTTCAGTACAGCCTTCGCCATCCTACACGGCATACCAACCACAACAGGATCGGCCGTTCAGCCCACGGGTTGGCGGCACCCCGCTGGACCGTGTTCTAGCCCCGGCCACGCCGAGCACCGTCCCTGGTGCAGCAGCAGCCCAGCGCATATGAAAACTAATGCAGAAGACAAACACCCCATGCTCCGATGTGCATCCCTAAAGAATCCCGCATGTTCCTCTGCACAGGGCATCGCAGCCTCTTATTTTATAGCCGTTCGTGGATTCATTCATTTATTCAGGAAAAATCATTAAGCGCCTGCTGGGTGCTAAGCCTTTTGCTAAGCACTGGGAATCAACACTGACAAAGATAGTCACAACCTTTCAATCTAGTCAAGAAGACAGACATCGCACCGAACAAGCAATTACAATAAAGTGTGGTGAGTTGGTTGATAGGACACTAGCGGATGCTCCGTCCCCAGGAATCAGGAAGAGCCTCGGCGAGGGGGAAGGAGCAAGGCACTGCAAGGAATGGGGGCTGGAGGTGGGTGGCACATGGGGAAGGGTCTGGACGTCGCAGCTGGAGGGCTGTGCACAGACAGAGCTGGGAAGGGACGAGGACACCTGCGTGTTTGAGGAACTGCAAGAAGTTCAGAAATGCCTGCTCTCGGAGGGCAGGTGCCGAAGCTGGGGAGGGGGCAGATGATGGACCCTGGAAGACCCCAAAAGCCATACATGCTCAGGAACAGCTGGCATCATTCTGGGGGCAGCAGAGAGCCACTGGGGAAGCTTTAAGCAAGAGGGACACCATCAAGTGCACGTGTAAAAAAAAAATCACTCAGGTACATTACAGTGCGCCAAAGCTAGTGGATCCCCGTCTCAGGAACAATACTCTACAACCCGCTCCTTGCTGTATCAAAAGCTGGCACTGGGAACAACTGAAAAGCTCATGTTAATGAGCCTCCGATAATAGCACCCTTCACTGATGTTTGAATCGAATCCTCTGTTCTTGCCCCGTGTTTTCCCTCCCGCTGCACTCTATTTAATAGCACGCATGAATCAGGAACGCCGACAGATACATGCACACCTTGTAATAACCCGAAAGGCCCGTGGCACTCTGCACACGCTTGCCACGGGCCCTTAGGGAGATGTGCAGAAGGGGAAATGTGAAATCCTTGAGTAGGGGTGAGGACGCTGAGACTGGCGTCCACAACTAAAAAGGCGTAGGTGCTGGTTGAATTGAAAGAGGGGGTGATATATCCATGGTTCTTATTTTTTTTTTTAAAGATTTTATTTATTTATTTGAGAGAGACAAAGATAGCAACAGAGATAGTGAGAGAGCATGAACGGAGAGGAGAGGGAGAAGCAGGCTCCCCGAGGAGCAGGGAGCCCTATGCGGGACTTGATCCCAGGACCTTGGGATCATGACCTGAGCCGAAGGCAGACGCTTAACCGACTGAGCCCCCCATGATTATTATTTCTAATTCAGTCTCAGGGACCAAGGGCAGTGCCTGCTTCCCCTCATTGCTGGTGGCAGAACATCTTGAAGAATACAGCCCAGTCCAATCACTGTACTTTGAAAGTCACGGTTAAACCCACGAGAGGGAATTCAAGATGCTGGCTCGTTGGAAATCTAATCAAAGGCAGAACAGTCCAAGGATCTATTGATCGTTACTAATTATTGTGATTTTTTATGTTATCTATGATAAGAATAGCTACGTTTTCCTGAGTATTTTCTATGGGCCAGGCACTGGCTAGATCTTTGATATTCATTATTGCTTAGCCAGAAGTTCCAAAATATTTACCCAGTCGGAATGGACTCAATGGTAAATAACCAGTACTAACAGGAACCGGTTAAATGTCAACCTGACTTTGAGTAATCACTACCCCAAAGACTATAAACTGAGTCCATGGGCCACATAAGACTTGTGGATGTGTTTAATTTGGCCTGGACTGTGTTTAATTTTTAAAAATTTGTTGCTGATGTATCAAAAGATAGTGAGAGCTCATGGAAAATCCTGACGAGGTTGGAGGAATGAAGAGCCCGCCTCCCCGAGGGGCAAACCTGGCCAGCCCAGCGCTTGGCTTGTATAACATGCTCAGAGAAAGGTAGCCGTTCCTACGGATGATATAAAAAAATATGACAATCATTAGTAACGGTCAACAGGGTCCTGCAACTGTACCGCTGGAGATAAGCACCAGCTCCCCAGGCTGCCTCTGTCCCCAGCAACCCCCTCTCCTATTTACATTACGTGCCTGGCTTCTAAGGCACCTGAGCCTGTAACCTGTTCCCGGAAGCCACCACCCGTCACTCAGACTAGGCAAAAACCAATGTCATCCTCTTAAAGAGATTTTCCTCCTTGGGGCGCCGGGGCGGCTCAGTCAGTTAAGCGTCTGCCTTCGGCTCAGGTCGTGATCCCAGGGTCCTGGGATGGAGCCCCGCGTCAGGCTCCCTGCTCAGCGGGGAATCTGCTTCTCCCTCTCCCTCTGCCTCCTGCTCACCCCCGTTCTCTCTCTCTCTCTCTTTCTCAAATAAATAAAAACAATCTTAAAAAAAAAAGAGAAATTTTCCTCCTGGCCATGTTCCCCTGGCCTTGGCCCAACTTCCCTGCCTGAGCTCTTAACACTAAACTCCACAGCAGAGAATCTCAGCCTGGGTCACATCAGATTCACCTGGAGGGCCCCACCCCCAGGGTTTTGGATTCCGGGTTTCTGAGGAGGAGCTTGAGCATTTCAGTCCTCAAATTCCCAGGGGATACCGCTGGTCTGGGGACCACACTTTGAAAACCACTGGTCTACAACTAAAGAATGAACCCTCCCTAGAATGGCACCGGGTTCAACGCTGGTGGAGATGGGGGTATTTGCATGCCTCCTCTGGCCAAGTGAGGATGGGGGTGGGGGTACACATTTTGAGATCTCATGAATAGCCCCACAAAACCCAAGTCAGTTTCGTGTCCCATCTCTGAGTTCTCAGTTTCCTGAACACAGAATCTGTTCTTGTCTCCCAGGCTGCCATTTTGAGCTTTTTCCAAATGGTTCATTAGAAGTGATGATACTGCCTAGGACATGCAGTGTCCCTCTCTCTGACCCCAAGTGCACACATGGACATCATCTTAAGTAACAGCATCAGCAGGACTTGACACTGTTCAACACCTCAAAGACCCTACGCCCAAGACATCGATCAACGTGTGACACGGCTAACAAAAATAATGATAATTCTCCCAGAGCGTCAACTACGTGCCCGGCCTGCACTGAGTGCTTCACCCAATGTGACGATCCTCTGAAGCAGGGACTGTTAACGCCGCTGTATCACAGAGGGTGAAACAGAGGAACAAAGAAGCGAACAGACTCGTCAAGTTCGCCACCTCTAGAATGATCAAGAGATTGTTGGCGGGACTCACTGTATTCACTTGAGGGTCAGACACTATTAGAAATATTGTGCTCAATCCTGTGTCTGTATTTTAAGATGGAAGCTGATGGCCTGGAAGATACTAGGCATTTGGAGGTGATGTCATTTGGGACATGCTTGCAGGTGGAAGGTGTGTGTGCGGTGGGAGTGGCGGGGGGGGGGTGTTTGGCCTGGAAATCACAGGATTCAGGAGTGTAATCTGCAAATGTGCTGCAGAGAAAGAGGCTCTGGATGACAAGAGGGGCCAGAGGGATGGCAGTTCTGGGGAGGCTGATTAGACACCAACGTGTATGTTTGCAACAGCTAGAAGGGCTGCATGGTGCAACGGGCTGCCTCTAAATATAACCTGGCTTCCTAACCCCAGGGAGTGTCCACAGAGATGCAGATGCATCGGGGATGAGCTAATGGTGTGGGATGGCGGGGAAGGTGCAACACCAGGGAGCTGTAAGAATCACCTGGGGGGCTTTCTTCAGCCTACGTGCCCTTTGCCCCCCTGGGCATTCCGATCCACCTCGGAGTCAGACTGAGGTCTGAATCCCTGCTTCATCACACCCTGGCTGAGTGACCCTGGACAGAGCACTCAACCTCTCTGAGCCTCCCTCCCTTCTTCCAGTACATGGAAAAACAGACCTTCTCAATAGCTCGTTGCAAGGCTCTCATCAGATGCCACACGCGGAGTGCTTTATGTGGTGCCTGGCACATAATAAGGGGCCAAGAAATTCCTAATATCAAAATCACTACCATTATCATCACGGAGCTCACAGTGTCAGGTTTCGATGACAATGTTTATGCGCACATTTCAGCCTCGGTAGGCAGCTTCCCAGCTCATCATAAAGTCACAGGGTCTCCCTTCTTCTTAATCTAACCAAGAAATAGCCTGTCTGGGAAACTGCGGTTCGGATTAATTCAGTGCAAACTCCTCCACCCCGGTGCTGACAAGTACTCCCAGCCGAGTCTTTGGGGAGGGAAAACCCTCCCGTGTGCGCACGACTGTGGGAAACGGGAGGCTTTTATTCTTGTCCTATAGATGTTACCTCAAAGCCGTGTCAACACTCAGAGCCTCCAAGAGGTCTAGGAGCACGCCAGCGTTTGCTTCATTCTGTTGCGCCTCGGGTGGGAGCTGGCTGGTGGTGCTGTCTGACTTACCGACTCAGACGGAGGGTATGCTTCAGGATTCCATTTAAATACCATGGAGGTAAACAACATGACCTTTTCAATGTCAGTAGGAAGCGAAAGGGACACAGTCGAACCAAGGAAAGAACAAGGGCAAAATGAGACTCCGCATCCCTGTCCAAAACTGGATCTGAACTCTGCTCACCGAAGTACCATCTCCAAAGAAGTTGCCAGCGAAGACAGTTAACTATAACTGAATCGATAACACAGAAGCTCGGTAGCCACTGTCTTTCCCGCCTTTGCAGAGGCCAGGCTGTGTGAATGGAGATTTCCATTTTTGTACCCAGTGACTGTTGCATCAACTTACAGACATATTCGAGTAAAAACATCGATGTCTCCCCCTCAGAACATTGCGGGCGCACACGATGGGAGAGGAGAGAGTGTGTTATGCACGCGAATCCAAGAGTCAGAGAGGACAGTTTACTTACGGCTTTTGGCTTATACGGGGGCTGAATCTCTTTGCGTTCAAGTTTCTCCCAATCAATATACCGGAAAAACGCATGCTCCTTGATGTCACGTTCACCTTCGGGTCCGCAACCCAGACGTTTGCCCGGGTGTTTGGTCATCAGCTTTGAGAGAAGAGAAAGGCTGGATTTAATGAAACTCGGGTGGGGAGGGGCACGTGAGCCGCGCAGAAACAATGACTCCCATGAATTAGGGAAGAAAGTGCAGTCAGAGTTTCCACGTTTATTTCTTGCTTTCCATTCCAGACAATAATTTCCCAGTGAGGTCTTTATAATCGGAGGACCCAACAACAGGACCTGCTGCTGGCCGTCCCACAGCAAGATTGCTTACGGTTAATCGAACCTGAGCCTCAATGTGGCCCTGAACTTCAAGTGAGAAATGTCACCCGATGCATTCTGATTTAAGAAGGAGTTTTATGCAATTACTGGGGCATTTAATGAGAACAGTTTCAATATCTTCAAATTCCCCACCTCCCACCCCAAGAAAGCTGGAGTGTGACCAAGGCAAAGGCCACATTCATTCTGATAATATTTGCATTTCTCAGTAAAGCACTTGTGAAAATGACAAAACAGAAGAAAAAATATTAGTCAAATGGACCCAAGTTTCAAGTAATTACTTTCTGAAAGCTCATTAAATAGTCAAAATCTAGCCCAGCTCATTTTGCTTGTATCACACATTACACTAAATTCCGCTGAGGTTTCTTTGGTGTTCCATTTAAATTACTTAATTATCAAAACCCTCCATCTTTGGGTCTCTGAGCCAGTGCTAAATAACAAGATGAATAGATGCTCCAAGATGAAACCAGACAGGCTTCCTCTTGTAAATGAATCCAAAGCAGCATGAAAATCTCTCTGATCTCAAGACTTGAGCAAATGCACCGAGAGCAAAGACGGAGGGGTTGGTGATTGAAAAAACAAAAAACCCAAACCCAAAACCAACAAGAAGGCCTTGAAGAGGAAAAACAAGAAGTTGGAACATACAAGACCAAGAAGCTTCCCAGAGTTGACCTGACTACCGTGGTGCCAGAGTCCTTAGACTGTGCCCAGGATCTGAGGATCACGGCAAGGTGAACCCAGCAAGTACACCTATGCTGTTGGACATTCAGCTTAGCCTGCTTCCTGCTTGCAGATAACGTGTCAGCAGAAACTATCCCCCTACACACACACACACACACACACACACACACACACACACACACATGAACACAGACATTCTCCATATATGCTTTGCCTGCTGGGGGAAAATCACTGGGCACTTCTATTCTGAGCTGCTACTTGATCTGCACGCACGAGCTTACCCGATTCTCACAGTAACTCGATGAGGTGGGTATATTATTTTTCCCATTCCAGTGACAAGGCAATTGACGTTCAGAGAGGTGAAGCAACCGGCAAGGACGGAGAGAGACAGGGAGTGGTAGAGCTGGGACTTGATCTCACCTTTGCCTACTCCCGAACTTGGGCTTTTCATGAGAGAGCTCTTTGTATGTGGGCTCCCCAGGGATATCTGTGGCTTGGCTTGGTCAGGAAGGGTTTATGGAGGGCAAGCACATTGGGCCAGGTCCCGACATTTGTGTAGGATTAATAGGAAAGAAAGGGCTACGAGGTTTTGGTTGGCACTACCGCTAATATTATCAATGATGTCTTCTGTGTACGGAGTACTTCCTATGCACCCAGGCTCTGTGCTCAAGGCTTCCCAGGCATTACTCTTTCATCTTGATTTTCATTTTACAACGATTATCCTCATTTTCCAGATAAGAAACTGGGTCCGGAGAAGGAGTCATTTGCCCAGAGGCACAAAGCTAAGTAGCAGAGCTGTGCTTTGAACTGATCTGCCCGACCCAGAGCTCTTACTGCTCTGTGCTCTTCAGTCCGCTTGTTTTCATGCTAATGTGTGGCCAGCTGGGGCTTCCGTCTGCTTTAAGTTTGTTCAAAGTGGGAGCGGCAATCTGCGCAAAGTTATACTGATTTTTTTTTCTGGTAGAAAATAGTTCTTTAATGGGATGTATATATAAAGGACTTTTCAACTGGAATGGAACGGGTTTCAAAAGCCTAGCTCAATTTCCGTGTAAGGACAAGGATGCCAAGCGAAGGAAAGCCACTGCCGAGTCATCCAACACCGCTAATGCAAGTCTCTGCCCAGTTACTGCACTTGGAGCCGATGTGCCTGCGGCCATGCAGACAGCTGGATTTAATCACTGTTCCGACCTCTGATCACCTCCCAGACGCATCCCCTGGGGCCGCTGTTCGGGAGGAAGCATTTGCTGTTGGCTTGAGCAGCCCATCTTCTTCGGAGCCTCAACCTCGAAGAAAGAGCCCACACTGGACTCAGCCCACTCGATTCAGAAAGGTCCTCGAACCCAGTGGTAAGAAAGTCACCCCAGTTAATCCTGAAGGTTATGGGTCCTAAATTAATAGAAATCTGCTCTACCAGGGAAACCGCTAATTGGAGCTGAAGCTGAATGCAACTGACCTGGAAAATCCTCTCTCCTCCATGACCCACTTAGAACCCCCAGCTGTCCAGGCAGGACAGAGTGGTGAAGGGGGAGGTCTCAAGCATGCATTAATTAAGCACCTACTATGCGCCAATACCACACAAGGAGCTTTCTGTTACCTGATTGAATGCTCTCAAAAACTTCTGTTCAATGAGTATTATTATTCCATTTTTAGAAATAAAGAGACAGACACCCAGAGGTGCAAAGTAGGACCACACACTGCGGAAGTGGAAGTGCTGAGATGTGCAAAGGGTCTTAATCGCCCAAATCCCCCACTTAAAAAATTCCTATCGCAGTGTATGCATAAATGCCAAGAGAGGCCTGGCAGGTAAGATAGTGGTGCAGAGCGTTAGTAATAATAATCATCATCATGGCCCAGGGGTTTTGGATCAGAACACCAGGCTCTGTTGTAAGGGATTCACTTGTATTGACTCATTCAGTCATCAAAGAATCCTGTATGGAGTACTATCATTAGCCTCAATCCACACACAAGGTTGAGGGCCTTACCCACAGTTGTAGGGGTAATAATGCTGGGACTAGAATTCGAACCCAGATGGAACTGGGTCAGACGGAGATTTCTGCAAATTGGAGAGGGTATGCCCTATCTTAAAGGGACAAAGGCTTCCCACCCAGCTGGCTGATGCTTTCTTTATAGGAATGACAGACAGGCATGGTGAGATCAGATTTTTCAAGAGAAACTGGAAAGTTAATGTTTATGGGAAATCCCCTGCTCTTGAAATGTTGGCAATTATTAACAGACCAAAAGGTCAGTATATGACCCCCACTCACTCTTCTTCCCCTACGAGAATATATCTATGGAGGTCTGCACTGGCCTTACGCTGTGCTAGGTGATTCACCATGAGTGAGGATCTAGGTGGTGTTGACAAAGTGCTCTAGATGGAGAGGCTGGCCCAGCTATTATTACAAACTGCTTGAGTTTTCCAGCATTTCTGCCCCCAGGCCAGCTCACGGGGCATCTGACTGGGGCCAAGAAGAGCAAGGCTGGGTCGGCAGTGGGAAACCTGCAAATACCCCGAAGATCTAGGGCAAGCAGCCCTGGTTCCTTCAGACACACAGGTGGGGGAACCCACTGGGAAGGCATGGCCATGCCCTAACGTTGATAACTGGTCCCCCGACTGGTGGGAGAGTGAATACTTAATCAAGGCAGCCTCCGTGGGCTGTAATCTCTGGGGCTCTCATCGCTTGCTGGCACACTTCTATCAGGGTTGCAATGCTACCACATTTGTTTTAAAGGCAGTGGTTTTCAAGCCACATGGGGACTTTTGCAAAATACCAATGTCCAGACCATCTTTAAGGTGAGCCTGAGGTTCTGTACAATCTGAAGAAGTACTTCAGGTCATCCTGATGGCACCAAAGATGTGGACTGCTGATCTCCAGGGACTCACCCAGGTCACTGTGAGCACATCCTGGCCTAATGCTAGATGCATAATAACAAAGCAATCCTCACCGGCAAACATGGGCCCTGCCTTCTCTTCATCCACTGCCATGTACAAAATGAGCATGCTTTTCAGCCGTGTGTGGGGTATGGACAGAGACTAGGGGTTCTGAAGACACATTTGGGTCAGCTTATCCAGAGAATCCTTTAAACTCAGTCTTTCGTGATCCTTTCTTAGGACAAAAGTTACACACTGTTGGTATTAGCCACACACATAAGCAGCAGAGCATGGCCAGGCTGTCAGATCAGTGCTGCAGGCCTCTTGCACACCTTCCCATGGGTTCCAGCTCTTTGGCAAGGTCTCTGCGTTTCCTATTTCATTCATCCAATACGCATTCCCCTCTGAGGGCTAGCGCCTGGAGCCCAGCCAGCAGCAAGATACTGTTGCCGGCAGACCTCTCGGGTACTTTTGTGCAGATAGGAAAAAAGCTCCCTTTGCTTCGGGAGATAGAAGGTCTACACCAGGCTCACAGGCTGGCAAGTGCAGGGAGGGGTAGAGTTCAGTCTCCATTCCACCCCTCCCCACGTGGGGTGAGGCCTCCTCGTGTGGGGCACACCCTGCATTCTCCACATGTGGTGGTCCTGGCAGCAAGCTTTCAGGGGCTCACTCACCCCTTTGCAGATGGCCACAGCTTCCTTGGACATGGACTTGGGGTAAGCCACATTGTGTTCCATGATGGACTGGAAGAGTTCATCCTCATCCTCCCCTTCAAAGGGTGCCTGTGGGACAGAGGAGAGTTTGGGAAGACAGGGTGCCTGACCCTCCCCAACTGCCCCAAACCACCAGGCTCTTTTCCCTGGGCTCCACAGTGAGGCCACACTCGGGGGATTCCAGGGAGAAGATTAGGAAAAACATTCAAAAGACTCTGGTAACCCCAAGGCCGCGGAAGTCACTGGGGTTCCGATCTAGAAGCTGGTATCAAGCTGACACCCTTCTTCTAGAGAAACCATGCAGATGGGGGTAAGGGAGGATTTTTCTTACAAATCACTTAAAATTCAATTACCTGCCCAGCCAACATTTCATACAGCAGGACTCCAAAGGCCCACCAATCCACAGACTTCCCATAGGGCTGGTAGGCAATGATCTGGAAAACAGAAGGCATTCCATCAGGGAGGCAGGCAGGTTCTTGCCATGGCTGCAGACTGAACACTCACTTCTTTTACGCAAGAGCAGAGTATCCTGGGGCTGGGAGGAGGGAGAGTTCTTCCCTTGCTTGTCATCTGCCTACTGAGAAGGATTAAATCAGCTGTTACAGTCCCAGATGTGGGCCACTGACAAAAAGAGCGACAAAGGAGCCTAGTGCCCACTTATCCACCTTAGGAAGATGATATCCTTTACCGGGGGGCCTGCGGGCAGGGGAAACATCTGTGGGTGCCACACTGCCTTTTCGAAGCACTTAGCACAGTGTGTTCTTGTTCATTTTCATACAGTGACCGTGGCATCTTTAAGAAGGAAAACTGTCTTTGTTTCTCATTACGAAAGTAATCACATTTACACAACAACGGGAATGCCCTTAACACTACTGAACTGTACACTTAGAGATGGTTACGAAGGTAAATCTTTTTATTCTTTTTACCACAATTTAAAAAATTTAAGTTAAAAAGTTGTAATAGCTTACTCTTACTATTTTACACTGTATTTAAAAATATCGACAAGCAATCAATCAATCAGTCAATAAATAGACAAGCTAAGAGAACACAATTAAAATCACCCATAATTATCGATCAAGGGAAAAATTATGATAGCTCTTTGGTCTATTTCCTCTTAGAGTCTTTTTATTAATATACAGTAAAGTGTGCATATGCATGTCAAACACATTAATATGTGGAATTTTAACGAAGTATTTTATTCACTTAAAATTTCCACACGATAGTTGCGTTTTGACCTCTGCCCGGCATTCCATTGGATGGATATACCAAAATCTACTTTGCCAATTCCCAGCTGATCATATTTCTTCTGATGCTATGACACATATTTTTGTAACTGGGTATATGGACACTTGTCCAATCATTTCCTTTGGATAAATTCCTAGAAATAGCATCGGTGGATCAAATGGTACATGTAGTTTTTAAAAATTATTTATTTATTTTTCATCATGATAGGTGTTGTTCTCTGTAATCTCCATCACCTATTTCACCCATCCCCCCACCAACCTCCCCATCTGTTTGTTCTCTATAATTAAGAGTCTGTTTCTTGGTTTGTCGCCCTTTTTTCCTTTGCTCTTCTGCTTTGTTTCTTAAATTCCACATACGAGTGAGCTCACATGGTGTTTGTCTTTCTCTGACTGATTTCGCTTAGCATTATACTCTTGAGCTCCATCCACGTCATTGCCAAGGGCAAGGTTTCATTCTTTTTATGGCTGAATAATATTCTAGAGAGAGAGCACACGAGAGCACTCAGCTTCTTTATCCATTCATCAATTGATGGACACTTGGGCTACTTCCTTAGTCTGGCTATTTTAAATAATGTTGAAATAAACATAGAAGTGCACACATCCCTTTGAATTAGTGTTTTCGTATTTTGGGGGTAAATATCCATTAATGCAATTGCTGCGTCATAGGGTAGTCCTATTTTTAATTTTTTGGTGAACCTTCATACCGTTTTCCACAGTGGTTGCACCTGTTTGCATTCCTACCAACAGGGGAAGAGGGTTCCCCTTTCTCCACATCCTCACCAACACCTGTTGTTTCTCGTGTCACTGATTTTAGCCACTCTGATAGGTGTGAGGTGATATCTCATCATAGTTTTGATTTGCATTTCCCTGATGCTGAGTGATGTTGAGCATGTTTTCATGTGTCTGTTGGCCATCTGGATGTCTTCTTTGGAAAAAGGTCTGTTCAAGTCTTCTGTAATGGTATGTATAGTTTTAAGGTTTTTCATACTTATTACCAAATTGCCAGAGCATGGCAAAGTCTAGAATAGCCATATGACCATCCTCCTTTCAAATTGTAGGCATGTAAAACTAACTGTATCAAAGGGTTTAAAAGGTGATCTATAGCAAAGCTTCAGGTCAGAGGCGTGTGGGTCAGACTGTCCAGACTTTGAATCATGACCGCTATTTCTGAGTCATGTGACCCTGGGGGAGGTTACTTAAATTCTTGATGTCTCGGTTTCCTCCCCTACAAAAGGAATTTTAAAATATCCATGTCATAGGGTTTTGCAAGGATGAAAGAGAAATGTGTGCTTCTCACACATTATGCCCTCAAAATGTTAGTTGTAACTAGGAAGTTTTCTCATTCAGTGGTTGTTTTACTCAATGAATGCGTCCAAGAAAACCTGGCTATAAAACGGATGTCCGTTTGTTGAACTCCATCTGCCGCCTCTGCGTTCACCCTAATGTCAGAAACCCCCTCTGAGGAGAATTAAACTGTAAGAGACTGAAGGGAAAGCTTTCTATGAGAACACTTATTGAAAGTGTTTTCACACTTTTAAAGTACTTCATGTCTTCTTTGATCCTCATGACAACCTAACAAGTTAATCCTTTTACAAAGGAAAATAGAACCTGGGAGGCAAAAGAAATTGCCAGAAGGTGAGGTGGTTAGTTAATGGCAAAGCCAGGGCAAAAGCTGGACCCCTGCTTATTCCTTCCATCAGGGGGCTGGAGGAGGGAGCAGCTTCCCCAGAAACACAACACCAGGTGTCCGCCTGGTGCATCGCAACCACTGGGAATTCTGGAAAATCACAGATATGGGGGTCCTCCCTGTAGAGACCTGGATTCAGTTGATCCACGCTAACGCCTGGGCAGCCTACATTTTAAAAGCATCCCGGGTGACAGTGAACTGCAGTGAGTTTGGAACCAGAGATTGCCGAACTCATGGCAGATCAAGGAATTGTCTGATGCCCTAACTGCTTAGCAAAATGATAATAAGGAGGTAGGACATGTAGGGAAAACACCACTGCGTTCTAATACAGGTGTCCCCTGCTTTTTGAAAGTTCGCGTTCCACCACTTCGCTTTTACGAAAGACCTACATTAGTACCTGTTTCCGTTAACTGAAGGAAATCTGGAGAGGACTTTTGCTTTTACAATAAAGGCAAAGAGCAAAAATTGAATTCAGCATTTGGTTTGCAGGGAGTCATTACAGAGGCAGCGAGAGTGGAACCGCCAAGCTCCTTCCCAGGGAACTTCACCCAGCATCAAGCAGTCACAGCTTTGAATGGTGTGAGCATCTGTGCTTGATTTCGATTTATTTTATGCATCCACTAGCCAGATGTGTCCTAAGGTCTCAGAAAAGCCCAAGAGGTTATTTTTTGGGTCTGAGAACACTAACATTTTTTTCCTATGTAAAACTGCTATTGCTATAGAATTTCTTCTTTGCTTCGCACCATTTTGGCTTATGAAAGTTTTCAGAGTTAGGCTCTACCATCAATAGTAGGAGAAATCTGTAAAGGATTTTTTAAAAAAGATTACTTTTAATTATTCAAGTAATACACAAATATGTTTACCTTGTGAAAAACGTACACAGCATACAGATTGAGCTAAATTTGTCTTTACTGTGCTCTTACCCTCAGTGGTAACCATGTTGTAAGATCAGTCTGGAGCCTTCCAGCTTTTCTATGCCTTTACGTGTATTTCTACATACTCATAGGAAACATACAGCAGTGTTCTGTGTATTGTTGTTGTTTTCCATATATGGTATCATATTGTATTTAACATTCTGTACCTTGATTTCTTCCTCCCAGCTTTATTGAGCAATAACCGACATACACCATTGTGCAAGTTTAAGGCACACACCATGATGGTCTGATTTATATATATTGTGGAAAATGATTAAAATAAGTTCAACTAACATCGACTTTCTCATATAGATGCGCTAAAAAGAAAGGGAAAAAAAGGAAAAAAGCTTTCTCCCTTGTGATGAGAACTCTTCGTATATATTCTCTTAACTTTCTTCTAGATCATACAGCAGTGTTTGCTATGGGCATCAAGTTGTACATTACCTCCTTAGTACTTACTTATAACTGGAAGTTTGTACCTCTTGACCATCCTCCCACAATCCCCCTCCCCATCTTCCACCTCTGGGAACCACAAGTCTGATCTCTTTTTCTACGAGTTTGGTTTTTTCTTTTTTCAAGATTCCACATATAAGTGAGATCATACAGTATTTGCCTTTCTCTGACTTATTTCACTTAGCATAATGCCTTCAACGTCCATCCATGTTTTCTATGGCCTGAATAATAGTTCATTCTGTATATATATCACAACTTCTTCATCCGTTCATCCATCGATGGACACTTAGGTTGTGTCCATGTCTTGTAAATAATGCTGCAATAAACATGGGAGTGCAGATATCTTTTTGAGTTAGTATCTGTGTTTTTTTCTCCTCTTTGGATATATTCCCAGAAGTGGAATTGCTGGGTCATATGGTAGCTCTATTTTGAATTTTTTTGAAGATCCTCCACACTGTTTTCCAGCGTGGCTACACCAATTTACAATCCCATCCACTGTTACAAGAGTTCCCTCTTCTCCACATCCTCCCAACACTTGTTGTCTCTTGTCTTTTTGATAATGGCCATCTTAACAGGCATGAGGGGATAATCTCATTGTGGTTTTAATTTGCATTTCCCTAATGATGAGTGATACTGCGCATCTTTTCATGTGCCTGTTGGCTTTTGTATGTTTTTTGTGTTTTTGTGGTGTTTTTGGGTTTTTTTTAGAATGTCTATATGGGTCCTTTGCCCATTTTTTAATTGTGTTATTTGTTTTGTTTGCTGTTGAGATGTATGAGTTCTTTATCTATTTTGGATATTAACCCCTTATCAGAGATATGGTTTGCAAATATTTTTTCCCATCCCATAGGTTTTCTCCTCACTTTGTTGGTGATTTCTTTTGCTGTGCAGGTTTTTAGTTTGATGTGTGTTATTTTGATTTTGTTGCTAGTGCTTTAGGTGTCATATCCCAAAATCATGACCAAGACCCATGTTGAGGAGCTCTGCTCTATGGTTTCTTCTAGGAGTTTCATGATTTCGGGTCTTACATTTAAGTCATTAACCCATTTTGAGTTCATTCTTGTGAGTGGTGTAGGATACCACTCATTCTTTTACATATGAATACGCAATTATCTCAGCACCATTTATTAAAGAGACGTCTTCTCCATTGACTATTCTTGGTTTGCTTGTCAAACATTAGTTGACCATATATACTTAGGTTTTGTTCTGGGCTCTTGATTCTGCTCCGTTCGTCTACTTATCTGTTTTTATGCCAGTACCATATTGTTTTGATGACTACAACTTCATAGTATAGCTTCAAATCAATAGTATAAGGCCTCCTGATTTGTCTTTCTTTCCTTCCTTCTTTGCTCCCTTCTTTCCTTCTTTCTTTCCTTCCTCCTTTCCTCTTTCTTCTCTCTCCCTCTTTCTTTTCTTTCCTTCCTTCCTTCCTTTTTCTTTCTTTCTTCAGAGAGAGATAGAGTGCACGTGAGTGGGGAGATGGGAGGGGCAGAGGGAGAGGGAGAATCTTAAGCAGGCTCCACACCCAGCATGAAGCCTGACATGGGGTTCAATCTCACAATCCTGAGATCATGACCTGAGCCAAAATCAAGAAGAGTCTGACGCAACCAACTTAGACACTCAGGCACCTCTTTTTTTCTCATTTCTTTGGCTGTTCAGGATCTTTTGTAGTTCCACATAAATTTGGGTGGTGTTCTTTGTACTTCTGTCAAAAATGCAGCTGAAATCTTGATAGTGATTTCATTGAATCTATTGATGGCTTTTGGTAGTATTGACATTTTGACAAAATTAATTCTAATTTGTGAACATGGGATGTCTTCCCATTTATTTGTATCTTTTTCAATTTCTTTCAGCAATATCTTGTAGTTCTCAGAGTAGAAATATTTTATCTTAAATTTAGTCCTAAGTATTGTATTGTTTTTGATGCTATTGTAAAATGGGATCCATTTCTTCATTTCATTTTCAGAAAATTTGTTGTTAATGTATAGAAATGCTACTGATATTTGTATACTAATACTGTATCTTGTAACTTTACTGAATTCATTGATTAGATCTAAAAGTTTTGGTTAAGTCTTTAGGATCTTCTATGTATAAAATTATGTCATATGCAAACAGAGACCAGTTTTATTTCTTCCTTTCCAATTCTGGTACTTTTATTTCTTTCCTGCCAGATTGTTCTAACTAGGACTTTTAGTACTATGTTGCATAGGAGTAGTGAGAATGGACACCCTTGTCTTATCCCTTGTTTTTTTTTTCCTGCATCTATTGAAATGATATGATTCTTTTTATTCTATTAATGATGTATTACAATGATTGATTTGCATATGTTGAGTCATCCTTGCATCCCAGGGATAAATCCCACTAGGTCATGGTGAATGATCCTTTTAATGTGCTCCTGAATTCAGTCTACTAGTATTTTATTGAGAATTTTTCTATCTACACCCATCAGGGATATTGGCCTGTGGTTTTCTTTTCTAGTAGTGTCCTTTTCTGTTTTTGATATTAGAATAATGCTAGCCTTGTAAAAATAGTTTGGGAGTCTTCCCTCCTCTGATTTTTCAGAAAAATCTGAGAAAGATTGGTGTTAATTCT
This sequence comes from Ursus arctos, assembly GCF_023065955.2. Taxonomy (NCBI): domain Eukaryota; kingdom Metazoa; phylum Chordata; class Mammalia; order Carnivora; family Ursidae; genus Ursus; species Ursus arctos. The sequence goes on along the minus strand of NW_026622874.1, from coordinate 83,834,060 downwards.
TTTTTAAATGCTTGGTAAAATTCACCAGTGAGGCTATCTAGTCCTGAGCTTTTCTTCTTTGGGAGATTTTTGATTACTAATTCAATCTCCTTACTAGTAATTGGTCTATTCGGATTTTCTATTTCTTCCTGATTCAATCTTATTAAGTTGCATGTTTCTAAAAAATTTTCCATTTCTTCTAGGTTGTCCAGCTTGTTGGCATATAATTGTTCACTGTACCTTGATTTCTTTCTCTTAACGATATGTTTCAAAGATCTTTCCATATCTACATACATAACTCAATCTTTTGAATTGAATTGATGTGGTATTTCATACTATAAATAATTCAGTCCATTGTCCATTCCTTGATTGACAGACACTGTTCAAGTTAGTACATATGGATATACTCTGATCTTTATAAGAGCTGCATGGTACTTCTTAACGTGAATGTAGCATATTTTAGCTAATCATTCTTTTATTGATGGTCTTTGAGGTTGTTTCCTATTTTTCATTATTTAAAAATAGCACTGTAAAGAAGAAAGGACTTTGAACACATAACATTTCAGCTGTGTGTGTGTGTGTGTGTGTGTGTGTGCGCACTACAAGCTAAGTTCCTAGAAGAAGAACTGTTTTGGTAAAAGAGTATGCAGGTTTTAAATTTTGTGGCAAATTATTTAGTTATATGGGGTCTCCTATCACCATTGTTCCAAATAAGTGACTGACAGTCAAGAAAAGAATTCTAGAATACCTATTTCCAAGACTCTGTGTCACATCCTCAGTTTCTTTCCTTAAAAATCTAGTAACAGATTGCAAAATGCCACTTCTCCAAGCACCAATTCAGAGAAAAAGGAAGGCTATCATCTGGCACAAATTCTGTACCATGATATGTTGGGGAAATCCATTCTGCAACTGACCGTTTCCTTTGGGAAGGGAGGGGGAGGCACTAGAATTAAATCTTTTCCCTTTCATTTATATCTTACTCACAGAAAGAAAAATTCTAAGTCCTTCAGGGTTTAGTATCAGTACATAGATCCTGTGTCATATGTCAGCTCAGGAAAGCCCTCTCTGTCTCTCTTTCCCTCCTCTTAACAAACGTTTCAATGTCATAATGAGGCAGTATCATATGGCCATGAGCCATAGCAGCTTGAAGAATTTTCCTGATGTGTGGTGGATGGTTCTTTTTGAGTTTTATTTAAATTTTCCCCAAACCTTGATGTATTTTGGGCCTGAGCTTCTGGATGTGTGCAAAGTTAATTTGCATGTGTTATCTCCAAGGAACGATTTAGAGTACAGGAGAAGGTCTAGCCTGAGGTTTGCTTACCAGGTACCCCCCTGGACCTTTCCCAGCTCTGATACGGTCATCTAGGGCACAGGGGAAACATCAATGCAACATGGATGTGTTAGGGATCCCGTCAGCTCTCACCTCAGGGGCGATGTAGTCTGGAGTGCCACAGAATGTCTTGGTGGTCACCCCATCCCAGATGTTTTCTTTGCACATGCCAAAATCAGCAATCTTGATGTGGCCCTCTGAATCCAGCATCACATTGTCAAGTTTGAGGTCACTGCGGCAGACATAAAAATTGAAGGATTTAACAAATGCTATTTATTTCAAGTCAACCAACAGTCACTCGTGACATGCAAAACACTGTGCTAGGTGTTGGGGAAGCACAGAAGTGAGTATAAGGCAGCCCTTGCCCTCTAATAGTTTATAATCTGGCCGACAAAGAGGGGTCCACAAACTTGTCTGTTTTTCCTTTTTTTATAGATCCAACTGTGCCAAGCATCTCACAAGGACACAATGAGACAGCAGCTCTCAGAAGAGAGATCCACAGGAATCTAAATAAAGAGCAGAGCATCCATGGAGGCTTCTTGTACCCAGGAGCATTTCAAGAGTCAATCCTTATGCTTTATGGACCCCTTACATTTCACAGTAAGGTACGTTTTTCACAAAATTATTATTATTTTTTGAAATATCTCTGAAGATCATGGAGGGAAAAAAAAAACCTGATGGAAAGAATCTTATTTAGCTTCAAATGCTCAAGCTCTCCTAGGCTGATTCCTAGGACATGACCTCCAAGAGTTCCCACTGATCCTTTCAACCAAAAAAAAAAAAAAAAAAAGTGTTGCACACCTACTATGTGACAGGCACTATGCTTGGAGCTAGGTATATACTGTGAACAAGATAAATAAACATTTTGCTTCTGTTCAGATTAAATTCCAGTAGAGGAAAAAAGATAATTAACAAATGTTCAAATCTATAATTATTACATGATCATTAATTATAATTATTATATATTATCTAACTATTACGTGGTTATTAATCTATGATTGCTATACACTTTGACGGGTGGTGTGAAGAAAATGAAGAGGATGATGAGTTAGTAACGGGGGAAGGCTTCTGTAAAGAGGATGCCAGGAAAGTGTTACCTCCATGGAGGTAACATTTGAGCTTAAACGTAAAGGATATGTGCTATACTCTCATTCTTTTATTTCATCCATGTTGATGAGGAGAGCTTGATTATTTTTGGAAATGCTCGCACATTCCCAGCATATTGGATTACTCCAATACCATCACACTTTCTCTTCCCTGTCAACACTTGGTGTTTTAGTATCAATGAGTAGTGATGATCTGTGGGCCAGTCTTCTTCAATCTCAATAGAGTCCAACTTCCTGAGAGGTAATGCGGTCTACTATTCAATTCAGACCTCTATCTTAAATCATCTTCATTGGGTGGTGGACATCTGTGGTCCCTGCCTGTTTTAGCATCTTGTGATGACAGCATCCCCATAATCCTTTGAAGGACCATCCTTCCCTGATTCTCAACCATGTAAGGTTGGTGGTGCTGATCCCAGCTCCTGGCTCCATGAGTGGTCATGTGGGCCTATCCTGGCCACTGGAAACACCTCATTCTGCTGGTCACAGTGACTGCTGCAGGAATGGCCATGTGATCCAAAAACAGTTAATCAAAGCCATTGAGCATTAGCTCTGGCACTTTTGGTGGTATTGTCAGGAAAGAGATGAGCTCTTTTTACATTGGGATTGCTCAGGTGGTAGAATGTAAGTCTAGAAGTGCCAGGGGTCACCAGGTGGAGAAGAAAGCAAGTAGAGATAACACAGAACCTAGAGGGAAGGTGATAAAGTGAACACTCATAATATCATTTGAGCCCCTAGATCCAGCCTGGCGTAAAGTCACATCTGCCCCGTGGACTTTTCAGTTATGTCAGCTAAAAAATATCTCTTTTAACAAGTTAGTTTGAATTGAGTTGCTGTCGTCACCTTCAAATAAAAGAATTCAACCTGAAAAAAACATACTGGCATCTCCTATCTGTGTCTGAGAGGTCCGTTCATCCAAGGGGGGGCCCACTTGCACCCCATTTGCCAACAGCAACATACCATGCTCTTTGGTGCTGTCCATGGTACCACCATATTCAGCCTTCATGCTTATCTACAAACCACGGTGGTCTCTGAATGCCAGCTTAGAACTTAAACTGGACTTTGTGGCAACTTGCTTCACCTAAACATGCCAGGTCTACATCTGATTTGATTAACAGAGACCCATGACATTCCCCTCAGCTTGATCACATGCCCCCAAAGAGGCACTGGGGCAACTAGGAAAGTGATAACAACTTTGTATGTTATGGAAAAGGAGCTTCAGGGGGCACCTGGGTGGCTCAGTTGGTTAAGCATCTGAGTCATGATTCCGGCTCAGGTCATGGTCTCAGGGTCGTGAGATCGAGCCCTGTGTCGGGCTCTGTGCTCAGCATGGAGTCTGCCTGAGAGTCTCTCTCTCTCTCCCTCTCCGTCCGTCCCTCCCCCCACTCACTACATAAAGAAAGAAAGAAATACATAAATACAATCTTAAAAAAAAAAAAAAGGAGCTTCAGGTACAAAGAGTCAGCAGTTTATGCAGCTGAGGGACAACCCAGTCATATTCACTGTCCCATATGTTTTTTTGAAAGTCTACTGCCTTCTTTGGTTTAATGTAATAATCCTTCATTTCTGCTCCAAAAGGGGGCTGGAGCAATTGTTTTCAGTTTCAGAAATCCATCAAGGGCAAAATCATCACACATTCTATGGATGGTGATCCATAAATAAGACACGAAGCTTGGAAGGATCTTTGTCTCCCCCGCACCCAACATCTCCAGCCACGGTCCTCAGAGAGGGCAAGTCTAACCTAATTCTTCATTCACTTAACTTAAGAATTCTCCAGTTAACTAGAGATCTAAATGAAAGAGGGAGAAATTTGTAACACTTTAAAATACCTCATCACATGAAGGTCATCTCAAAGAAGTTATAAAACCATACATCTTCTGCCATGTAATTTTTTTTACAGGTTTTCATTAGATTATCAATTTCAAAATCTCTGTCTCAGTCAAGGTTTTTGATTGTGAGCAACAAAAGTCAACTGTGATCATTTCAACCTGGAAAGGGATTGTTATAAAGGCATCGGGAGTCCACAGATTCTCCAAGGAGGCTGAATGGAGAACCAGATTGAGAGGCTAGGCAGCCAGGAACAAAGCTTAATTGCAATGCAGAGCTAGTCCAGCAAAGGTGTCACAGATGCCACCATGGGGTAGACATCTTGTTGCATGAAGCCTAATACTGGACTCTGGATATTGTTGCTAAGAGCGGCTCCCCCTCATCCCTCCGGAAAACTAGATGTAGCTGATTACTATGGACTCTCTTGATTCTACAGTCTCTGCCTTTCTTGGTCACTACCTTCTGATTCATGGTGTTGTGTGAGTGTGACAAGTGTCAGAGCCTGGGTTGTGTGCCTGCACTTGCTGCAAAGAGGCTGTGAGAGTATCTGGAATTTTTCGTCTGTAGAGCAGGAAATGGACTTTGTTCCTACACACAAATGAAAGGGATTCAGATGCTGAATGCCTTAAAGAGTAATAAGTGTCCCCTAAAAAGTATGAATAGTTGAGGAAGAATGGGAGAATGTGTTAGTAGAGAGAGCTTTGAGTTAGGCAATGTCTTAGCACCAAAATCTAATCTTTATATTTTATAATTGGAATGGCGAAGGTCCTGGATCCCAGCCCCAAGCCATGACCCTATGAGATTGGAAACCCAAGTCTGAATCCCAACCCAATTGACAAGAAACTCTATTTCCTCTCCTGGTCTCTCCCCTGGGACTGGATTTTCTTCCAATAAACTTGCAGTCCCACAATTAATCTTCTCAGCAAACCTCAGTGGCCAGTTCTATTCTAGCCAAGACCCATCCTGTCCAAGAGTTAGGTTCTAATGTCAACACATAAGGTGAAAATCATGTAGAGTATCCATGATCCCTATTTCTTTAGATAAGCCTCTGATGAAGTTACTGGCTTGAATTAGGGGTCATGTCATATGGAAGACAATGTGTACCCTTCAACACCAGGGTTCCATTTGGCACAAGATGCTCCCACTATGGCGGTCAAAAAGGAAATGGAATCAGGTCTGTCTCTTGCACACACAGTGCTACTGGTTCACTGAGGGCAAGCATGGCCAGAATAAGCACGCGATTTACAGTTTAAATTCTTCTTCTTCTCTCTCTTTCTATTTCTTCACTGAGCTCTCCTATGTGCCAGGTGAAACCACTCCTCTTCCTGACCTTCATCCCTCTACTATCAGGAATAACAAAGCGGAGAAGGGACTCTATGTACTCAGGATGATTGTCCCTTCCCCTGCTAGATTCATATCACCACTTCAGGGAGTTTTAAAAAAAAAGAAAACAAGGCCCCTGGACTCTGCAGGCTTCTCGCAAAGTGCCCACCTTCTATTTCTCCAGTCCACCAGAGCCCACAGTCTCCCCTCCACGACCTGCCTTGAGACCGCCAGGGCTCATCTTTTTACGCTTTTTGGCCCCACATCCTTCAGTTGCAGCAAGACACCAATCCCGCGCTCTCCACAGAGTGACAGGCACCCCCATCACCATGTGGCACACGCCAGCCCCCTTCCTTGCTCCGCTTTTCTCCATAGCGTTTGTCACTACTTGACAGACTGTATCTCTGTGATCTACGTATCTGTCTCCCACCACTACAACTGAAGTTCTCCAAAGGCAGGAGGTTTTGCCTGTTTTCTTCCCTGTTGCATCCGCACTGTCTAGAAGAGTGCTTAGCACATAGTAGGCTTTTAATAAGTGTCTGTCAGCTAAATGAATGGCATGGAATTTTATGGCTCTTCACGATTTTTTAGATAGACCTTCGTCCATGCCGAGGACCCTTTGGAAGCCCCAGGCCCCTGCCAGCCTCTCTTGCATAAGCAACCAGCCCGAGCCTGCACTGCCTATGCCATTTGCATCCATGTGGTGTAAGGAGAATCATACACCCCGGACTCACTGACAAATAGCAGCCTCAGGCTCAGTAGTCTGTCTTGCGTGAAATATAAAATGGTATGACTCATACAGCTATGATCATACACTTGCTCCTCCAAAAACGGGCAAATGCCAAGTCCTGAACTCAATCCCGTCTTTCAGGGCAAGCATTTCAGAGATTCATTTCTAAATCGTAGTTACAAAGAAAAAAAAAAAACTCATAATAATAGGATCTATTATATCCTGCCAGCCCAGATTCTCTGCTTGCTCCCCAGATTTGGGGTCCCAAGGCAAGAGAAGGAAATGCTGGGCCCCTACTGGAGAGCCTGCCCTCCTTCAAGCAAATGGTCTCACGTCTGAGGCTCTGAACCGTCACTGGTGGTGGGGTCCATAGCAATCTTCCATCACCATCTAGAGCTGCCCAAACTTTGCCAGGGCAGTGGGCGATGCTGCCTGGCAGAACACATGCCCAAGTCAGGCTGGAGGATTCCTCCCCCACCACGGATTCTAATTTTAAAAGCAGTTAAAGAAAGAGGCAGGGAGGGGAGGAGCTGAGGGAGCGGAGGGGAAGGAAGGGGTTGCAGTGCTCACTTACCGGTAAATGATGCCCTTGCTCTGTAAGAAGAACAGACCGATGGCAATTTCGGCAGCGTAAAATCTGAAATTAGAAAAAAAAAAAAAAAGCAATGGAGAGATTCAAGGACACTGTATGCCTGGCAAACCCTCAGAATTCAATACAATATTGAACTAGGCGTGGGGCATTCACATCCTACTGTGGATGGTCAGCCACACAACTCATAACACAAAGTATGGGGGTGTGGATGAATGAACAGGGTTTAGAGAGCCACGAGCCTGCCTCCAGGACAAATTGGGGTGGGCAGAGGTTCAGCAGCTGCCCAGCGGGGAGGAGGCCATGGGGGAGGACAGACTGGCAGGAGAGTGAGTTTCAGTCTAAGGCAAATTCAAGTATCTGAATACTAACAGCTAATCTGTTGAAGGCTTACTGTCTACATACCATCATTGTAGGTCATTATCTGATTACATTCTAATAACCATCCTGTGAGGTAGGTCCTACTATTACCTCCCTCTTCCTTAAATGAGGAATTGAGGGTCAGTGAGAGAAAATGACTTGGCCAAGTTATATGGCTAAGGAATGGCACAGCATCTGCCCAACGTGTAAGCTCTTAACGGAGGCCCAGAAGGAAAGAGATTTTGAGAGAATCAGAAAGTCCCAGTTATACCACAGGGTTAGGTGGGGCTTTAGGGAACTGTTAAGAGTCCTGACAATTTGTTTTGTGTGATAATGGGATGAGGGTCTGTGGTCAATTAGGTGTTAGAAGTAAAAGAAGAGCCAAGCCCACGGTTCCCTTAGAATCGTGGCAAGACCTAGGCATGGCGCATGGAGCTATCTAGAATGCAAACCCTACCAGAATACAGGGCTTACCACCTCAGCAGGTGGGAGGGGAGAGGGCAAAACTGAGCTGAACAGGAGTCAGCAAGCCTCTGTGTGAGTCCTGGGGGGCTTCTTAGAGGGACAATGAGATCTTAGCCAACTGCTCAGGAGAGGTTATCTGTGCTAATCCAATGACTTGCTGTTCCTGTTCACCAGCAGGGGAAGAACATGATGAGATCCGAGTTTTCAAAAGAAAAGACTGGCTGCCTTGGGGACTGACAGGGACAGAATGGACTCAGCAGGGGAAACACATTTCCAAAAACCCAAATCAGTCTCCCCACCCAGGAGCCACGGGGCACAGGCACAAAGCAACTTGATCCATCATCCCCCAGGGAAGGAGGGCATCCAAGAGAGTGAGCAGTGTAGGGCAGCTCACAAGAGCAAAAATCTGGGTCAGAAGAATGTGGATCTGTCTCACACCAGCCCTGTGATCTTGAGCAAGTTTCTACCAACTCTCTGGGCCTGGCACATAGTAAGTTCTCAAGAAAGACCAGAGAATGAATAAACGGAAGCTACCATGACATCCCCCAAGGAATCTACGGGGTCTTTCCTTAGCTTAGGAGTCAGGGGAAAAATCAGAGATAAAGAAATAGCTGTGGTTTTCAAGCTTCAAGTTCTTAGCTGGTGTCAAGGAAAGAAAGAAGTATCCAATATTGAGCAGAATACCTTTGTCCCTGGCCATAGGTTTCTCATGAAGAAGCAGCTCAAGATGTTAAGAATCCCTATTCAGCTGAAAACCCAAGGTAACTAATACCCCACCCAAGTATCCCGAGGGAAAAGCACAGCACAAGTTTGTACTTACACAGCGTGAGGCTCCTTAAACCGGCCGACTTGTTGGATGTGGTACATGAGGTCGCCCCCGTTCACATACTCCATCACAAAGTACAGGCGGTCCTAGGACAAGGGAGCAAGCCACAACATCAACACACCGTATTTCTCAGGTTCCACATGGAAAGCAGGGAATAGCTGGGATTTAGGATCAAAACCCTCAGGACTCTATGACAGGGTCCCATTTGCCAGGCCCTTTATTCCCCAAGTGTAATATTTGTGCCACAGGAAGTATGCAACTGGGCATAGGTGGTACATGAATTTTTTTAAAAATTAATAACCATAAAGTTATATTTGTTTGTACTGGAAAATATAATTAGCACATTAATATTATGACTTCATGGATATTATTGTTTAGGATAAAGCTAATTGCAATAAAGAATGGAAAACAAATACATAGATCATATTACAGATAATAAGTAGCCGTAGTAATCAGCCTTCATGATGGCCCCCCATGATTTCCACCTCCTGGTGTTCACGTCCTTGCATAGTAGCCTCTTCCTACAAAGAATAGGACTGACTTGTGTAACCAGTAGAATACTGTAAAAATGACAGTGTGTGATTTCCATGACTAGGTCACAAAAGATACTGTGGCTTCCATTTTGCTCTCTCTTAGATCACTGGTTTGGGGGAAGCCAGCTGCCAGGTCATGGGAATGCTCTAGCAGCACCTTAGGAAGGTACATTAGGCAAAGAACCTAGGCCTCCTGCCAACAGCCAGCACCAACTCCCCAGCCACGGGAGGGAGGCTCTTTGGGAACAGACCCTCCAGCCCCAGTCAAGCCTTCTGATGACTTCAGCCCAGACGACAGCTGACGACAACTTTCATGTGGGACCCCCCAAGCCAGAACCACCCAGGTTAGCCACTCATGAGTTCCTGACCCACAGAAACTGTGAGATGTTTATCAATGGTTTAAGCTATTGAAGTCTGACGTATTGTAGTAGATATCTAATATAGTGACTATGGGGGAAAAATGAATTATTAGAATTTGAGAAGTAGTGGCCTCGGAGGGCATATCCAGAAGGAAAAGAATTTGGGCCAGAAAAAGAAATCTATACCCCATTCAGGGAATTCTTTAAACATGTCTTTCAAGGGAGATGGGAACTCCTCCAGAGTCAGGGGCTGCGTTCCTATTCCATGACTAGCTCATAGTAGGTGCCCGGAGAATGGTGCTGAACGGACTTTATTTGGAACCCAGCTTTGCTTCCTGATAGCTGGATGGTTTGGAAAGGTTATTAAACATCTGGATCTCCTCATCTGTGACATGGAGATTAATAATAATAATAATAATAATAATAATAATAATAATAATAATAACTACTGAACCACAGTGTTGTTTCTAGAACTCAGTGAGAGACATAAGTGTTATGGTCCTTGGGGGATGCCTCCATGAGATTTTCCCCCTCTCCTTCCATCAAGGGGTGTCTGCTAATTGAACAAATGACTTCACCTCTTCTTAGAGATTTCCACTTAGCTCAAGTCACATGATCAACTTAATAAAAAAATCAAAGAGAACAGAATGGAAATGATCAGAGCGCCCTGCACAGAGTACCCCTAGGTGTTATGTTGTGAAATGTGTGTTTTCATTATATTATAGGTTGGTATGGCTGGGTCACAATGTAAAAGGAGGTTTGCTGCCTAAAGCTGCAAAGCTGTGATGCGGGACTTTGAGACCAGGAGCCCAGCGAGAACGAAGATGACATGCGTGAAGTGCTCTAGCGTGATGTTGGCCCTATCACAAATGTTTCATCCACCATTAACAAAATCTTTCTTACAGTGCACAGAACTTTATCTTATACGGAACACTCATAGATGCATTTGTCCAATGTGTATTGAGTGTCTGATAATTGCAATGATAGCTCTTATGAAATAAAGCTACCATCTTGTGAGCAATTATTATGGGACTGAACAAATTGCTTTCTATATTTTGCCTCACTTATCTCTCTAGACAACCCAACAAGACACTATTACCCTGCTCCCCCTTCTAAAGACGTGAAAGTTAAAGCCCATACAAGGGTAAGTAACTCCCTGAGAGTCACTCAGCTGTTCAGCGGCACAGCTGGGATTTGAACCCAGGCAGGTCTGTTCCAGGCTGTTCCTGGTAAGGTTCTGAGCCAGACATTGCATGGACGTGTGGCTGTGTCCTCCCCTCTAAATGTTTCCAGTCCAGGAGGGGAGAGAAGGGAAGTAGAGCCCCAGCTGCACATCAAGAAGAAGCTGGCAGGTCACAGGCGAGAAGTACAGGTTAATCAACTATTTCTGACAAGCCGAGGGGTTTCTCAGACCGATACTACTTGACCCTTACAACATCTTTAATGAGAGGCAGAGAGGGAGGCAGAATTATCGCTTTGGTTTCTCAGTGTCCAAGGCATATAAGATTTGCAAAAAAAGGGTCACATACAAGTTAGTGGCAGAGTGGAGACAGTCAGTCAGAACTGCCAACACCCAGCCCCTGGTTCTTTGGGGTTTTTTGATAGAAAACAAGCCTTAAAAATAGCATCTGTCTTTGCTGCACGTTGAAGGGAACCAAAACACTTGCTTTTAAAAATTATTTTTAAAACTAGCAGATGGCATTGGCCACAGAGAGAAAAGTAAGTGAGGGAGAGATTTCACTTGCTTGCTTTCTGCTTGGAAGAACTCAGCTTGCCCCCCAAACTCATTAGTTAGAATCCCAACATCAGGGAGAGCTCCACTGTAGATAATGCCACGTTTTGTGGTTTGTTTTCTACCACGAACCGTATGCGGGGAAATCCTCAGATCCATCATCTTTGAACTGTACTGAGTCCGGCTTTGGCACACTGGTACTTTACATATGAAAAACACTGTGGCTGGCATCCTGCTCGCCTTCCATTTTCTGAACAAGCACTTAATGATGCCCCCTCTGATGCTAGGCATTATTCTACTGTCAGAGATGCCGCTGTGAATATATCCACGAGGCCCGATGTTAAGAACTCCCCCGATGAGTGGGGAGACCAGGTAAGCTTCCAAACAGCAACATTTCCCAAAATGTGGTGGAAGAGAACTCCAGGTGGGCTACGGATGCATATGGCTTTAGCTTCTTAGTCTTGTGTTTATTTTAATGTGTATCTTGAACACTATAACTACCCCCTGAAGCCCCTGATTTTATGGCTATGACTGCTGAGAGGGAGAGAGGAGCGTATGGAGTTACAAAAGAGAAGAGAGCAAGGTAGGGGAGGACCAGATTATGAGACATGGCATAAGGCCATCACCCTTCAAACTTCGGTTTTCTCACACACCAGCTTCTAGATTTTACTGTTTGTCCACCTCATCTACTAAAATTTACTTATTTTTAAAATATTTCCATGGACTCACTTTTTCACTGGAACACAATGTTTAAAAAAAATTTTAACTTCATATTAAAGTCACAAGTGGAAATTTACTGTCTCTGTAAAAAAATAAATGCATATCTGGAGTCTATCAACTCTATGCTATACCCAGTCTGGCTTTGCTGCATTGATCCCTCAACAGACTTATGTTTAAAACAAATGCGTTTTGTTCATGGACCACCAAGTTCATCTCCCACTCCAAAGAAAGGAACGTCAAAATTTGAAAAACACTGCGGGGGGCAATCTAGAGCCAATCTTGAGCAAAGTGAATTTTATTTTATTATTTTATTTTATTTTATTTAGATTTTATTTATTTATTTGGCAAAGAGAGAGAGAGCACAAGCAGGGGGAGCAGCAGGCAGAGGGAAAGGGAGAAGCAGGCTCCCCACTGAGCAGAAAGCCCCAAGGTGAGAGCCCGACATGGGGCTCGATCCCAGGACCCTGGGATCATGACCTGAGCCAAAGGCAGAGGCTTAAGTGACTGAGCCACCCAGGCACTCCTGCAAAGTGAATTTTAGAACTTTTGTTGAGCTTTTTGCAAGTCATGTATTAGGTGTTAAAGGGATAAAAATGTTGAATAAGATATAGACCTTGCCCTCAGAGAATTCAGAGTCTTTGTGAAAACAAATATGCAACTAACTTGAGCCATAATCTAAAATAAAATGTGATAAGAGAAATTGCGTGACAGGCACAAAGAGGGAGCTCTGGGGGCGTCAGCTAACTAACTGGCCCTCACCCACTGCCTCTGATTCTTACATAATTATTCCCCCTGTAGTGCCCTGAAATTTGACTTTGCTCCCCACTCTTATTTTTAAATCTATTATATTATTATTATTATTATTATTTTTTTTTTTTTTTTAGTAATCTCTACACCCAACATGGGGCTCGAACTTACAACCCCGAGATCAAGAGTGGTGTGCTCTTCTGACTGAGCCAGCCAGAGTTCCCCACTCTTCCGATAAAATTATTTCAAGGCCTCAAAAGATCTTTCTTCTGGTCACATACAGTAGTTTTCGATTAGGACCTATTTGCTGTCCCCTACTACATGAAAATCACAAAGTACGTATTGAGTACTGAGAATCTCCTACTTGTTCAGTTTTCCAAAGAGGACATGTCACGGCTCAAAGCTTCAACTCTCATCTCTCTGGGCTGATAAAAATCTTGACTTATATTTCCATCCTCCTTCTTTCTCCTGAGCTCCAGTCAGCTCCAGCTGGCTACAGGACGTCTCTACGTGGGTGTCCCACTGTCAACTCCAATTAAAAGCTCAGAAAGGCAAGCTCACCATCTTTCTCTTCAACCTAGCCAGTCTGCTCAACTTCCAAAGTGTTTTTCCCTAATTGTCATTGTTCTTGGTGTTATTCTTCGTTACCCGTTGCCCTTGTCCCCTCGGCATGAAAAGATTTCAGTCAGTTTTAAATCTCCTTTCTTCATATTCTCTCGTATTTGATCAGGAAGTACATAAAACTAAATGTCTGTCTGTCATACTGCATCATGCAAAATGGCTGGACAGGATGTCTCGCATCTGGAGTGTGAGTGTAAGGGTCGTTTGATTTAAAACACTGACTGCAAGGCATGTGCCGAATTTATCTGGGGGGTCTGGGGTAGGGCAGAGAATTCAAAGAAATCATCATTCTTTCTTTCTCCAAGACAGCTGAAAGTGGGATGCGACAGGATGCCCATGTGACTGCCCGGGGGCAGGGGGGACACCTGCCACTTTTAATAAGATACCATAGACAGAGAGGATCGATAATGTGGGCAACTCTAACCACACGCCCCCATGCTCTCAAGGGAGTGTCAGTAAGCATTTACCTATTGAGTGATCTTTAATGATTTTCTAATCTGACCAATGAATTAATCCTCTCCATAAACTGTTTCTCTTACTGCTCAGATGCGTCTCCTCTCGAGAAGCTGTATGGTGCCGTGGTTAAGAGCCCTGGCTTTAGCAAGCGCTAGTCCTGGATTTAATCCCAGTTATACCGCTTACCCACTCTGAGACCTTGCAACAGATCCTAAACCTTCCCTGCTTTCCCTGAAAGGGGTAAGAATAGCTTCTCCTTCAGAGGGTTTTGCAAAGGTGATGCACATCCCATCCGGGCAAACTCACAGAGCCTCCTTCAAGTCAGCATGTGGTCAAGGACATGCATCAAGCACAACTTTTCTTTCCTCTCTATTCTATAGCCTTAGAATCACTATCAGAATCAAGCAATGGCTGCTCCTCTAACTCTCTTGGTCAGCTTTCCAAGCCTTGCCCTTCCACAGATAGAGCAAAGTTCTCAAGGCCTAGGACCACCCCTCCTCTTCCTTGGATTTCTACAGACCTTTGGTTGTTGAATGAATGTGCAAAGGCCACTGTTAAGAAGGCAGAGAGACCCAGGCTCTGTCTCTTCCTACCCACACCCACTTTATAGGCCCGGGTTGCATTCCAGAGTCCTTTCCTGAACTTGGGATCCTCTGAAGCTTCCGTTACCTAAAGCCCTGATACCTGTGAAGCTCTCACCAGCTTCCTCTCCTTGGAGACCCTCAGCGCCATGTTTGTACCACTAGCTCCAACACGGTTAGTTTCCCTGCACTCAAGATGGCATCTCCCACCTGACACGAGCACCATACCCCTCCCCTGTAGATACAACCCCCTTCCTAAAGGTTCCAGCTGAGTTAGCAGTAGCCAACTACCAGCTGACTGGGCCAGGAATCAAATGTCTGACCTATGCTGAACCAATCAGATTCTCTGCCCTACAAGTATGAATTAGTACCCAGGGAATTCGGCAGATAGGCAACCTGCCGAAGGGGCTAGGGAAGCTATGCTACCATGATCAGGGAGAGAGAAAGAAAACAGGGAGAAAGAAACAAGAGATCTATTCTAGAAAGCTTTGAAGTGCTAGTTCTTCATGTGGCTCAGGGACATCTTTGCCTTTGGGTTGTTTCCTTCCAATAAAATTCTGTCTCTCTCTCTCTCTCTTTTTAAAACATGCGATAGTTTGGAGGAGGAGGAGGATTTCTGTTTCTTGCAACCCAACCCTTGCCGACTGAGACTACGCCAGAGCCTCCTACAGCAACGCCCTTTCATCTAACCATATCCTTGGATACTGCTGCCAACCCTGAGCCCATCCCGAGTTACCAGGACCCCTCAGACGCTCTCAGTGCTCGACGGACACACCATCAGGGGCCAGCCCTACAAGTGGAATCATCCCTATCCCCCTCCCTATCCCCGCATGCATTCTGGGTTGACGCCCTTCCCGGCGTGCCTTGCAACTGAATTCTTGCTGGACCACGACAGCAAATTTGGGGAGGAAGTAACTTCTGTCCTTCAGTGACTCATAAAATCTAATTCTATTTAAAAAAAAAAAAAGAAGTGCATATGTTCAATTGAAAAGAAAACATTTAAAATAGATGTTTTGCTAAGGAGACGTAACTGCCTGTGCCCACTGGCAGTTGGGAAATTGCATGAATGTGCCAGGCTGACAATTGTCCCTGGGAAAAACTGCAGAAGGACTGGAGGGAACGTAATCCTTTTGTGCCCATGAGCCAGGCGCCCCTCAAACCCACCTCTATTCATGCAGGTAGCCTCCCTTTACTGTTTCTTTGGCACGTCATCCGTCATCTTTTTAAACCCTCCCTTATTATGCTCACTTTAAAGATGATGAACTCAATAGTCAGAGCTGTTTCTACAGGTCACACAGCCACTAGCCGCAGACGCAGATTTATCTGACAGAGGCGCTCATGCTTATCCCTTTGTGCCTCTAGAA
Source organism: Ursus arctos (assembly GCF_023065955.2). Classification (NCBI taxonomy): domain Eukaryota; kingdom Metazoa; phylum Chordata; class Mammalia; order Carnivora; family Ursidae; genus Ursus; species Ursus arctos. The sequence goes on along the minus strand of NW_026622874.1, from coordinate 83,818,415 downwards.
CAATTTGCCTAAACCCCAGCTCGTCTAATGAGCAATTTTTAAAATTCAGCCTCTTTCTGATGGCTTTTACATCTCCTTGGGTATTAACTTTGGCCATCTTGTGGCACATTCAACACTTTGAAATTGTTTTATGATAGACATTTCTGAAATCATATAAATTCCAAATGAAGACGATTATCTACGGACCCCTCCCTAAGTCAAAGCAACGTTCTGATTTGTCTGCGCCTCTTTCTGATTCTTTTCCATGTGCGTGTTCAGTTATAACACGTTTAGAATCATCTCTTAAATAAAACTTAATACCTTTCATTTTCGGTTCACGTTGTGCCATCCATATTTGTCAGAGAGTCTTTTCATCCAATTTTTTGAGAATGCTTCCGATAGAACTTTGCTTTTCTAAAACAGTTTTTTTGAAATGAAATCTGCATCATTCTAAGAATGACAAAAGTTGTTTTGCATAGCGGTGGGTGTCTTTCTCCCTTTTATCTATTTTGGCCACCTTCAGAATTTTTTTATTCTATTAAGGGTCTTTCATCTTCAAAATTCGAAGTTGCTCGCAAGAAAAACATATCAAATTTGCAGCACATTGGACTAGATTTGTCATTTTTTTAAAGTAGCTGATTCATAAAGGAATTCTGGGTCACAAAATGCAAAATGACAATCCACTCGGGCTACACTGGCCTCCTCTCTGCTCCTCAAACACGCTGAGCATGTTCCCGCCTCGGGCACTTACACTCACTCTTCCTCCTCCTGTCTAGAACACTTTGCCTCCAGATAGCCACATGCCTCGCTCCCTCACTTGCTCTGGTCTCTGCTCAAATGTCATCCTTATCAGAAAGACTCCTCTTTGACCATTCGATCAAAAATAGCATCTCCCCCACCCAATCCCTCCATCTCTATAGCCCCATTATTTCTTGTGGTTTATTATCTGTCTCCCCCACTGGAATGTAAATTCTAAAGCAACAGGGTCTTTATCTCTTTTGTTCACGGATGTACCCCTCACAAGGATGCAGCTGGGTCCTGACACATTTATTTCAACAAATAAATATTTGTTGACAGAATCAATAAGCATTCGTAGCCTCCGTATACTGGCAGGAATGATCTGACTTTTAGGGGATGCTGGCTTCAGAGAGACTGCTGTTTCACAGCCCAGCCTGCCTCCTCTTCTGCAGCACCGATAATCAGGGGGTCAGGGGCTATGCAATTCTAGAAGGTGAGTGCGAGCCAGACGACCACCTCCATGGGTCATCCCCGAAATGGAGCCTTCCAGCTCACCTGAGCCATGCTAATGGTGGTTTGCCTCATTACATATGCAGTGCTCCCTACATTTTAAAATCACTCCCACCACAAAACCTTTCCAATCATTGCCAGATCCTTGCGGGGTAAGTAGGTGACGCTTTCATAGTCGAAAGAACACCTTCAAGGGGTATTAGAAAACCTGCCACTTACCAACTGTATATCACAGCCAATTCATCTCTCTGGGGGTTGCTTTCCTTTGTGCCGAAATGTGAACAGCCCTTGCTTATGGTGTTCTTGTGAAAGTTGGATGCAATCGTGACTTAACGTAAAAATGACTTATAAACTCGGAAAAGGAATCTGGAGTTAAGGCAGGGGCAGGAGAGCAAGGCTGGGGTTCTGGAGTCTTGCAGAACAGATCCCAGCTCCGCCCCTTATCTACTGTGTGACCCTGCATGAGTTACTTAACATCTCTGGATACCAGTGTCCTCATCTACAAGGCAGGGGGAGAGTAACGGCGTCTATCAGGGGAGGTGCCGGGAGGATACCTGCCGACTGACCCACACCAAAGTGCTCACAATGCTAGCTGCTGCTTCTTGTTGCTGTTTTTATCAACCCCGTTAAGGCCAGTTGGGTGGCAACTCGACATCACGTACTAGCAGACGCCTGGGCTCTGAGTTCCGTGGGCCCGGGACCCCGTGCTGTGTCCAGGGGAAACTACCCAACATCCCAGATCCTCCAGCCTTTCTCCCACAATGTGAGATGCCAGCTAATCCCTTCCGTTGCAAGATTTTTCTGGCGAGGCTAGAAGTGAAAGGAAGTTTTCCAAGTCCACACATGGTAGATGCTCGGATGGAGAGTCAGTTCCACGCCGGAGAGGGAAAAGCTGAGGAGCACCATGAGCCTTCACTGAGCACGTGTGAGGGGAGCCAGGGGCCAGGGCTCGGGCCCCCGCCGGAGCCTACACACAGGCTGGCTGCTGGTGGCTCTGCCCCAGGGGTGTCAGACGGACTAGAAATCCAGTGAGTCACACGCAGCACATTCAAAAGACCTCCCCCTTGCAGCGGTTAAGTGTAAAGCTCGGTGGAGCCGGGCTGCCTGGGTTCAACTCCTGACCCTGAAAATGTACTCGCTGTGTGACCTCAGTCCGCTCGTCCTACAGGGTGATGACAGGACGCATCCAAAGGCTGTCATGTGGCTTAAGAGCGTAGCCCTGGGCCTCACGTGTGGTAGGCATTATTGTGCCTTTGAAGTACATTTAATTTATGTAAAATCAAAATATATGTGCTTGAAAAAGCTATCTGCTACTGGGTGAAGGGGAGATGGGACGGTTACCTGCTCAGCCCCCAGTGGCCTCTGACTTTGGCGGCAGGCCCGCGGGTGCGTCTTCTCAAGCCAAGCACACTTGTGACATTTAAAGTTACACCCCCCCCCCCCCCCCACAATGCAGCTCAGAGACACGGTAGCGACTTCATCTGATCTGAACCAACAAGATGGCGATCTGCTCCATCCTTGGCCTTGCTGGGTCAGGAGACTGTGGGTTGGCCGCCAACACGGGCCCCTTGAGGGGAACTAGGGCACTGCACAATTCCCAGGTAAACTCCATCCCCACTGTCCAATGCCAGAAAGCATACTGAAATACAAGTGAGTGGGGGAGGGCAAGATGAAAAGAATCGCCTCAAATCCACTCCACTATCATTTTTAAAGCAGTAAATTACTAACAAAGGTATTGTATATTAATGAGCTAATATTAGTCGCACATGACTAATACCCCCAATCTCAATACATTCAGTTGAAATGGAAAGCGGTGCTCCAAGCTGGTCCAGCCTCTTGCTTGAGAACAAGATCTCTTCTTGATCTACTGATGTCAGTCAGTGAACTTGGGGACCCCCAATGGGAAGAAGAGAAGATGCGGGATGAAGAGCTGGAGGTTTGAGAATCTAGTTTGGTCCAGTCTCTGTCACCCCTTGAGTGCCTTTAGCACCTAATTCCCTAAAACTCCAGCTTTGGAATTCCCTTCACCATCTGTGCCAAGACCCCGTAGGATGTGACCTGTGGCTCACGTCATGTTTTTCTTTACCTTGACTCTCTTCTTTTAGGCAACAATTCTATTTTAGAAGTAAAAAGGCAACAATTCTATCTTAGTCACCTTTGGAGCATAATCATGAACCAATTCATGACAAACTGTCCAATAACAAGAAGGAATCAAGCACCGATCCTGCCTTTCCTATATGAACAGGACCACCGGGACCAGCCAACTGAGGAGGGGCAGCCTGTCTCCCTAGCGGCATTCCAACAAATACATGAAAAAGAAATGGCAGAAGAGGATATTACCATTAAGGGGCCGAGGCATCGCGTGAGTGGGTTGCCAACATCACAGAAAGACGCACACAGGACATCATTGCCTTTGAATGAAAGAGTGCACCTTCTCCTCCATTCTTACCAAAGGGATTGGACATGAGTCTGGCCAAGGCTCTAGGTCCGGCTACCAGTTTGCAGGAGAACATCGACGGGGGGTGGCGGGAAGCAGGTGCAGGGGCCCCACGACTGTACAGTCAGCAAAATCCAGACCAAAAAAGCTCTGGGTCAAACAGCCCAGGATTTTCAGCAGATAAAGGGACAGGTAAAAAGAAGGGATGGAGGGGAGAAATCACTGTATTAAAAGGCTTAAAAGACACAGCCAGTTTCTAAAAATGGGTAAGATTTAAACTATCGTATTAAGAGACTGATAAGACTCAAGTGATAAAACTATAAAGACACGCAAGGAAGTCAAGCTACTGTTGGCCGGGAGACTGAGATTAGAACACGAACAAGCTTCAAGAGTGGCTGGCCACAGTTCCGTTCTCAACCTAGCTGGTGGTTTGAGGAATTTAACCTTATAATAACTCATTACTAAAACATCGATTTTGTGTGGTTTTCTGTATTTGCCTTATAATTCCTCAAAGTGTAAAAATTCAAAGACTTTACCGTGCTATCATAAATAGAAGAAATCTGTAAAAAGTATATATATACACACACACATATATATGTACATATATATAAAATAAAAGCAAACCAATGACCTAGAAACTGGTGTTTGCCAAAGCTCAGAACCTGAAGCGTGCTACTCTCTCTGTAGGGAAGTGTTAAAAAAGATGGTGCAGGTGTGCTGGCACCAAATGGAAACATTTCCCTTGAGGCACTCAGAATTAAAGCCAATTAAAAGGTGAATGTAATTTAAAATCTACGTACCAGCCAAAGTCACCCTTTGTGCCCAGAGCCATTTTGCACAGGGGTGTATGCACCGTACTTTGGCAAACACGACCCCAGCTCTTAGTTGTACCTGCAGTGGAGTGAAGGACGTTCTAGGAGCCCCATCACCCAGCAGATCCCAACAAGAGGCTGGTGGACCAAGTCCCTGCAGGGAATACTATACATACTTGCCTAAAATGTGTCCTCCCCTGATGGCCTGCGGTAGGGAGACTATCTGGGAATTAGAACTTGACCCCACCAGAAAATCATATTCTCACCCAAAGCGCAGATGCTGTAGGGGCAATGAGGGGACCATATGGGGACCCACTTGCTTCTGCAGGTTCTATCATATCCCCTACTGCCCTGTTTTGTGACTATCCTATGTCTGTTTCCTCTGCTCCAAGACCATGAACTTCCCAAAAACAGGACCTAGTTTGCTTGGCTCTCTATCCAAGCACTTCGTCAAAGCCAAGACAAATGCTGAATGTCTGTGAAATGAGTGAGTAACATCCACTGAACATCGACCTGGCCCCAAGCACTGTGTCAAATGCTTCTCGTGTATAATCTCATTTCCTCCTCACAGACACCTTGGATGTAGCTACTTTTAGCTCATCCATTTTACAGATGAGCAAACTGAGGCCAGAGGGGTTTTACAATTTGCCGAAGGCCACCCAGCGGTAAGTGACAGAGTCAGGATCTGAACCCAGGTCCCTCTGATCCCAAAATGTATCAAGAGACTTCTTAAAACAGGGAAGGAGCCAAGTTTCAGCTCTGCCTCTTTCACACAGGGCAGTTCTAAGCCCGATGTGTGGTCTGCACTGAGAAAATCCAGCCCAAGGCCAGTTTTGGATCTTTCTAGGCTGGGAGTGTGGAATTTAACTTAGCAGAGAACGGGACTTGGTGATGTTGGAGGAGAGAGGAAGTCCAAGCTTTAAATTCTATGCAATATACAAAAGCATCCCATCTCACACAAGGGGCAGGCTAAAATCAGCAAGCATAGTGAGAGTTACACAAAATCAAAATAATCTTCAAGAATCCCTCAAAGCATCTTCAAGTCACTGGGGCCATTGGTCCTTAGAGGCCCCAAAGGCAAGAATGAACTTTGTACCTTTTTGCATTTGGAGGCTGGCCACCACCCTTCTTAGGTATGGAGGCCGGGGTCTCATTTGAACAGGGAAAAGGTGAGAGGGTACTTAAAGAGATGGCCCTTGCTCTCGCAGATAGAGCCGGAATCACAGTTAATAGCAGATAGTGCACAAACGTCCCCTTTTCTTCCTGGGAGCCACAGCTCTGTGCTTACGAGCCCCTGCCTGGGACACTGGGCCCCCCACCTTGGGGGAGTCCTCTGAACGCTGTGTTCTCAGGCAACCCCTCCCTTAAGGAAGTCCATGCAACTGGCAGAATGCATGCGAGCGTTCATCTGCAGGGTCTGCAGGGCTGACTGTAACCATCTAAACACACACACCCTGTGGCCCTTCCCACTCGTTCCCATCTGCAAGCTCTGCTGTAACACTGCATATCGTAAGACCAAGAAAGTTGTCAGTCACTGTCCCCGAGTGACCTCTGGCTGAGACAGACCCTGCTCTGTTGGTTATTAAACCAATGGCCCGAGTTCCTTTATCTTCATTGAAACAGCATCTGCCTAGGGGAGAGCTTCTCAGCAGCTGCCTTGGAAACTCTCAGTGGCCTCCCCCAGGCACCCCATCTTCCTGTCTCTAGAATGGAAAGGGTCCAGATGTTGCTTTGGGGCAGGTGCTGTGGGGATAGCTTAGGCCAAAGCCTAGGGAAGCCCTGGGGACAGGATGGCCAGGAGCCCGGGCGAGTTACCATGGTCTGGAAGCAGGAATGCAGTTGGGTCAGGAACGGCGGCTTTCCAGGCAGGGCCAGCACCCGCTTCTCCACCATCGTGCACTCCACATCGTCATCCTGGATCACGACGTCCTTCTTCAGGATCTTCACAGCATAGAGCTCGTCCGTGCCTTTTCGCTCAGAGAGCATGACCTGGGAAAGAGAGGAAGCCTGTCAGGGTGGTTGGAAGGGCCTGGGGGGGGGGGGGAGCCATGTTCACTCAAATCCACTCCATACTCTGCCCAGATGCCCTCTGTGGACACCAGGTCAATGGATGACGTTGTCCACGGACCTCACACTTTGACTGGCTAAACCCAATCCGCAGGCAGGGTTCCAACAGCAACAAGAAGTATTGATCCCTTTGGGGCATGCACCAATGCCCAGTCACCAGCGCCAGAACAGAGACCGCCTGAGGGACAGAATCTTTGCTTGTTTTGTTCACTGGTGCAATAGTGCCTGGTACATAGTAGATGTTCGATAAATATTTGTTGAATGAGGGCTTGAGTGAATTCCTGATGACACTGAATGTGGAGCATTTGTTCCCCTTATTCACTCAATTATTTAATATTCATTAAGAGCCTGCGAAGCGCTGGGAATACGGCCATAAATAAGCAGGCATGTTCTCTGACCCTGCAGTCTTGAAGAAGAAAGACTTCAGATATTAATTACAGGGATGATTAGTGTAATATTTTAACATCCTCTCCCGCTGTCCTGCGGCTTCCTTTCATGCAGCTGTGGTCCCCATCCCAGCATGTTAATCGGTGTGGCTCAGGACACATCATGATTTCCACTGGCGATGGCTATGTCAGATGCAACAGTGGCCAGCAGGTACTGTTCTCAAGAAGCCTCTTAGAAGCAGCACGGGGCAGTACTGCATTGCATGAGACCTGATCAGGCCTGGGAGCTTCTGGGAAGGCTTCCTGGAAGAAGAAGCAATCAGTCTGAAATAAGAACTTACTACAGGCACTGTTGTGTCAGGTATTTGGCAGGTGATTACCTCAATCACCACTACATTTCTGAGCATTTACCAAAGTACCAGACAAGTAGTTTTCATTTGTTATTTCTCATTCCTTTGCATAAGAATCAAGAAAGTAGGTACCATTAAGAAACCTATTTTACAGGAAAGCAAGGCTCATGGAGGGTGAGAAGCCTGCCATACAGCAAATACACTTAGAGGCAGGGCAGGATTTGAACTCAGGTCTACCTGACTCTAAATGTCTCTGCCTTTAAATGTTCTACTTGCCCAGAGCTCCAGAAGAATCCTCGAGGAGTTTAGGTGGTCAAGCAAGTAAAATGCTCATATCTGACTCAGCTGGAGGACCAGAGAATGCAACAGAGCCCTAAGGCCAGAGGGAGGGATACCTAAAAGGCTCTCCGAGGCAGGAGGGCAGCTGGGCACACTTCCTTCAGCTCTTATCCTAATGGCAAGAGTCTGACTGCATGGAAGCTTCCAGGCTGAGCCCACTGGCTCACAGAGAGGCTCCATTTCCTGCTCTCACCATCTCCTTTCTCATCACAGCCAGGGTAGCCATGGGCAATGCAGACTCAGGAATTTAAAACATCTAGTAAGAAAGTTCCTGGTGCACACTTCCTCTACCAGAGGACAGTTGTCAACTTCTTCCCTCCGGCCCCACCATAGAAATAAGGGTTGCCAAGCTGAGTGGGTCCTACCTGCTGCACATTTACTCAGTCCCCATGCACATCTGCCAGCCCACGGGGCACAGTGGGGCTCAACGTGCTGGGCTGTGTCCTTAGTGTGTTTCCCATCTCCCCTGTTCTCTCGTCGGCCCTCAAGGGCCGTTTTCCCTCCCCCAGCCCTCGCCAAGGCAGAGATGATGACTACAAGAGGCCAGTGTTCTAAGATGTAAAGAGTCAGGTGGAGATAGGGGTGTTCTGCTCCCAGATTCTAGAGAAGGCTGGGGATGTGGCAATTGCAGGGAGGAGGCAGGGACGTGACTTGGCCAGAAGACACATGGGTAGAGGGGCTGAAGGTGGAAAGAAGAGCCTTCAGCTGAGGAGACCCCCTGAGTATAGTAAGAGGGGCTCAGTGCTGAGCCGGTTTCAAGTGTGGACAGCCCCACTGACCCATCACCACTGATCAAAGCATCATCTAACTAACAATCCTGAATACTTGTAAACATCCCCTCCTCAACTGTCCAAGACAGAGGAGAGGGGCCCTGGACACCCCGAATGCCGATGCAGTCATGATGGAACATCTTAGCCCCCTGCCTGGAGGAGAAGCAGGACAGATGGCTGGGAATTCTCCAGGCACCAGGGGCAGGGGGGACATCCTACAGTGGTTTCAATCATCCCCACTTCACAGATAAACAAACTGAGTCTCAGAGACATTAACCCGCTCGAGCTAACAGTTGCTCTAAAAATGCAGCTCTGCCCATGCTATTCAAGTGCATGTAATCCTTCAGGGACTCCCACAAGCCACATAATTCCATGACTACATCCTCTTCTTTCCTTTCCTTTGAATATTCTATCCCCACCATCTGCAGTGTCCAGAAAATCAAAGATTCAGCTCTGATGCTACCTTCTCTAACCCTCAGTGATGCACTTAGACCAAATGGGCACCAGGACTGTCTTGTACCTTTGTCAGTTACTTTGACACAAGTTTCCCAAACTTCAATCAGTCATTCATGTGCCTTTTTTTAAACATCTTTTCCTATCACCTAAACTGGTATTCGCTTAGTATTTTAAAAATCTAGTCATATTTTTACTGAACTAAATTTATCTGAAAAAGGAAACTTTGGATCACCACTATTAATGGCAAGCCAGTATCACTAGCCATAAATGGAAGATCAGCATAAAAATAAATAAAAGCAAAGCAGTGCTAGGAAATTCTAGCTAGCTACTGCTAGCTGCTGAAGGTTCCAAGCCAGCCCCTGCGTGTTCTCCTTGTTAAAGGAAGAAATGGTGTTAGCAAATGTTAGAGAACTATTAACAGCATACATATTGTCATCAAAAGAGATTTTCTTGTTCAAGTAATTAGAAAGATTGAAAGAAAACATAAAGAGAGCGTAACCTTATCATGATGTGATTTAATTTTAATATCACATCTATGTACCACCTACAATTTCAAGCACAAAACTAAAATCGTCTTGCAAATCATCAAAGCTATGTGCTTCACACCTCAGGAGAGAGTGTGGTATTTGCAGAAATCATTTTTTACGTCAATCAACAGGGATGTGTAAAGATTCTGGTGCCCTCCTGTCCTAAGCAACATGGGTAGAAGGAAGAATAAACCAATACCAGATAGCACCTCTAACATCGTGGGAGTGGTATGCAAATGAGACAAGGTCAGGAAATTCCCCCATATTGGTTGGAGGAGAATAGAAATGACATACATGAAACACAGATAACGATTTAGACATAGAACTGAATCAGATTCTAGAGCAGGGGTCAGGAAGCTTTTCCCGTGAAGGGCCAAATAGTAAATATTGCAGGTTTTGCAGGGCAGTCTTTGTATCAGCTACTCAACTCCGCCATTGTAGTGGGAAGGCAGCCATAGACAATACACAAATGAATGGGTATGGCTGGGTTCCAATACAATTTTTTTTGTAGGGGGCGCCTGGGTGGCTCAGTTGGTTGAGTGTCCACCTCTGGATTTTGGCTCAGGTCATGATCTCTGGGTTGTGAGACTGAGCCCCACACAGGCTCCATGCTGGGCATGGAACCTGCTTAAGATTCTTTCTCCCTCTGCCCCTCCCCACTCACTTGCTCTCTCTCTCAAAAAAAAAAAAAAAAATAAAAAATTTTTTTTTTAAATAAAATTGGGTGATGGTTAAATGTCCACTGACAGGTGAATGGAGGAATGGATAAAGAAAATGGTGTGTGTGTGTGTTACAGTGGAATATCATGTAACCACAGAAAAAGAATGAGATCTTGCCATGGGTGACAACATGGATGGACCTAGAGAGTATTGTGCTAAGTGAAATACTTCAGACAAAGAAAGACAAATACCATATGATTCCACTTACATGAGGAATCTAAAAAACAAAACAAACAGACAAAGCAGAAATAGACCCATAAATACAGAGAACAAATTGATGGTTGCCAGAGGGTAGGGGGTACAGGAATAGACAAAACAGATGAAGGGGATTAAGAAATACAAGCTTCCAGCCACAAAATAAGTATGTCATAGGGTTGAAAAGTGCAACATAGGGAATACAGTCAACAATATTGTAATAACGTTGTGTGGTGATGGATGGTAACACTGTGGTGAGCAGAGCATAGTGTATACAGTTGTCAAAACACTTGTTATACACCTGAAACTAACAGAATATTGTGTGCCACCTATACCTCAATAGGAATGAATGAATGAATGAATGAATGGCGATGGGCTGGGTACCAGTTGTTTGCTAGAACACGTGTTTTAAGGAAGTTCAGGAAAAACAGAAGTTCCTACATAATCACAGTGGCAGCAGTTTAATTTGGAAGCCAATCCTAGCATGCCTTTAAATTCTTCCAACTCTTTATTATAAGAACCTTCTGATTGGGCAGTGGGCCCACCTGGCCACAGCGGATTGGATCAGAGGTAGCTCCTGACCTAAGCTGAGCCAATCAGATTCTCTCTCCAAAGAATTTGCAGTTGGATACTGGGCCAAATCAGCCCTGCGCCCCTGAAGAGAGAAACACACATATCTGCCTAGAGTGGTACTTTTCTACCACATGCAGGCAAAGAAGAAACTGATATTGGGGGAAATGAGCAGAGGCGTTGCTTTCCAGGGCCTGGGTTCCAGTTTCTCATGAGGCATGGCTGTTTCCCACTGAAAAACTCCATCTCCCTCCAATAAAGTGATCATTTTTATTGATATTAGTTGGAACAGATTTCTGTTACTTAGGGATCTTGTAAGACAAAATTTGTTTGAGTGGCTCAAATTCTTAATAAAAATTAAAATGTCAGGTAGCCAAATAGCAGCAGCAGGTTGGTATGCAACCAAAAACAAGGCAGGTTCCACTCTCCTAAAGGATGGTACTTCTCTCAGATCCCCTAGGGGTACTTGTTTATGATACAGATCCCAAGCACTAGAAGCTCCGCGCTGTGACCTGGTAGTCTGCATTTTCACAAGCGTCTCTCCTCCCTGTGACTCTAATCACCAAATTTGTTGACCTGTAGAACACTGAGGTACTATCAAAATCGATTCATTGAATACGGTGTTTAGGCAGTATCCACAGGTCAAACAGACTCCTTCTGTCTTGATTTTCCGAACACCTTCTCAGCAGTCATTAACGGGGGTAAGAAGGAAACTTCTCTTTGTTCCATGATATTCTCATCAAGCTCTTCTTTCCAATAGGAACTTCTCTGGCCCCTCTTGGATGCCTTTTTGAGAGCTGCTTTCCTCATGCCATGAAGGAAGTGATATTCTGCAGTGCTTAGAAAGATTTGATACTTCTCAGGCAAGAGGCAGTCTATGCCCTCTCCCCTTGAACCTGGGCAGATCTCTGCGACTGCCTCAATGAACAGGATATAGTGAAAGTGGTCCCCTGTGATTTCTGAGGTCGTTGCTTCTCCGTTTCTCTTGGGACATCTGCCTTTGGAGCCTTGGCTCCACCATGCTTGGGAATCCAAGGAATGAGACCACTTGAAGAAGTCCTGGGATTACATTCCAACACCCCCCCCCCCCCCCCCCCCCCCGTGCTCCAGTCTCAGCTGTCCCAGCTCCGCCCCCTGCAGGAGAGAGCCTGAACCACGATCCACCAGCGAGCATTCCCAATTCCCAATCCCAGGCCCACAGAAACCACAAGAGATAATATATGTTGTCAACTTTGAGTTTTGGGATCATATTTCATGCAGCAATAGATGACTGAACAGGTTCGTCTAAGTTCATATGTCCATGAACATAACCCAGGGCTGCCAGTGTGGCCCCTGTTACCTTGGCTTGTTTAATCCTTGGGTGTGGTTGTGCACACTCTTTTCAATCAAATTTTTTTTTAAGGCTTCAATTAAGAGAAGCAAGAGAGATGGAATTCATTCTGCCTTCCAAATGTGTCATCTTTTCCAGTCCTATCCAGGATTTGGAAGGCGGGCCAATTCATCCATTCATTCAGTAAACATTACATGTCTAGGATGTGCCAGGCACTGAGATGGGCACTGAGGATGTGGAGTGACAAGCTCATGAAGCTCGTCCTCCTGCACGAGTAGTTACCAAATTCAGTTATGATTCAACTCCAGCAAGAGAAGTGCACGGGGCTCCGTGAGTATTTGAGTGGAGACCTAACCTGTCTTGTGGGTCAGCGAAAGATGCTCCGGGGAAGTGAGAGCTAAGCGCAGACCTGAATGATGAACAGAACTAGAGGCGTATTCTAGGCGGCATATTGCAGGCAGAGGGAGGAGAACAGTGCTCCCTTAGGATTAAACCATCTGAATCCACAAACCTTGGTCTAGAATTACTGTAGGAAGTGAGCATGCAAGCTCTAGAACTCAGATTCTGGATTCCAATTCCCAACTGCCTGAGACAGAGCAAACAACTATCTCTAGCAGAACAGGAGAGCTCCAGCAAAGAGAGCGGCGCTGGCACCAAGCCGGAGACTGGACAGGCAAGAGGTGGTGTTCAGAGGCAATGATGAACAAAAGTGATATTGGAGGGAGGGTCATCCTGGGAAGGGGGTGGGTCTTATGCAGTTGGTAATGATAACCACTCCCACTGCTTGCTCACGCTGCGCAGGATCTCATTTAATCCCCACACAAAGGTGGAGTGGGAACCTTTACTATCCCCACTTTGCAGACAAGGAAGCCAGGACTTAGGAAGCATGGTGACTTGTCCAAAGTCCCTCTACCAGGAAGTGAAACTTCTGGTGTCACCCATCTCCAGAATCTATGCTCTTAACCATATTCTATCTGATTCTCTGGACCTCAAATACCCAGTGCTCTGCTACAGTAAATTTTTTTGTTTTGAAAGAGAGAGAGAGAGAGAGAGAATCTTAAGCAGGCTCCACATTGAGTGTGGAGCCCAACGCGGGGCTCGATCTCATGACCTTGTGATCATGACCTGAGCCAAAATCAAGAGTCAGACACTTAACTGACTGAGCCACCCAGGGGCCCCGGCTATGGGAAATTATTTAAATTACTTCTTTAAATTATTTATTAAACTATTATTGCCAGAGTGTTTCAAATTCAGCTCCAGATCCCAGCCCTGCTCCTCGCTTTCCTACCCACCCCACCTGCTGAGGCTTGGGACCTTACAGGCTACTCCATGGCCACAGACGGAAGGGTCATTTCCTTTTTCCATTTCTTATACAACCACGAACAAACCATTCATTTACTTGGCGAGAGGGGCTTGGTGTGAGTTGGAGCCACAGCCGTGACTCCAGCTCATCCATCCACAAGTTCTTTCGGGGCTTCTGTGCCAGGCACGGTGCTAGGCATGGGTGATGAGGCCACAAGCAGGAAGGGTATGGCCCTGCTTTCAAGCATGAAGCGGCTTGGAGAGATCTTCCTCTCCCTGTGCCCCAACGAACTGGCACGGGAGAAGAAAATGGCAGAGAGACAGCCATTGCCGTGGCCACAGTGATGGCCACGTTCTAAAATGTCCCTTTAAGTGCCAGCGAGCTATTGCTTTTCATTAATTGTCCCATGAAGTTTCTGGAGTTTCCACTTCAGTTAATACCATCATAGAGGGCGTGGGCTGTTTGTTCAGCTGTCCCTCCATCTCCAGGGTGAGGATTCCAAACAGATTGAAAGGATGTGTTGAAGTGACGCTCTTATCAAACTCCAAGCCACATCTGTTACCCAAGAATCTTCTGGGAGAGATGTGATAAATAACAACGTTCCGGTGGCAGCAGAGAAAATGTGGGAAAGTAGCCCAGGGATCCTGGCTGCAAAGTTTGTTGTGCGCTGAACTTTATTGGTGAATCCAAATGGCAGAACGTGCCCGGAGTCCTGGCCTCTGGCCACAGGAAGGTGTCGCATACTGGTTAGGGCATGGGGTTTAGAGTCAGAGGACCCAGGAGCTGTCCCAGTGCCACCACACACTAGACGCACGACCCTGGGAAAATCACTTAACTCTTCTTCCTCTGGACATAGGAACAACGATAATTCGCTTTTGGTGGTAGTGCGGGATCTTGGTGGGATAAAGTGAGCAATGTGCACACCTTCACTCAGCACCCCGCAGGGCAAAGGATGAGAGCTTAATACCTAGCAGTTGTCCTAGTTTCTTGGGGCTGCCATAACAAAGAACCAGAAACTGGGAGGCTTAGCACCACAGGATTTTATTCTCTCATAGTTCTGGAGGCCAAAAGTCCAACATCAAGGTGTTGGCGAGCACACTTCCTTCTAGAGGCCTCTGTCTAGATTCTCATGGAGAATCTGCTCCATGCCTCTCTCTCCTAGCTTCTAGAGGTTGCCAATAATCCTCTCTGCCTGTTTTCATGTGGCATTCCTTCCCAGGCCCCTGAGTCTGTGTCCAGATTGGCTTTTCTTTTAAGGACACTGGCCACTGGATTAGGGTCTACCGTAACTGAACTTGATTACACCTGCCAAGACCCTCTGTCCAAATACGGTCACATTCATACAGATTGTATTAGTACTTAGACATATATTTTGGGGGAAGACAATTCTATCCACTATAGTAGTTATCATCAGTTTCACCTTTTCAGACAATGATCGGGATGGGGGGCCTGCTTATGATCCTTGCCCACCAGCACCAATGTCCAGTTCTCAACGGGCTAAGGAGATTTGCCCTGCAGGGACTGTGGTCCGCGCACTTACCAATGTGCGAAGGTAGGCATAGTTAGGGACCAAAGACCCTGCTCCCTGTTCCCCCAGCTTCTACGGACACCTGCCAAAAGTCCAAAGCCAAATTGAGTCTCTCTTAACTCCTCTCAGTTACGTCCCTCGTTCAATACATCAGCAAGTTCTGTCAGCTCTTCATTCAAAATGCATGCCCTATCCAACCTCCTTGCTGATCTAAGCCACCACAATCCTGAGTCTAGTCTCCTGAATTGTCTCTTCATTATTCTTTGCCTCCCCGCTACTTGTTCCCCACCAACACGTGCACTCTGTTCCATGTACCTCAACAAAGCTTTAAAACTCAAGTGGGTCCCTGTTCGCTCCACCCTCCTAGGATCTTCCTCTCTTCCCACTGCACTTAGGACTCTTCCCCCGGATATGCCCAAGTTTGCTCCCCTATCTCCTTGCAGAGGTCCTCCCTGACCACCTTCTTGAAAGTTACAGCCCCGATTGTCATTCCCCCTCCCTTTCTTCTACTTGGTTTTCCTTCATAGCACTCACCATACCTGACGGCATAGCAATCTCTTTATTTTCCTCCCTCCCTAGACGTAAGTTCTAGGAGAGCAGGTCTTTTGTTTGAGTTGTTCACTGGTGTATCCCTAACATCTAGCACCTAGTAGACTCTCAAGGAATATTTGCTGGATAAATGAATGAAAAAGTCCAAGTGGGGGGAAGTAGCTTAAAAAAAAGAAACCCTAGATCTGGGCCACTAGAGATCTCCAGTGACTTCGGTCTCAGCATTGTTTAATTTGTATATGGCTATTTCCAACCCACATTTCACAAAGAACTTGAGGTAGCATTCAAGATTACATAATATAAACATTTGGATTTTATGGCATGTAAATTATACTTCAATAAAGGTGATTAAAAATGATCATACCCCATAGAGTAAGTATGTGTGTGTATTTTCTCTCTTCCTTCCTCTCTCTCTTTCTCTCTCTCTCCCTCTCTTTCTCCCTCCCTCCCTCAGCTTCCTGGAGGCCAAAGCAACCAGAAACACATGAAACATAACAAAAGTTCATATTTCCTTTAAGGAAAAATCACTTTTTGAAGAGAAAAATAAGCTTTCCCTAGAACTTAGGTCTAAAAGAAATGTCTTGCATGGATCTTGAACATGTAGTGCTATAGTGGATGACGTTCCTAACAACATCCCTACCACAGGGGCGGGAAAGGAGGAGGAGGAGGAGGAAAGACCAAGCATCTAGCATTGTCAGAACATGCAAGCTCAGCTACCATGCTGGGATTGGGAAAAGATTCTAATTTGAACTCAAATGGTACACTGAAAAGAGAAAGAGAGAAACTTGGGGCTCATAGGGCCCCCAAACTCCAATCTGGGAGAAGAGGATGGGTAAGGTGCTTGAGCTGAGGTCAGCACGGGACAGGGAGGCAGAAACAAGTTAAAGGCCGGTGTGGACACTGTCCGCCCACTGCAGACCCCCAGACACCCCCCCACGCCCACACCACGAGGGAGTAGTCTTGTGCACCAGGCTGGGGGTAGGCGTTGGGAGCTTGTCTGCTGTAAGGTGTGCCTCCTCCTTTATTTTAGGGTTCCATCTTTTCGAGGGTCACCCCTGCTGTCCGGGCTGTCCCCTGTGGGTTTCACCGAGCCCCTCAGAGGCCAGCAGAGGGTACTTTCGATCAGCTCAGCTCTAAGTTTTGTTTTTTTTTTTTTTTAAAGATTTTATTTATTTATTCGACAGAGATAGAGACAGCCAGTGAGAGAGGGAACACAAGCAGGGGGAGTGGGAGAGGAAGAAGCAGGCTCATAGCGGAGGAGCCTGATGTGGGGCTCGATCCCATAACGCCGGGATCACGTCCTGAGCCAAAGGCAGATGCTTAACCGCTGTGCCACCCAGGCACCCCAGCTCAGCTCTAAGTTTTAAGGCAGATACGAAGCCCCCTGACTCCTTCCCATCCTTGGCTGGGGTTTGCCTCGCGTGCCTGCACCAAGCTCTTGTTTCTCCAGGACGCACATTAGAATTCCCTGTGAGCTTTTAGAAGCTGATGCCTGGGCCACACTCCAGACCCATTAATCAGAATCTTCTAAATATTGGGGGCCTTCTTGTGCCAGGCCTGGTCTGTCCTGGGGAGGACGCAGTGGTGACTTGGCAGGCCATCTGGATGGTGGTGGAATTAGGGGCTGGAACCCTGGGCAAATGCCATCCGTCTGCCCTTCCAAGGGTGTTCACTCGCTTGGCCATAGGATTTTGAGAGAAATTTGGGTGCAGCCGAGTTACAAAATGAAGGGGAGCTTCAGCATCCTCATCTTGACAACATGACAGGTATCCTGACAAGCTCTTCAAGGGAAGCATGAGATTGTGATACCAACAGAGTCTGACGAGCTGGAAGTCTGCATCTAATTAGAACAGTAAAATCACAGTGGTACAGGCTCGGCTCTGTAATCATGAATTCAAAGCCTGACTGTCATGTGCTTGCTGTGTGATTGTGGGCAAATTACTCCATCTCTCTGAGTCTCAGTGCCCTCACCCATGAAAGGGGCATAATGACAGCTCCTCCCCCACAGGGCTGTTGGGAGAGCCAATGACGGAACGCAGGGAAAACTCGGTGCCCAGCCTGCAGCAAGCCACGCTGCGAAAGCAACAGCCGACTCGGGGAGCATGAAAGAGATGCTCCAGCGCCTTCGGTGGCTATGGAGGCTGTCACTAACCTTCCCCAAAAGAGACAAATAGAAAGGCAGAAAGCTGAAGCAATAGACCCAAATTTCTGCAAAATAGATTTCCCAGGAAATATGATGTAAAGTCGGGCATGAAAGCAAGGTCCTACTGTCTGTGCTTAGATGTGGGGCTGGCACAAGCCCTCTGCCAAAGGCTAAGAGGACGCTCACTCAGCGAGCTGCATGCTCAGGGTGGACAAGGCTTCCCTATGGAATCAGCAGACCATCTGTCTTCTTCTACAATTCCACATGGGGGAGGGGCAATATGCCTGGTTCCTAGGCCATCACAGACTCAACCAATGTGTGGAGGTTCGCCAAAGCCGTCCCTTGGACCAGGCCAGGAATAATAAAGAGTTGGCTCAAGCCACTCAACTCTTGGTAACCAGAGGCCTGGAATGGGGGGCAGATCCATATTAACCCAGAAATCTTGTAGCATGTTGGATGTGGGGTTAAAATGCAGACAAGTGTCCATCAATCCATGGGGCCACAATGATGACCTGAGAGCATAAGGCATGTGAAGAGCTTCTCGGATAGAAAGAACTGAAGGCACTGTGCTCGCCGTGCTCGCCGTGACCGATGAATCGCGTGCCTTTAGGGGCTTTCCCTATGTTCAACTTTCACCAGACGCGAAGATGTCCTAACATGCTCTAGGTTATCTTGAAGGCTCCAATTTTGACTCTCCAAAGCGTATTCTTATCGTTCAAACTTTGGATCAAATTTCCTAAGCGCATATGTCCGCACATATGTGTGTTTAGGTTTTATTTTTAATGGTGGTCGGATTAATCAAATATGAAGTCATGTGATTTGGGGGAAGCAAATGCCTTTGCCTCCAGGAGCAAACTGGAAATTAACAGTCTAGAAATGATTTCTGGCAACTGGGGAGAACTGCTAATTGAAGAAGTACTTCAGGAAAAACTGAAAAGTGATACAGTGGGGAAAAGATGTTAATTGGGAGTTAATAGTGTGGATCGGGGTAGGACTTGGTGGGTACCATCTCTAAGCTGGCCAGACAAAAAAAAAAATAAAAGCTGGGATACTCAGCGTGCAGATCAACTCAGATGATACAACTTGGTTATTTCATGATTTATTATGTAAGGCTTTCCGTATTTAAAATAAAATCTCTTTATATGGTTACATATGTATGATTCCAACTATATGACATTCTGGAAAAGGCAAAACCATGGAGACAGTAAAAAGATCAGTGGTTGCTAGGGGGTAGGGGGGCGGGAGGGATGAATAGGCGGAACACAGGATTTTTAGGGCAGGGAAACTATTCTGTCTGATACTATAATGGTGGATACATGTCATTATACATTTGTCCAAACCCACAGAACGTACAACACCAAGGGTGAATCCTAATGTAAACTGTGGGCTTCGGTTGATAATGACGTGTCAGCCCAGGCTAATCAACTGTAATGAATGTACCGCTCTAGTGGGGGACGTTGATAATGGGGGAGATTAGCTGAAATTTCAGATCAGAGGTCAGGGTAACAGGTGCTAAGATTAAGCCTTTTAAAATGATGCCATGTGACACCTCAGATTTAATCAAGTTGAACTACTGCCCACTAAGCAGGGAGAGCTGAAGGAAGTGTGAAAGGAAGTTTAGAATGGAAGTCCTTTTAACCTAGTCAGCTCGGGGCATGCTATTGTTAAGCAAATGTCACTACTCTGAGGGAGGAATGACTCACAGCCAAGGCTGGGGAGGGGGGTGGGATAGTGGGGAGTAAGAGATTTTGAACCATGAAATGCCTAGCTCCCGTGTTTTCAATGATGTTTAGTTGGATTTAATTAAAAAAATTTTTAATGGTTTGATTGGGTTGTAACAAGAAATGCAAACATTTCCAAACCCTAGGCTGTCTCACTTCTAATTATTGAGATCATAGGATTGGTAATGATAATTGAGAGGTATCAACTCTAGTTATTGTAGCGTTCTTTAGAGACAGAAGCAATGCTCACGACATGTATGTTCAGTCAATTGTCTTTGAATCATATGTTATATTTGACAAGGCTAGATGGTTAAAATAAAAGCAGATTTAATTTGACTGTTTTTTCAGATGGTTCCCGGGAAAACAAACCAATAATTGATGCCTTTTACCAAAAGAAAATGCAGCGAAACCCTTAAGGGTCCGTCATTGATTTGAACAATTAGGTTGCACAAAGGAAGCCTGTTTCTCTATAATCTGATCTGCCCTGGGTGCACAAGCCTCCCTTTGCTGGTGGTATTACAGGCTAACAGCCAACTGGGTTTCTCCGAGGCAGAAATCAAGCACTTTGAGCGCAGGTGGGCTGTGTGGCCTAATGGTTATGTACTCAGGAGCCAGACTCCCTGGGTTTGAGCCTGCATCCACTGCTGCATGAATCTGCAAGTCTCACGCCTGTCTCAGCCTCTACTTCCTCATGTGTAAAATGGAGCTAACAACAGTACGCTGCTCGGAAGATGAGGAAGGCATACAAAACGTCTAGACAAGTTCTCAATGCTCAAACTGTATCATCAATCTCTGCAGTGGTTTTCGGGGAGGTCAGGACATAATGTGGAACTGGACAGGAGGGGGCACTGAGACAAACTATGTTTAATCCTGTTAACTACCCATAATTGTGCATCCAAAATTTTTACTATGGGTGTTGGGTAATGACAGCCTACAGGCTTCTGCTATGATGTTTGTGGTAGAAAAAATTATGGGGTATGCTGTTAGAAACCAGGGATTCATCTTAACAGGACTGTGCATTTCTGTATGAGCGCATAAAGATGCAGTCTAGATGGATATGCGGAGGGCAGCAGGAACCGTGACAGCACAGTAATTGGACTAGTGGCCATGAATTATCGCCCGAGACAGAGCTTCCATGTTAATAGGCTCTAGCTGGCCCTTCGGTAGCAGGACTCGATTTAACTTTGTATTATTTTTCCCAAAGCGTAAGGCGACGTGTTCAAGAATACGCAGACTTAGAAGAAACTCCCACCTTGGCCTGCACACCAGACAGGCCAGTGATTTCCTTCCTACTCTTAGAGAAACTGCTCATACCACCTCTTCTTTTGGAGAGTCTGATTCTATTGCCCTTCCTGACAGATGGCTGGAAAAGCACCTCACTCCCCATGGCCACAGCTATAACTGGATCATGGGGATCCCTGAGCCACATTGGCCCATCAGCTTCTCTCTCCCGGGCCCATCAGCGTCTCTTAAAATTCTAGGTAAGTCTAGATTTGGAAACTAGACATTGAGAATTGGGAGAGACAGTAGCAAGAAGCAGGGATGGCAGCCTGGGTGCTCCCAAGAGGGAGGCCCTGGTTGTTGGTTTCCTGGAAGCGTCCTTGTTCTGGCTGTACTTCCTGCCTTTGGGTATCAATGAGATACAAAGAAACACACCACGTCTTTCTAATAAAGACCCCCTTTGCTCACTGTGGCTTGACAAGCTGCTTGCAGCAGGGCAGAGGCTTAGAAAACTTGAATTCCAGATATTTTCTTTCCCTCAACATCATTAATTTTGTCGGGGAAATGGACCCTTATAATGTCTTGTTCTGGAATGGACTCTACTCGGAGGAGTGAAGGTTGGGGCTGTGGAAGAACAGCAAGTCATTGCACTGAGGGGAGTCGTGGAAACAACAGGAGGGTGGAAGGGCCTCCCAACGATCCAGGAAGATGAGTTGGCAAAAACACGCTGCAATCAGAATTGCATATGAAAGACTGGGGGCTGGGAGGAAGGTGCCATCCCTGGGAGAGAACCAAAGAGAAGGCAGGAATCCAAGATCAGACAGCAAATGTCAAAAGGTTCCCTGGAAGAGGATTAAAGGAACAGGTAGCAAAGACTTTGAGCTGCCTGTGAACCATATGATAAAGGCGCTCACCATATGGTGCAAGAAGATAGCAACGCAGGTTCAGGGAAAGGAAAGTGCTTTTGTCTGTAGGATTATATAACCACGTCTAATGTATGTACGCGTATGTGTGCGTGTCACTCCACACCACTAATGAGATTAAAATTAGGAGACATTCCCACATCAGGAGCTCCAAGACTCAGGAAAGGCCTTTGTTATGGGTTTGAACGAAACTGCTTTTTAATTTCCTCAGGCAATTTCTTCCTGTCTTAACTCAGGGCTGCGCTTGGTTCCAGCAGAAGACGCTGTAGTCTGGAGCTTGGAGCTCTGGATTGCTCTCTTGTGCAAGAACCCAAGGCTTGTGCTGCTGCAGCATGCTGCTGGCTCTCGGGGAGACAAGGCTGGAGGTTGTTGAGGATGCAGGGCTGGGGTGCTGGTGCTGGCAACTGGAACCCACTTTAGCTGGCAAACGAATCACAGTCCTGGGGGGGCCACAATCTTTTTAGGGGCTCATGAAAGCATTTTAGTTTCTTTCAAAACCACAAGGAAAAAATGGGCTTTTAGGTTGAAGAAAATGCTTTAACGTACTATATCAATACATTTGCCCTTATCATAATGCAGTCACATATCATTTTTAACTTTTTTTTCCACAGCAGGAAGAGGGACCCACAAATGCCATTAAGCAGCTCTGTAGCAGTTTTTACACTGCTGTTCCAAAAAATACCAGATTAGCAGTTTGGTGGAGATAAGCGAACCCAAAGCAGAGACAAATGCTGTCCAAGATGGAAAGATGCAACAGGAATCCCAAAACCTACTTTCAAGTCCTGGTCCTGCCTCCTTCCACTGTGGCTATTCGGCCTCTGTGACTTACAATGTCCATGTAAGTATAATAGGGTTAATGTCAGTACCCTACATACCTTGCAGGATTGAGGTGAGAATTCATATGATGTAATGCATGTAAATCCATAGCATGGTCCCAGGCAATTCCCATGAGCTCCATCAAAGTTAGAGACAACGGGGAAGGGGTGTGCGGAATTGGAGAGGGAGGAGGGGTGAAAGACTGGGTGCAGGTTAGGAGAAATGGAGGTCAAGGGCTGAAAAAGAACCAGCTGAGAAGTTACCACATGCACGAGAGATGCCTCCCCTGGCTTGGAGGATCCCATCAGCGAGGTCCACAGAATGGGGAGAAAGGCAGGGCTGGAAGGGGGAGTCCATTATCATGAGCCTTTTCTGGAATCCCTGTGATGGCTCAAAGGTCCCATGAGCATCTGCACATGGATAGGGGATTGACGGGCACAGTGATGGGGGAGAGCAGGCAATCTGGAGCCTTCTGTCAGTATGGGCATGCGCTTTGCCTAATGGCAGAGGCTCAGAGTAAAACCAAGGCATGTAAACTCTGCTTACACTCAGAGGGAAAAAGAAGAGAGGGGGCAAATGAGAAAATTAGAGGGAAAACTGTTAATCTCTTAGAACACGTCCATGATCTGGCGAGGTGACCACTGATGGGACCAGGAATGCAGGTGTTAAGTATCAAGCAATCAAGAGCACACGTATCTAAATCAAACCCGGTCTGTCAAATGCCACTGACCACCCGTGTGACTTTATCAAGTTCTTTTAACGTCTCGTCTGTCATTTCCTCATCTATAAAATGGGGATAATAGCGACTACACTAAAACGGAAGTATGAGTCAATACACAGAAGCTCTTACCACAGAGCCTGGTGTATAGTAAGGACTCAAATGTTAGGCGGTCATCACCATCATCACCACCACTATTGAAACAGATGTTCCATGAAGGCAGATACTTTTGTCTGTTTTGTTCACAGCCATTTCCTCTGCACCTACAAGAGTGCCTGGCACATAGTAGCTGCTCAATAAATACTTGTCCAAATGAATGAATCCTTAATTACACCTGTTGGTGAGCAGTTTATAAAAGTGAGAACATCTCCTGGGGGTGGGGCGTGGGTTCCAATCTCAGTCCCAGTTCCTTTCCCTCATGTCTGCCCTCTGCTGTCATAAGTAGCCACCATGCCTTGTGCTCAGATCTGGAGACGAAGGAGCCAGGAGATCACTGATAAAAACTGGGAGACCTGTGTTTCAGAATTTGCTGAGGGTAGAAGTCATAGTGCAAAAGGATATGGTGTGGGTGGGGAGGAAGTGGAGGCAGCAAATCTCAAAAGGGTAGTTTCAGTCTCTGGATATATTCAGTGAGGAAAGGATGGAGAAGGGAGGGTCAAGATCACAGGAAAGATTTTTAAGGATACAGGAAATGTTGAGCATGCTTCTCATCTAAAGGAAAGGATGGGCAGGACAGGGAAGATCAGACACTTTCTGTACCTTCCAGATATGCACAGAAGAAAGAAGCAAAAGAACTCATGCTCTTAAAAAAAAAAAAACCAACAATAGTAATTGAAGTGCCAAATTCTTGTGTGAACATAAGATCTTTAAGACAGTTTTTCACAAAACGGGGCACTTGCACCATCAGCAGTATAAGGACAAAAGCAATCTTCTTTTAATAAATTCTCCTAAAACGGTATTAAAATAAATATACAAGTGGTAGATCAAGCCTGTGATTTTATATATATTCTTTTTTAGGGCAATGTTAAGAGAAGAAAAAGAAGTTAATTAAATCCATTTAAAGAAAAATATTTAGGGGCGCCTGGGTGGCACAGCGGTTAAGCGTCTGCCTTCGGCTCAGGGCGTGATCCCGGCGTTATGGGATCGAGCCCCACATCAGGCTCCTCCGCTAGGAGCCTGCTTCTTCCTCTCCCACTCCCCCTGCTTGTGTTCCCTCTCTCGCTGGCTGTCTCTATCTCTGTTAAATAAATAAATAAAATCTTTAGAAAAAAAAATAAAGAAAAATATTTAAGATAGTAAGGAGGTATGTACCGGGCAAAAATAAATAAATAAATAAATAAATAAATAAATAAATAAACAAACAAACAAACAAACAAACACATGCATGAATAAACGAATATTTGGGAAACTTGGGTAAGGCTATATTCAACCCTGTTGTATGCTCTGAATTTTGAGCTAAAGGGACGGACATCAGCACCTTGGACAGTGACACGAACATTCAAAATCTCTAGGGGTACCTTATTGAAAGGGGCCACTTCCTAACCCTCAAGTAGCCTCCATAGTGACACTCGGGCACTAACGTCACCAGCCTCCTGGGCATTATTCCAGGAAAGTCAAGCACTTGGAGAGGAGGCTGAATGGTGTCTCACCTCTCAGTTTTTTATTTTAAACTTTCTTAGATACACACAGAGCAACAGACCTGGATGGGACTTTTTCAAGACTTAAGTGCTATACCTGGGCACCCAGTTTCTAAGGACTTTCTGCTTTTTCCTTTTAATTTTATAAGCTGCTGACTTCTTCCTACTTGATTTATTCCTGGCTTATGCTATGCTTCAGGAAAAGCAGCACTAACACCTGGCATGTTCCATGACTTGAACACAAGGAAACGTCACCAAGAAGAGGAGTTTGAAGTGTTTTGTTTGTGGAGCATGATCACCTGGGAGTTCTGAGGGCAAAAGTCAGCAGGTCTTTTGTGTCCCCAAGAAAAATTCCATCCAGAGCTGAAAAGTACGGAGTGTGGCTGATGCTACTAGATTTTCCACCAAAATTGTTCTCCCAGCCTCCCTTGCACTGAGGCATGGCCATGTGACTAAATTCTCCCTAATAGAGTGTAGGCAGAAGTGATGGGTGTCACTTCCAAAGCAAGACTTTTAAGAAGCAGCTTGTACCTCCTCCATACTTCTCCCCCTCCGCCCTCGGAATGTAGACAAAAACAAGGCAGTAGAGATTAATGGAGTCATAGAAGATGGAAGGAACCTGGGTCCCTTAACCACCATATGGAGAGAGTGGGTGAGGTCAGGAACACCCATCTCAGACTATCACATGAATGAAAATTAAGCTTCCATAGTGTCAGCACCAGTGTACATTTGGGGGTCTACTTGTTATGGCAGGTGAATCTACCCTAACTATTAAAGGAGCTTAGGCACCCTGGCCATCACACAGATCAACCAAGCCTGGCTCGAGGACGGGGTCAGGAAGAGGAGACCTTCTGAGATTTCATGGACTTGCCCACTTCCATGATGCAAAGCTAACTTAACTCATCCTTCAGGTACAGCCCAAGAGCCACTTTCTCATGGAAGCCTTTGCTGACTTCCAGCTAGCGCCAAGCCCACCCCTGCAGGCTCTCACAGCACACGTCAAACACCACAGTTGCATGTTAATATCTATTAGTGTGATTTCTTGACTAATGTTTATATTCCCACTGCATTTTAAAGTATGCATTTTTCAAAAACTCATAGAATGATACATTGCTCTGTACATTTTGTTGTAGGTAAATTTTACCTTAAAAATTACCAAAACCAAATATTGAATTGGCTAAATGATATTTATGCGGAAGCATTTAGGGGTAAAGCGTATCAGTGTCTGCAAGTTGCTTTGAAATGCATTAAAAATGACTTGATAATGGGGTGCTTGGGTGGCTCAGTCAGTTAAGGGTCTGACTTCAGCTCAGGCCATGTACTCAGGGTCCTTGGATTGAGCCCTGCGTTGGGCTCCCCACTCAACAGGGAATGCTTGTCCCTCTCCTTCTGCCCCTCCCCCCTGCTCATGCTCATGCTCTCTCTCTCAAATAAATAAATAAAACCTTTTAAAAAATGGGTTGACAGAGAGTCACACAGAGGGACAGATGTGTGATAAAGCAGAACCAGGCAAATGCTAATTGTAGAATCTAGGCAGTGGGTATTATGGATATTCACTGTGTAATTCTTTCAACTTTTCTGTATTCACAATTTTTTTCACAATAAAATATTGGGAGAAAAGTTCAGTGAGAGTAGGGACCAGGAATATATTATATGAAAAGAATTATTCTATGTATATTTCATATTACTGATCATAGTGCTCTATGATTTGCTTCTGTTTTAATTGATATTGTGTCATGGACATCCTTCCATGATGACAGACAAGCAGACAGACAGAGATAAGAGAGACCTCATTCTTTTGAATATATCATGGATATACCGTTAGACATTGAACTTTCACATTATTGACGAACATTTGGACCATTTTCATTTTTTTTTCTATTACCAATCATCTTCCATGACAGAGCTTTTACGTAGACTTTTGTGTTGTTGGATTTGGACTTCTTTATGTTAGATCTATGTCCACCACAGCAGATACCTGCCTCCCCTTGCTCCCCACCCCATTAGCATAGGACCTTCCATAGGCAAGAGTCAGGCATATAAAAGAATAAGAGCGCTCCATTCAAATTTCTTGGCATAACTTTTAAAAAAGGGTTGGGTCATATAAATCACAAGCACATCTGAAGTCTCAGAAGACAGGCAATACTAGCATTAATTACATGTTTACTGTGGCAGCATTTTCGGATTAGAAGAATCAGGTTTATGATGTAGAGAGCTGTATTCATGCTCTGTACATACTTTATCAGGTACTTGCTGAGTTTACCTTACAGGGTCTACTCATGCAATCAAACCAGGCAGAACGTAGCTGCCCAATTTATATATTTGGAGCATAAGTCTACCTCCAGTAATCCCTTGAAAACCACAGAGGTTGAATTCTTGAAAAGTGTAGTGGTTGGTAAAGCTGAAGACAAAGATTCAAGGGATCATTAAAAACAGAGGGTGCAACTCATCATAAGAAAAAAGAATTATAACCTGGATGGGGACCAATGTTGACCAGACTTTGTGGTGATCATTTCACAATATATACGAATATTGAATCATTATGTTGTATACCTGGAACTAATGTTATATGGCAGTTAGACCTCAGTAAGAATAAATGAGTGAGTGAGTGAATGAATGAATGAATGAATGAAACATAAATAAATAAAATAGAGCACGAAGGATAAAACTAGAAAGAAAAACATTAAATAATCAATGACCAATACATTTGAATGCTCTGTTACAAAAGTTCTAGAAGGCATCTATAAGTAAGCCAGGCATGCCAAGAAGCTATGCTCTGACAAGATAACCCTTCCAGGTAAACATTCCCACCTGGCCAGGCAAGTAAACTCTCCAAATTTTCCTTCATTTCAGAGTTTTTGAAACGGGGCTTACTCATTTGGAACTCAACTGTCTTCATGCCTGCTTTGCCTTGTTTTATTTCCACAGGTCTTAGCAAAAGGCATGTGTCACTCCCTAGTCACCCCACAAATGATGGTGGTGCTTAAGAGCACATTTTTCTGGGCCAGATCTGATCCAGTGGACCTGCGGGAGGAGGGGGTGAAGGCATCACCCCAAAGACCAATCTCTCCCCTCTTTGGAAGGAGGAGGGCCACTACTGTGCTGTGGTGTGCTGTTTAAATGGGTCAATCTCTATACCTGGCAAGACGGCTGGATGTTTAACGTAGGCATTCAAATATAAAAACCACATTAATTTAAAACCACGGTGGGCAACACTGGAGTTGCAAAGGATTACACTCTGTTTTAAAGGACCATCGAGGTTTTTTTGTGATTCTGTCTGGCTCTCATGACATACTGTTGTTCTCATCTGTGATTTGTTTGAGGCCATATCCCCAGCCTGGAATAGAAATCTCAATTATTGTAGCGGTTTCCATGGAAACATATGATCTATTTGCTCTCATTTCCTCACTGTTCCCCGATGACCCATTCTCCCACTTCTCCACCCACCTCCCCAATCCTGATCTTTTCCATAATGCCTACTGGCACTTCCATTCCTCAATCAAAAACTCTCCAACCTATATTGCGAAGTGACCGGAAAGGTGCAGAACTACGTGTTAGAGGATGTGAACCCCTGCAATAACAAGGACAACAATAAAAATGCATATTTATATGTGTTAAATTAGCACATGGGAATGGGAAACATGCAAATTAGATGAACACAATGTTTGCCTCTGGAGGGCAGTAGCAGTGACCAGGCACAGAAAGGTGTGGACTTGGGTGGGAGCAGGTGTCTCAATGTTTATCCTTTCCATACAATTTTAATTACGAACCATATGAATACATCACTTATTAAAATTATAATTTAATTCCTACAAACTCCCCAACTGGCCCACATTATTAGAACCCCTTCTTCCTTTAGGCCACATCCATCCTTATCATCAAGGCAACCCACCCATCTTTGGAATCTAAGTGCCCCTGGTCTTCCTAGCACTTTAAATCTCTTGACCTCACCCATTTGTTTTTTTCATCCCTAGGCTTCTAGACTCCTTCTTTCCCGCCCAAGGTTATGACCCTCTTCCTGCTCTGACTTCCTTTCCAGCCTGGTCTAGACGACATTTTTATTCATTCATCCAATACATTTTTACTGAGCACCCACTAAACGCAGGTTCTGTTGGATCTGCAATGGGCATCTCTCTCTTCCCAGAATCCTTAACTCTCTTACTAACTTTCTGGCTCACTGACCCTGCTAATCTCCCCCTTAAGTCAAATCTGCCACCCACTTCTCCATGTCCACACCCAGCTGCTCACAGGTGCTGGCAAAAATCACACAGAGGCATGGACCATTTCCATCACTGACTTTAGAGAGCTTCTCAGTAATCTTACTGTGTTTTCCTACTGTCATTCCCATTTCATGTCCAAGCTCTGCAAACTCTGCGCCACCATTCAGATCCCTTATTCCATCTCAGCAGATGACCTTGTGACCCACAGACTGAGAAAATCCATGCCTTCTTGTCCAGGCCCTGAATGGATTCAACCCATAGGCACTGGAAGTACAGTGGTGAACAGGACAGAGAAGGTCCTCTTCTTGCAGCGCTCAGCTCTTAGAAGAGAGACAAACCAATAAACAAACAAAAAGGATACCATCTGGTGATGGCCACTATGAGAGAGCAGAATATAATGGGGAACGAATGCATGGCCGAGGACGTGGTTAGGGAAGGCTTCTCAGAAGAGATGTTGTCTAGATTGCGATGGGAATTACAAGGAGTCAGCCAAGCAAAGAATAAAGCGAACAGCATCGCAAAAGCTCTAAGAGAGGAAGGAGCTTTGAATGTTTCAAAAACCCAAGGACCACCATGGCCAGAATACTGTGGGTGACAGGGGCAAGCAAACGAAGTTGCCAGGCAGAGAACCGGGATCAGATTGTAAAGAGCAATGTAAGCCAAGAACGAAGTACGAAATTTATTCCGATGTGATGGGAAGTCACTGGGGAGTTTTAATCAGGGGAGTGCCTTGACCTAATGTAACTTTGACAAAATGACTAGCGCTGCTAAATGGAACGAGTACTGATTACAGGTAACAAGAGTGAAGCAGGTAAGTCAGTTAGGATATTCTGCAGGGGCCCAGGGGGTATGCGGGGTTTAGATTAGGGCTGCATTCGTGATGACACAGAAGGTAGTAAATGCGTGGCATGCTTTGGTGAAGGATCTGTTAGGATTCGTGAATGGGTTTCACATGGCTGGGGAGGGGGCAGGGAAGAGCAACTCCAGAAAAAGTCCCAGACTGGGGACTTGGGCTATAGAGATGGAGAAGAAATTTATATTTTTTGCACACCTGAATTCATGGTATGAGATTTATACGAGACATATTTGTGGCACACGAAGGGATTAAAAGACTCAAAACAACACTAAACAACTCAGGAATACTTATAACACAATCTCGACTTCGGTATCTCCTAGTATCTATAAAAGCACCCAGAACCACTCCACGAGTCCCTGGGTCATCCTTCAACACCGTTGCTGTCTGAAAGGAATGGTTTCCTTTCTTGGCTGCAAAAGCGATCTTTTAGGAAAAGCACATCGGATCGTGTCACTTCTCTGCTTAGAAACTTTCGATGGCTCCCCACTGCACTGAGGATAAAATCCAAACTTTTCATCACAGCTTACAAGGTTTTGCAGCATCAGGCCCCTGCTCATCTCTGCAATCTCATGTCCTACGACCTTGCCATGCTCATGACATTTTGGCCCCAACACCCTCTGATGGTCCCTAGAAGGTACCAAGCCCTTCTCTTCCTCAGGACCTTTGCACTTGCTACTCTCTCTGCTGGCAACATTCATTCCTAGCTCTTGGAATGGATAGCTAGTTCAGGGCTCACCTCCTCTAACGGTCTAAGTGGGTCCCCTCTTGATTTGTTTGTGGCTCACAGCACACTATTCATTTTCTTCATGGTTTTCATTACAAACTGTAGTGTAGTGTCTACTTCCTTTTCACTCTCTTCCTCGCTGGAATGTAAGCCCCATACGAACAGCAAATGTGCCTGCCTTGTTACCTGTCCTCTTGGAGTGGGTGCAGCCCCCATGCCATACCTACCTTGCCAAAGCTTCCTTTCCCGAGCACCATCAGGAAGTTAAAATCGGTCAGTTTCATTCGGTCTCTGTTCCCGTTGTTGTCAAGTTTGGATATGGTGTTGGTCGTCTTTTCTTCTGGAGCCTTGGTCCCCTGACTGATCTTGGCCCTCTGGCAGAGGAAGCACACAGAAAACATCATTAGGGTTTAAGGATGCCCTTGGAGGAAGCCAAGGTATCTGCCATGAGCTGTGGCTCCTGCGGCTCGCCCCTCCCCCTGCCTGCATCTCAATGAAAAGCATGGCCAATGACCGCTCTGCAAGCCCGAAACCTGGGAGCCATGCTTGACACTGCGGTTTCTCTTTTATCCATCATGCCTCAACCACCAAGGGGAAGAGTCCTTTCCTCCTCCTCGTTATCTCTAGAATTCACCTGCCTTTCATCTTCACCACTACCACCTGTCACCATGTTGCACTGAACAGCCCACCTTGGTTTCCCCTTCACTGGGCTTTTCATGCAACCATTTTGAGCTTCCGCTTCTTCATACCCAACCAAGTCACCACCTGCTTAAAATGCTTCAGTTGTGACCTTCACTGGTCTACATGGCCCAGTATGATCAGGTTCTCCAACCTCCTCACTTCTTGGACCCTTCTCTGTAACCCAGATTCATTCTCCTTTCACGTCCCATCTCAGGGTCTTTGCACCTGTTCTTGCTGCTTTGAGGGATGGCTATTGCCTCCTCCTTGCCAACCAAGATCCCCCTGCTTCACATTTTCACTTCCTCAGGGAAGCCTTCCTTGATTGACTGGATTATGTGTCCCTATTTGCTTCCTTCATCCATCTCACTTTCCATTTATATTGGATGGTAACTGTTCACTTGTTTTCCCCAACACACTGCAAGCTCTGTGAAGGCGTGGACTCTATCTCTGCAACTTCCCTAACAACACGGTTTCCCGCTATGTGGATAAGCGGATGGATGAGGCCCATGTTGGTCCTCAGTGCAGTGGGGGAGGGTCTTGCTGCTGTGAGCTGCAGAACAGTAACTCAGAATGGCAGCAGATTCTCTGCAAAGAGGAGAGAAGAGGAGGTCAGCAGTGAGAGCTGCAGCCACCAGGACTTTGTTCCTGGAGTCGCCTCTAGGGCTAGAATCTTGACTCTGGCATGGATAAGTGACGTGATCCTGAGTTAGTCATCCGCTCCGGACGCTCTTCCACCCAGACATCCCAAACTTCAGCATCTCTCTCAGAGAAAAGGCCAAAGGCCAGAGATGTCCCGGTCCCTCTGTACTGTCTCTGATTTTTGGGCCTCTTCTCCTTTCATCAGCCTGGCCTCATTGCTGCTCTCTGAAAGCACCAAACACGCCCTTACCCCTGGGCCTTTGCACTTGCTGTCCCCTGTGCCTAGAGTTCTTTCCCAGAGCTTCCTCACTTCGGATAAGACAGCCTTTCCTGGGGCACCTGGGTGGCTTGGCTGGTTAAGCATCAGACTGCTTTTGGCTCAGGTCATGACCTCAGGGCTGTGGGATTGTGCCCCATTGTTGGGCTCTGAAGTTAGTGCAGAGTCTGCTTGTCCCTCTCCCTCTGCTCCTCTCCCTGCTCTTCTCAAAAAAATAAAATCTTGAAAAAGAAAAAAAAAAAAAAAGACAGTCTTTCCCAACACCAACATGCACAAGCTCTCAGCAATCTTCATTCCCCTTATTTACTTTTCTCCATATCCCTTATCGCCATCCTACAAACCCGTATTTACTTGTTTCTTAATTTCTCGTCTTTGTCCTCACACTAGAACATGAGCTCCATGAGGTCAAGGATTTTGTCTCTTCTTCTCCTTTCCCTGGTGTCTAGAGTGGTACCCAGCACAGACTAGGCACTTACTTGTCTTCAGTGAATGAACCTTTCTAAACCCTTTCAAGCAAATGGAGATCAGGACACTGACAGAATGTATCTTGGGGTTATTAGCACCATTCCCAGCACAAAGTAAGTGCTCAATGAATGGCAACTATTATAGTTGTCCTATTATTAAGTTGTCTTTTTTTAAAAAGGATTTTATTTATTTATTCCAGAGACAGAGAAAGGTGGGGGGAGGAGGAGCAGAGAGAGAGGGAGAAGCAGACTCCACGCTGAACAAGGAGCCCAACACGGGGCTCAATTTCAGGACCCCGAGATCATGGCCTGAGCTGAAACCAAGAGTCAGACACTCGACCGATTGAGCCACCCAGGTGCCCCTATTCGGTTGTCTTTTAAAGATAAAGAGGCACCAAACATTTTTTTCAGGGTTTTGAATATCGGGAGAGTCATTCATTAAAAAAAAATACTCATGGCGTGCCGGCTACGGGCCTGGTGACGCTCTAGACACCAGGGATCAATTGGGAAGAAAAACAGCCATGGCTGTTGAGAGAATGTGCGCTGTAGCAGGGACTGGGGCCTCCCCCTTCGGGAGAGTTATCCAGGTCCACAACCTGATGTCCTCAGCAGAAACAGTGTTTATGGAGCGGAGAGCAAGACACATTCGAAGAAGCAAACACCGTCTAGTCTGGCCAGAGCACAGAATGCAAGACAGATGCGGCACGGGATGCAGCCCAAAGGCGAGGAGGACCAGGTGAACCCCGTTAAGAAGTCAGAGCTGATTCTGAGCCTGAAAGGCTTTAAGATGGGGGTCCCTGGGTGGTGCAGTCAGTTAAGCTCCGATTCTTTAGTTTCAGCTCAGATCATGATCTCGGGGTCATGAGATCGAGCCCTGTGCTGGGCTCTGAGCTCAGCAAGGAGTCTGCTTGAGATTCTCTCTCCCTCTCTGACTGCCCCCTCTCAGATAAATAAATCTTAAAAAAAAAAAAAAAAACCCACGGCTTTAAGGAGGCCATGGTATGATCATATTCCATTTAGAAGATCACCCTGGGAGGCACCTGGGTGGCTCAGTTGTTAAGTGTCTGCCTTCGGCTCAGAGCGTGATCCCGGCGTTATGGGATCGAGCCCCACATCAGGCTCCTCCGCTGGGAGCCTGCTTCTTCCTCTCCCACTCCCCCTGCTTGTGTTCCCTCTCTCGCTGTCTCTATCTCTGTCAAATAAATAAATAAAATCTTAAAAAAAAAAAAAAAAAGAAGATCACCCTGGGTCCAGCGAAGAGACCCGTTGGAAGGAAGTGAATTTCGGAACCACTAGAAAAAATGACCACAGTCATCAAGGTGCGAGAGGGCAGGGCCCAACCTCGGGGATGTCTGCAGTGCAGATGGAACAAAGTGGATGGATTTGGAGGTGGACTCAGCAGAGCTGGGGGCAGCCTGGGAGAGGGGGGCTAAGGGATGAAGGACAAGTCCTTGGCTTCTGTGCTGAGCACCTGGAGGACAGGATGGTGGCAATTTCCACTAAGAGGAGGAGCGGAGGAAGGGCAGATTTGTAGGTGTGGGCAAGAGGGTGGAAGGAACCTGACTTGGGGCGTGCTGAGCCTCCGCCCTCCCCACAGTGCCTTACATGCGAAGTTTATTTCTCCCTCAGGAACTCTGTGTTCATCGTCGTCATCCCATTTGTGCTGCTGACAAAGCGCCCACCATTTTTCTTCTTCTTGTAATTAATGTTTTGTAAATTACAGTGGAGGGGCGCCTGGGAGGTTCAGTCAGTTAAGCATCTGACTCTTGATCTCAGCTCAGGTCATGATCTTAGGGTCATAAGATCGAGCCCCATGTCGGGCTCCGTGCTCAGCCTGAAGTCTGCTTGGGATTCTCTCTCCTTCTCCCTCTGCCCCTCCCCCCACTCAATCTCTCTCCCTCTCAAATAAGTAAATATAAATAAATAAATCTTTAAAAATATATAAAAATAAAAATTACAGTGGATACACTGAAATGTATACAATTTCAAGCAGATAGTTCTATGAGTTTGGACAAATGCATACACCCATGAACCCAAACCCCAATCAAGAGAGAAAACAGTTCCATCACCCTCAGAAAGTTCTCTGTGCCCCTTCCCAGCCAATCCTGCCTCCCACGAACACAGTGTCTGTTCTGATTTCTATTCCTATTGTAAGTCAGGTTCGTTTGTTCTTGAACTCATTAAATGGAATCACAGAGTGTGACATAATAAGGAGTATGTATCTGGTCTCTGCTCTTGGTTCCTGATGCAAAGCTCCTAAAACTCGTGCAATTTCCTGATCGGAGCATCTTTTGTTCTAGTGAGGAGGCTCTTGGTGGGCTCCTGGATGGGGGATGGTCACCGGACAGACCAAATCATGATAGGAAGCTTGTTACTTTCAGCCCCATCCCAGGGCTGGAACT
Organism: Ursus arctos; assembly: GCF_023065955.2. NCBI lineage: Eukaryota > Metazoa > Chordata > Mammalia > Carnivora > Ursidae > Ursus > Ursus arctos. Next base: position 83,783,408 of record NW_026622874.1, on the reverse strand, counting down.
TGAGTTTATAATCGATCATGCCTCCCATGATGAAGCCTCCATAAAAATCCCTGAACTATGGAGTTTGGAGAGCTTCCAGAATGGGGAATCCCAAACCCGTGGGGGACAGAAGCTCCTGCACTCCTCTCAGACCTTACCCTATATATGTCCTCATCTGGCGGTTCATCTGTATCTTTTATCATATCCCTTCTATACAATAAACCAGTTCATAGAAATAAGTGTGGTGAGTTCTGAGAGCCATTCTAGCAAATTATCAAATCTGAGAAGGAGGTATAGTGGGAACCCCTGACTGGTAGCAAGTCAGACAGAAGTGTGGGTGACCCAGGAACCCACCATTTGTGACTGGAGTATAAAGTGAGGGCAGCCTCGTGGGACTGAGGCCTTCACCTGTGGGGTCTGCTCTAACTGCAGGTGTCGTCTGTGAATTAAATTGTAGGACACCCAGCTGGTGACCACGGAGGACTGGAGAATTTCTTGGTGTGGGAAACCCACACATTTGGTGAAGATATGTGAAAGTCTGACAGGCTTCCCTTTAGGGAATGAGTAGTCTTTGCATCTGGCTGCTTTTGCTCATCAGAGTGTTCCTGAAATTCACCCAAAATTCACCCATGCTCTGGCATGAATCAGGAGCTTGCCCCTTTGTCTTGCTGAGCAGCGCTCACTGTTTATGTTTATCCATTCTCTTCTTTATGGGCATTTGTGTCCTTTCCACTTTGGGGCTATTAACAAAGCTGCTGTGAACACACATGGTCAAGTTGTTTTGTGGGAAGATACATTGAGATTCGAGTGTCTCTGGGAGAGCCGAGTATCCACACCCAGAAAGCAATGGCCTATATGGGTTTTAGACTGAGAAATGGTATCTGAGCTGGAGACAGAGGTTTGGGGGTTACAGGCATAGAGCCAGTGGTTAAAACGTGAGCTCGTCGGGTAGATGGTAAAGAAGCAAAGCGCCTAAGACAGAAGTTGTATGGCCTTTTTTGGGGCCATATCTTGGCCCTAAATCTATTTGGGCCACCATTCCAAATCCTCACATTCCAGCCCCCGAGTTTTGTCCAGGCTGTCAAACACATTCCCTCCTTTCTCCCCACCCTACTGTCTTCCCTGCTTTAGGACCACGTCTCCCACCTTCATTGAATCATGACTCAGGACCCACCTGATTAACACAATGCATTCTCCAACCTGTGAGGATCGAAATCCTGACCATCCCCTGGTCCCCAGCCTGCATCCTGGCCCTCAGGGGGACACCCCAGGTCCTAGTACAGCCTGCTGGTGAAGCATGAGTAAGGGGCTCCAACTTCCCAGTTTCTCCATTTGACTTTGCTTTGTGGAAATTTTTTTTCCTGTCCTTCAAGGAGCAGCAAGTGGCCACCAGTTTCATCCCTCTGTCCTGTAAGCAACCTTCTCTCCTCTGAATTCGGGACCAACGAGCCTCTTTCTACTCCCCAGCTCAATTTGCTTCTGTGCCTTTTCTCATAGGTATAGGCCATAGACCTATAATGTCTGGGTCCCCATCAAAGCTATAGTGTTTGTGTCCCCCCACTAGGCTATAGTGTTTGTGTCCTCCCCTCCAAAATTCACATGTTAAAATCCATGATGGCATTAGGAGATGGGACCTTTGGGAGGCGATTAGGTCATGAGGGTGGAGCCCCCATGAGTGGGATCAGTGCCCTCATAAAAGAGGCCCCAGAGAGGTCCCTCAGCTCTTCCGCCGAGTGAAGACACAGTGAGAAGAGAGCTGTCTAGGAACCAGGAAGGGGCTCCCACCAGAACATGACCAGGCTGAGGCTTTGAACTTGGACTTCCCAAGTTTACCACAGTCCCCACTGCACCTTGTCTGACACCAAGCTTTTTCCCCTCCTTGTTATCTGCCTGGATCCTAAAAACATTTGGGTTTGTTACCCCTACACAGTGAACCTTTGGAGGACAAGAAGCCCATCCTGTGTCCCTCTGAAAGTCCCCTGATCCCCACGAGCCTCAGGCCTAGCAGGTACTCCATCAAAGAGCAAATATTTTAAAATTGAGGCCCAAATTAAAATTATCCTCTATCTTGCTGGGTTGGATATGTCCTCAGAAACAGGAATACACTAATGGTTGCCTTCTTATGTCTGCAATTTAGAGCCCTAGAAGTTGGTGCTCAAAGAGAAAGCAAATAGACTGCACTTCTGAGCAAGGAGCCCTGCCTCTTTTCAGACTGCGCTGGAGGGCGGCAGAGCCACCTCGGGAGCAAGTCTCCAGGGCTGCATTTTGGATGATTAATGCCTGCCCTGGCTTGAGCTACAGACTCCTCTGCAATTAAGAGGGGCTCCTACGGGCACCCCAGTCCTATGAGGGGTTCCTACGGGCCCCCCAGTACCCAGCAGCAGAGGCGAGGTCTCAGGAGGCTTGGAGCCCCCAGACATCCTTCCCAATCCCCAATTGGCCCTTCCAAAGCCTGGAAGGAATATGTTCTGAGCTTTATTTATTCCAAGGGGGAAGGTGGTAATGACAACAATGGCCTGACATTTTAATGCTATGACGCGCCAGACGCTGTTCTAAATGCATTATCTCATTCGATCTTCACGTAACCTTAGAAGCTAAGAAGCACTGTGATTCCATTTTACAGATGGGGACTCGAAGGCTCAGAGACAGAAAGTAACTTGCCTACAGTCACCCAGCAAGAAAGTGGCAGAGCTGGATTCAAATCCGAGCAGCCTGGCCCATGAACCACCCGAGTGGAATAGGGCTTCAGTGCACAGATGAGGCCCAGATGTCCCACCAGGACCTCCTGGCACTCTCCTCTCTCCACCTGGGGCTCCTTACCACTCACACCTGCAACTCCACCTGTGGGCTCACTTCCTGGCTGCAGGAGCAAGCGGGGCCCACAAGTGCTGGCCAGGGAACTCCCCAGAAAGCAGCCAACAGCCGGCGACAGAAGTTGAGCTGCTGGATGATACTGCAGTTTCGTGCCCCCCAATTGGGGACACCCCCCTGAGGCACACAGTCAACTCCCAGAGTTCTCCAGCATGCTTAAACCCCAGCTGCCCACGGTGCTAACCTGCTCCGTGATACACACCCCCTTTTCCCCTCTCGGCAATGACGCTTCCTGGGATCGCCTCCCAACGAAACTACTTGCACTTGAATCCTTACATGGTCTGTTGCTGGGGAAACTCAACCCAAGATAATGAGCAGCTAGCTCTGGGATGGTAGAAAGTTGCTTAACCTTGCTGGGAGTCCGTTTCCTCATCCGTGAAAGAAAAACGGGGATGCGAACAGTAGCCACCATTCAGGGGTACTGCAAGGGTTAGATACGCTAATATTCCCAGAGCACTTAAAATAATAAATGGCCCAGAGGAAGCATTGTATGATGTAAGAAAATTCTAAGACTGTCGGAAAACCCACTCTGAACCATCCAAACTGGAGTTTTCCCTTCGTTGACCCAGAGACAAGCCTGTGGTCAGGCTAAAGCTCCCCAGACCGAGCCAACTCGAACATTCTGAAATACACCACGGACAGCCACCGCACCAAGCTCGCCCTGCCGTGAAATTCTATTACCCCAATGCCAGCAGCTCGATTTTACTGTCACTCAGAATTTCTCCACATAAGAGGCTTGAAAGTAATTTCTGAGTCATTCTGGGTGCTAATTGGTTATTGCACAGGGATTACATTTCTCACGTTCAAGGTCAACTGAAATTTCTCTGTGTGTCTGAGAACAATTTTCGGTCTGCTGGAAACATTTTTTTTTAATCAACAACTACAGCATGGAGCAATTATAATTCAGGCATAAACAAGCGTTTGCAGCCTCTCACTAGAAATAAACGGCTGCATTTTGTTGCTTGCAGATAAAATAGTCCTTTATTCCACGCCAATAACTGGCCCCCACAAATGCTATGTTCACGTAGGAACTGTTCTCCTGATGTCCTGAAATGTCACCCTGGCTGCCCTAGGATGGAAGAAATCATTTTGCAAACTGAGATGCCATTTTATACAAGAAAATAGTGGTGTTTTGTTTGTTTGTTTGTTTGTTTGTTTGTTTGTTTTACCCATGATGGCACATTTTTAATGCAGCAGCAAATGGGCACAGCTCTATCAAAAAGTTGAGGGAAAGAGATGGAAGGTGTTCTCTGGAAGGACTAATCAACAGTGTCCAGTTCTTGGCTCCACTGCGTGGGATGTCCTCTTACCAGCTCATCTGGGCTTGAGCCAGCTCTATGGGAATAACCTTCACTTACCAAGTTCGCTGGAGAAATGACCGATAAGCCCATGGCCAACGTGTTTATCCCACTTGTTTCCAGGAAGGGATATCCCCCTGGGTCAGACCCATCACCACAGTCTAGTGTTTGTGGAGGGCACAACAAGGGTCAATACTCAAGTGCTATTTCTGTCAATCTGAGGGACAGACTAACATGGATCTTGGGATAAAGGCCAAAATCCTTGCCAAGGCCGGCACAGCCCTTCTATTGTGATGACCAGCCACTTCCCCATCCTTACCTTGAATTCGCCCTTTGCTCGCTCTCTCTCCTCTACCCACACTGGCCTTCTTTAAGTTTCACATAGTTGCTATAGAACTCCCCACCAGAGGGCCTTTGCACATGCGGTCCTCTCTGAATGGAATTTTCTTTTCCCCTCTCTACTCAGTTAACTTGCACTGTTGTTGCCTCAATGACACCTTCCCTCTCCTCCTGTCCCCCCTCTTATATGTTCTCAGAGTTAACATGGACCTCTCTTTCATAGAACTTTACCTGGTCACAGGTTTTTTTTTATTTGCCTGTGTGATTATTTGCTGAATAAGAATGATAATAATCTATTTCATTTTAGCTATTTTATACAATTTTTTTTGGAGTAAGAAGGCCATCACTGTTTATCTAGAATTGATGATTTCCCATCAGACTCAGTATATTGAGTTTGTACAAACAAAATAATGTGTTTTCCCTTATGAAACTACTTTAAAATCACTCAATACACATGTAATGAAAGAATTCATTTTCCCCTAAAACATTTTCTGTGTAAAACTGGGATGTGTCTGTGACTCTCACACAGCTGAAAATGGGGTCTACTGGCCCCTCCAGAAGGGAAAGGGCTTAGATGAGGTAGAAGCAGAGCCAGACTGTAGCCCAAGGTCAGGGCCAAGGACTCTTCATCCTCAGAAGATATACCCATGGGTATTTCATGAAGTTACCAGCACAAATGATTCCATTTCTTAAAAGTATAGCACCATCCCGCCAATAGATCCAAATCTAGCTTCTATTCCTCAGCAAGTCTGGTTGACTCAGCTTCCAAAATAGAGCAATCCTCTGTCCACTTCTTTCATTCACCATTACTACCACCCCAGTCCAAGCTCCCATCAAAATGACCTGAGAAGGGGCGCAGCTGGGTGGCTCAGTCGGTTAAGCATCCGGCTCTTGATTTTGGCTCTGGGTCATGATCTCAGGGTCAGGGGATCGGGCCCCATATCAGGCTCTGTGCTCGGCATGAAGTCTGCTTGTCCCTCTCCCTCTGCTCCCCCCCTTCTCCCCTCTCTCTCTCAATCTCTAAAATAAATAAATAAAATCTTTTAAAAAAATGATCTGAGAAGTGAAGGAGCACTTTGGAAGAAAAGTTAAATCTGAATGAGGGCAAGGAAGCAGGAATGACTTCACAAAGCAGGGTACACTTGGTTGGGGTTTTTCTGGACATCGCAAAGGCACAGAGTCATGAAAGACCTTGGTAGAAGGCCTTTCATAACCAGAGACACAGCAAATGAGGCTGACTCAACCAGTTCCCGCTGACGTAGAAAGAAAGACCACTCACCTCGAATTTCTGCCGCAGCTCTTCATTGCCTTCGCTTCCTTCCGGCGGCACAGGCACATTGAAGTACTCGCCTTCCTCCTGGCTCAGCAGCTTAAACCTAAAGGGAGACAGGGAGACAGGGCAAATTCCATGACTGGACTTGATATTATTTTGTCAGTTAGGATAAGAAAAGGAAGACTATAGACAGCTCTACCTTAAAAAAATGCGTTGAGGCTTTTTTCTTTCCAGGTGTGCCCGTACGTGTTTGTGGCCAGGTATGCTATGTTTATTTTATAACTACTCCAAAGTTTTCAGAAAAAAACGAATATTCTCTGTTTATGCAATGTTCTGGCTCTGCTCTGTCTCTCATCTTCACACACACACACACACACACACACTTTTCTTAGTTCTCTTATTCAGTACTGTACGTTTTTACCTACTTTTGTCCACTAAGTGCTTTCTTATTCTGAAAGAATGCTACGAAGATCTCCCATGGTCAATGGAGTCTTAGCACATTCTCCCAGCATCCTGGCTCTCAGCAACATCTGGAAGACGACAGCCTTGTCTTCATGATGCTGTTTTCTCTGCAGACACCTTCCCAAAATGCCCTGTATTAACCCCTTGAGAAATGGCATCCCTTTGCAGGTAAGTACACAAGCCTCGGAATCAAACTCTGCCTGGGTCCAAATCTCGCTTCTGCCCTTGCCTCCTTCAGTCCCTGGATAAGCTAGCTAGGCTCTCTGAGACTCAATTTTTCTCATCTATAAATTGGAACAGGGGCGCCTGGGTAGCGCAGTCGTTAAGCGTCTGCCTTCGGCTCAGGGCATGATCCTGGCGTTCCGGGATCGAGTCCCACATCGGGCTCCTCCGCTGGGAGCCTGCTACTTCCTCTCCCACTCCCCTGCTGTGTTCCCTCTTTCGCTGGCTGTCTCTCTGTCACATAAATAGATAAAATTTTTAAATATATATATATATATATATATATAAATTGGAACAAAAGTTTTTTTCAGGGGCACCTGGCTGGCTCAGAGCATGCAACTCTAAACCTCAGGGTCGTGAGTTTGAGCCCCATGTTGGGCATAGAGATTACTTTAAAAAAAAAAAAAAAGTCTTTTTCATAGGATTACTGTGGAGCTGAGATACGGTGACTCACGCAAAATGATAGGAACAGTGCCTGGCGTTTAGCAAGTGATAAAAGAAATCATCATCATCATTACGAATATTGACATTATCATAATAAACAAGATGGCTTTCAGTATGTTTTTGACGACAAAGATGCTTCCATCTACTCAAAGGGTAACACGAGAGGAAGGAAAAGGACATTCCAAAGACAGCTTAGTCGCTAAAGGGAAAAAACATCCCAGAGCTCCTCACTCCCAAAGAAAGACTTCTTAAACCAAATTCACAATTTTCATAATGATTTTTTCCTCCATTCACAAAACTTCCTCAGCAGCTCCTAAAAATAGGAGGAGAGGTGATTCAAAGCAGAGGGATTATTTGCGCCTCTACGCCTCCACATTTAATATTCAATTATCCTTGGGGCACCTGGGTGGCTCAGTTGGTTAAACGTCTGCCTTCAACTCAGGTCATGATCCTGGGGTCCTGGGATCAAGCCCCATATGGGGCTCCCTGCTCAGTGGGGAGTCTGCTTCTCCCTCTGCCCCTCCCCTCCTCAAATAAATAATCTTTTAAAAAATATTCAATCGTCTGCTTCCTAATTCCAAAAGAAATACAAAAGTAAGAGAACATCTGTATTTTTTTGGCAATCAAGAAGGGTGCTATCCGCACAGCAGCAATTTCTAGGAACTCGACAAATTAAAGTAATAGTAAGAGAACACGGAGCAGTGGTTGGCAAATATTCACTTTTGTGGAATTTCCTAAATCTGGTTATTATGATCCATTTCATCGTTTTCATTATATCATCTCCTTTTTAAATAGTATATTCACTTTAAAAAGGAAGCCAACAGGTTACAAGAGAAAGTAACTGTAAAAAAATAAACACATGCAAATCAAAGTCCCCCAAGTCCAAGTAGATGGCGTTGCTTACCAAAGGCTCTGAGACTAATGCCCCCCCCCCTTGTTAAAATGGGAGCTCAGCCAGTGGCACAAGTTAAAGAATGTTAAGGGTACAGCAACACCGGCTGAGAATTTCTCTTTGTGGTAATCTGAAGGTTTGAAGGAGCACTGGCCAAAGAAAGGCTTGGCCAGTGTACAACTCAGTATTACTAATACCCAAACATGTGCTATCTAAACCATATATGGTCTAAGCCACTTTGGAAACTACAGATCGAGGGGGACTGAGCAGTGGTGACCAGTCAATGGGACCCCTGAAAGAACCCCACTAACAACCCTGGGCCAGACCACCAGGGACTAGCTGACAGCCACCCATTCTAATCCGTATTCAGGAAGGATGGGACATGTCACATACCCTCACTATGTCTGCTGGAGCCAACATGCTGTCATTATTGCTTCTGAAGAAGGACTTGTGTCTGTTAGAAAAGAGAAGCAAGGACCCCTTCCAACTTTGAGTTGCACAAAACCAACATGGGGAACATGCCCCCCCTACAGTGCAGTAGGGCTGACTGTTGTGCAGCTGTTTCCAGCTGTGGATCTCTCCAAAATAGCTATAGGGAACAGGATCCCTGTTCTGACAAAGAAAAATTCCAAAAAATACAAAAGACTCCTTTCTCCCTTCATCTGATTTTGAAAAATTACAACTGGGACACTCATAATTCCTGTGCCCATCCGTCTATAAGGATGGGCAGATACAGAAAAATAACAGGATGTATGAAAAACTCAGTCAAATAGAAATAATGAGAAATCAGATAAGTACCTCCCATGAAATAGAACTATTGCCAAAAGAGAGAAAATTCTAAAAAATATCTAGTTTATACTTTCAGTGAGATTCAAGAAGCTAATGCATCTTTAAAAAGGGAACAATCGAAGATCAGAAAAGGCTACTTTCGGAAGGAAAATGTAATTACTAAATTTAAAAATCCACTGGAGACAATGAACACTAAGCTGGATAATTCAGATAACAATTAGGAAATTAGAAGACAACCCTCAGAAATTTTTCTGGCAGTTGAACCTGCTATTTATTATATTGATTGGAGCTTAACTGAATGCTTTATATACCATTAAGAAAAATGCTTATTACCAAAATTAATATACAACATGAAAGGAAGGAATATAGCAACGTATATATCAGGAAAGACATCTTATGATCTATCTTATGTAAAAAGTTCTTACAATTCAATAAGAAAATGACAGACAAAAATCAGGACCTACTCATTTATAAACAAATGGCAATATACAAATGAAAATATTCAACATAATTAGTAACAAAATATGTATGATAATAAAATTATGTAAATATGTATAATTAGTAACAAAATATGTATAATTTTTGCATTATATCTTTTGAAATTTATAATACCAGATGTTGACAAGTGTGGGTGAAATGAAAAGTATCATGCAGCACTGGTGAGAATGTAAATTGAAAAAAATCGCAGAACAGTTTGGCAAACACTTTAACAATACATATGTTCTCAAAGCCATCGATTCCAGGATTAGGAATTTCTTAGGAAATAATTAAAGCTATGCACAGAGGTTTTGCTGCAAGAAGTTTTACTGTAGAATTATTCATATAGGTAAGCATTACACATTTTATAATACAAATATGATTCTGTAAGTTGCGGCAGATCTATAGAACGGGCCCCATGAAAATGATGTTGCCCAAGATTACTGAATTATAGGGAAAAGTGTTCATAATGCATTGTTAGATGAAAAACGGGGCTGCTACACAGCACGTACAGTAAGATTTCGTTTTTTGTTTCATACACACATGTGAGTGCAGACACACACACATGCACACAGAAAAAAACCTCTTAATAATGTCAATAGTGATTATCCCTGGACAATGGGATTCTGGATAATATTTTGTTTTCTTATTTATATTTTTCTAATAATTATTCAATTAATAATAATCACTGATACTGAGTACTTACTATTCACCAGACACGGGGTGCTTCACTTGTATTAACTACTTTAGTATCACAACTATCCTATGACATAATTACCGCTATTATCTCCAAATGAGAAAAGGAGTCAGAGAGGGAAGGTAACTTGCCCAGGGGTACACGGCCAGGAAATGGACGAGCAGAGACTCTAACCCAGGACGTCTGATTCCAAAGCTTTAGTTTTTTGGGGAGAGGGATGGGATTTGTAATAAGACCAACAGGACATTATTAGTAATAAAAGAAAGCTTAAAGAAACATAAATTTAAGGTAATAATGACATAATAATTGTCTGTTCACAAGAAGAAGAAAAGAATGAAATAGGAAAGAAGAAAAAAAAAAACCTTTACAATCAAAAACCATGATGGAAATGTGGCAATTATGACCATAAACATTAAAACATTTTCCTATGGAAAAGAAGAAAGACTTTCAGATTCAGGATTTTTTGGTTTTTTTTACCCAACAACACGCCACTTGTTATACCAAACCAAAGGACTCAGATTAAACATAAGAAAATAGGCAGGATCCACTAGGCAAGAAGTATTTACCACTCTGCAACCAAACGAGATAGGTTGAAAGGTCAATCAGATGTCCTCATTCCTTGGCTCCTCTACTTACTCTGGGCAGGAGATGAAGTTCCTAAAAGGCCCCCATGGAATCTGCTGAGCCCTCCTTATCCTGCCAGTCCTTGCTCCCTACTGCCACCCCCTTTGCAGATCCAGTTCCAGCCACACAGGTCACTTTGCTGACCCTCAAACCTGCTGGGGGCACTCCTACCTCAGGGCCTTTGCACTTGCTGTTCTCACCATCTGGGACAATCTCCCCCTAGACTTCCACATGTTCACTCCCTCACCTCCCTTCAGGTCTTTGCCATGTGTCACCTTTCCAGTGAATCCTTTCCTGGGAATTGTATTAAATAAATTGGAGTATCACCCCCTGTTCCCCCCCCACCGCCAGCATTCCTTATCCCTGTTTGTTGTTTGCTTTTCTCTATAACATTTATTTTTTAATTTTTTTTAAAGTAGACTCCATGCCCAGTGTGGAGCCCAACGAAGGGCTTGAACTCATGACCGTGAGATCAAGACCTGAGCTGAGATCAAGAGCTGGACGCCTAACTGACTAAGCCACCCAGGCGCTCCTCTCTATAGCATTTATCAGCCTCAAACATGCTATTTTTTACTACTCATTTTTTTAAAATTTTGTGCATTGTTCTCCAAATAAAAAGAAACCTCCATGAACCCAAAGATTCAGTATATAGGTACTTGCTATGTATACTCACTGTAGAAATGCCACCAACAAGGCAAAATCATGGGCAAAGTGTATTAACTGGAACAGACATATTGTGTTGATATAAGTCATTTTTGAAAATAAGTCTTGGAGAGCTATGTGGTCAATAATGATGCCACACACATAGAAAGCAAAAAAACATCAGAAATGAAAGATAGTGTTTGAAAAAATGTTACTGGGAGAAGCTTAATAAGCATTGTGCATTTTGGTCAGATGAAACAAATAAAAAAAAATAGGAAGGCATGGGAGATCTGGATATTATATTAAGGTGGAATTAAAAAACACTGAAATGCATGACCTACAAGTAGTAAATGTAATCTTTTTATTGAAGTGTCCACAGAACATTAGTAACACTGAACTAAGGTAAATTGGAAAAAGAAAAAAAAAAGAAAGAAAGAAAGAAAGAAAAAGAAAAGTGTACAGGACATATTCTCTGACCATAAAGTATTAACACTCTCATTTGACATTAATAATGAAAAATGAAACAAAAAGCTAACACCAGTGATTTCCAAAATGCCCAAATAAAAGCACGCTTGAAAGGAAATTAAAAACACAATTGCAGACCTTGAGCAAAGCAACAAAAGCTGGAATGCGACATATCACAGCTCGGAGGAAATCTTTATTCCTCCAAAGCTCGTTCTTTATTCTTGAAGAGCAGAGTCCGTTAAGAGAGGAAAAATAAATTAGCAAAATATTCAACTGAAATTCACAGGCAACCACCCAACAAACCCACAGAAAAGAAGACTGAAACATAGAATTGATACGTAAATCCCATAGCTCAGTCTTTGCAGAAAAATAAACCACAGCAAAACAGATGAACCCCTGGAAAACAAGGGGAAGGAGAGGAAACAGCAAAAACAAATAAAATTAGAAACAAAGGAGTGGATCTGACGACAGACACGGGGCTGGTGGCAAAGTGGCAGATGAAGGGGCCTGAGGCTGGCGTGCCACATCTGGGAGCTCGCACAGCTGCCTTCTGCCTTTCCGCCACGTGGTCTTCAATTACAGCACAACAGAAGAGCTGGGAGAGCTCGTCCCCTGCCAGATGTGGAAACTGAGTCTCGGAGATGGCATGGCACTCACCAAAGACCCCACAGGGACAAGTATCCAAATTTCTACAATTTGTTACATTTACAGTCAAGAGAGCATCACAGATGTCTGGGCCCTGAATCTTTTAGGGGGGACTTTCATCTGCAAAATCCGAAGAGGGCCTTTATTTAGCAAAAGTCCCCTCCTATAATTCCAACAATTTCACAACTCTCCTAGGAGGGGGGTCGGGGATGCTGCGATTAGACCTGACTAATGGATATGTAATGGCTGAGAAGGCTGGAGTACAGAGAGGTGAAGTGATTCACCTGAAGTCACAAAGCATTCATCCACTGAGGACAGCCAAGGTCAAAACCCTCCCATCCACCCTCTAGGCCTCTGCCAAACCCCTGGACCAGGAGGCAGAATGGGATACGCACGTGTTTAGGCCCTGGCATCCTAGAGACCTGGACCCAAGCACCGTCACGTACAAGCTGTGTGTCCTTTCACATGTTGCTTGACTACTCTGATCCCAGGAACAACACTCCACCCAGAACTGGTGGGAGAATTGAAGGATTGATGACATGTACGTGCAGGGATATTTTGGACTCGGTCCTTTTGTCCTCCCCGCACTCTGCTGTCTGTTTCCAGGAGTGGATGGGGCAGTCACCAGACCCAGAAGGGGTGGTACAGTGGGAGAGAGTCCTGCCCATTTAGGCCTGAAGAACCACGAGAAGTGAGCAAGGATAGGGGGAAAGCAGAGGGGCTTTTCCCGGCCTCCTCTGCCCTGGGCAGAGACCTACGTGGAGGGCCACACCTCACAGCAGCAATAGGCCAGGGATACAGGGATCACTCAGACAGCACTCCTGGCCCACATGCAGGAGGCTGAGAAAAGAGGGCTTGCACAAGTCGCCTGGGGAGTGGGACAAAGAGGACACTATGTGGAAGGACCTCACAACCAGAGGCAACAGGCCAGGACCTGGGATGCTCCAGCAGGAAGCCAGAAATGATGCTCCAAACCTGGGGGTTGGGGTGGTGGGGGACCCATCCAGCCTCAGCGGGCACGAGTTTAGTGACCGGGCAGGATCTGCAGCAGTCAAGCCCAGAAGGCATACACCACAGGCAGAAGGGTCCCCTTCTCACCACCAGGAGGTCACAAGACTGCCTAAGAAAGTCTGGTTGCATTACAGAAAATAAAGAGGCTATGTGTGGGTATCAATGTGTGACTCCAGGACACCTGGAAAGTGATCAGCCCAGAGCCTGGCATCCAGTTAAGAGTCAATAAGTGGTAGCTATTGCTCTGGTGATTATTATTATTATGTGCTCTCTCCTGTCTCACGTAGACCCCCTGGGGGAGCATCCATTCTTTCTCTTTAACCTCCTTACGCCTGGTTTACAGAGGAAGGGACATGCAATCTGTCACTGGTGCTGATGGCAGCATGCAAAGTCAGATCATCCATATGTTAAGAAAAATTACCCAAGTTTTTATCATGAATGGATGTTGTACTTTGTCAAATGCCTTTTTTTTTTTTTTTTTTTTTTTTTGCATCTATTGAGATGATCATACGGTTTTTATCCTTTCTCTTGTTGATGGGATGTATCGCGCTGATTGAACCACCCCTGCATCCCCGGGGTAAATCCCACTTGATCATGGGGAACGGGTTTTTTTTTTTAAGGTATTGTTGGATTTGGTTTGCTAGTATCTTGTTGAGAATTTCTGCACCTCTGTGAAATGGGGAAACGGCAAGAAGATGGCAGCGTGACCTCTTAACTGTCATGCAAAAACATTTTCTAAATAGTTATCTCCTTCCCTGCTACTACTTACTACTAGTCTATTACTTAGAACTGTTAGTTATAATCCACAATCCAGTAGGGCCCAGATGGCCTCCTGGCTCTGCAAAGGCAATCGCTAACTTTTAGAAGTTCTTTCAGTCTGGGGCGCGGGGCTGGCTTTAGTCGGGACAAGTGTGCAACTCTTGATCTCTGGGTTGTGAGTTCGAGCCCCACGGTGGGTGCAGAGGTTGCTTAAAAATAAAATCTTAAAAAAAGAAGAAGAAAAAGAGGAGTTCTTCCAGCCAGTAGACAGATCGCCTCCAAGGTTGTGATTTCATTGCCCTGTTCAGCAGCCACTTTTACCTCTAACTTAGAAGTGACTTCAGCATTCCTGTAACTCCTGGCATGCCAATCTCTGCTTCTCAAACCTTGGGAATCAGCCATTCATGTTCCTGGTTTCCCCCTTCGTGAGCTAAGGACAACTGTGACAAATGCTCCTTACCTATTTTTTTGAGAATTCTGTTGTTAACGGTTTGTGATCTGTGCGTTAACACACCTTATTGCTACTGTTATTTTTATGCCCACTTGGCTTCCATCCTCCTGCACATCCATCACCATGTTGTCATTGATTAGTCATCGGTGTCATTTCTTTTCGCTCCAGAAGCTAAGTGCCACGAGGGCACGTCCGTCTTACACCTGACGGATCTCTAGTGACTAGAATGGACTAGAGAAAGACTCAATATCTATTTGAATAAAAGTCTGTGATAAATACAGGGGCTCCTGGGTGGCTCAGTCGGTTGAACGTCCGACTCTTGGTCTCATCACAGGGTGCTGAGTTCGGGCCCCAAGTGGGGCTCCGAGCTCAGCGGGGAGTCTGCTTGAGATTCTCTCTCTCCCTCTGCACTTCCCCCGGGCCCCCGCTCGCATTCTCTCTCTTTCTCTCAAATAAATAAATAAATCTTTAAAAACAACAACAACAACAAAGTCTATGATGAATAGGGAGGAGAGACAAGGAGGTTGTACGGTGAGCAATGGAAAGGATGTGTGGTCCAAGTGATACATTCTCTTTCTTGCTAAACTGGTCTGCTTTTTATTTTCTTTCACTTGTAACTGAAAAAGCCCCAAATGAGACCATTCAGAAGGGAGACAATTTCTCTTAAAGAGACAAGCGCAGCCACTAATCCCCACTTTGCCCAAAGCTATGGTGCCAGGTTGGACTGTGTATTCTGACTCCTTTTATTCAGATGACGGTGAAACCAACCATTGCCAAGGGGGCTTACCCAGCCTCTTCGCTGGGAATACGGAACAAGGATTTTTGCCATGAGAAGGGAACGAAGCAAAAACTGCAGAACAAAGGAGACACCGCAGCTGACCATGACTGCAACCTCCCAGCACCTCCGTCCCAACGAAGGAGCATCTTCTTACGGAGCCAGGATCTGACAGTGGATTTCATGTATCTTTAGGGTATATTGTGAGAGCCACGTTAGTGCCCATGGGGCCAGTCAAGACATGTAACTGTGTAAAGTTAGGCGAATGTAAAGCAATAGGGAATGGTGAAGACTACGGCAAACAGAAAATCCATGTCCTGTGTGAATGAGGCATTAGCTAACTACTCACCTGTTCTCAATTGTTGCCTTCTAAGCGCAGTGCATCCAGATATTTTTGGCTTTGCAAGCCAGAAGTCCGGATTTTTTATTTTTTATTTTTTAAGTAGGTTCCATGCCTAGCAGGGAGCCCAATGTGGGGCTTGAACTCACAACTCTGAGATCAAGACCTAAGCTGAGATCAAGAGTAGGACACTTGGGGCACCTGGGTAGCTCAGTTGGTTAAGTGTCTGCCTTTAGCTCAGGTCATGATCTCAGGGTCCTGGGATAGGGCCCTGCATCAGGCTCCCTGCTCAGTGGGGAGTCTGCTTCTCCCTCTCCCTTTGCCCCTCCACCCTGCTCGTGCTCTCTATCTCTCTCTCAAATAAATAAACAAAATCTTTTTTAAAAAGTTGGATGCTTAACCGATTGAACCACCCAGGCACCCCCAGAAGTCCAGATTTTTATGGAAAATGTTCTGATTTTGAATATACTAGCAACTGATTTTTTTTTTCTTAAGTACAAGGACCAAATAAAACATATCCATGAGGCAGATCCAATCTATCAGCCATCACTCTGTGATTCTGCTTTAGTATTTCACTTTGAGGACAAAAAGGAAAATATCCTTCTTCCCACATGCGATGGACCAAGCTGTATGGTAGTCTTCAAAGCAAAATCCTGCTTACCAGCCATCAACACCAGCTTTCTGCAGTTCGGAAATCCCAAACGACAAAGATCCCATGAAGTCATTCCTGCTGGTCAGATCCCAATCCCAAATCTCTACAGACAGTCTTCTGTCTTTGTCCGATTCTTTCAGTTGGCTGCCAAGAGCAAAAAGAGAGAAGTCAGCAGAGGTTACAGCAATTTCTCAAGCAGATGAAATGTTTAAGAGGACAAGGCCCGAAGGTAGGAATTTTTAAAGATTACAAGCTGTTGCAAGAAACATGTTCCGTTTCCATCCCAGGAAAGCTCCTCAGGGAGGAAGAGCTTCTCAAGTTCCCAGCCTGTGGCTCAACCGGGTGGAGGACCTGGGCCAGCTCTGACAGAAACCATTCTAACTGCTTCTGCCACCTTATGTCTTAATAGGGTTCATGATGTTCGGGAAATCCTACTGACACAGTGGAGATAAGAACTATGGATATCAATCATATAATTGCGTGAGTGTCTGCACACACGTGAGTTAGCATGAGGCTGAGGACATCTGTGGAGGAAAGAGTCTTATCAGTGCTGGTCGGGGGAACCTGTCTGTTCTGAGGCACGTCCTTGATGGAGGCTGAGGTGCACCCCCAGTTTTGCCCTGAGAGAGGAAACGGGGGATGGGGCTCCCACAAGGAATCATGCTTTTGGTCCGTAGCCTCTGGAGTCAG
Organism: Ursus arctos; assembly: GCF_023065955.2. Lineage (NCBI taxonomy): Eukaryota > Metazoa > Chordata > Mammalia > Carnivora > Ursidae > Ursus > Ursus arctos. The sequence goes on along the minus strand of NW_026622874.1, from coordinate 83,766,611 downwards.
ACTGTCAGAAGTCAAATTCCCCTCGACCCTATATTGACTGGGGGACTCTGGCCACATTCTTTAACCTCTTCAAGCCCCACTGGTTAAATGGGGATGAAAAGGCCAATGAACTGAGATCATTCAATAGAGTGTTTTTATAACTGGGATATGCTCCATAAATATTGGCTGATGTTGTGAACCCTTGTGGGCCCAGGTGCATCAAAAAGCGACCCCAGGTTCTTGGAGCACTGGCCCGGGAAGATCCTCCATGGAAGTTGGCAGAAAACTCTCAACAGCCTGCAGCCCCAGCATATCCATATCCACAGACTCAGCCCTAGAGGGGTTATCACCACACCCTATGGGTTACGTCCCACTGTTCACTGAGACCAGAGCTTCTCCCACAACTTGCCTTCACCTAGCAACACATCACACTACTTTCTATCCCACCCACTCCCCACATCACAGACATTCTCAACTCTATTAAAAAAAAAAGTTCCAATTTTTACTTGGCTTGCAATGCAAAAGTGCAGATGGAGGGGGAGGAAGGGAAGAGAGGAGGGAGAAAGGGAGGGAGAGAGGGAGGGAGGGAAGGAAGGAGGGAGGGAGGGAGGGAGGGAGGGGAGAAATGAAATGGAAGCTGGGAGGGGGCACTCCCCAATCTCAGGTGGCCCACAAGCCAACCCCCACCACCTACGCTGGGCGGCAATAATTTTAACTTACAATCTGAATGTCTCATTCCACTCAGGGTTGAGGGAGCACTTGATGGTTTTGGTCTTCTGCTTGCTCTCGCTCTTGGGGTCAGGAATCAGTTTCAGTTTCACGTAAGGGTCTGACAAGCCATTGGGGTCCATAGGTACAAGGTTTTTAGCATCTCTTACTAAAAAAAGAAAAAGCAATTTCAGCATTAATGGCCGCGTAATGTTTAAGCATCAACCAGTGAGGGCTGGAGAACCTGCGGACAAGACCTTGGCACCACACTTATTTAACAGGAATTGTACATAGGAACATCGACAGCTAAGAAGCATGCAAAGCAAGACAGACTGGTAGGATGTACCCTCTGCTCTACAGGAGCTCAAAACTGATTTCTGACTCTCACACTGCTCTACCCACTGTGCCCCCAAGATTAACTGTACCCTCTCTAAGCTTGTGTCCCACCAAGCCAACAAGAAAGATTGGCTTCTTTCCACGAGCATAATGTTTCCAAGATTCATCCACATTGTGGCACGGATCAGCACATCATCTATGGCTGAATATTATCCCCTTGTATGGATATCTCATGCTTTGTTTACCCATTCATCAGATGGACATTGAGGTTGTTCCCATTTTTTGGCTCTTGTGAACAGTGCTGCTATGAACCTCTGTGCGATCTGACACAGATGGTCACACGTTGTAGGATTCCATTCATATGAAACATCCAGAACAGGTAAATCCACAGAGACAGAAAAAGCAGACCAGTGGTGGCCAAGAGCTCGGGAGTGACTACGTAATGGGTAAGGGGTGTCCTTTACTGGTGATGACATTTCTTGGAACTAGATACAGGTAATGGTCGTACAACCTTGTGAATATACTAAATGCCAGTGAATGGTACACTTTAAGATGGTTAATGGTTAATTTTATGTTGTGTGAATTTTAACTCAATTCAAAAAGCAAAAGCTAAAAGAGAAAGAGTTGCTTTCCAAACCAGGGTACACCTGTCGTCCACGGAACACCCATAACCACCACCCAGACAGCTCAGAGATAAGGCTGGAAAAATATCACAGCATTATAGGTAGGCTCCACTCTCAAAGAAGAACACTGAGTAAAAGAGACTGTAAGACTGGCTTAAAGAAGAAAGGAAGAAGAGGGTCAGTAGTGTAGACACAACTAGCCACAGGAAGGATGAGGTGGAATAAAACATCAGCCTAGAGAAACAGAAGCAGTTAGTTAGGAGTCAACTTAAAAGCCAGTTACATAGGCAGCCATGGGAAGGAGATGGGAAAAATCAGAATTGTACAGGTCGTAAGGATACGGTGCCAACCATCTCACTTTTGATAGAAAAATCCAAAGTATTACATTAGCAGATTGAATCAAGTGATCTTCCAGAAAGCTAATATAGAATGACTCCTACCAGGAAAGCAAAGATGGTTCAATCATAGAAAATCTATTATTAAAATAGTCATTATATGCATAGGTCAAAGGAGAAAACCATGGGATCATTAAAATTAGCTAGAAATAGCAGGAAATTGTCTTCACAGGATAAAGGTTATCTGAAATAACAGCTCCATAGTTAATGATAAATGAGATCCCCTTAAAGGCAGGAAGACAATAGACATCCATGACCCCACTATAATTTGAAAATTTTTTCTAAGTGTTCCATAAGTTCATTAACACAATAGAAACAGAATACTGGATAGTAAGGGATAAAGCACCCCCTCACCTCCTATAACCTTTGCTTCTACTCTATCACAGTCACCTCCTCCCTGGAGTTTATCATCCCAGAAATTACACCCCTTTCTCAATCTCCATTTCACATACCCCACAAGCCTATGTCCCTCACTATTTTTCCAGTTCATTAACCCTAGTACTCCACTGCAACCAGTCTTACATCACCACTCTGTTGAACCAAACTTTATTGAATCTTCTCCCCATTCCCTCTTGCTTTCATTTAATTCACCCCACCCTAGAGTTCATAGTGCATTATAATCACTCCCTTGGAAACCTCCTCAACTCTCTTCCTCCTTTTTCTTTCCATTTTATTTATCTAGGGGAAAAAAACAGCCCTAGTTAAATTCGTAGATCTTCTCTTTATTTTCTTACACCCAAGCAGCTAGCCATTGCTAGGAAGGGGTAGGGACTGAATACATGAGATGGGAAAAGGCCTGGGTGGACTGCCAGGAGAGTGACAAGGGGCCTTGGGATGCCAGCTGTAACTTATTCCGCACTGACGTGTTTCTGCACTGTAGTATATGGCCTTTCCTTCCATTTATCCACAGGCTGAATTCTCACTCCATGTCATTCTCATTCAGGTTGTACCTCATTCTTGCACCAAAACCAAGAACCTTTTCTCTTTGACTTTGACTCAGTTCAATAAGCAGGTCCCCATGAGGCATTAGGCATTCTGTTAGGCACTGGGGACACGGGGACCACATAAGGTAAGATACTGATCCTGTCCCCCAGGAATACGGAAAACCAAATTTATTCAAAGTACAGTTGATGGCTAGTGAGTCCATAGCCAGGTCACACAGTGTAGTGGATACAAGGCTACGAGAAGCCAGGTTTTGCATCTTGCCAGCAGTTACTTCACATTTTGGAACCTTGATTTCTTGACCAATGAGATGGAGATAATACACACTTCATTGGGTTGTTGTAAGAGTAAACCGGATGCAGAATATACACGTTTAGCACAGAATCTGGCACCCTGGAGAATAGTTAATAAACACCAGCTCTATTTTTGCTATTTTATTATTATTATTATGCATATTCAGTGTCCCCTCTCACTACATTTGTCCACTTTTATTAAGAAGAGTTGACCATTTCCAAATGGACTGATATCAAACAGCACCACTTCTGGGTCGTCTTCTTTGAGAGTAATACATCTGACCATTCCACTCGAATCTTTCCAGAGGGCTCCTCAAACCTTAGTGTGTATAAGAGTCACCATATCCCTGGGACCCACTCCTACAGATGGATTCTGATTCCGTGACTCTGGAGGGAGAGCTGCTCACTTGTGTTTCTAACACGTTCCCAGGTGATGCTGCTGCTGGCCCATAGAGCACACATTAAGTAAAGCGTTTCTAGATGATATAATTTCTTGAGATCCCCATGCATCTTCCTCCAACTGTTAACTTTCTCTTGTTTCTTGAGCCTTCCAGGGAAAATAGCATGTGCCAGTTTCTAGGCTGGGATCTTGTAATGACACATCTATCACAGAGTAAGCAGCATAAAAACATGATCTGAGGCGCGCTGACGTGCCAGGAACTTGTCTGTCTGGTTGATTGGCAACACATATGCAAGTGGGAACGGCTCACGTCTCTTCTCACTGTCAAGGCCCACACCCCTTCCCACCTCACTCCCCGTGTTATGAGCTGACACCACGGGACCATCATCAGAACTTTCTTCTACTGTAAATGTATGAGTTCACAGCTCCTTCACAGTGCTCTTGACAGGACAAGTGTGTGCTGCAGTCTTGAGCCAATCTTTACAACTAATGCTTTAAGAATGACGTCTCCATGGGCCTCTGCTTCTCCTGAACCCAATATTCATGATCGAGACATGACTCCATCTGTCCCCCAGCCCTTATAGATCCTTTCTTCCCCTTTTGTCCTTTTGGGTCTATCCTCCACAGAAGAGGTCAAAAATTGCTGTGGAAAGCAATGGAGTGGAATTGATTCCGGGCCTGCTGGCATTCACATCTCAAGAGCTCTCTCTCCCAAAAACACCACATCAAGAGCAGGTGACAGTAGCTGCAGGCTAAGCTCCAGAGCCCTGTCCCTCCCGAAGCTTTTCAAAGTAGAGTCATGTTTCCCAGCCACAATGTACTGAGGAAGCAAATCTCTCTAGACCATACTTGGCGAGACTGACTTTGATTTTTCTTGATAAATGTTTCTTTACTATCTTTGTTGAAATCCAGCCAGCCCAGATGGTACAAAATACTTCACACAAAGCAGAAATAGCCACTTCCCCCCCTTGGTGGAAGTGTGCTAAATGTACAGAAGAAAAGTGTCCTGATCCAGAGAACACTGCTCGCCTTGGATGTGAAACAGGTGGGGGGTGAGGTCTGGCTGTTTCCATCAAAGGGTCCTCAGAGCAAACAAGGCCTTCTGCGTGCTGCTGAAAGTTACCTAAGACAGTGCTGAAGCCATAAAAAGCACTACTCTTAACTATTTTCCTAAGAATTGTTCTTCAAGAACTTTCCTACCCTTTCCCCCAACCCACCCCGCCTTGCAACCACCCAAAATACAACTATCTATTAGAAAAATCTGAATAATTGAGCTGCTCTAAAGCCTTTATCTAACACGTTGTGGGAGATAACCAGAAGCTTCTTTTTCAACTCATTTGAAAGGCACTTTCTTCAACATCATGAGTCCTCACTTGTCCTCCCTACGTGTCCCCAGAACAGCTATTCAAAGTAATGCCCACAAACATTCAGTTACGTGTGAGGATGTCCGCAATGGTAAAGCGTAGGAAATACTGAGTGCCCCTCCACAGGGGAAGGGGTAATCCGTGCATATTCATACTGTGAAATACTATGCACACTTCAATCACATCGACTATCTATATGCACGAACATGGTGAATAAAATGGCCAGGTGAAGAGAGATGGTGACAATATAAAGCTTCTATTTTTTTAAGAAAAATGTCTGCACACACCAGTGGTTCAATTGTGGCAACGTGGATCCCCACTATGAATTAGATCACAGCACTGGGTCAATGTCACATTTCCTGATTTGGATCATTCTACCATGCCCGTGTAGGAGGATGTGCTCATTCCTGGGAAATACACGCTTGAGTATTTAGGGCAAATGGGAACCAGAGACTCCAACTTCCTCTCAGATGGCTCAGAAAAAAATATATACATTTATAAGAATATTTAATAGTATTAAAGAGAATGGTAAACCAAATGGGGCAAAATATAAACAACTGGTAAATCAGGTAAAGAGGATACAGATTTCCTTGCACTGATCGTGCAACTTTTCTGCAATTTTGAGATTATGTCAAAATAAAGGGATTTGAAAAACAGAGCCCTCCAAATCTTCAAGAGAAAAGTACCATAAGTTTTCTGATGAGCACCGGGTGCTGTATAGAAGTGTTGCATCACAATATTGTACACCAGTATCTAAGGTTACACTTTATGTTAACTAATTAGAATTAAAATAAAAACTTAAAAAATAAAAAAAAAACAAATTTTCTATCATGTCATAGGCAAATTTAAATACATAGAAAAAAACCTGGAGGGATATACCGCAAATTGACTTAACGTAATGATTATATCTGAGGAAGAGGTAAAGAAACTTGGTTTTGGGGTTATGGGCAAAATAGACTCTAGCCTTATCTGTCACATTCTGAATTTATTACGAAGAGAAAGCATTTTTGTATTAAATGCGTTATTTAAATTAAATTTTTTAAAAAACAACTCAGTTGTGCACCTCCAGCCTATAAGAACCCACTACCCTGGCCTCCAGGGACCCCCATCCTGTTCTCCAAAGACCAGAGAGCAACTGGGTCTACAGAGTGAGGCTCAAAAACTCATGATTTGGATCACAGAACCTCTGGTGAACAACACACAGACCTGGGATTTCCCCACTGAGGTCAGATGGACACCCTCAGCACCTACCCCGAGATCACAGCAGGGATGAAGGCAGAGAGACTCAAAAACAAAACAAAACAACAAAAAAAAACCCCAAAACAACAGAGCCATCAACCTATTTTTGCTATCCTGCCCTGCTTCTCTCCTATTCTGGTGGCCCCCTGGTGGCTGACAGCTTCCCTGGGCTTTTGGGTAGCCCCCAATCCCTCCCTACTGCCCTGCCACACCCTCTCAAGTTACTAGCTTCTTTGGCCCTTTGCTCCAAAGTCTACCCCTGGATCTGTGTCCCTTCGATTCCTAGTCACTTGTTACTTCCTCTAACCCTAAGACTCTCTGCTGCTATGGCTTTGGTGAGCCTCGGGGCCATCAGAATCCCCTTCCCATAGGCATCTTAACTGGCCATCCCCTGTGGCCTCATCTGATAGGTTCTAACTGCAAAGCAAGCCAACCTGGGGTCTTTGGGCACCCACACGCAGCATCGAGGTCACCCCTTGCACGTTGTAGCCAAGGGCTCCTAGAACAGCTGGCTTCCTGTCACTGCTGGCGGTGGTACCGTTATCACACATCTGATTATCTGTGTTGAGACAGACTTCCAGCTGGGACCGTCACAGTGTCTGTCTAGAAGAGAGCCTGTCAAGTCATGGCAAGTGAAACGAGGGTGGAGCGTTAGTGCAGATGAGATCGGGAACTAAATTAGCAATATGCAGACTTTGAAGTCAGAGAGACCCAGGTTTGAATCCTACCTCTGCCCTGACCCTCACTATTTGGGTGATCATGGTTAAATGACTTCTCTGAGTCTTGGCTACTCCCCCCGCCCCGCCCCCGGTCTCCAAAATGCAGGTAAAACCACAGATGACTCAGCAGGATGGGGAATAATAGCTTGGGGGGACCATCCATCCCCATTTGCCCAGGACAGCCTCAGTTTATACCTGTTGTCCGTTAACTCTCAAAAGAGTTCCACTTTGGACAGTGGATTGTATGGTGACCCTAATTACGGAGGACAATAGCGTTAAAGGGGAATATAAGGCACATGGCAGAGATTCAACAAATACTGATACCCTTTCTCCTTTGGGAGAATTCAAATCAAATTATACAATGATCCAGATACATTTCCAGGCTAAAAGATTATCCCTCCAATGTGACTTTCATACAAATGAATCTGGAGAAGGTACTAAGACAATGATAGATAACCTGAAACCAAACGTGACACATCTTCCTTCTTCCTGTTCGGACTGCCTCTCCATCCTGACCCAGGCAAGTGGCACTTCACTTGGAATGGCACTTCCTACAACCCCGTCAATCACCTTTTATCCTCTTACTTCCCTGCTTCCTTTACCCCACTTTCGTTGATCTCGTCGAACCCTCTGACCCCCTCAACTCTTTCCTTCGCTCTGGTCCATCTGTGCACTGCTGTGGTATGACTTCTCTCCTGAACCTGCCCATATGGAGTCATTCTGGCCAGGGACTTCCACATCTTTACTCTCTTGTCTTTTCAACAGCATCCTCTCTAGGTACCTCCGACCATCAGTGACACATGGCACGGAGAGTGTTCCTGGAGAAAAGCATCATACATGGGGGCTTCGGGCCACTACACACACTCCTGGTCTCCAACTGCAGCTTGGCCCTCTATACCTTCTATCTGCCCTATGGGGTGTCCTAATCAACTGCCTGTCCCATTCTCTGCAGAAGCCACATCGGGAGCTCCCATTTTTTTTTTTTTTTAAGATTTTATTTATTTGACAGAGAGAGAGGGAACACAAGCAGGGGGAGTGGGAGAGGGAGAAGCAGGCTTCCCGCTGAGCAGGGAGCCCAATGCGGGGCTCGATCCCAGGACCGTAGGATCATGACCTGAGCCGAAGGCAGATGCTTAATGACTGAGCCACCCAGGCACCCCTGGGAGCTCCCATTCTTGAGGCTCTCATAGATTCCTATTCCTTCTTATTCGCCTGATGATCTTCTGTTTCATATGTTTGTGTCGTGGGTTTCTGGTTCTATTATGAAAATGTGGGCTGAGCAATTTGTGGGCATTGGGGGACGGATTTAGTGAGGTTTCTCTTGCAAGCTAACATATCAACAATTTTGTGCGAAAAGAAGGTAATTGTCTCATTAAAGGGTACAGGCTTTAAGATAGTGGTAATTAGTAATTACTCAAATTATTTAAGTCATCATCTATATTCATGTTGTGGTTTTTAAAAACTGTTTTATCTGTCAAAGACTGACAAAGTATGTTTTAAGACCCTCCTGCTACAGTATTTCTGTACACTTCTCCTTTTATGACCACTTTTCAGTCTTTCACAATTAAAATATTCTTTCTGTACAGTTCATTCTTTATCTTGAGCTCTGCTTTGGCTACAGGAGCTTTTCCATTTGCCCTGGTCTTTTCTCCAGGAACATTTGAGACCCATTTAACTCTGGACAAGTATTGTTTGTCCTCTACAGCTATCATTTTTTCACAACTGTGTTCATTTCTTGGTCTCCTTCCTCCACCACCTGAGAGTACTCCTTAAATTTGTTTCCATATTACTGATTATATTTCATGGAGTAGGCATTCCTGCATTCACTGTTTCTATACCTTTTAATTTACTATTTTAAATTACCTGGTATCATAGCAGGGCGCCTAGGTGGTACAGTTGGTTAAGTATCTGACTCTTGGTTTCAGCTAAGGTCATAATCTTGGGTCATGAGATTGAGCCCCCACATCAGGCTCTGTGCTCAGTGGGGAGTCTGCTTGGGTTTCTCTCTCTCCCTCTTCCTCTGCCCCCCAGATCACATGTGATCTCTCTCTCTCAAATAAATAAATCTTTTAAAAAAGATAAATTACGTGGTATCGTAGCATAATATCCTTCTTGTCTATGCCTTCTTCTTGGCCAGCTCCTTTTTCATTTCAGTCTATTGACTATTTCCTCCCTCCTACTCTCCCTCCCTTTCTTTTTCTCTCTCCCATCCCTCCCTTTCTTCCCTCTCCTTCCCTTCCTCTTTCCATCCATCTTTTATCCATTTACTTTCTGCCTTAGGCATTTATTTAATTTCTTAAATTGGCATACAGCAAAACTGACTTTTTCTTTTGGTATATAGTCCTGTGAATTTTAACACATGTATAGACTTCATGTAACCATCACACAACCAGGATACAGAACAGTTCTATCACCCCAGAAAAATCCATTGTGCAGCCCCTCTGTAGTCACAACCTCCACCCACTCTCAGCCTCTGGCAACCACTGATCTGCTTCCCATCACTATGGTTTTATCTTCTCAAGAATGGTATATAAGTAGAATCACACAGTATGTGGCCTTTTGAGATTGACTTCTCTTAGCATAATGCCTTTGAGAGTCATCCAAGTTGTACGTATGAGTAGTTAATTCCTTTTTATTGATGAGTAGTGTTGCACTGTATGGAGGTACCACTGTTTGTTTATCCGTTCACCCGCTGAAGGACATTTGAGTGGTGATTACGAAGAAAGCTACTATAAATATTCATAGATTTTTGTGTGAACATAAAGTTTTCATTTCTCAAGGGTAAACTCCTAAGAGTGGGATCATTAAGTCGTATGGTAAGTATATATACATATATATATATATGCATTTGTGTGTGTGTGTATGTATGTATGTATACATATATCAGCCAAAACGTTTTCCAGAGGGATTGTACCAGCACTGAATGAGTTCCTCTTGCTCTGTATCCCTGGCAGCACACTGTATTCACAGTATGTATTATCATTATTATTTTAGCCATTCTAATAGGAGTGTAATGGTATCTCATTGTGGTTTTAGCTTGCCTTTCCTTAATATCTAATGATATTGAATATCTTTTCATGCATGAATTTGCCATCCTTATATCATCTTTGGTGGTATGTTTGTTCAAGTCTTTGGTTTGTTTGTGGTGAGGCTCTTGTTTCATACTTAGGAGTCTGAGAATTCTTCACTCTGGATACAAGTCCTTTGTCAGATATGTGATTTGCAAATATTTTCTTCCAGTTTGTAGCTTGACTTTTCATTCTATGGCAGTGTCTTTTGCATAGCAAAAGTTGTTTATTTTTTTTTCCAATTTGAATGAAGTCCACTTTATCATTTTTTTTTCTGAGTCATATTTTTAGTGTCATGTAGAACTCTTTGTCTAACTCCAGGTCATAAAAATTTTCTCCTATGTTTTCTAAAGTTTTATATCTTCACATTCTACATTTAGATCTATGATCTATTTTCAGTTAATTCTTTTTTTTAAAAAAAAGATCTTATCTATTTATTTCAGACTGAGAGCTTGCACACCAGCAGGGGTAGGGAGGCAGAGAGAAAAGCAGGCTCCCCCCTGAGCAGGGAGCCCAATGCAGGGCTCGATCCCAGGACCCCCAAAGGCAGACACTTAACCAACTGAGCCACCCAGGCATCCCATATTTTCAGTTAATTCTTATATAAGGTACGAAGTGAAGGTCAAAGTTCATTTTGTTTGCATATGGATGACCAATTATTCCAACATCATTTGTTGAAAGACTACTCTTTTTCCTCCATTTCACTGGGTTGGTTTTTTTTTTTTTTTTTTTTTCTTTTTTTGCCTTTAAAAAAAAAAATCAATGGGCCATATTTGTGTGGGCATATATGAACTCTCTATTCTGTTCCAGTCATTTATATATCTATCCTTTGACCAAAACCACACTGCTCAATTCCTGAAGCTTTATATAATAAGCCTTAAGACTGAGGATTGTGATTCTTCCAATTTCATTCTTCATTTTAAAACAGACAATACGTCTATAGTTCAGTCTGTAAGAATTGACATGCTGAGTCTTCCAATCCATGAATATAGTATGTCTTTCCATTTATTTAGATATTCTTTATTTCAGTATTTTGTCATTTTCAGCATACAGATCTGACATGTTTTGCTAGATTTATATCTAAATATTTCAGTTGTTTCGGAGTTACTGTAAACGGTTTTTTTTTTTCTTCCAGCTTTGGTTTCTGTTTACTGTTAATATATGGAAATACAATTAACATTTGTGTATTGACCTTGTATCCTCCAACCTATTTAAACTTATTTGTTCTAGAAGGTTTCTTGGTAGGCTCTTTTGGATTCTCTACATTGACAATCATGTTTTCTGTGTATACAACCAGTTTTCTGTTTTCCTTTCCAATCTGTATTTACAATTTTTAAATTTCTTTTTATTGTCTTATTGCACTGGCTAGACCTTCCAGTATGATGTTGAATAGAATAGTGAAGGTGGACATCCTTGTCTTGTTCCATAGTTTATGGGGAAAGCATGCAATCTTTCACTATTAAGTATGTTGTAGATATTCTGTAGATGTCCTTTATCAGGTCAAGGAAGTTCCCTTCTATTTCCACTATGCTGAGAACTTTCATAAGTGGATATTAAATTTTGTCAAATATTTTTCTGCATCAACAGATATGTTTGTGTGTTTTTTCTTTCTTTAGATTATGAATATGATGGATTACATTAATTATTATTGAAACAGCCTTGCATTCCCAGAATAAAAGTCACTTGGTTGGGGTGTATTATTTTTATGTATTTCTGAATTTGATTTATTAATATTTTGTTGAAGATTTTTGTATTTATGCTCATAAGAAATATTTCTCTGTATTTTCTTGTGCTGTTTTTGTCTGGTTTGGTATCAGGGTAATGCTAGCTTCATAAAACAAATTAGGAAGTGTCCCTCCTCTTTTCTTTTCTAGAAGAAAAAGTGTTATTTCTTTTTTAAATGTTTGATAGGATTCCACAATATAAATTTCATTTCAAGCACTTCTTTATCTGGATGCCATTAATTTTGATGTGTTATACTTTCATTTATTTTTCATTGGTTCAAAATACTTTCTAACTTTCCTTGAGATTCCATCTTTCAACCATGGATTACACAGAAGCTTGTTTTTTAATTTCCATATTTTCCCATGGGGCTCTACTTCCATGATTTTAATTTCTACCTAAAAGCACTTTACTGAGCCATAGAACATTATACACAACTGTCTAATGTATATCTAGTGCTGGATGTCCCATAAGTACATCAAGTCAAACTGTCCAATAATACTCATTATTTCCATGTTCTCTCACATGACCATGTCTGCTTCCCCCTTGAAGATTGAAATTGAAAGATTCCATTGAATTGAAAGATTCCATTTTTGATTAGTGCTCAACCATCCACCCAACTGTCCAAGTGAGGAATCTAAAAATCACCCTGGTCTCCTACCCCTGTTGCAACCACACCTATGACTATGTACTGTTCATTCTACCTCTTTATCATATCAAGAAAAAATATTTCTTATTTTTTTTAAAGATTTTATTTATTTATTCAAGAGAGAAAGAGTGAGAGAGACCATGAGTTGGGGAAGAGGCAGATGGAGAGAGAGAGGCAGACTCCCTGCTAATCTGGGAGCCTGATGCGGGGCTCAATCCCAGGACCCTGGGATCAATACCTGAGCCAAAGGCAGACGCTTAACTGAGCCACCCAGGCGCCCCCTGAGCCTTTCTTATTATCCATACAGCTGCCACTTTAGCAGTAGTAATTGTGTCACAGGATTACTGTCATTATTCAGTTATATTTGAAGCCTGTAAAGTGCCTCGTATTGTCCTTGGCAGGTGATGAGTGATTAGTAAACAGCAGTCACTCACTTGGTTGTAATTTGGGCACTCATTTTTTTTTTCCTGGTGAAACTAAGATCCTTCTAGTTGGTTTCTTGACTACAATCTTGCTCCATCCAGCTCTTCTTCCATGCCCCACACCAAAGTGATCTTTCAAAATCTCAAGTCTGAACATATACTCTCTAAACAAAACCCATAGTTCTAGAAAATCTATTAACATTATTCACTATAAAACTAGGTCAAAGGAGAAAAAACATATAATTATCTCCAAAAAATTACAAAAATTACCAAAGGAAAGTGACAAAATTCAATCATCATTCTTTCTTTTAACCCTTAGAAAAATGGAAATAGATGGATGCTTTTCTTGGTATAATATATACATCAAAGGCCTTCATCACACTCACTGGTACAACTCCAGAGGCATCTCCATTTCCATTAAGACCACAATCAAATTAAGAACGCCCACCATCACCATTATAATTTAACATCATTCTGGGAGTACCAGCCAATGCAATTACATAATAGGAAAGTATTAAGAGGCGCAGACATTGGAAAAGAAAAGACAAAATTAGTCAGTATTGTCTGAACTGTATCCTAGAGAAATTCTTCAATGGTCCTGGCATGTGATTGACACTCTCTTTCTAGTTTGCAGCCCTCATAAATTTTTCCCATTTTTAATCTCTTAGTCATTCAGTGGGGATTTGGATGAAGGAGAAGTTAAATATATGGTCTCAGTTGAACATGAATTACTTTTTTAATTAGGAAAAAAAATGTTACTCTAAATCTGAAAGAACTCATTGCTTCATGGAAGGCCAGTCTTGTGCACATTAGTCTTAATAAACTGGTACTGGATACAACCTGGAGGCTCCAAGATTCAGTCAGCTGCTTTACCCCAAATTCTGAGTCTGTATGTCAAAACCATGCAACTTTTGTTGTCTGTAACTGGGTTCTCCTGGGAACCAAAAGCCTGGAAAGCTGGCAGTTCTATACACCCCTAAGCCCAATTCAGTATCATCTGTTCTCTGCAAAGATTTCTCTGGTCGCTCATGGTCCTGCAACTCCCAGGGCTGCTCTATACCCCGACTCTATACAATCTCACCCCAGAAGTCCAGAGACCACTCCTCTCCCCAGGGAGGCTCTGATTTGATCCCCTTTGAGGTCTCACAGGCCCAGTCTCTGAATACCTGGTACTCCCCAAAGGTGTAGGCAATATCACTGCCCGGTCCCCCCGGGGCGGCAGGACTTGATGCAGGTAGAAGAGGTGCTCTTCAGACCAGCTTGGAAAAACAAGAATAAACCCTGCCCCCATGAACATCTGCTCCCCTTAGGCTGGCCCTGGGGGTCCCTCCTTATGCCTAGGACAGATGGTTTGTAAGGCATCCAATAAGCTAGTTTTGTTTCTTGTTTGGAGACCACCTCATGGCCCAAGTTGAGAGACACCAGGGACAGCTGAGGCTTACAGCTTCTTCACCCACACCCTCAAGACAGGAACCATGATGGTGGGCCGGGGCCCCCACCCCCACACCCTTGTGCTGAGTAAATGCAGCAGAAGCACCAGGCGGGTGCCATTCAAACCCTCAGCTGCAGTGGCTGCTGACATGGCTTTGGGCGCTGCTTCACAATGTGATTATTTCTAAAGATGTGACATAAATACTAACGTGGGGTCCCTGGAGCTGCAGAGTCGCTACTTGGCAGCTTAATTTGGACATTCAATCAAAACTGTCCGTCGGCAGCTTTGCACATCCCAAGCAGCAAGGGCCAGAAGCCCGGCAATCTGCTCTCTAAGTGATGGGTTTAATTTCCAGAGGCTTGGGACAAAAGCCTACCCAGCTCCAAGGAAGGCAGGCTAACCTCCCTTCTCTGGAGAAACAGTACATATTTTCTTATTTCCTCAATGGGCCCCCGGCTTTGATAGAAGAGCCCTATCTACATTAACCACATCACTGAATCATGGAATCCAATGGATTTTTTAAAACTTGAAAGCCATATTCCCATGCCATGTTCCCCGGGGCAGTCAGAGGAAAGGGCTGTCATTTGAAGATAAGTTTTCTGTTTCTTTAACTGTCATACGGGGGCGATGAGGGAAGAAAACATCTGTTAGGAGGAGTCCCAACAGGGGAATATTCCCCCTTATGTGCTGTCAAACATCCTCAATGGCACAGGAGCACTAAAAGAGGGAGATTTTTTCTGCTGGATTCACTTATCCTAAATGGATGGATGGAAGGGTTGGATGGGTGGACAGATGAACGGATGGATAGAGGACTAGATGAATGAATGGATGGATGGATGGATGGATGGATGGATGGATAGATGGATGGATGGATAGATGGATGGATAGATGGAAGAATGGATGGTTAGAGGATTGGATGGATAGAGGATTGGATGGATGGAGGATTGGATGGATGGATGGATGGATGGATGGATGGATGGATGGATGGGTTGGGTGGGTGGATGATTAAGTAATGGGTCTTAAACAAGCTGAGGGAGACTGTCACCCTTCTCATTTTCTTTTTATTATAATTTTGCCAAACTATTCCTATCTCAAGGCTATTGTAGCACCTACTGAATCTTAACCATCTTCCCCCACTCTTCACCACTGAACACACACATAAGTTATATTCAAAATACTTCCAAGATGTCATAGCCCAGGTGCCAGCTAACTAGTACTAATGCCATCCTCAGCACTGCAACAGGGTCTTGGAGGCCCCTGATTTGTGTGGGTGTTAACTTCAGCTGCTGGGCTGTGGGGAGGTTCAAGGAGGATCCAAGGAGCACAGTTGAGACAGTGAGAAGAGTCATCTTGGAAGGATCACAGCTATCTGCCCACTAATGCAGAATATTGCTGGTGTGTTCTAGAAGAATGTCTGTCCTAACTGCACTCACTCATGTACCTCTGATGACCATTTATAAAAGGGTGCACAGCTGGGGTAGGAGGGTTTTATTGCTTCCGGTCTATCACAGTTCCAACCTATGCCTCTGCCTGATATTCCAAGTTCAGCTCAGACCCAGGTAAACACTCTGGGGACCCTGGCTCACTGAGAACAAGCACTGTGATGTTTATTTCTGCAGTTCGAACAACTAGTCTGAGGCACACATGTGGCTGGGTAATATGTTGAGGTTTTAAGGGGTGGGTTTCTTCCACTTTGCATTTCATTGAATTCTGTCACTCATACCTGGAGGCCCTTCCCTCCCACCCCCGACCATGCAGCTAGACATGAGTCATTCATGCCTCAGGGAGAAGGTTGTCAAGGTATGACTGAGGGACAAAAGCAGCAAATTCTTGGCTTTTCAGTTCTGGAAACTTCTGTTTCTACCTGCCTCACTATCAGACCTCCTTTAAAAGCAGAGCTCCAGAATGTTAGGGAGAATACAGAAAGCAGCAGATATCACTCCTTCACTTCCCTTTTTGTCCCTCTTTTCTCCAGACTCTGAAGTAGCCCCACCTTTCTCCTTCAGCCAGAAAAGCCAAAGCTCCTATGCCTATCCTCTCATGAAACAGACTCCCAGGAGCATTCCCAGCCTGCTAATCCTGGGAAGAGACTGGAATCCAAATCCCAAATGGGCTTAGCTGGAATGTATAAATAAGACACACGTGATTTCCGACAAGCTCAAAACAGCTCCCCTTCCCCTCACACTGTGACCTGAAAAGTGTTGCTCCAGGGAGGTGGTCCTCCAAATGGGGGTTTGGGGGGGGCAGTCCCAGACCAGAAGCATCAGCATCTCCCGGGAACTTGGTAGACATGCAAATTCTCAGGCCTCATCCCAAACCTCCTGAATCAGAAAGTCTGGGGGTGGAGCCCAGCAATCTGTATTTTCACACGCCTTCTAGGTTATTCTGATGCACGCTCAGGTATGGGAACCACTGCTCTCAACCAGCGCCATCCAACAGAACTTCCTGGGAGGATGGAAATGTCTACTGTCAATACGCACACGTGGCTACTGAATACTCGAAAGATGACCACTGTGTCCCAAAAACTGTTCTTCAGCTTATCTAATGATCATTAATTTAAATTGAAGAGTCACCTGTAGCCAGCGGCTGCCATGTTGTCAGGTGCAGCTTGGACCAGCGCATCAGCCTTCTGACAGATGCTGCTGCCTTCACCCTGTCTTCCTTCTAGGTCAGCTTATGAGCTGCAGACGAATTAATCTTCCTAAAGCACAGATCTTATCATGTCATTCCTACTCTCAAAAAAAAAAAAAAAAAATCCTCTGTGACTCACCGTTGCCTACTGATTTCCAGTCCATGTTCTTTTTGTTCCTTTTTAGGAAGCTAAAAAATGATTTATTCCCAAATAGGACAGAAATAAAGATTAAATAATAACAAACTGGTGGCAAATGAACTCTTGCTATGAGCCGAGCACTGTCCTCAGTATACATGTTATCTCATGTAATACTCCCCAAAGTCTTACGACGTGAATATTACCGTTTCTCCCATTTTACCTATGTGGAAACTGAGCAGAGGAGGTTAAATGACTCGTCCAAGGTCACAGAGATGGTGTCAGTATGGCTAGGATCTGAGCTCAGGCTGTCTGGCTTCAAGACTCAATCCTTCACCATGACATCACACCGCCTGTGAAAACCCACACGGGTCAGACCTTTCCCCCCAAGTATGCCTCTTATTTAATCCGTAACTATGATCATATGTTCTGTAGCAGCAGTCTGCCTTAAACATATTACTTGCTCTCCTGTAGTGAACAAGCAAAAGCCATCTCCAGATGCCTAAGACATACTTCTCCCCAAAATAGCATCCTTACATCTCAGAAGTTGCCTTTGGCACATTTTAGGTAAAGGCAGCACATCATTCATCAAGGTGTAAGAAAAAAAAAACGGTGGGGAAAATACTGAACTTTAGACTAAGGCGTTTAAAAACTGGTCAACCTGTTGAAGGCAGGTGGGATGCAAACAGGCGAGCAATGGGAGGTAGTCTTTGGATTAGGAGAGGCTTTTACAGATAGGAGTCATCTAGCCACTACAAGGCTGACAGCCAAAATATTTAGCAAGCAGTGTTACCCATCGGAATGGACACAGGCATAGCCCTGGAGTGGATGTAAAGGCTCCCCCTGGACTAGGCATTAAACTTTTCATGGCTGGATCACGTCCAGGGTCCTGGAGACAGGAGCAAGAGGTCAAGGAGGCAGAGGGCACTCGGGGTCTGGGTGATTTGCAAGGTAGTATGGGAGTATTTGATGTTTCAACAGCCAGCCCTGGTCTAGATAACAGAGCATTGCATGACTATCCTCTTCTTCACTCGAAAAGATACTTATGGCACTGAATAGTTATAAATGGTTTAAAAAAGAGTTAGAGGAAGCAGATGGATGGTTGTCAGGCTGAGGGCAGGGCGGAATGGAAGTAACTGCTTAATGGGGATGGGATTTTATTCTGGAGTGAAGGGAATGTTTTGAAACTAGATCGAGGTGATGTGGCACAGCCCTGTAAACGCATTAAATGCCACTGAATTATTCACTCTGAAATGACCAGGTTTCTGTTACATGGATTTCACCTCAATAAATAGAGAGAGAGAGAGAGAGAGAGAGAGAATTAAGCTTCATGCAAATTGCAATCAGCCCAGAAGAGAGGAGCAAGCTGAACTGGGCACCTTCATACTGATAATAACAGCATAGCTGAGACCCTGGCGCAGGGCCCGAAGATGTCTACGATCCCTCCAGAATGTGTCCATTGTGGTAACTGGCTCCTGTCCCTACCATAACTTTCCAGCATTCCCTGCCACTTTTCCCTTGCATGCACCCCAAATTTCAGTCACATTTGACTGCTTGCTGCTCCCTCCTCCCGCAGGAGGAGACAGACAGGATCAAGTGCCTGGGATCGTGTTCCCAGCAACTTCCCACGGGATAGGTGCAGAGTGGCCAGGCCAGGTAGATATTCCCTCTCTTTACTGGACCTTCACCCTAAATGCAAGTAGAAGCCCTGGTGAGTTGGGCTGGACCAGAGTTTTCAACTCTGGGGACACATTAGAATCAGAGAAATTGGATGGGCTCCTTTTGCTTCCTTGCCTCTAATCCCGTTTGTACTTAGGGCAAACTGGAGAGAGAATTGTGTCCCACACCGACGAGCTCAGGCCCCTCTTACCATGCAAGTCTTATGGAGTGTTGGTCTGAAGACAGAGTAAGCCTCAAATAGAAACCTGGAGAGAGAGTACTGAAGGGTGTGTCATGATGATGATATTTTTAAACTCCTCCTCTTCTGTCTGGAAGCCCCTCCCACCCCCTAGCTAAGGCTCAAGAACCAATAACAGCATCATCTTAGTCCTTAGCCCTTGGAGTGGAAAGATAATTTCAGCTCCCCCTAGAGGTCAGAGTGTGCACGCTTTACCCGATTGGCTCCGTCCCATGGTCCTTTGCTCAAAGCCAACTCCCTCCTTGCAGTACCATCCCTAGCGCTGCCTCTTTCCTGAAGCCTTTCCTGATTTCATCTAACCCTCCAATAGGATTCATTCCTTTCTTATGTTCAGTAGCACAGTATACTTCAGGGATGTGTTTACTTGCCTACATGCTCTATTATATTGAACAAACTCTTTAAGGGAAGGGACTGTGACTTTCTACTATTTGGGGAAGGAGTGCTACCCAGTACCTAAGCTTTTGGCCTCCAAAAGACCTGGGTTTCAGTCAAACTAATGCCATTTTCTAGTTGTGTGCCCATTGAAAGTTCCCTGAGAATAGTAGCTGCCACCTCGCCAGGCTGAGATGGTTTTCAGAGCTATCGTGCATGCCAACCTATTATATACTCAACAACTCCTAATCTTATTGCCACTCTCTCCTATTCAGTGCCTAGGACTGGGCTGTGTATTTTGTAGGTACTCAATATGTGATTAAGTGTGGCTAATTCACTGATTTCCTGTAGGGTTAAAGCCTCATGACTGTAGGGTCTGTTTCTATGTTGTCACTTTTGTGTTCCCAGTTCTAACACAGCATCCAGCACATAGTAGGTGGTCAGTAAACGTTTGAGGAATGAACTGATAAATGGATAAATGAGATGTTCCCTTCGCGGCATGCCCTAAAACCACTGCAGGGCTAAAAGGCCTGCCTGGACAGATGCCCTCCTCGGGTTGCTCAGAACACCTTGCACTGCTGTCTGGCACAGCACATCCAACACTTCACTGTGCTTCTCCATTCTCTTGTCTTATGGACAGTGGTGACTCCATAGCCCAACACAGTGTGAGGCACGGGCCGAAGGAAATAACGAATGGCCAAGACTCCTATCACCTTGGGAGTATCCTGAGGTCTCAAGCCCAGAGAGACTCTACAGGTCTTGTGATGTGGGTGGTTCTGGGCAGCAATGACGGCAGGAACGACAACATTTACTGTGTGCCAGGTGCTGAGCTGCTGGCCCTCCAGGGCCCAAGCTTGTCCCTGCCACACTTTACTGCCACTCTCTGGGAGGCAGGAATCCAGCCCGTTCAGAAAAGGCAGGGTCTTGACTGATTTAAGAACAGATTGTTCTGAGACCATCTGCTTCATTTGCCCCAGGACCTGGGGACTGAGCTCTTGCTCCAGCATGAGTACTCTTATCTGATCTAAAAGTCTCTTTCTTTGGCAGATGAGTAGAGTGGGGTGGTGAGGAGCTCAGGCACAGAGCCAGAGTTCCTGGGTTTTAATATAAGCTCTGCCACTCAGCGCTATGTGTCCGAAATACTACCTAACTTCTCCGTGACTCAGTCTCCTTGTCTAAGAAATGGAGCTAATGATAAGGATGTAGTCTTAGAAGGACGTTGTACTAATTAAACAAATTAGTAAAATGGCTGATACATGGCTAATGTTCATTTTGTATTATGTTGTTATTATTGGCTCTACTTCTGTGCCAACACTACTGTAATATACTTAGTGACCTTAACTGTAATGTATTCATGCCCTAGAGCTCTCAGGGTCCTCCCCCGCCCCCAACCAGGACGTGGAGGAAATGAGCACCCTTCATTCTATCACTAAAGCTCTCATTACCTTCTCTTTAAAAAAAAAGAAAAAATTTAACTGAATCACATATATAACAGAATCCAAAACAAATGTTGCCTTTGATCCTACTTGAACTTAAATAAAAGCTTTAATTTGTACAATCACCTTTGGGTTTCTATCCATATTAACATTCGATTTTTCCTAATTATAGAACCATAAATCTATTTTATATTTTACATTTTCACCTAATATCATACCACTTGGGGCCATGATGGAGTAGCTCCTAGAAGCTACTCAACATTCCCACTGAGAACAGCTATAAAAGCCAGAAAGACAAACAAACGAAAAATGTTTTTACAAAGAATTGGAATGGTGAAGGAATTAGAAATGAAATGAGCCCAATATTCTTTGTGGCACTTTTGCCTTCGGGCCTCAGCACAGGGCAAGAGGCTGGGAAGCAGAGCACTAGAACAGGTGCAAAGAAACTTCTAAGGAAGCCTGGGGTGATGAGGCTGGGGATGAGAGCTGCTGGCAAAAAACAGGACTTGAGGGGCCAAGCTCCCAGACAGAAGGGAAGAGTAAAGAAGCAAATCTGACACCAGGGGCTGGTTTTCCCTCGAGGTTTTGCCAATTTAAATGCAAAGGTTGAGACACAAAAGAGACACCCACTGAGAGTTTCCGACAGTATCCTGCATGGTGCTGGAGAAACAAAAATTAAAGGGCAGGACCCACTAAGGAGGAGGGCCCTAGCAAGTGGTCAGCCTCAGGCCTGGAAACCTTGAGTGGGCTCCATATAAGGTGGGGGACAAACCCGCAGAGGAAGAGAACCTCATGTGTCAGTCTCTAATTTGGCAAACAAAATGACTGGACTGGGATCAACAGGTGACCCAGACACTGGACTTTAAAGTAACCTCCATTAAAAATAAATAAATAAAGTAACCTCAATTAAGATGTGTAAAAGCAGGGGGGGATAACAATATGGGAAATTTTTACCAGAGAACTAGAACCCATAAAAAAGGTAAACTTTAGAATTAAAAATACAGTAATTCCCAAATTGAGGGATATTCTATACCAGTACCCCTCAAAAGCAACAAGATCACAAAAAGCAACAACGACAACAAAAGACAGAAATTGTCACAAACCAGAGAAGCCTAAGGACACAGGACAATAAATGTGATTTGATATCTTGGGTGGGATCTGGGAACACATAAAGGACATTAAGGAAAAAACCAGTGACACCCAAACAAAGGCTGGAGTGTACTTAGTAGTAACGTACTAATTAACGTTAATTTCTTAGTTTTTGACAAATGTACCATGATAATGCAAGATATTAACCATAGTGGAAACTGGGTGAAGGATATAAGGAAACTGCATTATCTTTTCAACTTTTCTGTCAATCTAAAAGCATTCTAAAGGGGCGCCTGGGTGGCACAGCGGTTAAGCGTCTGCCTTCGGCTCAGGGCGTGATCCCGGCGTTATGGGATCGAGCCCCACATCAGGCTCCTCCGCTAGGAGCCTGCTTCTTCCTCTCCCACTCCCCCTGCTTGTGTTCCCTCTCTCGCTGGCTGTCTCTGTCTCTGTCAAATAAATAAATAAAATCTTTAAAAAATAAATAAATAAATAAATAAATAAATAAATAAATAAATGCATTCTAAAATTAAAAGTTTATTTAAAAATATAACTAAAATTATGAACTCAATATAAAAGGTTAGCAGCAGATTAGAAGCAGCTGGAGGACATATTAGTGACCTGGAAAGCAGCTCAGTGAGAACAATCAGACTGAAGCAGAGAGCATAAAGGATGTCAAGTATTGAAGACACTGTCAGAGACAGGGACACAGAGAAAAGGCCTAACATATGTGTAATCAAAACCCAAGATGAAAAGAAGAGAAAGAATGGGGCCAAGAATGGCCACCATTTTTTCAGTACTCATAAAGACATCAAGAGAAAAATTCAAGAAGCATACAAACACCAAACATGATAAATCCATGTGTGCGTGCACTCATCCCTAGGAAAAGCATGATCAAACTGTTGAAAATCATAAAGAGAAAATAAAAGAAGCAGCCAGATTGGGGGGAGGGGAAAGACATTACCTTCAAAGGAGCAACAAGAAGAATAAGAAAAAGGAAGGGAGAAGAACAATGGGATAATACCTTGAAGACGCTGAATGAAAATAACTCCCAATTTTGAATTCTATACCCTGCAAAAATATTCTTCAGATGCAAATGTGAAATAAAGGTATTTCTAAACTTATTTCCAGCTAGCCTACACTAAGTGCTAAAGGGGTTCTTTAGATAGAAAGATAATAATTGCAGATGAAAATGTGACTATGTAAGGAGGAGTGAAAAAGAACAGAATGGATAAATGTATTAGTAAATCCAAATGAACACTGTACAAAATGATAATAATGTATAGTTGAAAGGACATGTACATATATAATAAACATTATTATGCATTAACCAAAAGAAAATTTGTATCTTTATATGAGGCAAAGAGGCTTTAAAGCAAGAAGCATAACTTGAGATAAAGAGATACATTTTTTTAAAGCGGCAAAAAATATCGACCCACCAAGGAGATGTAACAATCATAATTTATAATAATAACACTGCTTGAAAATATATAAAGCAAAAATTGAGAACACTAAAAGGGAGAAAACCCACAATTGTAATAGGAGACTTGAACACAATTCTTTCGGTAACAGGACAAGCCAGCAAAATAAAACTCAACAAAGATATAAAAGACATGAACAACATAGTGAATAAATGTGATCTAATTCACACATACGAATGTGGTGTGCAAACCCAGGGAATATATATATTCTTTATGAATGCACGTGGAATATTTACCAAAATGTCAAAAGAATGAAGTGATGCATGTTCTCTGACCACAAACAAACTAGAAATTCATAGCAAAAAGACAACAAGAATATCTACAAATGTTTGGAAATTAAACATATACTTTTAAATAACCCTTAGGAAAAGGAAGAAATCATGAATATTCAAAATCTTCAAAACTTGGGAAAGTCCACCATAAAGTGGTACTTAAAAGAAAAAGGTGTTCATCTGGAAAATAATAATCTAAGTGTTTACCTCAAAAACAGTTAGAAAAAGAACAGCAAAATAAATCCGTGTGTACTTCCTCATTTTGCTCATTTTCCACCAAGTTCCCCTCCCCCATCCTCTGCCCTGCTACTTTCTCCTGCTCCCCCACCCCCAGCTAATCAACCAGGTGGCAACCAGGTGTCTACAATTCCACCCCTTCCCCCTGCTGAGACTACCACCTGGAAACAAATGGATCGAGAGGATTAGTCTCAGAAGATGGAATCACGCTGTACACGTTGCTCAGCAAAATGCTTTTCCTACTTAATATAAAGATATCTTGCCGATTTCTCCGTATCAGTCAGCTTGGAACTAACTCGTTCTTTTTAAACTGCCTAGTATACCAGCACATGGACAGACCACAAACTATTCAGCCGTTCATTGTTCCATCAACAGGCATTCAGGAGGTAATTAGCCTTTTGCCACCACAAACAGTGATGCCAGAAATATCCTTACATGTCCTTCCCAGAGTCCTGAGAATTCCTCGAACAGAGCCTAGACGATGGGAATTCTCACGCTCTAGCGTTCGGGTTCTCCTTCTTCCTGCCACAACAGCATTCTTGGAGGCTACACACTCCTTTCTGTGGGCACGCCTAGGATGATGCTCAGTTTCCCGGACTGCTTCCTACAAATTCCACTTCTTTCTCTCCTTGTAAGAAAATATAACCTAATGAAAGTATATCCTCATATGCCCAAGCAGGAAGTGGAATCCAGTTGGGATGGTTCAAGAGACTTTAATCAAGGGACTGTCACAAAGGTAAGGGTTAAAGGGGTCAACAACAGATGGTGAGGCACCAGGGACCGGCAACGGTGAACACCCTGGCCACTTGCAGACCTGGGGGTAAAGGGAGGAAACAGAGTTAGTAGACAGTCCAGTGAGACCTGGAGCTGGGGAGAAGTACTGCCAAGACACATGGCCCAGAGCAGAGGGACTGGGAAACAGACACCTCATCTCCTCCTACGATCCTACAATTGCCTGCCGGTGCTTCTTCTGTGTGAACTCAACCAGGAGCTAGAGAGCAGGAGGACCTGGTGATGCAGGCCTCCCAAGGTGCAGAGAAGAGCAGAGAGCAGACGGGACTGTGGGAGGCAAGCAGAGAACCACCAGCAGAGCAGGCAAGGGTGAGTACTAATTGATAAAAGAATAGCGACATTCCAAGGCTGAGTGAAGGGCCAAGCATGCTGATAGTCCCCCAGGGAGCTGTCCTCCTAGGGTTCCTCAGGGGAACCTGGATGGCTCAGTTGGTTAAGCTTCCGACTCCTGATTTCAGCTCAGGTCATGATCTCAGGGTCATGGGATCGAGCCCTGCATCAGGCTCTGCATGGAGTCTGCTTGTCCCTCTCCTCCCCTCCACCATGAATAAATAAGCAAAATCTTTAAAAAAAAAATTGCTGTACATTGAGGCTTGAATTGAATTGCTCTCATTTAGTGCTCCCAAGACTCCTATGATGACAACCATGAGAATAAGTTAGGACTAGCCCGCTGGATGGTGGGAAACACACGGCCAAGTCACCCCTGTCACTCCAGATTATGCTGCGCCAACCACCAGAAAGGAGAGTGAGGCCATCCTAGATCATTCACCCCCAGACAAGCCAACTCAGATCAGAACTTCCCAGCAGACCCACAAAACTGACCAAGTTTGTTGTTTTAAGCCCACTGCATTTGGAGTGATTTGTTACACGGTAAAGCTTACTGTTACCATTGCTAATGAAATGCATACCATCCATCTCCTCCCTACTAGCAACACAGTGGTGGGTTAGGGCACCAGATGTGCAAATCATGGGGCACGGTGCCAGAGGATATGCCAGTCACCTGTCCCACACAGATGTTAAAGTGAGCTCTCTCGATAGCCTGGGTGTTCTCGAAGTCCAGTAAGCTTCAAGTTTAAAAAAGAAAAGAAAAAAAAAAAAGATACAATCTAAATGTTTAGATTGCTTTCCCCCCTCCAGGCTTCCTCTTCTTTTCTTTCCTTTTTTAACAAATTGCCCAGTGTAAAGAGTTCTTTTCTTTTTTTCCCCTCCCGGGAAGTTATTTATTTTTATGGGCTTCTTTCGGGAAATAAAAATCAATTTTGGAATGCAAGTGATATATTTTACTCTTCCAATAATGAAAGCTAGAAAATTAAAGGCCCCAAGGAACAACACCTCTCTACTAAAATGATGTAGAATGCAGCCCAAATGTTCTTGTGTGAACGTTTTATAAATCGTGACCGCTGTTTGCTGATGGAAACCTGGAAATCGCTCTTAGAAGACACAGAGCCATTGCTAGGGATGACTTCACACCGGGTGGGCCTGGGCAGGCTCACACACCCACAGAAAGGCACTTCTCAATAACCTCTTCTGTAATTCACAACTCTAGAAAATTGTGTGTATCAGGGCACGTGTCCTGTGTGTGTCTGAGAAACCTGTCCATTCATTTATTTGCTATAATTAACAAGTATCTATTATGTGTCTGGACCCGTGACTGAACAATGAACAGGATGGACAGAGTTGGTGCCTTCAAAAAGCTTGTAGTTTAGGGAAAAGATACAGACATTAAGCAAGGTGTCTTAAGTCAGGGTGCCTGAAAACAGACCCTGCCATGGAGACTGGGGAGCAGGGGGCTTATTTGAGGGAGTCTCGTTGGGAAGAGCCCCAGCCAGGAATGCGGGAAGCACGGTAAAACAGAGAGAGGAGTTACACGGCAATGCTATCTGGCAATGCGGATGCAACAGAGACCTCACTCCATCTCTTCCCAGCTCTGTGATTGGGACTGCCCTTTATACATGTCCCCCAGTGGAGGCAAGGGAGGGGCCTTTGTTCTCACTCCCCACAGTATCCAGTCACTGGGCTGCCCCCGCAAGTGGGCATAACCTTGAACAATGAGACTCTCTTTGGGACAATTCCTGGAGAAGGACTGAGCTGTGAGCAGTCAGCAGCCAACACTCCCCACAGCTCGGAGCAGAGTGCCTCAGCCCTGAAAGTGGGCCCTGGTAACGCACCAGTGTCCACTACACAAGGAATCAATGCAAATGTGATGTGTGTTTTAAGTTCTGAACTCAAAGCAGGAGGGAACTAACGGGGACTAAGGGCTGGCATGTGTCACTGTGCTCTTTTCTAAATGGTATATATAAATAAGTTTGGTAAGTGTTCACCGACTCAAAACTCACTAGGCAGTCAGTCCTGTGAAGGTCCTGATATACTTTCTCCTTTCATCCTGGCCATGACCCTAGGAGGCATGCTCTCTCTCCACTGGGCAGATTAGGAAGCTGAGACTCAGAGGGATGATACACTTGCCTAGAGTCTGACAGCTGGCATGTGGCAGAGCTGGGATTCAAACGTTTAGCTAGCTAGAGGAGGACAGCGCCGATGACCCCTTCTGCACACTTTCAGGCTCCTTTCCCCAGCACCTGGGCCCTACCTTCCCCATGCCTTCTTCTACTCACACGACAAACCTGCTCAAACCCTCTGGTAAATGACCTCCTCTCCAGCTGCCTCCTCCTCTCATAACTCGCATTCTCTTAAGAGCTGCCTACACTTCTCTTTCTACTTGCTCTCCTTAACACCCAGCAGCCCAGCTCTTGCTCCCATCATGCCAGAGAACAAGCGCTGTCCAAATACTGAAGTTAAATGACCACATCTGGTGACTCTGTTTCCATTCTTAGCCTCTTCTCTCTATCATTACCAGGTGGCAGCATCTAATGGGCTGGCCACATCCACTTTCTTGAATGCTCTCCTGTCTTGGTTCCTGTGACACCCCCCCCCTGCCCCCCGGCCCTGCTCTTCTGGTCTACCTTCTTCCCCTAGAAGCACCACTTCTATGTTCCCCTTCACTGGCTTCTCTTCTTCCACCAGGCTTGAAGTGGCTCTATTTCCTGGGGTCCCAACCGTGCTCCTCTTCCAACTCCCCACTCCCTAATACCTCCCTGACATGCCCAATGGCTTCGGCTCCCATTGCTTCACTGCTGATACTTGAGTCTCTAGATATATAGATGCAGCCACCTACTAGACACAGACACCAAGCAACCCCAAAACATCTCAGACCCAGCCTGTACAAAACCAAGGTCACCACCTTTCCCTCCAAGTCAGCCTCTCTGACTTCTCACCCTGATTGCTTACCATGCTCACTATCCACACATCTTCCCGAGCCACCCATCTCACTTAATCCCTGATCTTCCATCCTCTCCCCGATTCCCCACATCAACTATTCTCATCTGTCCATTTCTTCTGTCACTTCCTTAATTCAAGCATGCATCACCTCCATCCATCCTACTGAGACCCTTCCTTTTAATCATCACCAGTCGTATCCAGATGAGAACATTACAACCTCCGATGGCTCACTGTACTGAATAATGTCCCAAATCCCTAGAATGTGTGAGCAAGGTCTCCTGTGACCTGGCATTCATTGCTCTGCTTTCACAACCATATTCAAGAGTCCCAACACACCAGAAACCCAATGTCCCTTCACTCATGGGGTTACTTCAGCCCAAGCACCCACTTATGCAACCCACATTTCCAACTACTTAATAACTTACTCAGGAAACACTTATTGTGCCCCTGCACATGTCAGATGCATGGTAGGCACTAGTGTACAGTGGCATGAAAAATAAAGTAGGTTCCTGACCTCCATCCAGTGGAGGGGAACAAGGCGGAAGCAAATAAGCAAAGAAACAACATTATGACAGATACATGGGATAAATACAAAGAAAGTATTTCAACAGGGGAACAGGATAGAGAGGGCCTGGCCTGGGAGGGGCTTCTTTGGATAAGGCTCAGGGGTGGCCCTTCTGAGAAGGTGACCATTTAAGTGGACGCCAGAAGCCAGCCACATGTAGAGCTCAAGGAAGTGATGAGGGAACAGAAGGACAGCTGAGGACAAAGCAGAAACTGACACCCTGCACCCCCCCCCCCCCCCACGGGATGTATGTGACATTCCTCAGGCACTCCTGGCTGCCCTAAAGGACAAAGAAATAGTTAACCTATAGATACCACAATCCTGCAAGACTTAAGTCGCCCTCAGTTTATAAATGTCTTAGCAGTTTACAAGAACAAAGCACTTTTATCAATAACCTAGCTTCTGGAAGGGAATGTAGATACAATTAAATGTCCTTATAATCTGTAGGAAGTTCCCAACTATCTTCATGTTAATGCCTTGCTAGAGGGAAAAACAACCTTAACTTGACAATGGCAAGGCCTCTGGTATCTTGTGAATCTTCTTTAACATATGAAAGTATTTCCTCAACCTCCCTTTTTCCTTTCCTCCCCCAACCCCATGGTATATAATCAGCCACCCCTCACAACCCAGGGCAGCAGCTCTTTCTGCCCACGGGTCCTGTCCCCGTGCTTTAATAAACCACCAATTTTGCACCAAAGATGCCTCAAGAATTCTTTCTTGGTCGTCGGTTCCGGACTCCACCCCATTGAACCTCACGTATATCCCCGACCTCATCAGAAGAACCATCCAGGCTAAGGGAGGAGCCAGTGCAAGAAGGAAGGAAAATCATTTGGTGGGGCAGGGGTAAGGGGGAGAAGATGAGGTTGGAGAGAGAGGCTGAGGGACTGAGAGAAAGACCCAGATCCTGCAGGCTCCCGGAACAGTGGGGAGGAGCCCAATTTCAGTCTAAAGCTCTAAGCAGCAGCTCTGGAGTAGCTTAAGCAGGGGAGTGACGGGCCCCATTCACATTTTAGAATGGATCTTTCTGACTGGGTATGAAGAGTGCATTTCAGAGAGCAAAAGCCCATGAAAGCTTCTATTCATCTTTCAAAGGCCAAAACAGACAAAGCCCCTAGCTGAGCCCTAGCAGGGGGTTGGTTCTACCCCCACCCCTCCCGAACTAACTCCTGGCCTTGGACTCTGAGAAGCCTTTTGGGATTCTGGTCTCATCAGCAGGCACCCCGCCCCCAGCACTTTCTTTCAAGCTGCGTTATCACTTCACACACACACACCCCCTTTTAGAGTGAGCTCTCTCTTCCTCTCCCTCTCTCAGCTAGTTGTGAAATACTCTGTGTGTAAAGGGTCACACTCCTTCATAAAGCCCTCGCGGCGTCTGGCACATGGCCTCCCACACGGGAGAGACTCAAAGAACAATGGAAGAATGAAAGAAGGAAGGAAGTCTAAAAGGGAATATCGTTGTGTTCCCCCGGGAACACTGTGCATTAAGAGCCTTGGTTTAGACTCAGTCACAGCCATATTTTAATTTAAGCCCTGCCACCCACTAGCTGTGGGACTTTGGGCAAGTAAATCCACCTCTCTGAGCTGCATTTTCCTCTTCTGTAAAATCAGAATAACAGTGGGTACAGGGTCAGCTTTTTTTTTTCATAGAATTGTCTCAGGGAACTAAGGAGACAAAAGTAATATCAGTGGCCCTTCCCCTTCCCAAAAGTATACCTGCAGGGGAAGGACAGGGTCTGCACAATGCAAAACACGGACCCACAACTATATGATACCTGTCAGCGAGGTTCTGTCTTAAGTTTTTTTTTTTTTTTTTTTTTGACAAACATGTGTTGAGCGCTGACCACAAGCACCATTACAACCATCATCCCATTTGATCTGCTACAAACGTTTGGGGGAAAGCAACATCAAATGTGCTCCTGGGTGAGGGCTGAGTCTGGTCCTTGCCAGTGTGCCCCAGGCCCAAGACCCACCAATAGCCAGGCCATGGAAACAGACCCCAAGCCCCAGTCAACAACCCCTTCCCTGGAGACACTTCCTCTGTGGCACCCCTTCTAACAGAAGTCCGGAGACAAAGACATCTCCATCTCAGGATCTGCCTTTATCCATCATTTCCATCTAGAAGAACCTGTAGGCCACAAGCCCCATGAGCTGTGCCTTGAATTAATGACAGACAGAGACAGTGATGAGCCTGGGGGCTTCTTTGGATAAGTCTGGGGGAGGACAGGGTCAGCACAATCCGAAACATGGACTTGCAACTCCATCTGACGCCAGGAAGCACAAAGGAGTCTGGAGCCAAGGAGGAAGGAAGGAAGCCATGCACCTGCTACAAAGCTGAAGAAAAGCACTCATCCCTCAGTTGAAATCAACATTTCAATTCCTAAACCCTCAATCTGGCACAGTGGCTAAGGGCTTGGGATTTAGGTTCAAACAGACCCGGGATCAAATTCAGCTCTGCCACTTATTAGCCAGATCTTGGGCAAGTCAGGGAAGCTTCCTGAGCCTCAGTTTCCCCATCTGTAAACGGAAATGACATGTATTCAACACAGGTAAAGAGGTCAGTGCTATGCCTGGCACTCGGCAGACCCTTGTTTTCATGCATTTCATATTCACAGAGAGGGAGAGACTTGAATGGTTTCTGCCGAGGGAACTGCTTGTGCACGCCCCTGCAAAACCAGCAGAAATAAGCAGGAAGGTGCCATGGAGCACCCTTTGCATCCGCTAGATCTGTGAATATGCCCCTGTGTCTTTCTCCACTAACCATTTCATCATCTTCTGCAGTGTGGTTCACTTCTCTTTCCTCATTGCAAAAGGCCTTCTCGGATTGGGATTTCTCAAGCTACAGGTGAAGACGGTGGGTCAGATTGGAAGAAGAAATACAATCAAAGAATCATTGATCTTCAACTCAGGGGGCAGGCTCTTAGCTCTTTTTCCATATCTCCGTGAGGCTCATTCTGTAAGCCAAGGCAGGCACCCAGCAAAGACCACAAAAACTGGTATGAGAGCCCCAATCCAGCCATCCGTGGCTGCCTCCAGAGGGGGAGGAGGAACAGACAATAACAGTCAGTTACCCACCATTTTCCTCCTTCCCCGGCACGTCTCAGAGCCCAGCAGGCAGCTGATGATAAGTCAGTGGCATCTGACAGCCCATGGAAAGCTCCCTGTCTCTCGAGCTTCCAATCACCAGGTGTCTGAAGAGGCTGCGGGAGCAGTCAGCTTCTGCCCTCATTAAGAGCCCTTTGGTGGGCAGAAGAGATGATTGTTCCAGGAACTGCCAGGTTCATCAGCCGATGGAGGAGGAGGGGGACAGAAGCTCCCAGAGCTCTGACCTCCTGACCCACGCCAATACGGGCTCCTCATTTGCATCTCATTTGCATGGCATACTTAACAGGACTCCAGCTTCCACGCAGAGAAATCATTCTCTCATGCGCAGCGAGGCTCTGCCACCACGTTTGTGCAAATGATCCTGCAGGAGGCGAGCCCGCAAAGCCAGTCTGCACAACGGTATCTGCCCTCCAGGAAAACAAGACCTCAATCAGACCACAGTGATGAGGACAGATGTAGACGGCACTATTCCGGGATGCATGACCAACTAAATAAAGCCGTGGTTACCTCATGCGCAAGGCCAGACAGAGGGAAAATTCCAAATGTTTTCAAGAGACTTGTGTTAGAACGATTCAGGCTAATTGCATGCAAGTCTTGTACTATGAATGTCAAACTGCACCAGCATCACATAAATGAGCTGTCAGCAGCCTGGTCAGAGTTCCCACAGAAAAGAACCTGTTCCTTCTCTCAGAACAGGTGCTGTTTTGTTTGACTGATACACCACCTCCCTCCCTGGCAACAGTTTTCCATTTTATTTATGGGGTCCAAAAGCCTCAGGGTCCCCCATCCCCAGAGGATTACAGCATTGTCTTTCAGTGCAATGTGGGTGGCTAAGACCTCTACGTTAAGGCAGACTTGGGGTCCAATCCAACTCTGGCACTGATTCGCTGTGTGACCTTAGCCAAGTCACTTAACCTTTCAGAGCTTCCACCTCCTCCTCTATGGAATGGGGACAATATTAATCTATCTTAGAGGGATGAAATGACGTCATGCTTGTAAAAGTACTTGATACAACACCTGGAATCTCTCACAAAATACAAAGTCAAGAGATGCTGCCTAGAGTTGAGAAAATAAGAAATGGAGTTGTAAATATATAACTTAAAGGAGCTATGACAATTACTGGAGTCACAGTAATGGATTCCCATTGAACTAAGCATAAAAGACAAATTCCTTACATGGACTTACAAAGCCAGCAGCAGCAGCCTCCTTGTTCCCTCTGACCTCCTGTTTTGCTCCCCTTCCTTTGCCTCACTCTGCCCAGACACTTGAGCTTCCCTGCTATTTCCTCAAGCATGATGAGCACACTCATGCCACAGGACATTTGCACTGGCTGGTCCTCTACCTGGAATGCCTTTCTGCCAGGCAACTGCATGTCTCTTTCCTTCATCTCCTTCAAAAGTCTCCACTCAAATGTCCCCATTTCAGTGACTCTTTCCCCGCCACCATATCTAAATTTGCAAGCCTGATCCCCTCCCTCATACTTTCCACCTTCCTTTTCTGCTTTATTTTTCTCTTTAGTACTTACCATCTGGCATATTGTATATTTTACTTATTTACCTGTTTTGTTGTCTGTCTCACACACTACCACAGAGATCTAAGCACAGCCTGCAGACCAAATCCGGCCCACTGCCTGCTTCTGTAAATAAAGTTTTATTAGAACATACCCTCACCCATTAGTTTACATACTGTGGCCGCTGCATGGACCACCCCCAGAGACAGTGCTTACACCCCAGAGCCTGCTATTACTCAAACTAGCCAGTCCTCAGCCTGCTTACCCTGCCTCACCTGTTCCTTCCCACAGAAACCAAGAGAAAGTCTCCTGCCCACATCTCCCCCTCCAACTTCCCCCTTGGTATTCCTCTGTGTGGCCCTGCATGGGGCGGTGGCATGCTGTGCCACCTCCTCTTGGGAACCACGGATAACAAACTGCCCTTTCAATGACAATCACCTCCTCATCACACTGTCCTCACTATGCCTGAATACCAATAAAATCTACATTTTAAAACACAACAGAAACAGAAAGATGGGGGAAGGGGGCAGGGGAAATGGCACAGACCTAATACAAAGAACAGTGTCAACGAAGCTCCAAAAGACATTTGGCACAAGAGTGACGGGATAGGGAAAAAGCTCTCCACACAGCCGTAGAGCAAAGGGCCACATCCAAGAAGATGAGATGCATTTGGCCCATCCTCGCGTCTGGAAAAAACCAAAAACCTGCACAAGGACACAGCGAACGTAGGCTAAGCAGCACCTGGTGTGGTAGGCGTGAGAGGTCTGATGGGCTGCAAACCCATGATAAATCAGCAGTGTGAGGTGGCTGGCCTTAGCCCAAACCCCCCAGGAAGAAGAATGTCATCTCAGGATGCGGAAAGAGAATTTTGTTGTCTAGAACGGTGTTTTTCAAATGATGGGTCATGACACATTTGTCCATGGTCAGTGAAATCAATGCAGAGAGTCGAGGCCATTTTTCTTAAAGGATTTCTTAGAGGACGGAAAACAGAAGAGAACAGACTGGAAGGCTGCAGAAGGAAAGAGACTGCATCAGCGTGCCGAGCTGGCAGAAACAGAGGTGAGTATAACTTCCTGACAGCTGGGTTTCGGGATATGTAAAGCCACAGAGCGGGTCACGATCCAGAAAGTTTTAAAGCTCCGGGTTTGGAGCAGGGAAGGTGACCACCACTCTCTCCTCCGCAGCACGTGGAGGAGTCTCCTTCCCACTGGGCTTGATGAGGAAGCGCTTCTGGTTGGAGAAGAGCGATGTGGGAGGAGCTCGGGCTCTGCACTGGCAACAGGACATACAGCTACATCACGTGATGTTCCTTCCAGGTTGTGGGTTCTAGGTTAGGCATTAGCAAATGGCTGATGGAGCTGGGGAAGCTGCACCTGGGAGGTGAAAGATTCTGGGGGCACCTAAGAACCGTCTGCAGATGAGTTCCTAGCTATAGGCATACTTGTCCCGGAGAAGCCAGGGATGAAACAAGGAGAAGCTTCACCAAGTTCATTACTATCTGTTTTGGCAACTCTCTCGGTAGGGCTTCTTGGAGGCCCCACCAACTCCACCCCATCCACCTGTGCAGTGGGCCTTCCCCCAGCTCTTCTGACTCCCCCTTCCAGATCCTCCTGTCCCCAGCTTCTCCAAGCTTGCATAAGATCTAATTCCTCCCGTAAATCCCTTGTTCCATGGTCCTCAGAGCGGCTCTGATTCCCTAAATAACCAGGGATTCGCAAGGCCAGGCATCCACAATGCTAGGTGGAAAGCAGCCATGAAGACCTGCCCCTCCCCTGTACTCAAAGCTCTCGGTAGCCTGATGTTTCCCAGTGTAACCTGAACACCCCGTGAACACCTTTTTATTTTTAAGTGAGAATGCTTTCTCAAGATGCTGCTGTGAACTTGATTCTATCCCTCTCCCTCCCACCTTCTGGATGCCCTCAATTCCAGCCAGCTTGAGCTGACCCAGAGCACTCAGGAAGGGGAACAGGGGGTAATTCGTGGTTAGGAGCACAGGCCCTGGAATCACACGGCCCAGGATTTCAATTCTAGATCTGCCACTTCATGACTAGGAGATTTTAACCTCTCCAACATGCAGCTTCTTCCCCCTGAAAAATGGGGGTAAAACTTCAAAGGTTCAAGGTGAACATTACTTGAGATGGTCCCCTTAAAACACCCGGCATAAAGCGGCCAGGTGGCTTAGTCGGTTAAGCAGCTGACTCTTGGTTTCGGCTCAGGTCATGATCTCAGGGTCTCAGGATCGAAGCCCATATCTGGCTCCATGCTCAACACAGCGTCTGCTTGCGATTCTCTCCCTCCCTCTCCCTCTGCCCCTCCCCCGGCTTGCACACACATGCATGCCCGCACTCACTCTCTCTCTCTCAAATAAATAAATCTTAAAAAAAAAAAACAAACCAACAAAGAACACCTGGCATATAGTTAAATGCTCGGTAAATGCTGGCTCCATGTGTGATTGGAACAGTGTGTCTTCAGGTGGCAGATCTACAAATCAGGCAAACCTCAGGTGGGTAGATACCATCTCTCAGGCCATTTTAGGTAGAAGCAAACGTCTCGTAAAGATTCGGCTTAGGTGCTGTAAGTTTCCAGGATACACCATGCCAGGGAGGGAGGTAACAAGAGAAATCACAACAGCTGACAAGTATCAGGGCTGCCTCTGACCAAAGCTCTCTCCACCTGCCCATGAGAGGCAGGGTTTCCAAAAAGCTGGACTTCTCCCCCAGGAAACCATGTCCTGACACAGCCACTTTGGAAGGAAATAAAAACGCCAACAAACAGGAAACTCTAAATTTGGCAAATCCAGCAAAGATCAGTGAGGAAACTCAGAAAGGGCTGGATGACCATGCCATTCAGAATGAGAGCAAATACTTCCGGCACCCGGAGTACATACCAGGTAGTGTTCTGAACACTTTACACACACTGCCTGTGGGATTCTCACAACGACCCCAGGAGTGGGCACTCTCACCACCTCCACTTGTCCTCCTGAGCTATCCAGGTACTCCTTACCTGCCAGCAGGAAGAGTGGCCAGCACCAAATTCCCCCAGCCTCAGGCCCTACCACCGTGGAGGCTCAGAATGAAGGCCTTTTCCATTTGACCACCTCTCACGACCGAGGCATGTCGCCCGTCTCTTGGGCACGTCTTGGCCGCTGCAGTCTGCCTCCGAAAAGACAGACCACCTTGAAGAAGTGGCCTCATCCCCAGGCTCACAGTCCTGAAAACACTGGCTCTCATAGGAGAAAAGCTGGCGAACAGCAGCATTGGGAAAACGGAACCGTATGAAGCAAAATCCCCACCAGCACAAGGCAGCAGCCGGGTCTCGCGCCTCCACTTCCTCTTCTGTAGAATGGCAAGACGTGCGCTCACAGCTGAGGCTGTGAGTCGGATTCAGTAAGGGACGCCTGGAGAGCTCACGGCACGAGCACGTGTTTCAGAAAAGGAAGCTGCTGCTAATGTTGTCCACCATCTCCCCCCGCCAGTGCGGGACAGAGGCCGGAGAGACTGGACCAAGTCCCAGCCCCACCTCTTCCCAGCCATGCAACTTGGGCAAGTTAGTTGAACCTCTCTATCTGTGCCTTGGTTTCCCTGTCTGTAAAATGGAGATGATATTAGCAACTACTTCACAGGGTCAGTGATGGGATGTTAGATGAAGGGGAGAGGGCTTACTTAGCCTGGGGCCTGGCACTTATCATCCTAGTATTGTTGCTACTCTGGTTCTTTTTTT
Source organism: Ursus arctos (assembly GCF_023065955.2). Classification (NCBI taxonomy): domain Eukaryota; kingdom Metazoa; phylum Chordata; class Mammalia; order Carnivora; family Ursidae; genus Ursus; species Ursus arctos. The sequence goes on along the minus strand of NW_026622874.1, from coordinate 83,729,783 downwards.
TTTTTTTTTTTTTAAATATTTTATTTATTTATTTGACAGAGATAGAGACAGCCAGCGAGAGAGGGAACACAAGCAGGGGGAGTGGGAGAGGAAGAAGCAGGCTCATAGCAGAGGAGCCTGATGTGGGGCTCGATCCCAGAACAACGGGATCACGCCCTGAGCCGAAGGCAGACGCTTAACCACTGTGCCACCCAGGCGCCCCTGCTACTCTGGTTCTTGTCGCTGTAGCAGAAGGAAAGAACCCCAGACAGACAGATGGGCTGCTCAAGACCGTGAACAGCATTCCCCTGTGGCCTTTTCTGCCCGAGATGGCCAGCCCAGCACCTGGGTCATATGCTCACCCATTAAGTGTCAACTGTCAGCCCTCCTCTCTGCCCTCACCCTCTATCCTGTACAGGGCCACCTCCTCCAGGGGGCCCTCTGGGATGCCTCTGGCCCATACTGCTCCCTCCCTCATCGAAACTACAATTGCAAGAAAGATTTGGACCCCGTAAAAGCAACAGGCAGAAGATGAACAGGTCTTTCCCACCGCCTCACTGCTGACCCATGCCCTCAGGGAATCGCCAGCGTTGAACCCCCTCCTGCCTCTCTCCCTCTGCCATGCTGGCTGTGTCTCTGTTCTAACACCTTCATAGCCTTAAACCACTTCTTTCCAATGGATGTCCGGATGTGCTGGAATCCGAATGACCGAATGACGGATGCTGCGTGCAAATCCTGCCTTCCCCATCTGCTGACTGGGTGCCCAGAGGCTTCGACTCTTTAAGGTTCTGTTTCCTCTTTTGCAAAAATGAGGAAAATAAAATGACTGCACTCATAGAGTGTTCTGGGGACTGAACACAGTGACCTTGCGTGGCACCCCACAAATACTCCTGGGATCTAAGTCCCCGCTGCATTTAGAAACAAGCCCCAAACCCCTCTAGACTCACAAGTCCTCCCTGGCCCCCCTGCAGCTTCCCCCCACCCCCATCACCAGGCTCCAGCCACGCCACTTCCTGTCAGTCCCCAGGATGCATAAGCTGCCTCCCTCCCCCAGGCCTTTGCCTGTGCCGTCCCTCTGCCTGGCATGCTCCTCCCCTGGATTTTAGGAGCTGGCTCCCTCCTGCTCATCATTCAGGTCCCAACCAAAAGCCATCATCTCTGCCGATGACCCACAGGCCACCCCCAATCACAACACTCCGCTGGTGTTTCTCCCTTTCGGGCCTTTCGCGCTGTCTGAAAATATTTTGTCGGCTTTCGTGTTCCTCTCGATCATCAGATAGAACGCAGGGGCCATGAGAGCTGGGACCTGTCTTCTGCACAACAGTAAACAGTGCCCACACACCGGAGGCACCCAACGAATATCTGGGAGAAGTAGGGGAGCGAGGATTCGAACCCAGGCCTGACTCCAAAGCCCTTGCTCCAAAGCCAGACTATCCTGGCCCCTAATTACTACAGACTTGCAGCAAGTTACTGAGAAAAGCAGGCGAGAGGCTGGTGACTGGACAGCTGGGGATGCCTCCTCCCTCTGGTGGTGAGAGACAAAGGCAAAGCAGGGAGGGAAGGTTCTGGATCATTTTCCACAAGTGGCTCAGACCAGGCGTTCACCCCTCATGAGGTCTATCCCCAGGCACGCAGGTAGGTTCAGGCCACTGATGGGTGGGGATTGAGGCCTCTCAGGTCGGACACCAAAGCCTCTGAAAGGTCATGGCCAAGGTGAGGCTGGATGTCACAAACCATCCCAGGCACACGCACCTGCGGCCGCCGGGCAGGAGCCGAGCACGGCTAATGCCTGCCATCTAGTGGACAAGACACATTCCCCTGTTTCCTGGTGATTGAGCAAGGCTTATGGAATTTTACTTTATTTCTGAGAGAGAGAAAAAGAGAGAGAGAGCAAGTGGGGGAGGGGAAGAACAGAGGGAGAGAGAGAATCTTAAGCAGACTCCATGCCCAAAGTGGAGCCTCATGCAGGGCTCAATCTCACAACCCTGGGATCACGACCTGAGCCAAAATCAAGAATCAGACGCTTAACAGACTGAGCCACCCAGGCGCCCCAAGGGTTATGGAATCTTAAAGTGCATACAGATCACCTGAGATTTTACTGAAATGCAGATTCTGATTCAAGGCCTGGCTGGAACATGAGGCCCTGCATTTCCAACCAGCTCCCTGGGGTGATGCTGCTGCCACTGGTCTACAGACCACACCTGGGAGCAGCCGGTGCCTTGCAATTCCCGAAGTGTGAACACCCCCAGATGCAACTCCGAGGCCTGGGGTGGCCACACTATGGGAAAGAGAATCAGAAGGCACCACAGAAGCACAAGTTTTTGAAGTCAGAGCAGTCACACCTGGAGGCAGGGGGGCAGGGGTGGGCTGTCAGTGTGGGCTGCCAGGCAAGAAGAAGAGAGAGGACACACTTCCCGGGACCTGAGTAGGCAGACGCTCTTAACAAGGGCTGCAAGGAGGCGTCCAAGGGCCGATGCCGTGAGGGTCAGCGATCAGGCCCAGCCTGCAGGATGAATGCTAGGCAAGACCCACACTAGTGACCATGAAAACCCAGAAACGCCTGGGCCCAGCTCTGCCCAAGTGGAGTCCCACCCAACAGTCCACGCCAAAGCCTCTGGCATCAGCCACTTAATTTTCAATGCTCTTGTCACTGGAGAATTTCATTTGAATTCATATTTCCTATTCAGAGATTCTTCTGTTTTTATTTTATGTTCGAAAAATTACAAAAGTGATTATGTTTATTGCAACCCGAGAAACAGTTCCTAGGACATATAAAGAGCCCCCTTCTCCACCCCAGTCTCTCTCCACTCCCACTTTCCAATCCTTCTGCGATCCCAATGTTTACAGCCTGGTTTGTACCCTTCCACACCTTTCTTCCCACCCTTATAAAAATACACAAACATCACTTCACACATAGGAAGTGTCTGTTGCGGTTGCTTATTTCTTCGAAATGAGATCATACCAAATATATTTTTATGCAACTTAATCCTGTCACATCAAAGATGTTCCTCCAGGTCAAGGGTTGGCAAATGTTTCTGGTAAGGCCCAGAAAGTAAATATTTTAGGTTTTACAGACCATACAGCTCTGCCACAGCCACTCAGTGAGCTCACTATTGTATCACCCAAGGGGCCATAGTTGATTTGCAAATGAATGTGGCTGTGTTCCAATAAAACTTTATTTACAAAAGCAGGCAGGGGGCCAGATTTGGTCCCCAGACCATAGTTTGCCAACACTGCTCCAGGTTAACAGCTGTAGCTCTAACTTATTTTTAATTATTAACTAACCTACTTTTAATTACTTAGAATGTTTAATAAAAGTGTAATATGAAGAATAATATACGATAGGAAAGCATACGAATCATTAATTGTAGTTTGTGGAAAACATGTGTGTTACTAGCTCTCAAATCCAAAAAAAACAGAATACAACCAGCTCCACAGAAGCCCCACACACCCATTTTAATTCACTATTTTCAACAACCGCATGATAGCTCATAAACAGATGCACCCTAGTTAGGCTGATTCCAATTCTTTGCCACCACAAACAGAGTATCAATACACATGCTTGTTCTGGACTTTGTTTCCTTACATGCTGGTGTTTTATTTCAGTAACACAGAAATGAGAAATCTGACAATCCAAGTGTACAGATATATACATTTTAACAGATGTCGCTGGACCACTTCCCGAAAGGCAGTGACAAGTCAAAGTCTCGCAGGTCCTGGCCATGCCCTCCTTGGACACAATTCAGCAGGCATTTAGGGACAGTAACTGCACACCCAGCCTATCCTGAGGCTTGGGGGCCTCGGACCGTGGTCTGGGCTTGATCATTCTGATCAGAGTAAATATTCAGGGAAGAGGACGAGGAACACTGAGTAGAAAGAGTCTGGCCCCCTCCGTCTCAAAACAACTCCGTCTTCTTGAGTGTCCAGGACACCCACCAACCACCTCACCAGCCACAGGGCTTCAACGGAAGGGTGGCCAAGGAGCCCCCAACCTCACCGGTGTGCAAACAACGATCTAAGCTGCACTGAGAAAAACAGAGCTGCGCAGACAGGGATATGATTGAACTCAACTTCTTCGTTACCGAAACAACGCAGAGCAACAGAACAGAGGTGTCTTGCCGAGTTTGTTTTGAGGGAATTGGCTTTCTAGTGAGGACACAATGAAGTGTTTTCAACACACCTATTTTGCTGCACTACAGTTTCTCCAAACAGAAGATCCAACAACGATTAAGTACAAGGTGGTCTAAGGGATCAGAGGTGCCCTGGCGCCTCCTTCCCGCAGCTCCTGTGGGGGGGGGGTGGATGTGGGGTGTGGGGAGCCTGCATGTCTGTCCACACTGGGCATTCTTTTGAGCATAGATGGTGTTCACAGCTTTTACCAGACCCTCAGTGACGGCTGTGACATCAAAATAGAGGATTAACTTGATGGGGCTTGAGGTGACAAAGTAGAATGCTTTTGTCAAAACTCAGCCATCACACACTGAAGATGTGTATGCTTCACTGTTTGTAAATTTTATCTCAAACATAAAACAAAAACAAAAACTGTAAATAAGTGTTGTATTCTAGCTGATGATGTGCGTGCTTAAGTGTTTAGGGGGAACTGAACTGATGGCTTCAGTTTGCTTTGATATGTGCCAAAAAGAAGACGGACTGACGGATGGCGAGTAAGGGGGATGGTTAGTAATTGAGCAAGTGTGGTAGAATGTTAACGGCACGTTCTAGCGTTCCCTGTAAAACCCTTTCAGCTTTGTTGTATGTTGGACATTTCTCAAATAGGACATTTTGGGGGAAAAATACTAACTGGTAATGCATAAGGGAGGGGGAAATCCACAAGAGCTGGATTCTATCCCTGTTCCATGATGTATGGCTTTGAGGAGTGACCTCCTTTCCTGGGCCTCAGTGACTCGGCTGTTTCACAGGGGTAAGGAAGAGGGGGCTGAGTTGTTCTCTGTGATGCCTTCCATTACGGACAGTGATGATGCTGTGGTTTCATTTCATTCTGCAAAACTTGGACATCTTTGCAAAGAGCCTTTGGGGAGGAAAGGCTTTGAAGGCAGAGACTGCCCCCTAGTGGGCCCAAGTAGCTTAATTTATGATCCTCTTCTATCCTTGCCATTGATGCATGGCTGGGTCATACTTTGCAATATTATTCCACCTGTATTTTTTTTCTCTACATTTTCCTTTTCCTCCCCTCTTCTCTTTCCCTTTCAAGCAGACAGCCATCTCAGTGGAAGTAGGTGGCAGTGCAAAAATCAGAAATAGCCTTCAGGTCATTTTTGCACTGTGTTCCAAACTCCCAAACTTCAGAGGTTTTAAAGAGAAGATCACATTCACGAAGGGGATTTATGGGCACAGAGTGTCTTGAAAAAGGTTTTGACGGGGAGTGGATTTTAGCTTGACAAGAATGAGATTCCCTGTGGCTAGCAGAAGGAGGAAAGGTGCAGAAAGATCCCAGGGGTTCCCAGGCACTGGCAAGGTTGTGATGTTCATCCAAATAAAGAGACCTGTTTCACCCCCTGCTGTAACTCAAGGGTCTAGAACATGCTCAATGAAAAGTGGAGACTCAATATTGTTAATGAACAAGAGAATGACTGGGAGACGGAGTGAATGGATTCTAGAGGAGTCTGTAGCCCGAATGTAGGGAAAGGAAGCCACACTCAACAGCTCGGTCTCCTACACCCCCCTCTTGTCACCTGGCAACGCAATGATCTATGCCTATCTCTCCCACTAGGCTGTGAGCTCCCTGAGGATGGAGACTAGATCTCACTGGGCATTGGATCCAAGCTGGTGCTCAGGCCCTCCCTGAATGAATGAATGAATGAATGAATGAATGAATGAATGAACATCTATGCTTACTGAGCTCATCTCATCTTTCTGTGTTATAACACGCTACCTTTCTCACACTGTAAACACCTAATCCCTCCAAACCAGCCCAGCATGTCCCACCTCACCCCTCAGGGTACAGCACACACCCAGGTCCGCCCTCTGCTCTTCTGGTCAAGTCCTGCCATATTGGTTTTAGAAGAAAGATACCCAAGTGGAATATCAAGGTGAAGGGCCCCCATGGTTTTCTTATACTCTTTTCCCCTTGTTAGAGTCCCCATGATGCCAAAACCTTCTCTACCCTGAAACAGTTCTTTAAATGACAAGAGAGTTTTCTGTGAGCCTTCAACATCCATTTCCTTTCTCCAAAGAGTGCTTTCAGAACCTCTTTTGGAATCTGGTATACAGGTAGATGTGATCTCAACCTTCCCCAACAGCCTGTAGAGAATGTATGTCTCTTTGGTGCTCTTCTTTTCATGGGTGAATGTCAGCTCTTGGAAAGGATTAAAATACCGCAATATTGGGAGGACCTAAGTCTTCTGGGAGATACTTCCATCTAAGAAGGGTTTCACATGGGGCGCCTGGGTGGCTCAGTCCTTAAGCGTCTGCCTTCGGCTCAGGGCGTGATCCCGGCATTCTGGGATCGAGCCCCACATCAGGCTCCTCCGCTGGAAGCCTGCTTCTTCCTCTCCCACTCCCCCTGCTTGTGTTCCTTCTCTTGCTGGCTGTCTCTATCTCTGTCAAATAAATAAATACATAAAATCCTAAAAAAAAAAAAATAAGGGAGCGCCTGGGTGGCACAGTCGTTAAGCGTCTGCCTTCGGCTCAGGGCGTGATCCCGGCATTCTGGGGTCGAGGCCCACATGGGACTCTCTGCTCCGCTGGGAGCCTGCTTCTTCCTCTCCCACTCCCCCTGTTTGTGTTCCCTCTCTCACTGGATCTCTCTCTGTCAAATAAATAAATAAAATCTTAAAAAAAAATAATAAGAAGGGTTTTACAGAGCACAATATACAATGGTGAGAACACTGGACAGGAGTCCCGAAGACAAGGATAAAACAAAACTGCTCTTTCTGCTTTTCTTTCCAAACAGTCCCAATTTTTTTAAGATCCACTATGGATATGAATATGGATATGGTTAAGGATTTGCAGATGGCTGCAATGTAAGTGGGAATGTAAATAATGGGACACCAGTTGTTATGTTAATAGAGAGATACTGAATTGCAAGGGGGTTCATACGTGTAAGGACACGGGCTTTATAAACTCTAGGAGCACTGTACAACTTGCCTGTGGGCTTCCAACATTACATGGCCTGCTCCCACAATAACACTCGGCATCATGAGGTCCATATGGTTTCCTATTACTCTGTAAGTCCCACTGCTCTGGGTCTTGTCTGCATTATCCAGGGAATTGTGGTGGTCACGGCTCCGAAGAGTGAGTCCTGGTCTCAGTAATACGTGCAGTTTACCTGGGACCTGGTCCTTAAGAGTTTTTGTAAGGTCTCCTTCCTATAAGAATAAGCATGTGAAAAGGGTTATCTGCTGAACTTCAGCTCCTCACTTCAGGAAGCACTGATTAGGGGGTCATCTGGGAAGTCCCGGTATCCATCAGGACCCTCTGGTGGTCTATCACTCATACATACATCCACTGACGTCACAAATATTTAGTGATGTCCATCAGACAGGGTGCTGGGGAGAGTGTGAATCAAAGCAGACACTGTCCTGCTCTCACAGAGCTTCAAGCCCAGTGAGAGATAGAGACATAATCCACCCACCATAAAACCACAACCGACACAAGCTCAAGTTCAGGGTACCATGAGCATCTAGGCGGGAAGCTATGAGAAGCTTCCCTGATGGTGAAGGTGAGCTGAGGCCTGCAAGAAGGGGAAGAATGACCTGTGGGAAGAAGACAAGAGGGCAAAGATGAGCATTCCAGACTAAGGGAACAGAAGGTGCAGAGGTCCAAAGGTGAGGGGCAGCCTGGACAGGATGAAGGGTTAAAAGAAAAGCAGGAGAGACAGAGAATTGAGAATGAGACGGTCACATTAGATGTATCTGTCCTAAAGGCAATGAGAAGCCACTGATGGGTTTTTAAAAGAAGGGGAACTGATGGGATTTCCATTCTGATCTTGACTTGCAAGATCCCTGACAGTAGATAGAAAGCATGGATTTCAGGAGCCAAGGGAGACGAGGAAACCTTCAGATCTTCCAGAAGCACCTGTAACCTGTTGCCTTCTGGAGATGTTGGGATCTCCAAAGAGCAGGAGACAGTCAGAGGAAACAGAAAAGTGTCCTGGGCTGGTGATTGGAAAGTCCTAATACTGAACGTGCCTTTCCGGTCTGGACAAAGTGAGGTGCTCCGGCCTAGCACTGCTGGGGAGAGCTCTCTCCTCGCTATCAGTCTGAGATCAGGCAGAAGGGTCTGGAGTCCCAACCACAAAACCAGAAGGATGCTTGGGAGACTAGAGGGACATCCCAGTGTCCAAGACCCTCCACACTGGCCCCTCCAACCCCACCCCCCCCCCCAGCTGCTGTGAGTGTTGGCTATCAAGGGCTCACACAGTTGCCCTGTGTCCAGACAGTTGCCCTGGGCCACACAGAAGCCACCTAGCCTGGGGGGGCGGGTAACACCATCCTCCCACCTCCAACCCCAGCAGACTACAGCAAAGACCAACTGTCCAGTAAGCTCAGGCTACTAAGACAAAACACCAGAGACTAGGTGACTTAAACAACAAACATTTATTTCTCAGAGTTCTGGAAGCTGGGAAGTCCCAAATCAGGTTCCCAGTGACAGCCCTCTTTCTGGCTTGTAGACAACCACCTTCTTGCTGTGCCCCCATATGATGCGGAGAGGGAAATCTATTTCTCTTCCTCTTCTTATAAAGCCACTCATCTCATCAGAGAACCTCACCAGTTTGACTTCAGCAACTCCTAATTACCTCCAGAGGGCCCCATCTCCAAACACTATCCCATTGGGCCAGAGCTTCAACATCCAAATGGTTGGGGTGGGAGTGGCGGGGGAGACACACCGCAGTCCATAGCACTTCCCGACCCTGAGAGGCCAGCTCCCTGCAGGAGGCCAAAGCTAGTCTTCCAGGGAGACCATTCTCTTGCTTCGCTTTTCTTGCTCGGCCCTCACTCCCCTTCCCCCACGAGCAGCCTCAATAAATCACTCGAACGAAAATCTCCATCTCGGCTCTATTTTTAGAGAACTGTGGTCAGAGTATCAGGTTCTCCTACTGTCAGACAAGCAACAAGCCCACGCCCAGGACTGATTGCCCCAGGCACGGGGAAGGGGCTGCAGCAGGCCACCGTGACCTGCCGTTAGGAGACCTCAGTGCTCACCCCCGCTCTGCACGTGACACCAGGCAAATCATCCAGCCTTGCTGAGTCTTGGGCTCCTCTTTCATAGGACAGCAACAATACTGCCTCTCCATTGAATGGCCCGGTATCAAAGCGCTTGGAAAACCACAACTATGAAAACTTTGGTAGGTAATCCATCAAGGCTCTCAGAACCCTGAGCATGCAGATATTCTGCCCCTAATTCTAAGGGAGCCCCAACTTCCCTCCCTTTCCCTTGTCATGGGTTGAACTGTGTCCCCCAAAGAAGATATATTCATATCCCAAACCCAGGACATAGGAATGTGACCTTATTTGGAAATGAGAGCTTTGTGAATGTAGTTAAGTTAAGATGAGGTCATACTAGATTACAGTCGCTATAATCCAATGACTGGTGTCCTTATAAGACGAAACTTGGACACAGAGACACACAAGGAAGAATGCCATGCAATGATGAAGGCAGAGCCTGGGACGATGTAACCCCAAGCCACAGAACACCAAAGATTGATGGAAACTACAAGAAACGAAGAGCGAGGCATGGAACAGACTCTCCCTCAGAGCATTCCAGAGCAAACCAACTCTGCTGACACTTCCAGTTCAGACTCCTAACCTCCAGAAGTGTTACAGAGTAAAGTCCTGCTATTCCAAGCTGCCCAGTTTGTGGCATTTCGGTACAACAGCCCTGGGAGATCGTACACCCCCGGTTCGTAGGCACATAGCGGGATTGACAGAGAACCATCAGCTTGTGATCAAGATACGCCCGAGCAGATTTGCAAGTAAGGGGGAAGACTCTGACCTTGAATTTGAAGAGATGTTGTACTGCACCACATCAGAAAAAGACTCCCCAAGAAATACCCATAAGAGGTAACCTAGCTAAACCACAAAGGAAATAAATAAGGTGGGGGGGGAGGGGGACCAAGCTAAAAAGTAACCTAGTATATCATACCTAGTCTAACAGACCTAGGTGATGAAGTGTGTGGCTTTCTAAGCCTATTTCCGGATGAGTAGAATGATAATACTACTACTTAGCGCATGAGAGTTGCTCAAAAACTTTAAACAAGACATTGCCTGTAAGGGCTTTGCACGGTGACTGACACATTTTTAGAAACTCCAATGTTAGCTACTGCTTTATTATTGTTTTGTTACTAATGGTGTAAGTTCTTAGAAGCCTAACTTCCCTGAGCCTTAGCATCTTCATTCATAAATCAAACATAACGGATATTTCACAAGGTTATTGTGAAGATGAAAGAAATAACGTGGAAGGCTTTTTTACTGAAATACAATTGGCATAGAACGCTGTGTACGTTTACGTACAATGTGTTGATTTGACACACGTATATACTGCAATACGATTACTGCCAACGTCAGCCAGCACCTCTATCATACCACATGATTACCACTTCTTTTTTTGTGGTGAGAACAATGGCTGGACTTTGAGGGCATTATACTAAGTAAAGTTTCTGTATACGATGGGTGGGTTCCATAAATGTAGGCTGCCCCCTGTAACAGACCAGAGCCAGCACAGTTCCTAGAGAAGGACACTAGAGGGCAGCAGGGTCTCATTTTTGCCCCACCCCGGCACCAGGAAGCTAAGACAGTACAGCTAGGAAAACCCTCTTCTCCAGAGCCAGTGACTGCCTGCTTCTCCCTGGGGAGCCCGCAAACATCCCGATGGGAAGAAGTCAGCCACTTGCCTTTCTTTTGGAGGAAAAAACAATTCAATGGAATGCACGTTTCCGAAGAGCCCACTGGGTATCACAAACCTCAATTTAAAACGAGGGCTGTATTTTACAAGGATATTTTTCAACTTTTACATGGTGTAAGTGAAGCCTCTCCCTGCACAGGGCTTAACACATCAGAGCTGCCGAACCAGTTTGGGACCTCAGAAGTAGACCAAGTTTTGCAAAATCAATCTCTTCTGGCATCACTTTCTTAAGTTACCAAGTCATAAAACCTTGTATACTGATGCACTATAAATAATCTACAGTTTGTGTCACAAGCATTTGAGAAGAGAATTCCTCCAAAGTTTTAGTCCCGTTCTTGTCTGGTTCAGTGTGGGTTTTACTGTAGCTCTATGGCTGAGTATTTACGTAACCAGCAAAGCCAGGTTTCCACTTTGCTGGAGCTTTTGCACGTCAGAGCCAAGCATTTCTTGAATCCTCCGTTCCAGGAGCCGCAGACAGGCCTGCTCCTGTCTGCCCCTCATCCCCCTGCACCCCTCCCACCAGCTGTACTATCCTTCTTTCTTATTATTATATTTCAGAAGTGCAAAAAGTATACGGAATCATACAACAGGGACCCACATAGCCACCGTCAGGTTTAAGAAAGAAATTTTTCAAATACGCAGAAAGCCCCCAGCGACGCACACAGCAGCCCCCCTCCTGCCCAGGTTGTCACAATCCAGAATTTGGTGTTTGTCACCAAGATTATTCTTCCCACTGGGAAAGTTCGAGGAAGCACCCAGCATTCCTTCTTGGCCACCTTAACAAAGGACATAGACCTGCACACTCCACAGGTCCCGAGCAGACGCGGGCAAGGGAGAGGGAGAGAGGGGGAATGGGAACTTTCTGGGCTCCAGACAGCGCAGGTGCCTGCAGCAGGGAGGGACTGTGATGGGGCAGGGGGTTGGGAGGCAGGGTCACACAGTCCCTTGCCGCCCCCCCTGCCCTGCTGATTGCTCCACCAGCTTCCCCTCCTCCAACACACTGGTCGACCCGCAAAGCCGGTGCCGGAGCCCCTGCGCCACCTACCGACTACGATGAGGACTTCCCTCTCGATGTGGGCCTGGATGTAGATGCGGCCGCGGCGCTCCGTGTGGTCTGTGCCGCACAGGCTGGGGACGTTCATCACGCAGCGCTTGTGCACGTTCATCATGCAGGCTGCGAGGGCAGAAAGGGGCGCGGCTCAGGCTGGGCCCCTCGAGCCCGGTCTCATCTGAAGGGCTCCTCCAACCCCTTCCCCCCAGGCCCAGATGGACAGAGGAGGTGGGACTTGTCCGTCCTCCCTGAAGCCCCAGGGTGCATCCTAGGCCGGAACTCTGCGTACCCCGAAGGGCTCTGAAGCCAGCATTGCAACCGTCAGTGCCGCTAGATTTGAGGGGGGTGAGGCTCATCGCTCAGCAAAGGACAACTGGACGCACACCAGCCCACCCAGGACTTGGGAGTATGTGCTGTGGACCTGGACCCCCAAACCACGAGGAAGCAGCCCAGCTACCAAAGGCCGGCACTGAGCAAATGTACTTACTGTCACACTTCATCCCCTGGTGGATGAGTCCATACAGCAGTGACCCACAGTGGTCACAAAACGTGGGGCTGGAGTACGTGTGGATCTTAAACTTGTGTTTGCTCCGGGGGTCCTAAGGCCAAGAGAAACAAACAAAAGAGACCAGTGTCAGTGTGGCAAGCCAGACTCACAGGGCTTGGAGTATCACTGGAGAACTCACCAAGGACCGTACCTGGCCCCAGAGTTCCTCACACCTGTCAGGCCCATCACTGGTATTCTTCGCCCAGACGTGCATTTGATAAATAGCGGCTGACTGAGCGAATGACTCTGACAGCAGCTGGCGCCCGCTGCAGCCCCAGCCCGTTCCCTGTGCCGCTAGGCCTCCATCCGAGAGCCCAACCTCCTGACTCCTGCCTGCAGCAAGGACTCCAGAGACAGCTGCTAAACAGGTCCCGTTGTTCCTATTTCTTCCCTCTTTATCCTCTCTGAGCATGTTCTGGAGGGTTCTGGAGTGATCTAAAACCCGAGTCTGAGCTTAAACCTCCCCGCTTAAAGGCCATTTGCTAGTACCTCATCCGCTACAGAACAGAGTTCAAGGGCCAATGAACAGTCCGCAGGTTGTGGCAGAGATAGTTTTTCCAACAATACCCATTCTTTCCTTTAATAATAGAACCCTTGAGTTTCAGCAGAGCATGTGGCCACCCAATGAGAGGCTACATTTCCCAGCCTCCCTTGCAGGTTGGTGTGGCCATGTGATGAAGCTCTGGCCAGTGGGATAGGTGTGCTTCAGGGTCCTTCCCTTTAAAAGAATGTGCCCACCCTCCCCGGCCCCAAACACCTTGGACCCAAACCTGGAGACCTATCCTGAAAGGACAGAGCTACACTACTGGCCTTGGACTTCATCCCTTTGGGCAGACACCTGACAGAAAACCTACATTCTGTCTTGCCTAAGTCACTATACCTGGGGGCTATTTTTTACAGCAGCTTATACGGTTCCCTAACTAACAAACATGCCCTTCATAACCTGGCAGTGTAGTACAGAGTTTCAAGGTACAGACTTTGGAGCATTAACTATCTGGGTTCCTCTCAGCTGTATGACTTTGGGCAAGTTTCTTAATCTCTCTGTGCTTCGGTCTTCTTGTCTATAAAATGGAGGTAATGGCAATGCTACAAGCTTATTAGCCCACTGGGAAGGAAAATTGGATTCATCTGTGTGGAGATCAGAACCACCTGGCACCATATAAGCAGTATAAGCTCTTGCATTATTATTACATCTCCCTTATGATCTCAACTATATCTCCCCAAACACATACTATGTTCTCAGTGCACAGGACTCGTTCACACCCCCACATGCCCCTCTGGCTCCACATGTTGTTTTTCTCCCTCAAGAATTGCTCTTCTGTCACTGCGCTAAATACAGAGCTCCCTCTTCTCTTTTCCCAAAGCCAGCCTGAAAGTTGCTTTCTCTGTGAAACAATGTACAACAGAGGTTGAGAGCGTGGACCTGGGACGCCCCTCCAGGGCTGACCCGACACAACAGTCTTTGCTATATGCTACTCCTCTCTTCCCTCATTCGTTCAGCTTGTCACATGTTTACTTAAAACTGATATGCTAGTAACAGAAAATAAACAAGTGAAAATAGACACAATAAGTAGATATTATGTTATGTGCTATTAAAGGGCTAAGAGTTTTTCTTGAAATGTTCTCTCTATAAACTGTACTGAATTTTACTATATGCAAAAAAGGTGAATTTTCCCTGCATGAAAAGAATATCTCAATAAGCCTGACTAAAAAAATCTTCAGTTACTGAAGGCTTTGGGGGCGTTCACCTTAGAGCTGAGAAGTGAGTGCTTCCAAGGAAACACCTGCTCATGACCGGTATTGGCCTGTAGGGGGAGCTCAGAGCCTCTCTCACTCCGGGCTCCCCGCCAAGCAGGAGAGCAGATCTGGTTGGTCAGATTCCAAGGCACTGATTGGCTCCGCCTCAGAGGGTGGAGCCTGCACAAGTGCGGAAAGGTGCTCCTGCCATCTTTCTCTTTCTTTCCTGTGGCTCTCTCGCCCCCTGGAGGCTGCCGGCTTCAGATCCCATGGTCCAGCCCTGAGAGGGTTGGGGTGAGTGGCCTGGGCCAGCTCTGCTTCAAACACTGCGGCAAGTTCTCTTCTCTTCTTGGCTCTTGTGCACTCTCCTGGTTCCGATATGTGAACCTTACAGTATAGCCAAGAATTTGTTTTGATTATGGTTTAAATTTCCTTAGGCGTACATGGTATAGAAAAAGGGAGTCTCCAAGGACCTCATGAGCTTGACCCTGAGATTTGGGACAAAATCCCAGCTAATAATAAATGGCCTCTTTGCTGGGTTTCACTTTCCTCCACCAAACATCTCCTTGGGTTATCTCAGGGAGAAGGATTTGAGCATTTCTGACTAGATATGACCAAGAACCTTCTCGGCACCATCAAGTCTCTTCAACAAGAGGAGATGCCAAGTGGCACAAAGAATGGGAAGGTAAATGAAACATTTCCTGAGAGCTGCCCAGTGTACGCTGGATATCTCACAGACACTTTCTCCGGTCCTCATGATGTTCCATTTGGGAGGTGTTATTCATTCCCATCTTAGTGACAGTGAAATGGGTCCAAACTAGAGAGAGATTTTCCCCCAAGTCACCCAGCTGGCCCAGCGCTGAGCTGGGATTCACAGCCGGCTCTGCCTGACTCCGAAGGTGGAATGCTCCAAGCTTCTCTCCTTTTCTCTACTCCCTCCCCAACTTCATAAATGCCATTCTGTTCCAGACCAGCTACAATAGCACTTCCTTCCTTCCTTCACACATTCACCCAACATATGTTTACTGAGAGCCAGGGTCTTTGTAGGCATTGGGGATACAACTGTGAGCAAGGAGCCAGAATGCCTCATTTCACTGAATTCACAATTCTAAGGGCAGAGAGAAACAAATAAAACCCCCCACCAATATCCTGCCCTCCCAGATCTTCTCCATCATAGCATTTAAACCACTGTATTGTAATTCCATGTTTAATCTCATCCCTCCAATGTTCAGCTGCAAGCAACATAAGAGAATTCTGCTCCGGGCATATACTGTCCTTGGCATATAGAAGGTGCTCAATAAATGAGCAAGAGTTAGTATTTATTGAGCATTTATTCATCCAGGAACTCTTTTTCAGGGATGTACCACGCAGGCATTAACTCATTTAATCCTCATACCATCCCTAGGAAGTATGTACTTTACTACACCCATTTCACAGATGAGGACTGAGGGGTGCAGGGACTTGCCCTGGGCTCCCCGGCCTCAGCAAGCATAGCATTTTGCACAGTGGCTGGCACATAGGGAGAGACTTGTGAGTTCCAGTGGCAGCTGGGGGCTGTAATCATCGCTGCTGACCCCTGAGAGCCCCTGAGCCATGCATGTGCTGTTCCAGAAAATGACTTGGAGAGCACTGTGCAAGGCCAATCAGAGCCAGACAGGAGAAAGGAAGGCCTGCTGGGCATGTTGCACAGGAAGGTTTGTTTCTGGTTTATTTAGAGGCCCCTCCAACCTTGCTCCCCAGCCCAGGCTTTCAGGAGGGCTCAAGTTGTACCAGCCCCTGCCCCCAACCATCCCACCCAGACCAATCAGGTCATCCCCTGATCACTTCTGCCCTTCTCCCTCCTGCCACCTGGGAGCGCTTGGAATAAAGCCCCAGTCCCACAGCAGGGGCCCTATGACTCCGGGATCCTCAAGGAGAATCCTACAGAGTGCCTGCTCATGCCCAGTGCCACCTCTGAGATGGGTGGGTTTGCACTTTGAGACGGCCCACTCCCCCAGACACAGGTGACTGGTGCAGAGGCAGGCGCTTGGCTCAAATGACTCACATGTTTAGTGAACGGGACACAGGCAGTCAGGAACACAGGCAGCTCCAGGGCTGACGTGGCTCTTTTTTTACAGTGGGCTCCAAGGAACAGAGAGGAACAAAGACAACAGGCCACATGACCTGAGGGATGGAGCTCCTGGTTCCAGTCCCTCCGGGGCCTGGCATCCTGTCCTCCAATGCCATTCGACTCTTCCCGTGTCCTCTGTGTCCCCTGTGTCCTTCGTGCTTATGCCAATCCAAGCAGGCATCTGTTACCTGCAACCAGTGATGGGCATCAAGGTATTTCTAATCACTTTGGCTCAGCTACTGCCCACTGACCAATCAGAAAGAACTGCAGGTTTAGCTGTGCTGGGAGTTAACTCTTTGGTTGCCAGATCATGGAGAGGTAGGGGGTGGGGAGCTGGCAAGGGAAGAAGTAGACAAGTGGAAAGAGGAGGTTCAGAGGGCCTGGTGGCTATTTACCAATCAGTTTTAAAGTATTTCAGTGTTATCAGAACCGGTACAGTAGTGCCAATGCAACTGGGCTAGACATCAGCCTGGCCTTGAACGAAAATATATCCCCTCCCCAGCCTTGAGGCTGTGGCCCTTGACCAGCTCTGGGATGAGCCAGGGGATCCGTGCAACCTCTAAGTCAGAACTTTCCCCAGATCCCAAGCCAAACAGACTGGGTCCCCTCCAGTCTATTTATCACCCATCCCCATCCCTGGCCTGGGTCCTCCTTGGTGCTCAGAGGTCACAATCTGGAGCCCAGGGGCCATTATCAACTTTGCAAACATGCTAAATTTGCTCCATATGATGCTTCCTAAAATTGAAGTTAATTGACTACATTTAAAAATCATGAACTATCAGATAAAAAAGTAAAATTCTGGCTCCTTTGAACAATCGCAAGTTATGGCAACAATGGACACACGTCCCAGTGGGCTGAGCAGTGGTCATCCCTGCAGATAGGGACAAGGCTTCCAGTCCTCCGCTGTCCCTGCCACTCCCTACTGTCTCACACAGGCCTGCTTTTCCCCTCTCAGCCTGGTCCCTGTAGGAACGTGGGTTTATGACCTCTCTCAGACCCCCCATCCCCTCTCCCTTCAGTCCATTGACTGGGAACCCACCCCGTGTGAACACATCCCCTACCCTCCTGAATGAATTCATTTGGCTCAGGGTCAAATGCGTTCAGAAATAGGTTTAAAACTACAGCATCCCCACTCCAGGATCAGCCCTTGATTTCCATGGTCCCCGGTCATCTCTTCCACCCTAGGAATCACGTTTCCACAAGATCCTGGCATGGAATTCTCTCCCCACTAGTTCATTAGGTCGAGGTTCCATCACACTTTCTGCTAGGTGAGCCTGGATTCTAAGTTTCCTTCCACTTGGGATCCTGCTCCCAGAGACTGCTGAATCACAGGGACAAATAATAATGAAC
The DNA here is from genome assembly GCF_023065955.2 of Ursus arctos. NCBI lineage: Eukaryota > Metazoa > Chordata > Mammalia > Carnivora > Ursidae > Ursus > Ursus arctos. The sequence continues at coordinate 83,712,146 of NW_026622874.1, read as the reverse complement.
CATCGGACTGTTACTGCCACTGCGAATCGAACACAGACTACCTGCCAAGCATTGTGCGAAGTGTCCCATATCCCATCATTAACTCTCCATCATGGCCAAGGGGGGAAGAGTTATCATTACCCTGGTATTCCAGATGAGCCAGGTAGGCTTAGAGAAGTAATGTATTTAAGGCCTCAAAGCAAGAGAATGGGAGAGCCAGGACTGAAATCCAAGTTTGCCAGGCAGCTGAGTGAGGACATTTGCGTGTCACCTGGTTGCCTCCCTGCTCCTCAGCCTCCCAGAGGGTGTCCCACCTGACAGGGGGGTTACGGATGATGGCAACCTTCATCTCACACAAACACAGCACCATCCAGTGGCGGGCTGCTTGGGGATCCCTACCACCACCCGCAAGCCAGAGTCTTCACCATCAACACCCAACCCCCAGGCCCAAAGGACGGGCAGATCCCAGCTCAGCATCACTGGTTCATCACCTGACTCCAAGCACAAGCAGCTAAGGAGGAAGGAAGCACAGATCAGAAACCAAAAGGGAAAAAAAAAGTCTTTAAACATCTAAGTTACAGCCTAAAATAGCCTTTCTCGGTCTGAATGGGCTGTGTGGCTTTGTTCACCGGTGGGCTGAAATTTGGCTGAACTGAGGCAAAGCTGCAGGAAATTGGGAAACTGGATTGAAGCACAGAGGCCGAGAAAACACACACCAACAACATCAGTCAGAGGAGGAATAAAAGCGACCTGAAAATTTGGACTGTGTCATCCTTGGAATTTAGAGGCCACAAAAGCCCCCGAAGGCACATTTCCCAGGAGGCAGATGGGCCATGTAAAACTGAAGATCCCAGTTCGAAATACCACCAGAACACAGGGAAGGTTACAAACAGGGGCTCTGGAGTTAGCTGTGTGACCTCAGGCAAATGACTTAACCTCTCTGAGTCTCTGGTGCCTTGCGCACAGAGCAGAGATATAAAAACACTCACTACCCACTTCATGACCTGGTTTCATAGATTGGCTCCCAGCATAGTGCACCCCCCCACAGGAAGTACAAGCTCTTGATTTCATTATTCCGAAGAGAAAAAAATCCTCACAGTGACATTTCCCAAACGTCGGTCCTGAGCCGTCATCATTCTGCATGTCCGCATACTACCTATAATATGTACTTGCCGTTTTTCTTCAACTTAGCATACCCTTTACGTAAATAAACCTATTTTAAAATAAAACTCTGTAAGAGTGTGAACTCGTGGGATCAATGTGCAAATTATGTTTTTTTCTAATACACCTTAAAGTGAAAGAGCCAACTCCCAAAATAAAATTTTTAAGCGTGCATCCCCATCGTCTCCGTTGAGAAGCTGGGGAGACACATACATAAAATGCACATGCGGGTTGTTTGCTCCAGCATTATTTATAGCCGCAAAATATTTTAAATAAGCCAAGTGTCATAGGTAGGGAGCTGTTTAAATAAATCATAATATAGGTACTCGGCATGCTACACGGGTAGGGATACAGAAGAATGAGTCTTCTGCACGAATACGGAAAAACCTTACGGGCATATTTTTAAGTCAACCTGAAAAAGAAAAAACACCAACCAAGGTGCAGAAGAGTCTATGTTGCATGTTCCCTTTTGTGCGAGAAAGTGAGGTGGGCTAAGAAAGTATTCTAAATTACTCAAACCCACGTAAAGGAACTCTGGAAGGATACACTGTAAGAGAAGCTAATACAAGTGTTTATCCGTGGAGGCAGGAGGAAACAAAATGAACAGGGGGCAGGACTCCTCCACACATATCTTTGTATAGTTTTCATGAAGAGTAGAATATTTAAGGGTTTCTCTGGGCATCACGAAACAAATCTCACAGCAGGTACCACCACGCGCTGGGTAACACGACGGTCTGACCATACCCCAAACCACAAACAAAATACCAAAGCTGCCCAAGAGACAAAGAAGCAAGGCAGCCTTCCTGGGGATGGTGTGGACGGAGGTTTTGGGAACATGAAATGCGGATCATGTGAGAAGCTGTAATTACGCGCGCCCCGCAGTTGAAAGGGGGAGACTGTAATTTGGTGAAGATCTCTCGTTTTGTTCCTGGAGAAGCAAGTCAATAGAGCTCGTAACACTGTGTAAATGTTCGTGCCCGGTGACAGTTTGCTCAAGCGTTGGATACGCCTTGCCTTCTTCCAGCAACCGCCCCTTTGCAAATAAGTAATTGTTTGATTGGAAGGCCGTGCTTCTGTTGTGTAAACTTGGGGAGAATTTTAAATAGGATTTCCTGCATTAAGAGCTGCACTGGAGTCCATGTCAATATTAGGGGTTAATTAGCAGCTACGGTCAAACCTAACGCAGAGGGGCTCTGGAAGTGATTAGCTCTTTGATTCTGGGGCAAGTTCTTTAACCCTTTTAAGTGTTCGTTCCTTTGTCTGAAAGTGGGATAATAATAATAGTATCTAATTCCTGAGTTAATGAGAGTTCAGTGAATGAATGCATGGAAACTGCCTAGTAGTCCTTGGTGGAAATAAACATTACATACATGCTCACTGTTACCATTACTTTTCTATCTATACCCTTCATCTGTATTTAAATTCAAGTTTGTTTCTTTCTAAATGATTTGTAACACATTTCCTATATAATGATTAAGAATATGAATCATTCACCTAAGATACAGGCAGTAAATATTTTCCCAGTTTTTCATTTGCCTTTTAATTTTGTTGTTCTTTTTTCAACATATAATAAGGCGTGTGTGTGTATATTTAAATAAAGTGCCAATTTTTCCATTTTCCTTTACAGTCTGTGTCTCTGTTATATTTAGAAAGTCCTTCCCAGTATTTTCTTCAACATCTTACAGTTTCACTTTCTGCACCGAAATCCTTACTTCCCTTGGAATTCGGCTTAGCAGGAGCTCTGAGGAAAGACCTTCATTTTTTTCTTAATGTGTAGCCAGTTGTAACAACAAATGTATGGGAGGTATCTGCCCCCTGCTGACTTGAAATGCCTCTTTTATCATATAATCTCATGTATCCTTTGTTCACTTTTAAATTTGCTCTTATGCTCCACCGATTCTCTCTATCCCCACCTCGGTTCCATGCCACTTTAATACGCCATAGATTTATAACATCTGAGCATCTGAAAACATGCACTTTATACCCACCCACCGCTACCCCAGCATTATTGTCCACTTTGAAAATGTTCACGGTGATTCTCACCCACATAGATTTCCAGATTGTATTGGAAAGGCCAATCTTGGCCAACGCTACTTATTGTCCTTATAGAAAAACGCCCGCCTACAGCATCAGTCCAGTGGACAGTAGAGCATCTGACCTCAGACTTCCAGCCAGTGCGGAGTGAACTGAGGCCTGGTCAGTGGCATGTAGTTTATGGAGGAAGAACTGGGCCAATCAGAATTTAGAACAAGGGACAGTGCAGCATTGGGAGCTGGAGGTGAGCCAAGGGGGTGGTGGGTGAGCTGGGTGATGTCAAGTCAGGGCTAGCAGGGGACAAGCAGAGAGAGACAGAGAGCAAGAAGGAATGAATTCACACGTAATTTGAGTCCTTTATGTCTTTCCAGAAAACGTTTTTTTCTAAACTTTTCTTCATTGCCATTACGTTATTAAGCTAGTCTTCCTTTCCAGGATTTATATGCTTTTTCAACAAATGATCTCAATTCATTAGCTAAGTCAGTGGAGGGTGATGAGGCCACCACCCTTTACAGCAAGCATGCGAATCTCTCACAGGGATGTATTTCCAGGCTTCCAGGTGAGACTCACAGCTGAGGGGAGCCACGATTTTCTGGTGGGGGTGGGGATGTTGCATCACTCAGATTTCCACAGAATATTGGTGAGAAGCTCAGAACTAGCGATACTGGCCCAGCTCTCCTTGTGGCAACCATGGGCTGGATGTGAGTCCTGGCCATGCCCTTCAAGTGGGGCATATAGTCTGCGAGTCCCCACAGTCCCCACTCACTACTCGCTGGCCCTTGCAGGCACCTGGGTCACTCCTGCCGGACCCCAACCCTGACTGGTACAATCGAGGGAGACCACATGAAACAGCAGCTGCACACAAGCGTTGAGCTTCAGCGAGAAATGGAGACCCACTCTCGGGTAGAGGAGGGCGTCCTCATTCTCCCAGCGAACAGGAGTCACTTTCCTTCTTCCAGAAGGCTATGCGCATTTGCAAGGCAACTCCAACCCTAAGTGGCTTCAAGACATCAAGCATGCAAGTGACAGATTCAGCTCCAACTTGGTACCCGAGTCAGCAGAGCATGAGAAGCCCCACCCCTTCCAGCAGGTGAGGGGTTCCATCCACCAGGAAGAGGTGGTTTCGTAAGGTATTTAAAGGGTGAGGCTCCGGGCCAGGTGCCTGGATTCAAAAGCCAGCTCCACCTCCACCTGTCTGTGCCCTTGGCCATGTTGCTTAAAGGCTCCATACTTCGTGTTAACTTGGGATAACAATGATATCTATTTTCCGGGGATGGTCATGGGGTGTGAATTCCCTAAAACCTTTAAAAGAGTTGCCTGACACAGAGCAGGCACTCAGTAAATACCAGCTGTTATTATTAATTACTCATTATTGCCAGCCAGGGCATCCCTATGTCGACTGAGTTATAACTTGTCCCAGTAAACCCCATAGACATTCCCACCTCTTGAACTTCAATCTGGGTTTCCTGCACTGATTCCTTCCGCTCAAGCAAGAAGCCATTCATTTACTTATCCATTTATTCACCAAGTATTGGTCGAGTGTATCAGGTGCTGGGTGAGCAGAATCAGACACAGGGTCTGCTGTCATGGGCTCCCGGCCTCGTTCCGAGGAGATGGTAAACAAGCACAAACAAATGTACATTTCGGACTGCTGCAGAGAAGCTCCCGGTGCTTCCCGAGTTTTAGTGAGGGGCTCAGAGCTGGGCAGACAGATCTGGGAGGCTTTCCTGAGAAATGAAGTGTGAGCTAAGATCTGAAACTTGGACAGAAGGCACCTGGCTGGGACTCTGCCCCCTAGTCCACTGCGTGGGATCTCGCTTCAACCCAGGTAGACACCTGGCCGATGCCACCCCACTGCCACCTGCCTGGCTTCAAGCTCTGCCTCAGCCTCCATCCCCTGTCCTCAGCTTGGACCCTTCAGCCATGAGACCCCAGCCCCCGGGGGAAGGAATACAGTAGAGAGCTCAGGAGTCAGATTCTAAAGCTAGAGAGTCTGAATTCAATCCCAGCTCTGCTACTTCCTGGCCTTGAGCAAGTTACTTACACTATGTGAGCCTTGATCTTCCCACCTGTAAAATGGAGCCAAGAGCTATCATGTGGAGAAGAGTAGTATGCACTGCATGGCAAGGCTGCCCGGCATCGAATCCCAACTCAACAACTTCCTTGCTGTGTGACTTCGGGGAAGTTACCTAACCTCTCTGTGCTTCGGTGTCCTCATCTTGAACGTGGGAATGATGACAACAGCTCTGCTTTCTCAGGAAGAGTTAAGGAGTTAATATTTGTAAGAGAGTGCTCTGTAAATACTAGGTAAGTGTCTGTCGAATGTAATAAATGCTCCCGCTTTCTAGGTTTGTGAGGATTAATGAAGTCACGATTATACGTTGTGCTGTAGCACGGTGTCTGGACCCCATAAATGTTAACTTAAAATGAAAACTCCACCTGTGACCTTGGGCAAGTCACCCCACGCTCTGGTCTCAGTTCCCCCTTCAGAAAACAATGGGGTTAACAGGGCATTCCCCAGGGGGCCTTCAAGTTCTGACAACCTCAGGGTCTGGGCTCTTCACGGAGTCTGCCCCGCCTCTTCCTGTGGAGGTCGTCATGTGAATTCATCACTCAGAGCGTACAGCCATCTTTCAGGGACCAGTCACACTGTCACAGATCACAGCCTGGCGGTATAAATAAATCCTCCATCACCCACAACACACACACACATGCCTCCTTGCCCCTCGCTGCCCCTCCTCTCCCCACAGTGCCATTAGTCCACAGAGGGAGGAGCGCCCCTCTCTCCCTGCTGAGTGAGGGTTGCCCAAAAGCAAGACCAGGACACAAGGGTCACTCAAATCGCAAAGACGCTGTCAGTTTGATTTCTGGGTGTAGAGCGCAGTGCCCAGCTTCCTGACAGCTCCGTCTGCCCCAGAAGCCCTCGGCGTACCCAAGCCTGCATTTCAGAGGAAGCAGAAAGAACCTTCATGCAGAAGGACGTGAGGGAGGCTGCTAAAGCCAGTGCCTGCTGGGCCACCATCAGCACCTGGGACTCCGGGCACCACAAGACCATGGAGATGCTTACCCTAATGATCTTAACCACTAGAAATGAGGACCCTAACCATTAGGTCCACAGAGACCAGAAGCCTAGCTGAGGATCTGAGTTCCTCACGTACTGGCCCTCCATCCCTGACCAAGAACATCACTGGGATGCCATTCTGCTCCACAAACAGTTACGGGGGCTGTGATGTGCCTGGCGCGTGCCCACACATGATCCGTGTGCAGTGATCAAACAGCAGATACTGACTCCCCCTCCATCAGGGATTCATAGATTCCAGTGGGAGATAATAATTACAGATGCCCCTTGAATAACACGGGGGTTGGGGTTCCCCGCGTTGAAAATACACACATAACTTTTGACTCCCCAAACACTTACCTATGAATAGCCTACGGACCAAAAGCCTTACTGATAACATACACAGTTGATCAACACATATTTTATATGTTACATGTACTATACACTGTATTCTTACAATAAAGGAAGCTAGAGGAAATAAAATGTGATTTAAAAAAATCACAAGGAAGAGAAAATACATTTACGGTACTGAACTGCAAAAAATCCATGCTTAAGTGTTCATGTGCTTCAAACGTATGTTGTTGAAGGCTCAACGGTGTTAGTATGAGAGTAAGAGCTAACATATGCCAGGTACTGTCCTAAGAACTTTACATATAATTAACACACCTGACCCTCACTGATCATGTGAAATAGGTTTATTAGTATCCCCATTTTACTGGGGAGAAAAGTGAAGCACAGAGACGTTAAGTCACTGGCCCAAGGTCACACAGCTAGTGATTTGGATGCCAAATCTGGGCTCTTTGTCACCATGTAAGTAAATGTGAAGTCACCCTGTGATGTGTGACAGCAAGGAGAGGTACATGGTGCTCTAAGAGTAAAAAAATAGGGGGAACTGACCTGGTCAGGTAGGTCAGGGAGGGCTTCCCTGAGGAGGCGATGCTTGAGCTGTGGCCTGGAAGATGAGTTTCAAGTCAACCAGGGTTCTTAATCCTGGATGCACAGTAAAGTCAATTGGGAGGTTTTGAATCAATCAGAGATTCTGAGTTCTATTGGGTTCTACAGCTCCGCAGATGATTGAGATACACAACCAGGACAGAGCCTCACTGAGCTTGGGGGAAGGAAAGAGAGAGGAGCCCAGCACAGGAGCAGCAAGTGCAACCACCTAGCGTGGGGGAGCAGGGAGGACCAGAGGCTGCAAGGAGGAAGCTCGGGGGCGAGCAAGGGCGTGGTCAGCAAAGGGCTGGAGGGACAACAGGGCACAGCATGGAGGGCCTTCTGAGTAGGGTGACCCTACAATTCCTCTTCCGAAGGGGACTCTGTGAGAATGACAGGAATAACAGGGGCACTACCCCTTTGGGATTCCAATGCAACAGATGAAGCAGGTCTGTGTATGGGCCAGAGGGGCAGAGGAAGAGAGACATGTGGCAACCCTGCTTAGCAGCCACATCGGAGCATCAGCTTTGCCCCAAGAACAGCTGGAAGCCACCGATACGTTTCCAGCAAGGACAATGACAGGGTCACATCTGGTTTTTGGAAAGACGACTCCCCTGCAATGTGGAGGTGACAGGCTGGTGGGACAGAGAGGAATCAGGGACTCAGAACAAGAAGGTACTGGTCCAGGGAAGGTGAATGGAGCCTAGGCTGAGGTCCTGTCTCTGGGGATGGAGAGGAGTGGGTGGCAGCATATTGTGCTGGGTGAGAGCAGGCCCAAGAGCCAGACCAAGTTCAAGTTCAGACTCAGCGTCTTATTAGTCATGTGACCTGGCAAGTCAGCTAACTTCTCTATAGGATGGGCACAGAAAGAGGATCTTTCTCATGGGTGAGGTTTCAATGAGTTCCTGCATAGAAATCACTTAGAACAGCGCCTGGCATAGGATAGGCATTATATAAATGTTAGCTATAAATACTAGCCAGGAGGTGCAACAGGAGCTGACAATGGAGAGAACAGGCAGGCAGGGAAGTCTAGGAACACAGAAGAGGTCCCAAGAATGGACCATTGCTCAGCAGGATTCTGGAAAATCACAGCTGAAGGGTAGAGAAGAACAAAGAAAGAAAGTTGCATGAGGAAGGGCTGAGGCGCAGAATTAAGGAGCAGAGCCCGGACCGCAAAGCCAGGATGGAAAGCAAAATCGGGTCCAAGATTCTGAGTCAAGCACTTACATAATATGCCAGGCACTGTTAAGCTTTTTGCATACATTACCTTATTTAATACTCACAACTTGTTTAATACAACAGGAAGTAGGCACATTACCATCCTCATCCTGAAAATGTAGAAACAGGGGCACAGCCAGACTAAGTCACTTATCCAAAGTCACACAGCTAGTAAGTAGCAAAACTAAGCTTTGAACCCAGGCAGGCCGGCTCCAGAGTCCACGCTCCTTTTCTTTAAAAAGATTGATTGATTGATTGATTGATTTGAAAGAGAGAGAGAGCATGAGCAGGAGGGGAGAGGGAGAGGGAGAATCTCAAGCTGACGCCCTGCTGAGCACAGAGCCTGAGGAGGGGCTCGACCCCAGGATCCTGAGATTGTGACCTGAGCTGAAACCAAGAGTCCAAGAGTCGGAAGCTTAACCGACTGAGCACCCAGGCCCCCAGAGTCCATACTCTTGAACGTGCAAGACCACAAACCTGAGCCTGAACATTTCACTCTGCCCTCACTCCCAAACTACCATTAAAAATGCCCCCCTCCAAATGTTTAAAAATAGAAGAATCCATTTCAGCCCAGAAATCAGGGGAAGGTGCTGAGTAAATGCCCAAAACTCTTCAAATGTTTTTCAATATCTGGAAAAGGTGAAAGTTGAACTGGCCTGGTTCTCCCAGTTCAGCAGAATTAGAATAGCAAGATCTGATGATGAGGGTAGCTGACCAAACACAAGAAGCCAAGGGGAGTCCTCAGAGGTGTCTATGCAGCCCCTGACAGCAGAGGCACCTGATAGTTATGCAGAATGATGAATGACCCCCTCTCAAAGCCTTTGGGAGAGGCAATGGGCTGCCAGAGCCCTGGCTGATCGCACTGGACTTAGAAAGTGCTAGAACGGCAGAGGGCATTGGCAGCAGCTGCTTCCCTCCGGGGCAGGGTCCAGAGTTAAAGCAAGTGGGGTGTCCTAGCCAACTGAAAGCTCCACCCAGGCGCCAGGGTCAAGGGACCTCTGCATATTTTTAAGGCTCTCCGCCTTGGACTGCAGTGCCCCCCATATTTCCCAAAGAAGGCTCATTTGACTAAATTCACATTTTCTCTTCTCCCTTTAGAAGGAGGGTGGGAGAGACCCTCCATGGACAGTTCCGACCTACAAATGTAGAGGTTTTAACTGGTGGTGCACAGCATGAGCCCAGTCCCAAAAATGTGCTTAAAATACACCGCACTTGTTATTCTCCGGTTATCTGTCAACATCTAAATTTAGGAGATTCAGACTTGTCTTGAAAAATGAAAAAATCTGGACCTTGGTCTTTTAAAAAGCAGGAATTTCAAAAACAAAAAAAACAAAACCCTCAAAAACTGGAGATGGGTAAAGGCTTCTCCTTCCAGACGGAGCGCACACACACCAGATGGACACTCCCTGTATCACACACTCGACTCATTTACTTATCTGCCAGGCCCCCCGCTGGCTTTGAAGTTGGAAATCCTGATAAATGGAATGAGATGCATCCTTCCAAAGTCATGTGGGCCACAAAGAAAACACTGAGGAAAGCAGAGGAGAAAGGAAAGAGAGGGCCTACTGGAAAATTCTATCTGTACAGACTTCAGAAGACAGCCCACCGTTTTCCACAGCTGTCACACCATTTTGCATCCCACCAACAGTGTGTGAGGGCTCCTATTTCTCCACACCCTCACCAACACATGTTGTCTTTTGGGTTTGTTTTTGGTAAGAGCAACCCTGACAGGGTTTCTTGACCATGAGTGATGTTGAGCATTTTATTTTTTCATGTACTTGTTGGCCATTTGTAGGTCTCTGGAGAAATGTCTATTCAGGTCCTTAGTCCATTTGGAGGGTCCTCAAAAAATAGAAAATAGACCTAACACATGGGCCAGCAGTCCCACTTCTGGATATTTATCCAAAAGAAATGAAATCAGGAACTCGAAGAGATATCTGCACCCTATGTTCACTGCAGCATTATTCACAATAGCCAAGATGTGGAAACAGCCTACATGCCCATCAACAGCTGGATGAATAGAGACAATGTGGTGTATACATGCAATGGAATATTATTCGGGCTTTCCAAAAGGAGGAAACACTGCCATATGGGGCATGGGTGAACTGTGAGGACATGATATCAATGAACGAAGCCAGACAAATACTGCGTAATTCTACTTAGATGAGCTCTCTAAAACAGTCAAACTCACAGAATCAAAGATTAGAATGGTGCTTGCCAGATGCTAGAGAGAAGGGGAAAGGGGGAGTTACCAATCGATGGGCATCAAGTCTCAGTTAAACCATATGAGTAAGCTCCAGAGATCTGCACAATATTGGGCCTATAGTCAACAGTACTGTATTGTGCTCTTAAAAGTGTGTTAAGACTACAGATAAAGGACTGGTATCCAAGATCTACAAAGAACTTCTCAAACTCAATACACGAGAAACAAATAAACAAATCAAAAAATGGGCAGAAGATATGAACAGACACTTTTCCAATGAAGACATACAAATGGCTAACAGACACATGAAAAAATGTTCAAAATCATTAGCCATCAAGGAAATTCAAATCAAAACCACACTAAGATACCACCTTACGCCAGTTAGAATGGCAAAAATAGACAAGGCAAGAAACAACAATTGTTGGAGAGGATGTGGAGAAAGGGGATCCCTCCTACATTGTTGGTGGGAATGCAAGTTGGTACAGCCACTCTGGAAAACAGTGTGGAGGTCCCTTAAAAAGTTAAAAATTGAGCTACCCTATGACCCAGCCATTGCACTACTGGGTATTTACCCCAAAGATACAGACGTAGTGAAGAGAAGGGCCATATGCACCCCAATGTTCATAGCAGCATTGTCCACAATAGCTAAATTGTGGAAGGAGCCGAGATGCCCTTCAACAGATGACTGGATTAAGAAGTTGTGGTCCATATATACGATGGAATATTACTCAGCTATCAGAAAGAACGAGTTCTCAACATTTGCTACAACATGGACAGCACTGGAGGAGATAATGCTAAGTGAAATAAGTCAAGCAGAGAAAGACAACTATCATATGATTTCTCTCATCTATGGAACATAAGAACTAGGATGATCGGTAGGGGAAGAGAGGGATAAAGAAAGGGGGGGTAATCAGAAGGGGGAATGAAACATGAGAGACTATGGACTATGAGAAACAAACTGAGGACTTCAGAGGGGAGGGGGGTGGGGGAATGGGATAGACCGGTGATGGGTAGTAAGGAGGGCACGTATTGCATGGTGCACTGGGTGTTATACACAACTAATGAATCATCGAGCCTTACATTGGAAACCGGGGATGTACTGTATGGTGACTAACATAATATAATAAAAAAATCATTAAAAAATAAAAAAAATAAAATAAAACCAAAAGTGTGTTAAGAGGGGGCACCTGGGGGGGCACAGTCGGCTGAGTATCCAACTCTAGTTTAGGCTCAGGTCATGATCTCAGGGTCATGAGATCAAGCCCCGTGTCGGGCTCTGTGCTTAGTGCGGAGTCGGCTTGGGATTTTCTCTCCCTCTGCCCCTCCCCGGGCTCATGCACTCTCTCTCTCTCTCTCCCCTCTAAATTAATTAATTAATTAAATCTTTTTTTAAAAACTGTGTTAAAAGGGTAGATCTTATGTTAAGTGTTCTTTCTGAAATATAACGAAATGAAATAAAACAAAATAAAATGACAACAAATAGTTCAATGGGGAAAAAAAAAAAGCCAGCAAACTACTGCTGGCCTGGGTCGCTGATCTGATGGAAGGGGCTGGGGGTGGGGGAAGTGGAAGGGAACCCAGAAGGGCCTCTGGTTCCAGGGAAATGTTTGCTGTGTGGGAATTCATTAAAGGTGGACACTTTTCATGCACCATGAACAGTTTTCAAAAGCCATGTGTTCCCTGCAGACTAAAACCAGCACCTTTAATTCCAAATTCTAAATCCCTAAAGAGAGCATCTGACAGGTCCAGCTTGGGACAGATGTCCACCACATGCATACGAACCAAATAGGGCCAAGGCTCTATCTAGGGTCCCAGAGCTTGAGGGGGGGTGCATATCTAGAAAGGCACTTCTCGGAGAAGAGGGTTGGCTGCTTCTGTGAGATCTGTCCAGGTGGACAGGGCTGAGGTTATGAGGCAGTTTGAGGTACTGAGTAAGGACATGGCTCTGGGGGCCAGACTGCCTGGGTTTGACTCCTGGCTCTACCACTCACTACTCATGTGACCTGGGGCAAGTCACTTAGTCTCTGAGTGCCCCAGTTCCCTCATCGGTGATAGCAATGGGATTATCTAGAGTGTGAGGAAAAATAAAGACTTATTCTATGTAAAGTGCTTAGAACAGAATTATATCTATGAATGCTGGCTCTTGGATGTTACTACATTTTAAAAATACCGTGTTGAAGGGCACCTGGCTGGCTCAGTCAGAACAGCATGCGACTCTTGACCCCGGGATTGTGAGTTCGAGCCTCACGTAGAGTGTAGAGGGTATAGAGATCACCAAACAAACAAAAAACGTAAAACAATAAAAATTAAAATACTGCATTTAGAAATCCTAGAATTCCAGGCCACTGGAGGTAGGGGGAGCCATCGGGAAAAAGTTAGAGACAGTAGGAAGACTAGAAATGAGGTCTTTTGACTCTGGGACCTGCGCCTTTCACATCCCTGCAGGCTGCCTCTCTCCAGGGTCATCTGCCTTTTGATTTCTCTGCTTCCCCCAAGCCCACAGGCTCCACAGGCTAAATATCTGGGAAATGGCCTTTATCAGGCTCTGAGGCTGGTCCGCCCCCAACTAGGAGAAGCTAAAATAATTCATAAGCCGGGACATCTGCACCTCATTCAAATCACGGCAGCCCTGCCCTTTCTGCACAGGAGAAACAGTTGGTTTCTGTTCTCAGGACGCCACGCATCATGGATTTGCTTCTTCCTCCCCAGCATGAAGTGCTGTGTCTTTATGACAGTGAGACACAAAGGGTTATGGAGAAGCAATTCCTGCTGACCTCTCCGCGCTGCTTCTGCACTGCGCAAGCCTCAGCAGGCACACGGCCAACAGGAGCCGAGGGATCGCAGGGCACTCGCTCCACAGTGCCCAGAAGAAGCATATCTTATCACACTGCCACCGCTGTATCAGACTCTCCCTCCAGCCAGCCCATGGGAGGCGACTGCGTATTTCCATTTTGTGGCAGGCAAGATGCATGCCTGGACTTTTGAAACTCACTAAGACTCGAAAGGACTGTCGGTGGTAAGAATATTAGCACATGTTCTGTGTCAGGCGTGGCACGAAGCCCTTAACATGGAATAGCTCAGTTGACCTTCATTGTATCCTCTATTTACAGATGGAAACTGAGGCAGAGTCAGGTCACCAGCCCAAGATGACCCAGCCGGTTAGTTGGTGGCAGAGGTGGTATGCAAACACAACTACTCTGGCTTCAGAGCTATGATACGATTGCCTTACACTGGTTTCCAAACTCAGCGACCCATCAGAATTACCTAAAGGACTTAAAAATACCTATTTCCAGGCTCTTGTCTGTTGTTTTTTTCAGGTGAAGTCTGGTTTTAGCAGGCTCCCCAAATAATCCTTAAGCACTCAACCTATCTGTATTCTGCAAAGCAGCATTTAGAAACTATGCTCTGCGAAGCAGCATTTAGAAACTATGCTCTGCAAAGCAGCATTTAGAAATTGTAGAGGCCGTGTGTTGTTTTGATCCGCCTAACCTCTCTGCTTCTTCTTCTTCTTCTTTTTTTTTTTTTTTTGGTAGCAATGCCTCATTTTCCCTTTGAAAGCCATCCCACCCACACTGTGTTTACTCTTGGAAGGAACACTGTAAAGACCCAACCAAGGGCTACTTAGGTAACGTGAACTTGACCAAATAATCTCTCTTCTTCTGGAATGTGAATTTAAAACCAAAGCAACAAAAGAACCAAAATCAGATGTAGCTGGCCTGATCGTTCCAGTTTTCTTCCAATTCTCTAAGTACATCATAGCTTTTCCAATAAATTCCTTTCTAACTTAGTTATTTAGAAAGTTAACCAAAGGGGGTTTTCCTTTGCACGCAACCAAACACCACCAGTAAAAGAGTCACCAGTGTGGTAGAAACCCACGTCTAGTACAGATATCACCCAAACATCATCCAGGGCAACTGATCTCTGCTCTACTGAGATGGGGAGTTAATATCCTTAGACAGCAACCCGTTGGTTTGGGCAGCTCTTCTTTAGCCTGAACAGATGGTCCCCAGTTCTGACTCTGTCCTTTGAAGCTATATTTAAAAAATCTATACAACAGCTCTTTGGATATTTAAATGACATCCTAGCCTCAGAGCTAGACCAGCCAACCCTCAGAGCACCTCCAAGCCCTGCTGCAAGGTGCTCCTTTGGTATTTGGTAACACACACTCGGATTACTGAGCACTTCTGTTGTGAATGCAGAAGTTAGAGACTGCAATGTTACATAACGTAAATAGGATGTATCCTCAGAAGGATGTGCTTTCAGATCGAGATAGGTAATAGATCAGACAGATAGACTGCGTGCCTGTCCTGTTTAGACTGAATTACACTTGACATTATTTATCCTTGAGAGATACAGATGGGTCTCTTTTGGTCCAGGTGATGGTGAGATCTTACCATGATGCCAAGAGGGATGCTGAACCCTAACTGCTGCTTTGCCTCCTGGAAGGAGCTAGATAGGCTCGGAGCATCATCAGAGCTGAGCTGTGGGGTGTCTCTCGTTGGTGTTACATGAGACTGAACAACCCAGGCTCTGAGAAGAGTGCAGTACACAGTTGTGTTGCTTTATCTGAGTCAAGGAGACCAGCCAATGCCATAGAAGGAGGTGGGCCTTCTCTCTGAAAACAAGGATGTCTTACTGCCCCCAGTGGGGAGGTGGGAAATGGGCAGAGCGGGGACTTCCCTCCTTCTCTGGGGCCAGAGGTGAATTGACCAAGGCTTCTCAGGGGCCAGCATCTTACCAGGGGCATCTGAAGATTCTCATTTGCAGATAAGCTGGCTCCCAGCTGGTGGAAGACCTTAGGATTACCCACAGCCAGGAGCAACTAAAACTGCTTACAGTTCTACTCAAGTCATCACTCACATTTGATTTTAACTGAATTAAGTGGGAAGCCGGAGTCCACGCTGGAGGTGAAGTGGCACCGAAATCAAGCAAGACTGGAGAAACCAGTTAAAGAATACCCCAAAGTGATCTCCAGAGCTCTGCAGGAAACAGTCTGTAATAAGACAGTGAGCAGAACTGACAAGTGGCCACCAAAATATGTTGAGAAAATGTGGCTTTTTGGTTTTACATGTGTGTGTATGTTTATGTTTTCTGATGTATCACACCATACACAATGCTTTGTTGTTTGCTTCTTTCACCAATAGCTCATGACTATATTTCCATGTCAATAACATTTTAGTTACTGTGGCTTTTTATTGAAGTGTCATTTGCATATAATAAAGTATCGATTTTAAGCATACAGTTTCATGAGTTTTGAAAAATGTATACACCTGCATAGGCACCATCCCAATCAAGACATAGAACATTTCCAGGTTTCAGCAGGCTGCCCAGATATTGTGACATTTTAGTCACTGTGCAGCACCCAAATATGGATATGTTTTACTTACATAAACCCTAACTGGCAGTCATTTAGGTAGTTTCGAAATTTTTGTTAGTATGAATACTGATGCAATGAATATCACTTTAGCTAAGTAAATTTGCATACCCTTAAATAATTCCTCAGCAAAAAATTTCTAGAATTGTAATTCTTAGGTCAAAATGGATTAGGTTCAGTAATTATTAGGTCAAAGAAATCATTAAGGCTTTTGATACATATTGGTAATTTTCCCTTGAGAAGGATTATGCTAATTTACACTAACCAGTAACGCATTAGAGTACGCTTTTCCTCCTCTTCCTCCTGCGTATGCTTTTTGTTTGAATTCTATTTCTTTTGATAGTATTACTAAGACCATGTTTTACATTTATGTGTGTTTTTCCAGCATATCTTTGCCCATTTTATTTTTAACCTATGTTTTAAGTTTCTCCTACACATTCCCTAGAATTGTACATTGTCTATCCAATCTGATAGTCTTCAACTTTTAGCAGAGAATTTCAAACCATTTATATTTGTTAGATAACTGATATTATCTGTTGTCACCTCTACCAACTTAATTTATACTTTCCAGAATTCATGATTCCTTGCTGGCTTACTTTTATCTTGTCCTATATTTTGTTATATTGACCAAAACTTTATTATTTTAATTCCTAGGTTGTTTCTTTCACATTAGAAAAAAAGTCTATTTGAGCCAATATGTCTACACCAAGAATTAAATAGCATTAAATATCTTATTTAGCATTATGTTAATCTATACTCATCGCTTACTATAGTCTACTTTTTTCAACTGAAGTATGGTTGACCCACGATGTATAGTTTACTTTTATGCCAACCTTATTTGGTTATGCTGATAATTGTGATCAAGCTAGCTTATAATAACAAGGTGTGGTAGCTCTTGATTGTGTCAGCCCATCAAAGCTTCCCATCCCCTCTTCTTATAACAGACATTGTTCTCTGAGCCACAGGGATGTCAAATGAACCAGGCCTGATAAGAGTTCATTCTCCCAACAACAAAGGACCAACCAATCAGAACCCTTCCCTGATTATGAATGCAGAAAGAAAGCCCACCTCTTCCCCTGGGATTTCCATCTTCCCATGGGATCAACTATCACCAAGTTGACAGACATATTTATAGATGTCTCCTGTCTACAGTAGAAGCGAAGGAGGCAAGGACAAATCAGCTGGGGTCCCAGCAGGGAACAGATAACAAACTCAAGAGAATATAAGGGAGGTTTTATAAAAGGACCACTTACGAAGATACAGGCATGCTGCTGGGAAGCCATAGGGGACAGTGCAGTAACTGGGGGTGATTAAGAGCAAAGGCACAAGGGCAAAGAGTAGCTCCTGGAACCCAAGGAGATAACTGTGTAGAGAAGACTGTCTTTAGAGGAGCAGCAACTGTCAGTCAAAGGGTAGAGTTAAGACGAGCCCATGATAAATATCCAGCCTGCTCTCCCCTCACCTTCCAATCTCCTACTGGTCCCTCTGGCTGGGCCCAACCAGAAGTCAGGGCGTAAAGGGAATCCCAATTGATGCAGTCCTTACAGGTCCATCTCTCAGGGAGAAA
The DNA here is from genome assembly GCF_023065955.2 of Ursus arctos. Taxonomy (NCBI): domain Eukaryota; kingdom Metazoa; phylum Chordata; class Mammalia; order Carnivora; family Ursidae; genus Ursus; species Ursus arctos. The sequence goes on along the minus strand of NW_026622874.1, from coordinate 83,694,619 downwards.
ACAGAGTGGATTCAGAAGGGCAAATACGACAGCTGGCACAGCTGATGAGGGCCAGTGTGGCAGAATGCAAAATGGCCACAAACTCCTCCATCCCTGAATGCGTCTTTGTAGTAGGACTTTGTAGCTCCTCCTCTAAACAGGTGAGGCCTGTTCTCCACCCTTGAATCTGGTCTTAGCCATAACCAGTGTGACACAAATAAAGGCGTGAAAAACACCTGTGCTTTGGGGATTTCCCTCTCTTGCTGTGCTTGGAACCCTAGGCCAGTGTGTGGATGTGCCAAAGCCAGCCTGCTGGAGGAAAAGAGAACCCATGGAAGAGAAACAAAGTGCCAAACCAACAGGCTGCCAACTGATGAAGCACCAGCGAAGTCACCGGCTGACCAAGACACTTGACAGAGCCCCACCAAGATCAGCTGAATAGACCCACATCAGAAGAATCACCCAAGTAGCCCAGAGAATCATGAGAAAAAATAACTGACTGGTCCCTCAAGTTGCTAAGTTGTGGGATGCTTTGTTACCCAGCAAAACTAACTGATACAGCTGATAATGAGAACGCACCTTGCAAGTATCACGGCCTCAGTTCCAGTATCTGAGGCCCTTGTCCCTGAAGCTTATTCCATCCCCAATGTCCTTCCCATGAGCCAATCTGTCTTTCCATTCCTAATTTGAGTTGGATTTCTCTCACTTTCGATTTAAAAAAAAATTGTGAAGCTTTACTTTTTTCTCTGTAATCTGATACAGTTTAAAATGCACAGAAATCCTTCATTCCTCTTAAGTTTAAGACCATTTATCCACGAAGCCTATAATTTTGGGAGAAGAAAAGTTTCTTGGGCAATGTTCTCATTTCTTTTTTGGTTACTCGCCTATTCTGGTTTCCAATTTCTTCTTGAGACAAAATTGGCAAGTTAGAATTTCCTAGAAAATCATCCATTTCAACCAGATTTTCAAACACATTTTTATACATATTCATACATTATATATATAATGTATACGTATTCTTTTTAATATATACATTCTTTTTAAATCTTCTATTTTCCTTTTATTAAATCTTTAACATTTAAGCTCATGATTTATCATTTTTAATATATTTCTTCATAAAGTAAGACTGGATTTAAAAACACAAAAGGAGGGGCGCCTGGCTGGCTCAGTCAGAAGAGTATGTGACTCTTGATCTCAGGGTCATGAGTTCAAGCTCCACATTTGGTGTAGGGATTACGAAAAAAATAAACTTTTTTTAAAAATTAAAAAATCAAATAAAAATACAAAAGGATACACTCAACATCAGTGTGCATCATCTTTAACTGCCTTGACCCAGTGATGTAACTGGGAGGACACAGGGCATAAAATGGGTTTTATTCTACATCTTGACTATAAACAATAAGAAATCACTGCTATAACCATAAAATGTTGAAGAAAGTGTCTTTAGACAAAGCAGCTGAAGAATCCTTTTGTAACTTCTATACTGCCTGGCACAGAGCCCTTGCTCAACAAAATGAGCTATTATCATTGGCTATTATTCCTTGGCAGGTCACAAGGTAACCTGCATCCCTTCTTGAGTAGGAGAGACGCATCCAGGTATTAATAATAATTCAGAAACCATTTGCTGAGTGCCTTTTTTTTTGTGCCAGACACTATTCTGGATGTGGCTCAAGCAGTCTCTCTCATTGAATATTCACCAAAAAAAAAAAAAAAAAAAGGAACTATGATTTAGGTATTATTTTCCCCGTTTTAAAGAGATGAATAAGGATCACAGAACTTAAATTATTTTCCCAAGATCACTGGAGCAGTAAGTAAATGAGAGCAATAGAATTTGACACCAGGGTTTTCTGGCTCCAAAGTCCAGGCTCTTTTCTCAGACTTGGAGGTTTTGTGTCAAGTCATGGAAATGGAGACAGCAATTACTTCATAAGGGCATGCTCGGGGTTGAGGACTATAGAGAATTATCAGCACATTCAAGATTCGGGGTTGGAGAGAGCTATTGAAAGGCCCTTAGCTACTTGTATCAAGGGCTTCCTGTGTGGCGGGCATGGTGCAAAGCACTTTCACACAATGGCTTTCTAATCCATTTGCAGTCGATGCTGTTGTGTTTGTTGGCCTTTTTTCATTTTACGGATTCTAAAAAAAATATTACAACAAATCTATGTGATTGGTACTAATATCCTAGATTACAGAGAAGGAAACTGAGACAGAGGGAAGGAAAAGGATACACCCGAGATCCCCCTAATGAGTAACTTGCGGAGACAGGACGTGACCTCAGATATGTCTGACTACAGAGTCCACAGTCCTAACTACCATTGTCTTTGGACATGATCAAGAAATTGCCTAGCTTCCCATTTGTAGCTGGAGATAGCTAAATCATACAGGAACGCGGGGCAGGGAAATAATGAGATGCGTCCTCTTACAAGGTTGGCTATGACTCTCTGAACCACACTAACATCTGCGGATCTTTTATGAATTCCAGCGTGATGGTCCCCAGGAATTCTGTTCTGCCACTCAGCTCAAGAGGATCTCAGTAGATTGACCAGAGATTCTTCCCCCGCCACCCCATGAAGAGTGGAGTCTACTTCTTTCCCACTTGAATCTGGGCTTGGTCATTAGACTACTCTGTCCAGTGGGACATTATCAAACATGGTATGTGCCTGGGCATGCTCTCTTGTTCTTCTCGGAGCCCTGAAACCACCATGTGAACAAGCCAGAGCGAGCCAGCTGGAGGATGACAGGTTATGTGGAGGAGAACCAAGGGGCCCAGACAAGATGCTCACTGCCAGTCATGTGAGTAGGGCCATCCTAGATCATCCTACAGACACAGGAGAGAAACCCTTGAATTTGGGGCCCAGGGCAAGTAGCTCGCTTGACTCACCCCAGTTCTGGCCCCAAGAGACAAGACCCCTTTTCTTGTTCTGAGAAGATCTCTTGGGAGGTTGTGTATGTGGTTAGTATTCTAAGTGCTGGGTAACTAGAATGTCATATGTAATGCTTATGGTGGTACCAGAGACTTGGTCTCTCTACACGGTCCAAGACACAGCAGAATTGAGAGTTTCCAACCAGGGGAGACCAAGACCATGCCTGCAGATGACCAGAAGTTAACAGCCAGGAACTCTGCCGTATTTTGAGATCTTCCATTGGCCGATGCCTATTTATTTTGTCTATTCCCATTTACATGGAATGGTTGGGTCAGTAACTGAAGTCACTGGGACAGAGCCTGATCCATCAAGTTTCCTTAGGTAGCCTGATATGCCATAATGTGGACCTATCTGTAGAAGAACACCAACTGCACAAAGTTCTATTAATGTCCAGAATATTTCCTGGCTAGGACTGGGCTTACAATAGCAGAGGGGTAGAGGATGGAGCCTAGCACATTCCCTTTGCATAGATGGAGACTGTGCTTGTCTGTTCCATGAGCTCACAGCACACCAGTTCCTCCAAGGTCACACAGGAGGAGGGGCAACCCTCCATGACTGCATGAGTCTCACCGGCAGCCAAAAGAGAGCCTGGCCAGGTTGGTGAGCAGGTGTGGCCAGATCTTCAATCACGTCTCCAGCCATGGACAGGAAAAGGTCAATGAACTGAGTCAAGCCAGTTGAGGAGTCTGGACCAATTCATCATCCTTGGTGCCAGCTGACCTTCTTGGAACTGTGTCCAGAGATAGAATCATTCCAAGTCGGCTGCCAAATCCTATGCATGCTGGCTACAGTAGCACTTCCTGCCCTCCCCACACCCAAAGCAATGAATGGCTACACTGCTCCATTTATACAGACAGGGGTCTCCTGCCACTTATGGAGCCTACACACTCCTAGGAAGGATTGCCAAGTGGCAGACAGAGGGCCTGTTAATTCTTCAGACTTACGTGGTGGCCATCTGTCCTTGCTGCCTGCCCAGCATATATTCACTCTTACTCATTACCACTGCCATCATCATCTTCACATATACAGCTCTTGCTATGAGCCAGATGCTTTTACAGATATGTATACATTGGACATTCCTAACAAAGTTATAAGATGGGAACCATGATTTTACCCATTTTTCAGTGGAGGGATCTCAGGCACAAAGAGATATAAGTACTCTGCTCTGTCCAAGGTCATACGTATCTGAGCCTAGGAATGCTGGCTTCATCCACACATGATTTTAACCAATACACTTCTGCTTTTCTGAGGGACCATGCCTCCCCGACTCTTAAATCATGGGGTGGCCACACAGGGCTTCCTCGCCAGGAGTAGGCACCTAACCAGACCTGGCCAATCAGCGTAACCATCCTCCGTGTCTGAAGCCAGTCTACCCTCAGGCTTTTCAGCTTCGGGGACCAAAAGTTTCCCTTTTCACATAAACCAGTTTGAGTGGAGTTTCTGTCTCAGGCAAAAGAAATAGCCGATGAATATAGACAAGATATAGGAAATGCCATCCTCTTGGCTGCTGTGAGACTCAAGCCTCAGGCTGCAGGAACCTTCAGAGCTCCATAATGGAGCCAGGCTGCTCCCCCCACCACCACCAAATTTCCCTGCTATTTTCCTAGGGATGAGAGAAGGAATTGCACTAAAAGGGCCAGGATGTGTGATCTCAGAGAACAAGGTGAACAGTCTCATCTTCATCTCTGCAGACAAGTCTGGAAGGACTTTAGTCATTCTGTGCTACTTGAGGTCCTTAAACCCAAGTACCAGTTTCCAAGCAAAGGAACTGCCCTACAAGCTCCAGATTGTTTGTGTTGCTGCGGTGACGGTTACACCCATGATCTGCAGTGAAATGGCAGATGACCACTTACAGAAGGCCAACAACAGTCCACAAATGCAATGACAGAAGGCAGTCACCACTCACTTCTGGCAAGCTGTCCGCTGTCAGGTCTAAGTGGGTAAGGACAGGACCAGTAATGAAGACCATGCCAATGGGGGAAATTCCAGGAAGGTGAACAAAAGCAGGAAAAAAATGAGAGAACTAGGGGTGACAGCTGCAAATGCGGTCCGTTGAACACAGCTCATCACTGGGCCAAGGGAGGAGTGTGCATGGTGGAAAGGCCTACTAGGGCAATTTCAGCAATGTGGACAAGAATATCCCAAATGATGAGACTTTACCAAGAGGAGCTTCTTATCTCACATATGCAGTCTGGGCATAAGAGAACTCACAGTTGGCTCAGCAGCTCACCAATGTCATCAATGACCCACGTTCTTTCAACTCTTCCATTCTGCCATGCTCAGGATGCAAGTGCACCTCCCTCATTAACACAAAAGTGCTGCCACAACCCCATCCATTGCATCCTCACACAAAAATATCCAACAGGAAAAAGGAACAGATGTCTATTCTTATCAGAAAGGAAAGTCTTTCCTGGAAGCCCTGCCCAGACTTCCCCCAAGGTCCCATTGAGTAGGACTGGGTCACATGATCATTCACTATTTCCATTCACAGGAGAGCCTGGGATACAAGTATCAGGCATTTCCAGCTTTTAGCATGAGAGGCAGCCTCTGCCAGAAAGAAGAGAGTCAGGGCTAGGAATGGCTACTGAGTTAGTGATCAACAACATACCCCAAGCTTTGGACAAACTTAAACCAAGGCTTCTGCCATATCCTTATAGAGCCCATGGGGTTATTCACTTAATAGTTTCCTTAAACCAACTTATCTTTTGTTTAACCTAAATATTTTTACTTAGGTAGGAAATTTTCTATCCGTACCATAAATTAAAAACCAAGACTGGATACCTTTTTTCCAATTCATATTAAAATAAGTTCATACTTATCAAATAAAATAAGTTAAAATAAAATAAAATAAAACTTATTTGCCTGTTTTATCCAGAAGGATCCCCTACTCCACCAATAGTAGCCAGGCTTTGGGATGCATGGTGGCAGGATAAACTCATTTCCCTCTTAATTCTTGGGCCCTAGTATCAAGAATTCCCTAACAAAGAGCTGTAAAGTACAGCCTAAGGTACCATCCCAACTACCTTTTTAGAGTAGCAGGACCAATTTAGCATCTCACCACTACTCTCCATGCCCCAGCCATAAAGATGAAGACATTTAGCTAAATTATAGTAGAGGAACTAGCTGGTTTCCTGTACCATCATACCCCGCTCCCAAAATGTTTTGCTTTGTCCTTCCTGTTAAAATGAAAAATGTCTCAGAGGCTGTAGGGACCACCCCATGTCTTGGAATAAGAACAGCCCACCTTTTTTTTTTTTTTTTTTTTTTTTTTTTGTCTAAGCACAGCCATGTTTACCCAAAAGGATGCCCTGACTGTGGGTGGAGAGAGGGGACCAGTGCCCGTTACTTACATCGGAGGCTGGGCCTTTGTCGGCGCCTGGGCAGGAGAAGGTGACAAATTCATGGCACCGCTTGTGCACAACAAAACAGCAGACTGCATAAGAGAAAACAAGGGTAGGATGGAGGGAAGAAGGGAAGTGGAGAGAAGGAAGAGAGGGATGGGGGGAAGAGATCATTAAACCGGGACTTTCCAACAAGAAAGGTTTTATAGCAAAATGAACAACGGCTTCAGCTTCCCCACCTTGCCCTTTACTAAGACCAAACTGCTACTGCATCCTGCAAATCAGTTAAACTTCTAAAGGTAACTGGGGTTCAAAATATCACAAATGCTCAAAATTACCCCACCCCACCCCACCCCCGAAGATCCCTTCAGCTGTCGGGTCTTGCGCTGCTTTTGAAACAGAACGTGGTTTCTTAGATCGGGCACCACATGAAGTAGTCGGCTTGGGTTCAGGTCCAGAATGCATAAGGAGCACACATATTTAAACACTAGAATCATACGCAGAGAGACGTGCATAATACGAAGGGCCACATAGAAAAACAGAGTGAGCAGGCATGGCAGACCCATGCCCCCTCTCACCCAGGAGCAATGCCAAGTGAGAGCAGGAGTGGAGGAAAAACCTGCCATATTTCCATCGTTACTCTAGTAGTTTGCAACCAAATACACACGCACATACATCTCAACTCCAATAGTTAAAGGCAGCTATGATATGGCTCTCCCATCGGGGGATTCCATCACTTGGGGGAAGGGGTGGTCAGAGACTGTATACAAAATAAAACTGTTTTTTTTCTGTTGTTCAAATCTACTTTAACAAACTCAACTGTGGGTTCCTGGAAGACACATAGCACACTATAGGAACCAGCTCAGAATCTTTCCAAAGAACATTCTCAGCGAATGGAAAACAGGCCGGGAAAGCTCAAGACTATCCCTAGCGAGACAAGGGATCCGGGCAACAATCAGTGGCTGCTAACTTCACGAGTAGACTCGACCTGCCTACCGATGAAAGTACCAGGAAGTATGTCCCCGCCTACGAGGTACTCCTGCTAAAATAATCAAACCTGAATCAGTTCAAGCATCTTGATCCAACTACCAATTTACAGAAAATACAAGTGACAGAGGCATGTGTTAAATGACATCACAGGGAGGTAATGAGAAAAAAAGGAAAAAATTTTAATACAGCAATGTAGAAAACAAAATAACAAAATAATTTCTTCAAATAAATTGCAAAGAGGACAGGAGAGACTTTTACTTTTTCTTAAGATTTATTTAAGACAGAGAGAGAGAGCACGAGCCCACGGCAAGGAGGTGGGGGGGGGGCAGCTGGAGAGGAAGACAAAGAATCTCAAGCAGACTCCCTGCTGAGTGGGGAGCCCAACATGGGGCTCAATCTCACAACCTGGAGATCATGACCCGAGCCGAAATCAAGAGTCAGATGTTCAACCCACTGAGCCACCCAGGCACCTGGGACAGGAGAGACTTTGAGAGCATTTAAACTCTTCTGCCTGATACTGTAGCAGTGAATACATTTCTAGAATGCACAACACAAAGAATGAAACCTAATATAAACTGTGCTTTTTGGTTAACAACAATGTATCCACATCAGCTCATCTATTGTAACAAATATACCACACTAATGCTAGATCTTTTTAAAAGTGCTTTACATATATTAATTTGTTTGTTACTCAAAGCAACACTATAAGGCGTACAGCTTTGTTATTTTGATTGAGATATAATTGACATGTAACATTATATTAGTTTCAGTGCAGAAAATAACGATTCCCTATTTGGATGCACTGCAAAGGGATCATCAAAATATCTAGTTAACATCCATCACCACACAGTTGCAAACTTTTTTCTTGGGATGAGATCCTTTAAGATCTACTCTCCTAGTAACTTTCAAATGTACAATACAGTACTATTAACTGTAATCACCGCGCTGTACATGACAGGCCCAGAGCGGATTTCTTTAGACCGCCTTCATCCATTTCACCCACAGTCCGCCCCCTGCCTCTGGCAACCACCACACTGTTTTTTATGTCTATAAGTTTGGTTTTTGGGTTTTGTTTGGGGGTTGGGGGCTAAGATTCCGCATATAAGTGAGATTATACTGTATTTGTCTTTCTCTGTCTGGCTTATTTCATTTGCAAGATGCTAATAATAGCGGAATCTGCAGTGGGAATGGGGTTGAGGGAGCATATAGGAACTCTCTGTACTTTCTAATCAATTTTTCTGTATATTTAAAACTGCTGAAAAAGAAAAAAATACTGCAAGAGGAAAAGAGCAGGGCAGAGGAGCACCTTATACATTCAAAGAGGTTTAAGAAATGTATCAATTAGGGGCGCCTGGGTGGCACAGCGGTTAAGCGTCTGCCTTCGGCTCAGGGCGTGATCCCGGCGTTATGGGATCGAGCCCCACATCAGGCTCCTCCGTTATGAGCCTGCTTCTTCCTCTCCCGCTCCCCCTGCTTGTGTTCCCTCTCTCGCTGGCTGTCTCTATCTCTGTCGAATGAATAAATAAAATCTTTAAAAAAAAAAAAAAAAAAAGAAATGTATCAACTAAATGCAGTAGGTGAACCTTGTTTGGATCTCAGTTTAAATAAGCTGCTAGTTTGAACAATTATGAAACAATTGGGAAAACGGATATGCTCACTTTTTGATGATAGGAGGGAATTATTGCTATTGATAGGGAATTACAAATTTTTTGATGTGATTATGATATGTGATTATTTTTTGCTAAAGAATCCTTATCTTTGAAGATACATCCTGAAATCTCTATAGATAAGATGATTTAATTAAAAATAACTCGGGGGGGGGCACCTCGGTGGCTCAACTGGTTAAGCATCTGACACTTGGTTTTGGCTCAGGTCATGATCTCAGGGTCGTGAGACTGAGCTCCACACTCAGCATGGAGTCGGCTCGATATTTTCTCTCTCCCTCTCCCTCCTCTGCTGCCCCTCTCCCCACTCACACGTGTGCTCACACACTCTCTCTCTCTCTCAAATAAATACATAAATAAAATCTCTAGAAAAAATAACTCTGGGGGCACTTAAGTGGCTTGGTTGTTTGAGCATCCAACTCTTGATCTCAGCTCAGGTCCTTGATCTCAAGGTTATGAGTTCAAGCCCTGTACTGGGCTCCACACTGGGCATGGAGCCTACTTAGAAAGAAAAAAAAGAAAAAAGAAAAAAAGAAATTCAGTATGACAGGAGGGGAAAGGGAGGGTTATAGATGGAATAGATATTAGTCATGACTGATCATTACTTGAACTTGAGTGATGGACACATGAGAATTCATTATACTAAGCTGTCTACTTTAATAGATGTTTGATATTTTCCACAATACAAAACTCTTTAATTCTCATGGTTGGGAACTAAGAAGAGTTCCAAAGGGGCCAATTTCTTTTTCCTTTGCTTACTCCCTTTTCCGTTTTAATAGCTACTGTATTTTATAAGTCATATATGCTTTGTATAAAGACATTTGTGTCAAATCCTGCACGTGAGTGTGAGTGTGTGTGTGTGTGTGTGTGTGTGTCCCTCTGTGCCTACATATCTATGAATCTTGAGAGAAATTTATGAACAGTGCTCAGCAAAAGCCAGTGATGGGTATCTCTGGGCAGCAGGATTGTCGATCATGTGAACCAGACCAATGACATCTGGACAAATCCGCCATGATGACGACTCTGTGATCGGAAGTCTTCTTGAGCACCGTCCCCAGCCTCATTCTATCTTTCTTGTTGAACCACACCCTCAAGTACACCGTTGGAACATAATGCCCTTGTGCTCTGGAGATATGAATACAACACACAACTATCCCTGAGCATCTCTCCCAGGTGTATAACAACACGTACCCCCCAGCCTCTGGGGCTATAAAAGCAGGTCCTATGGAAGGGTTGTGGAGATCTACTTACCCTGCAGCCACCCAAGACCTGCTTCGGTCCCTAAGACCCCTTACTAAATCATTTCTTATCAAGCTGGACTTGGGCTTTTTCTTTGGTCCTTCGACCCCTTCAGCCTTTGGAGGTCATTTTGCGTATAGCTTCCTTTCACAGAACACCCATTATTTCCCCTTTCAACCTTACGTTTTTCTACATTGTTTGAAATGTTTACAATGAGTATATGCTAGTTATATAATCAGGAAAAATAAGCCTACTTCCATTTTGAAACAAAATCAAGAGTCAAAGAAAAACTTAGGTCAGGGAATGAAAAATATTACTGCCCAGTCTGGAAACTCAGTGGTTGGGCTGATAACCGAATGGATATAGCCAAAGAGGAACTTGGCAAAGTAGAAGTCTAAACTGAGGGACTGTCCCAGAATTCCGCAAAAAGGGTGAGAAGGAATAAAAGAAATGATGCAAAACCTGTATGATAGATCCAAAAATTTTAATACCCATCTAAAAGGATGTTCAAGAGAGAATGGTAAAGGTGTAATCAAAGAAAACAGAAAAATTCCCTGAAGTTGATGAAGAATTTGAGTCATTAAACTGAAAAATTATCAAGCATCCATAGGTATGAAGGAAGAAAAGACTGAAGGGTGAGGGTATCTGAGATCATTCCAACATGTCCAGCAGGGGCAGGAAGAGGACAGAGATAAGATTACCAACAATGGAACAAAAATAATTTTGATATCAGATTTCTCATCTGCAGTTCTGAATTCTAGAATATGATACAGCAGTATCTTCAAAGGCTTAGGAAAAGTCATTTCTACCTAAAATCTCATACAAAGCCAAACTGGTATTCCAGAGAAGGTCCAAAATAAAGACATTTCCAGAATACAAGGACTTAGAAAACTTACTTTCCACAAAAGAAGTACTAGAGTATATACAACCCACAAAACAATAACCAAAACAAATGAAAAGAGGCAGAAGCAATAGTGGTGAAAGAAAGAACAAAAAACAGAGAGAGGAGCGCCCAGCTGGCTCAGTCAGTTAAGAGTCCGACTCTTGATTTCAGCTCAGGTCATGATCTCAGGGTCGTGGGACTGAGCCCCACATGAGGCTCCCCACTAAGTGGGGACTCCTCAAGATTCTCGCTCCTTCTCCCTCTGCCCCCTCCCACATTGGCGCTCTCTTAAAAAAAAAAAAGAATAGAAATATTATTCCCACTACTAAAAGAAAAAACTGGATAAAGAAAACTCAATCCAACTACATTTCAAAAGGCCCTCCCACATGCCCCAATGTCATATAAGTATTATTCTTTTTTTACTGTTCTATGGCATGACCTGCACTTTAAATTCTTTAATCCATCTGTAATTTCTTGCCACCTGATGTGCATGGGAATCTACTTTGCCATTTTTTTTTCCGAATAGGTAATCAATTGTCCCAAACTATTTTATTGAATAACCCGTCCCTTCCCCGCTGATTTCAAATGCCAACTTCATTATATGCTAAATAATTATATACGCTGGGGTCTGTCTTTGGGCCTTCTGTTCTGTTCCACTGGTCTGTCTTGGAGTGCAGCAATATGGGTTTTAATTATAGTCGCTTTAGAATATGTTATATCTTGGCAGGGCAAGTCCTCTCTCATTATCCTTACTTTCAACATTTTCTTGGCAATCACTGTGTGTTTATTCTTCCAAGTGAACTTTAGAATCAGTTTACCAGGCTTTAAAAAATACCAATGGAATTCTTATTGGAATTGCATTTAGTCAACACCCAACCACCCCTCCCCCCCCCCACCCCACCCCCCCGCCGTCAAAGAAACACTCACCGGAACTTTGATGGAAATTGTCTCAAACTTAGAAATTAAATTACAGACAACTGACACTTTTATTATGAGTATTTCTATAAGGAATAGGGTGTCCCCTTGTTAAAATCTGACTTTGTGTCTCCCAGTGAAGTCTTCGATTTTCTCTATACATTTCTCATTTAGTATTAGAGGAGGGATCCTTTTTTTAGGTGATTGTGATTTAGACATTTTTTCCACTTTGTCTTCCAACTGGTGATGGTTGACAAATAGGGAAGCAATAGATTTATTTTTTAGGCCTTTTTTTTTAAACTCCTAATCGTTTTTTGCGGGCTTTCAGTTGTTCTCTTTGAGTTTTCCAAGTAGAGAATCACATTATTTCCATTTACAATATTTTTCCTTTACCCTCTCTGATAGATATGCCTCTCTTCTTTCCTTATCTTTTCCCCCCTTCTCATATTTCCAAGTCTATATCTTTCAGAACAGTGTGGAACAAAAGGGATGAAAATAGGCAGTCCGTTCTAAGCTTTTAGCAGCTTGACTCCTCCCTCACTCTCTTCCCAAACTAACACTTGGAATTGATATTTGCCTTGGGAACTGTCCATTGTGTTCTACTCCATGTGTGTCCACTGTGTGTGCTTATCTGGGATGATAAAATGCTCCTTCTCATTCCTTCTTCACATTGTATTGTTAGATAGTCTCTCTCTTTATTTTTTCCAGAGGTTTGTCCCCTTCATTGCCAGTTTGGTTATTCTACCATTATATATCTATTTTTTAAGTAGGCTCCACACCCTGCGTTGAGCCCAACGCAGGACTTGAACTCATGACCCTGAGATCAAGACCTGAGCTGAGACCAAGAATCAGAAGCTTAACTGACTGAGCCACCCAGGCGTCCCCTTTTCTACCATGAAAGATATGGATATATTTCTCAATTGGACTAAGTTTTTTTTTCCCAAGTTATTTATTGCTACTTGTACTTTTATTTGTCCTGCTTAGTTTAATTGTACTACTTATTCATATTTGTACTTTTATTACTTCCTGGTTAGCAGTATGAATTCGGGAGTCAGAGATCCAGGTTTGGATCCTGCATCGTTTGCAAACTGTAATACTTGGGGTGCACTATCTTATTTCCCTGTGCCTCAGTTTCTTCTCTGGAAAATGATGGTGATAATAACAATCGTGGGGGAGTTGTCGGAATTAAATGAGCTAATCCATGCTCAGAACTGAATATTCAAAAAAAAAGTCTGTTCCTTCTACTTACTGTTCTTTCTCAAGCTTCTTGAATGAACTGCTCAGTTAATTTAGTCCCATTCTTCTTCATTAAAAATTAAAGATTTTAGGGATGCCTGGGTGGCTCAGTTGGTTAAGCGTCTGCCTTCGGCTCAGGTCATGATCCCAGAGTCCTGGGATCAAGTCCCACATAGGGCTCCCAGCTTGGTGAGGAGTCTGCTTCTCCCTCTGCTTTTCCTCCCCACCCCCAGCTTGTGCTCTCTCTCTCTCTCGCTCACTCTCTCTCTCAAATGAATAAATACAATCTTCAAAAAAATTTTTTTAAATTAAACATTTTAAAGCTAAAAACGTCCCTTTCAAGTACAGCTTTGGTGGCATCCCATGTCTTATACCGAGTTGCCATTTTTAAGTTTTAAATAGCCAGCCCTACAACTTTTCTTCATAGTGTTCTAGTTAGTTAGCCTACTATGGTTCTAATTTCTTCTTCGACCCAGAACTGTTTGGGGAAACTGTTGCCCACCACCACCATTTACAAGTCATCTCGTTAGTCTTTCTTCAAAACATCTAAAATATCAGTTAAGATCTTCATCATCCTTAGTCTCTTTGAAGGGGAAGGGGGCTCCTCTCTACTTTCCTAATGTCTGCTCCAATTCCGGTACATAAGTGATATTTAGTAAACCAGCACTCTGTGAATGAACGAACAAAAGAATGAATTATCATCAGCCACAGAGAAAGAAGAAAGCCCAGTCAACCTCATGGTGCAGGAAGCTCCTGGCTGGCCTTCCACAGACCACACCACGGACAGGGGTAGTGGTACCAGCCACTGTCAAGGTCTCCTGAACACAGCCGTCCAGTTAGCCATGAAAAGAAATAATCCAAGGTAGGATCAATGTGCCCGGTGACTTGGCTATACTCTACGGAGAAGCCGGGAACATGTTGGAAAGCTGGTGAGCTTCTGGTGCAGGAACTTCCGATACACAACGTGTTTCTGAAAGTTGTGCAAATCAAATTTCCCATGAACTAAAACACTATAAAGAAAAGTAGTAGGGCTGGCTATTTAAAGAAACAAACTAAATCCTTTTGTGATACAAATAAACACCCCCTCATTTCTGTTTGGCAAATTCAGGGTAAAACCAGTTTTGCTTAAATAAGAGACAACACTTACTGAGCTGCTGAAACTCGCACCAGGTCCTACTTTCAAACAGGTACCTGGTAAGAGCCAAGAATTCCTTGATTCTTCATGGTTTATTCAACAGCTCTTTGCTCTGCAGAAGTTAAAAGCCTGTAGTCCTCAGAAGCCGGCCTATAGCCACACTTTGTTAGGACGACACAATATAGCCTCCAACTCAAATGCCTAGAGGCCAGGTGAGCAATGAAAGTGTCTGAGAATGCATGCATGCCCTGTCTAAAAGGGGAAACTGCCACTCAGCTCCAGCAGAGAAGGAGATTAAGCTCCAGCTCTGTCCGCCTCCACCCCTCCCTTATTCCATGTAAGGTCGTGAAGGTCCCAGGCCAGCTTTGTAGGTGAAAGAATGCCTTCCCCAAAACCTCATCAAAGATGTCCACATCCTAATCCCTGGAACCTGGATGGGAAAATGGATTTTGCAGATGGGATTAAATTAAGGACCTTGAGATGGAAAATTATTCTGGATTATACTGGTGGGACCAATGTAATCACAAGGGTCCTTACCAGATGGGGGCAGGAGGGTCAGAGGAGGAGATGTGACAACAGAAGCAGGGTTTGGAGTGATGATGCCATCGCTGGAAAGGAACACAAGCCAAGGAGTGTGGGTGGCCTCCAACAGCTAGAGAAGGCAAGGAATGGATTGTCCCCTGGGGCATCCAGAAGGACTGCAGCCCTGCCGACACCTTGATTTTAGCCCCATAAGACCCATTTTCAGACTTCTGACCTCCAGAACAACAAGATTATAAATTCGTGTTGTAATAAGCCACCGTGTTTGCAATAACTTGCAGCCATAGGAAAATAATACCCCAACTAATGGTTGATCCCAGAAGCAAAAGACCATAGTCAAAGGCCCAGGAGACTTCTCCAGAGCATCTGCCCCAAGAATGCATTGGGACCCCAACTTTGTCTCACACTGCACTCCACCCCCAAATTCCCAATCCTAACCACTATAATTTATTCATTGCCTCCAAGGAGGATTGAATCAAGTCATCAAAATTTTATTTTTTCTCGTTAGAGTTGATTCTCCCTTCTACCTTATTCTCATTAGGGTCTACAGTGGAAAACTGACATCCCTCGAAGCAATCTTTGTCCCTGAATCTGTATCACCTGCAACAGAAATTCCAGGGCTGGTTGCAGGTATCTGTGGTGGAAGAAGAAAGAGAGGGGCCCTCGGGTGTTTCCTCAACTCTCATCTGTCTCAGGAGGCCCCCAAAACAGCCAGCATCCGAGGGAGAAAATCCTGTCTTCTGCCAAGACTTCCAGGCCAGGCCTGTGAGATCCACTGGACCTAGGTGTAAACCCTCATTTACCACCTAGAAGCTGAAGCTATTCACTACGCCCCTCGGAGCCTTTGCTTGTCTTCTCCAAAACGGGAATTAATAACAGCACCTACTCTCATGAGGCAATATACACAATGTGCAGGGGGGAAAGGGGCATTCAAGTTGGAGCCACCCAACGCAAATCCTGCTTTGCAATGGCTGGGGAGGATCCCTTTTTGCTCCTGGGTCAAAGCTGATTCACAGGCATGGAACTCTGCCTAGTGTCCAAGATGAGCTGGGGCTCCCCCAGAGGCTGCACCATTTCCACCCAACACCTGGCTCCCTGGCTTGCAGAAGACTGACCCAACGTGGCCAAGTCACTTGCATCCACAAAGGGCTGTCACACCCATGCTGTCACCTGAGCCGCATCACAGCCCTGTGAGGAAGACAGGCTGACCTGCATGGTGTCGACAGTGCTGCTGACGCTCAGAGAGAAATGACGTGCCCGAGGGCGTCCGGCTCGTCCGTGGCAGCGCCTGTGTTCGAAACCAGGTCTGTCTTCCTCTGGAGCCTACACACCACTTACACAGTGTCGCTGCATTTCTGTTTGTCATCTCTCTCACTGTTCCAGAAGAAATCCTCCCCCGCTTTCCTCACCCCCGCCATCCAGTCAGTTGCTAAATCCTACTGAATCTTCCTTCGCAACATCTTTTGTGCCATATCCTCCTGTACGTTCCCCGCTGATGCCACCCCAACTGCCCCCAGCGATTCAGACAGGCAATCTTGCCACCAAGCCTTAACTGGGCTCCCCAGAAATGGGTGAGTCCGCCTTGAGAGCTCATCCCTACACGCCAAAGGCTTCCATAACCACAGAGGAGATGAGGCTACCCGGGTCACACGATCACTAGGGAATCTAAATGAGATGTGATGTACAAATGCACAGAAGACAGCGCGCCTGGGTGGCTCAGTTGGTTAAGTGTCTGCCATCGGCTCAGGTCATGATCTCAGGGTCTGGGATCGAGCCAGGAGTCGGGCTCCCTGCTCAGCGGAGAGTCTGCTTCTCCCTCTGACCCTCCCCACTCTCATGCTCTCTCTCTCTCTCAAATAAATAAACAAAATCCTTTTTAAAAATGCACAGAAGCAGGGCACAAAGTAAGCTCTCAACGAAGGTTAATTTACTTCCTTCCAGGTTAGAGGGGTTCACCAGACAAGCTTGTAGCCAAGCTGCCTGGATTCTACACCAGGGCCCTATTTATTAGCTCTGTGACCTTGAATAAGTCCATTGACCTTGCTGTGTCTCCCATGTCCTAGCCTATAAAATAGAAATATTAACAGAACTTTCCTCAGAGAGTTGTTAGAGGTATTGAATAAATGAATCTTAGCACAGTGTATGGACACAATAAGAGCCAAATAGATACTAAGTGTTGTCTGTAAGATTCCCTCCTGCTCCCCTCCACTCTATGCAGCCTTTCCCTCTTAGAATAACTCATGCTCTGAAAACTCACTTTTACATTATTTCCCTACTCCAACACATTCCCTGGCTGCCCCTTGTCTAAAGCTGCGTTGTCCAACATGGTAGCCACTAGCCACATGGGGTTATGCCAACTTAAATTAATTAGGTAAAATTTAAAAATGAGTTCCTCATTCACACTAGCCACATTTCAAGTGCTCAGGAGTCACATGGGGTGGGAAACTACTGTATTGGACACTCATTGTATAAAGTCATACTGGACGGCACTGGCCTAAGAATAAAGTTTGAATACCGTAGCCTGGCATCCACTCACGGTATGATCACAGTATAACTTTACTCCTCTGACTCCACTGCCCCACACCCCTGCCCAGGCTGGATAACTCTCCCTTTCTATAATGTATTTTACTCCTTCCCTACTGTGCAAATGTGTTTCACAAACATATCCATGCCAGCAGCCTATCGCATGCAGTCTGCAAAGGAAGTGTAAGGCAGAGGAGCTCCTACCAGCAGGCTGAAGGGCAGACTGGAATAGAAATGGCACATTCCACACGATAATTCAGCTCAGGAGCCCCATGGGACAGACAATGGTGGGCTCATCCCCCCTACTTCGAAGCAGGGGGTCACAAACTCACATGCCTGCTGAGGCCAAGCGTTGTAATACAGCAGGGAAGGGTAAGGGTGGCTGAGCTGAACTGGAGGGCACACGCCCATCCCAAGGACACTCAGCTCCTTCCAACAGTAGCCCTGGGATCACTGGTCCACATGGGTAGATAGGATTTTTTTAAAGCTCTGTGCAACCCATCCAAAGACCTCTGAGTCCCTCCAGTTTACAGGATCTGTTTTAGTGGCTCGTCCTGACTCACTTTGGTTACACATTATCTCTGAGCTAACATATCCCCAACCACAGAATAGGAATAAGACCACCTACTTCATACAGGATTATGAAAATGAAACCAGATTAATGTGCCTGGAGTATGCCTGCCTCCCATCTAATTCTTAATAAAAATATGAATGAATGCATGAACAACAAATGGATAAACGGATGACTTAGCTCTTTGGTCATTCCCACATTCAGAAATCGCTCACCACGGCTGAGCCAAGAGGAAGGCAGCTACGGCCGGGGCAGTGGGGCAGTATGTGTGGATCCATAGGCGGCTGGCCCCAACAGTCAAGCCTCATGAGCTCAGACGGCCACCTTAGTCCTGTGTAGCTGGCCTGGAGTGTGCAGTGAGAATTTCTTTTTAAAACGGTAAGCCATGCTTATGGTTTCAAATTCAAACACTGCAGGTGAGCGTACAGTGGAGAATCACTACATTACTCCATCACTGGAGGCAACTATTCTCTCCAGTTTCTTGTGTGTCCTTCGAGAAATATTCTCCACATGTGTGTGAGCCCCCGTGAGTCTACACCTTTATGTGGAGGGAGACATTCTGTATTTCCTTTTTGGTTTTTTTTCATCTACGTCCCTTTTGTCTCCCCATATGATGCAACCCTACACTACTGGTTCTCAGCCCTGGAGACACTGAGTCACTTGGAGTTTTTAAAACAAATCAGTGCCCAGGTGCCACCTCCAGAAATTGTGATAAAGTGGGGGAGAGGTTGGGGGCATGGGGGGAGAGGCTGAGGGCAGGTACATTTAAAAAGCTCCCCAGGTGATTCAAATGTTGAAAAGTAGGCTGATCTGCACACCCCGCTCATGCTTTTTTCCCAAACTAACACATCTGGGGGCCTGTTCCATCTCAACACACAGAGAAAAACCCCACTCTGGTCCTGCAATCGCACCGTGTTCCATCATATGGGTGGGTTACCATTTATTTACCCACTCTCATAAGGAATTCCTAAAGCCCTGAGGATGATTTCTTCCTGTAAGAAAGGAAGAAGCAAGAGCAAACTTCATGTGCTTATCAACAGCCAAGCACTGTGGAGGTTAAGGATTCGGAACACAAAAGCAAAAGCAATAACCCTGCAGTGGTCAGCAGTTGCAGGAAAGGAATGTTTTCCTTTATAATGTTACCAAACTTATTTAACTAAGCAAGATAAAGCAGTGGAGCCAACAAGAGGTAAATAACAGGCCTCAGAAGTAAATAAACCCATGAGAAGAAAACCACCCCCCCACCACCACCTTCTGCTCTACCAACCCTGGGGAGACCGGCTCCTGGGCAGGATAGCTGCTGGGAACATCCTGCTTGTTTGGGTAACACATGGAGACTGTTCTTGACCCTTTGGCCTCCCCTTTTTGATCAGGCCCCGAAGGTGGGGGCAGCAGGACATAATGCCATGGCCTGAGTGAAAACATCAACATCCCTTCCTTCACCAGGCATATCTAGCCCTAGGAGCGCTCAGATCAGAAGACTTGCTCCTGAAACCAAGTGTGGCGGGCGTCTCTTGTCTCCGCCTAACCAGCATCCATCCTTTGTGTTTCTTCCCCTTTGGAAAATTGTCCCTCTCTGAACCCCAGTTCCTAAGAGCTGGCTAAGGTGGTCCTCACCATCTGGCTCCCAGAGGGTGGACATAGGACCCAGGCCACCGTGTAGATGCAGGGATCGGCATGTGACTCAAGCTCCCCAAGGACAATCAGTTTCAGGACTTTTGCTGGAATTATTAGGAAAGAGAATATCCTTTCCAGCAGTATTGCTAAGCTGGCAGGGAATGAGTCCACACCCACCACCTTTATTATCACAAAGACAGCACTGTTCTGAGAGTGGGGCCAACAAAGAGAAAAGCTGAGCTAAGAGATCTCTGATGACTGCATATGAGTGCCTGGATCCAACCAGGCCTGAATCCCCACCCCTCAACCTTTCTAGATAAGTTTTAAAATCCCTCGTTGCCTAAACCAACTTGAATTGAGTTTTTGTTCCTTCAGACCAAAGGACTTCTGACTAGTAAACCAAAAGGTGAGGAGCTGGAGACTTGCCGGTGAGGTCCCCTATTTTTTCCTGTGTTCCATGTATTCCTATAAATAAACCTCTTTTCTTTTTTTAATTAGGGGTCTGGTATTAAGAGCACTCAATTCAATCGGTCTGTTTGGGGGAATTGAGGAAAGGTGGGATATAGTGCCTCACCCTTCCCTCAATTCCTGTAAATAGTGCAACGCTCAATGAAGAAAAGTACACTTAGGAGTTTACTCAGTAAGGGAGAGTGCCAGGAGATGTAACAATTGCCAAGTCTCCTTTATCCACAGACACCTGTTACTTGGGCTTCTTTTCAGTAAGTCCCCTTGGTGTGGGCACATCCTCCTTGCTGATGCAAGAGTGATTTACACTGTCTGCCTACTCCCAGTTCCTACCCTTGCTTATGAAGGAAGAACCACATAGCCACAAGGCCAAGGCCTTTCTTGACATGACAATGAGTCACATCCACCGAATTGTGCCTTTGGAGCTGGGTAGCTTGAAGCCCAGAGATAAATCAATTCATGTCAGTCTCGGCCACCAACTCACTCTAAAAAGCAAACAAAAAGCTTAATTCTCTGGCTTACAACTCTGCAAGGAGTTGGGGGTGGGGGTGGGGGCTGCTATGTGAATATTTGCAAAAATCAACAAATCAAAGACAGGGCCTTGGATGTTACACAGGGTATCTGTTGGTTTTGCCTGCCCAGCACCCACTGCCGCTTCTTCTGGTAACTGGCATGTGGATTTTCCTTTGGGAAACCAGCTCTTCTCCATTGAATGCAGTCCTGATGGGTCTGTCAGTCAAAGCTGCAGCTCTCCCTTGGACCAGGGCTTGGCCACATAACCCAAGATCAGCCAGTCACACCCTTTCTCCTAGGAATTTGATTCTTGAATCAATAGTGTCACCCTGCAAAGGTTGTTCATTAGTTCCTGCCACCTAGACCCAAGAGTGGCTCTGAACCCTGTACTTTCTAAGGCCTGATATTGCATGAATATGGTACCCCAGATGCTTCCAGTTGATTTTTTTAAGACAACTAGAGTCCATTTCTTTTTTTTTTTTTTCAAAGATTTTATTTATTTATTTGACAGAGAGAGACAGCCAGCGAGAGAGGGAACACAAGCAGGGGGAGTGGGAGAGGAAGAAGCAGGCTCCCAGTGGAGAAGCCTGATGTGGGGCTCGATCGAGAACGCCGGGATCAAGCCCTGAGCCGAAGGCAGACTCTTAACAACTGAGCCACCCAGGCGCCCCTAGAGTCCATTTCTGTCACTTACAAAGAACCAAACAACCCTAGCCACTTCAAAGACATCTGGTCTCACCCCATCCTGATGCAAGCATCCTCCCTACAACATCCCCAAGAGATGGTCACCAAGCTTTCATTGCACACCTCCAGGACAAAAGGCTCCCCACCTCCTACAAATAACTCTATTAGAGAGTTCTTAAGACTGCACAGAAGGGGGTGCCTGGGTAGCTCAGGCCATGATCCCCGGGTCCTGGGATCGAGCCCCACATCAGGCTCCCTGCTCAGTGGGGAGTCTGCTTCTCCTTCTCCCTCTCCCCACCTCCCGCTCATGCTCTCTCTCTCAAATAAATAAAATCTAGAAAGAAAGAAAGAAAAGAAACTAAAAGAAAAGAAAAGAAAAAAGACAAGACAAGACTGCCCAGAAGTAGGCCTCCTGGGGGCGCCTGGGTAGCGCAGTCGTTAAAGCGTCTGCCTTCGGCTCAGGGCGTGATCCCGGCGTACCGGGATCGAGTCCCACATCAGGCTCCTCCGCTTATGAGCCTGCTTCTTCCTCTCCCACTCCTCCTGCTGTGTTCCCTCTCTCGCTGGCTGTTTCTCTGTCACATAAATAAATAAAATCTAAAAAAAAAAAAAAAAAAAAAAAAGAAGTAGGCCTCCTGTAACTCTCTGACCCTGCCCTTGGTGGCCCTCTCCTCCCTTTCCTGGGACACCTTCTCCTCCTGGCTCTTGACCCCAGCCCTTGTGTATTGGAATTCCTCAAGGCTCTGTCCTGGGTTCTGGTCTCCTGCTGCAAACGCTCTCTCCAGGCCATCTTGTCAATCCGGGAGATTTCTAACACCTTTCATGTTGGTGACCACACACTTGTACCTCTCAGCCCAGAGCCATGTGGAGAGCAACCCACAACCGTCTATTCACCTACTTCCTCAGGCCCACCATCTGGAAAACAAACTGAACATGCCTCAAACCAAGTTCTTGTTCTTCTGCCTCACTTCTGATGCTTCCTCCCTCGGGATGTGTCTGCATCCCTCACCCTTGACTCCTCCCTCACCGTCTGTACTCACTTCCACTCACCAATTCTGTCCCATCTAACCCGTAACTGCCACTGGAAACCAGCCCACTGCTCTCAGCCGCCATCTGTGGTCTCTGAGCTTGCTTCTTGTTTACCTAACTCCTATCATTCTTCAGCTCTCTGCCTAAATGTCATCTTGGAGAGTCCTCCCTGACCCGCCAGTCTGGGCTTCATCTACTTACTGTGAGATCCCATATGACTCAACTGCTTATGATTTTCAATAATAAAAAGGGGATAAAAAGACTACCTATTTACCAAGTCGCTGGGAGAGGAAATTCAACAACATATTAAAAACTTGCACAGAAAAAAATAACACAGTAACTCAACACAGTAACTGGTACACAGATTCATCATAAATATTAGCTATTGCTAATTATTGTTATTGTTGGCACTACTAATGATAATACTTTTCCTTCCTAGACTGTTAACACCATTCAAGCAGAAGAACCACGGGCTTGGGGGAGCCTGGGTGGCTCAGTCAGCTAAGCGTCTGCCTTCGGCTCAGGTCATGATCCCAGACTCCTGGGATTAAGTCCCCACGTTGGGCTCCCTGCTCAGCAGAGAGCGTGCTTCTCCTTCTGACCCTCCCTCCTCTCGTGCTCTCTCTCTCTCTCAAATAAATAAGCAAAATCTTTAAAAAGAAAGAAAGAAAGAAAGAAAGAAAGAAAGAAAGAAAGAAAGAAAGAAAGGAAGGAAGAAAGAACATCCTTTGTTCACTACCATATCCCTAGTACTGGCACATAATAGGAGCTCAATGATATTTAATTGACTGATTGATTGGTAGAGATTTGAAGCCAATGACCATGACCCCCCCAACACACCTGTTTCCCCAGTATGCCCCCTTCACCAGACTAAACATTTTCATCTCCTCTCCATATATTCAGGTATACAGGACAAGACCTTCTCACCATCATACCAGGTGCCCTGAGGCCCAGTAAAGTCATGACAAAAATGTCCTCATGATACTTTCAACTTGCTTTCTGTTTTATTTGAGTAAGACAAGCTCAGGGTAGAAGATCTACACCCAGAAAAAGCAGGAAAAAAAAAAACCTGGAAGGAAACACATGAAATGTTGACAATGACAGTGCTCTCTGGTTAGAAGGACTTGTGCGTTTTGTTCTTCTTTTTATAATTCCGTATTTCCCTAATATTTTAAGATAATAAAGCAAATATAAATTTTAATCAACTTCATGAAGTATCATCTAATGCAAGAGAAAATATACCATTCTAGACGTACAGTTTGATGAGTTTTGACAGGTGAGTTACACCCACGTAACTACCACCATGATCGGGGATATAGAATGTTCGCACCACCCCGGAAGCTCACCTGTGCCCTTTTCCAATTAATGCCCTAGCCCCACTCCCCACCCCCGGGAACCACTGAACAGCTTTCTCTGACTACCGATGAACAAATCACACAGTACACACTATTTTGTGTCTGCCTTCATTCACTCCAAATAACGTTTTGATTATTAATGATTAATAATGGAGTTGTCAGTGTTAGTAATTAGTTCATTTTTACTGCTAAGTAGTATCTCATGATACATTTCCTCCAACGTTTCTTTATCTGTTCATCTGTTAATCAATGTTTGGGGATTTTTTTTTTTTTTGCCCCCAGTTTCTGACTATTATGAATAAAACTGCTGCAAACTTTCATTTATATGTCTTCGGGTGGATGCATAATTTATCTTGGTAAATACCTCAGAACGGAGCCGCTGTGTCATACAGGAACTCTGTTTAACTTTGTAAGACTGCCACTTTTTTTTTTTTTCTGAAACTGTATACTGCTTTATTTTTTAGAATGGAAACAATCCAATACGTTGCTTTTTTTTTTTTTTTTATAGATTTATCTGTCTGTTGGGGGTCTCAGCAGGAAATGGAATTCACCCTAGATGTTCAATTAAAGACACTAACAACTGTAGAAAACTGTCACCACACCTACGGCTATAATCTAATGAAACGGTGTAACAAGAGCCCAGTGAGAGCTGGAACCAAAGAATAGGGGCCCCCTGCCAGGACCTGTCATGGTGGAGGGAGGCCAGAAATGGAGGGAGGGCGTGGAGGGGGACAATACCTCAAGCTCTCTTTCCTCCCCCACTCCAGGCTCCACTTGCCCCCTCCCACTGGCTTCACTGACACAAAAGTCAGCCATCAAAGGAGCCCAGGAGATGCAAGTCACAGAAGTCTACCTCCTAGGACCCAGGACCTGGTAGAGAAGGGCAGAGGATAGTGGTCCTAGAAAAAGCATCAGAGAATAACTAGACACTGTCCGTCCTCAGAGGAGCAGAGAAAAAGAACGAAGATCAGATTCACAATTCTCTGAGATGTCAACACTCACAAACCAACAGGAGTCGGGTTCCGGGGGACGGAACCACACTATCACCATCACCACCACAGTTCTAGTAACTACCTCTACTACCACTACTCCTGCTAAGAACCATAGCACGGATACTTTATTGAGTGCTTACTGTATCCCAAACACACGCTGTGTTTACTGAGCTATCTCAAGTAACCCTCAAAAGAACCAGAGAAAGCAAGACTGTTATTATCCCCTATTTTATCCCCTGAGAAAAACTGAGACTCGCTCTCAGGGCTCCAGAGGCTGGTTAAGCCCTAATCACTACTCCGTACTGCCTCCCAAAGGCTCCACTACTTACCCCCGCTGCGCTGTGGACAAGCCACCCTGTGCCTCAGTTTCCTTCTTCGTGAAAAGAAGGTCTTTTTATCCTCCCCCTCAGGACCACTGGGAGAATTTAACACAATAGAGCAGTTCGACAAACATGTTTTTGAGTCCCAGGGGGCCCGGGCCACCGTGGTCTCTAACCGTGTGAGGGCTGCAACAATCCTTTCAAATAAGGAAATGGAGGCTCAGAGAGATTCCCCGAATCTTAAAGCCACTCACTGAAGAGTAAAGAGCCAGTAAGAGGCAGAAAGAGGGACCAGACCTCAGGTCTACCTGTCTCCAAAGTCATATTCTGCACTTGAGGGAAGGAGAGGAGGGGGCAATAAATGTACAAAAGGTATGGGTTTGGCACCTTTACTTTTTAGACCCACGTTTTCGCACACAGGCAGTTTGGCTCCAGGGTATGGTTTCCCATCAGCAGCAAAGCTGCAAAGCTCCCAGGCCCCCAGCACTAATGTGCTTCCCTCCATTGTCAGGTGCTTCTCTCTGCAGAACCCTGTGCCCCAGAGCCCAGGACTTGGGGCAGCTACCCTCTTCACTCCCAGCATCCTTTGCTGATCTCCCAGAATGTATACTCGTGAGGGCCAAGAGGTGTTTCTACCACTTGGTGCCTTCTTAGAGATGACATTAACCTTTGGCACCTCTGCTGATTTCCCAAGAAATCCGACAAGGTCTAAATACAAATACACAAGCTGCCTGCAGTCTCGAAACTCCGCATTCTTGTCACGTCTTAATACCCTGTCATTTGAGCTACACTCATCCTCCATGCACTTTGAAATCTCTTTTGCTTTATACTCTGCCAAAAGGTTCCAATTTTTCTCTACTGGCATTGACATGAAGCAGAAAGGAACATGTGAGCCGTGAGGGCTTCAAAAATAGCCTGGAACTTTTCAAGGAAGGGGACCGTAGTGGGATGACAGGCAAGCTATTCTGCATAACAAAGCACTGTGTCCCCAGAGTCAGGCACAAGCCCACCCTTCCCCACGTACACACTCACACACCTATCAATCACTCCCTGAAATATCATATCTGTGGGAGGACTAGAAGATAATGGTATGATCAATGAAGCTCCAGAGAGGATGGGTGGGACAGACTCCATCCAATGGCAAATTTTCTATTGACAACACGTCAGTTTTGCTTGGAGTTAACTCAGTGTGCTAATAAATGATGATGATGATGATGACGACGATGATGATGATGATGACGATATGATGATGATAATGAAGAAGAAGGAGAAGAAGAGGAGGAGGAGGAGGAAGAGGAGAAAGATAGCAACAAAAATAACAATATTGATATACTATCTAGTATACATAGATGAACTTATTTAATCCCCACAATTCGACATAGGAACTACTAGCAGTTCCATTCTACAGATGAGGGAAGTAAGGCATGAGAAATTAAGTAACCTCTCAGTAAGTGACAGGCTAGAACGCAGGCTATCAGACTGCAGAGCCTTTGGTCCTACCCACTACCCCTCCACCTCATCCTCCCCCCCAAAAGAAGCACTCATTCCAGGTCACTGCTGCAGGGAAAGGCGGGGAAGAACTCTTTCCTCTGGACCCTTATTCCCTAGGAACAGCTTGAGACCCACACTGAGCCTCGCATTTACTGAGCACTTCTATTTACCAGGCATGTCCCTGAGTGAGTACTTTCACTCTCCCAATATACCTTTTGAGCTAGGCTGCCATATTGTCCTCCACGTTCAAGATAAGGAAACTGAGGTTTGGTGTGCTGCTTTCCCCTTGTCTTCCCTCCCAGATCCATTCTTCACCAGACTCTGCTGTGATCTGAGCCCAGGGAGGCTGACCCCTGCAGAATTAACCCATTTTCCAACTGGGCTCAGCCAATGGGTAGGACCAATAGGTGACTGGAGAGGAGGAGAGAGGCTGGGATATTTCTTCCCTTTGCTCTTGGCCTTGATGCTGCCTTTGGGAAGCAGTTGCATCCCTCCAGGACCACCATCCTATGGGTGGTCCCTTAATCCTTAGCTCCATAAGGCCCCACACTATTTCCTCCACTTGCTTCTTCCTCCTGAGATTGTTAAACAATCCCATCATTAAGCTTTCTTCATTAAAGCCAAGTGATTTCTGCTTCCTGCTGGGATCCTGACAGGTATAATTACAGAGATGGAGCAACGTGTCCAGAGTCACGCCACTAGGTAAAGCCAGATCCAACATGAGGGTTTGAGCCTGAAGCTCACTGGCTCAAGCACTCTGTCATGCAGCCTTCCTCAAAACAGGGGGCCCCAGTCCTAAGTCCTCTGAAACCAAGGCCAGTAGCATCAAGGGGTCAAGCAAGTAGGTAAAGTACAACAGGGAGTGGTGGGGATTGAGGCAAACCAAAGAGCACACAGCCCACTTACAGGTAACCGTTTGGAAAGGCTAACACTTTAACCACTGTGCACAACACCAAACAAAAAGCAGCTCCGTGACTATTTCTTACATTTTCCCGGGAATCATGCCACTCACTCTCCAGAAACCTCCTGCTGCTAGAGATTGCTCCTGACTGCCTCCTAAAGTTCTGTGCACCTCAGTCCTATTCCCAGTCCTTCCCACACAGGCTTTTAGATCGATTCCCCACTTCTAAAAGAGTCAGGCAACAATGATAATTAATTCTCTGCCTTCAAAGGCTGCTTTGCCGACCCACTGCATTTTCTCCACGTCGCCACCACCACCCTATGCCCCAATCAACCCCCCCGCAGGTGATAACAAGGAGGCTGTTTCTATCCCCTTGTCATCTGCTCTTTGGGGGCTAGGAACCCAGCCACAGCTGCTGTCCAAGGGAAGGATGAGAGAAGGAATATTCGGACAGGCTGCCCACAATATGCAGCGTAGCAGCGTCATCTGCACTGTGGGCAGAAAAAGCCACAAGAATCTCCATGCAGGAGAGGAAAGAGGCACTCTGCGCCAATGACCTTGAAAGAGGTCAGACCAGCTGCCACTGTGCAGAACAGAGGCACCTCTCGCCTCACAGCCACTGGAGGAGTGTCTCACAGCAGGGGCTGCAAACCGGGGGCCCTCGGGCTCCTGGATCCCCCTGCACTGAAACCATTGTCAATACGCACAGTAGGAGAGTTTATGATTTTTAAAAAATCCAAGTTGCTAGCTTTCCTTTCCAAAAATTGGAGTTGGAGCAACAATGGGCCATATTCTCCCACGGTGACAGAGCAGTTGGATGCGAGTCCACTAAAATGTAAAGTCCAAGAGGGTGGGCAATTTTGTCTGGTTCATTCACCGCCATATCCCCATGTCCAGAACAGTGCTTGGCACATGCAAGATGCTCAGTGAGCACACTGAGTGAATGAGGAACAGCTCCCCCTTTGAGACAAACTTGTATTCTCCATTTCACAGAATCCCTACCCGGCTTCACTCCCTCGTCAAGCTCCTTTCCAGGCCCCTGCCGATGGTCAAGATTGGGACCCCCAACTTTTAGTGAGAGATTTAAAGGCAGGCAAGACACAGCCCCTCCTCCTCGGAAATGAAAGATTAGAATAGGGAATCATCACCACCATCACCATCACCATTATCATCATCCTTTCTGGAGAGGGAACTATGAGCCGAGCATTGTTCTAAATGTTTTACATGTACTGGTTCCTTTAATCCTCCCAACAGCCATGTGGTAGGTCCCATTACCGTCCTTTCTGTGCAGAAGAGGAAGGTGAGGCTCGGGAAGAGGAGGTTAACTTATCCAAGATTCCGCAGCAGCAGGTGGGGAAGGCAGGATTCAAACCCAGGCAGTCCAGCCCCACAGCACATGCAAAATAAATACTAGACGATGAAGCCAGATAAGGAAGACCCTACGGCTCTAGTCTTCAGAGCCCTAAAGGAACCACTCCCAGCACAAGGGATGGAATTCTGTGACTTGGTGGCCGGAAGCAGTGACGGACCGGGTTCATTTCGTGCATCTTCAGCTTCCTTCCGTGGGAAGCCATGTCGAGCAGGCACTCAAGAAGAAGGCATCTGAGAAGGTGCTTCAAAAAGTAAGTTTCCCTCAGCCTCTGGCTTCATGGCGAACGATACCCCATGGTCCCCTTAGTGTGCCTTGTAACAGATATGTCAAAACACCGATGGCGTCAATGCGGACGCCTGGGCTGCAGGGGCCGAAAGAGAGAGCATTCAAACTTGGCCGACCTACTTGGACCCAGTGCCTCCACAACAGGGCTTTGTGGAGCCCTAGCATCAGAAAGGGAGCTTCACGTCCAAGAGCACCGCACCGCAGCTGGAGTTAGCAGCTGGAGAAGAGGACAAGCCCACGCTGAACAAATGTCTGGCTGCAGCAGGCAGAGGGGAGGCACCCGCTCTGCGTTTTGGCAGGTTCCAGAGGGGGCGGAGTGGTGGAGCAGAAGGTTCAGACAACACACAGATGACTTCAGCCGGAGTCCCGGCTCCACACTCGCATCCACTACGCCACCTTCTGATGAGGCAACGCCCCTCTAATGCATCTCTGTCTCCTCATTGGTCCAATGGAGCCGATCAGATTTTTCTATTTGTTCGGGAAGCCATTCATTCATTTATTTATTCATTCCCTGCACACCACATGGGTACTGAACATCTGTTAGGTACCAGGCGCTGCCCCGGGTATCAGGGTAAGTGATGAACAAGACTGATGAGGTCTTGTAGGCTGCAGAACAGAACTCCAGTCCCAGTTTTCTCATCTGGGATGGAGAGAACAAGACCTACTTCAAAAGGTTATTTTGAGAAATTATGTGATTTTATATAAATAAAAAACAGCAATCGTTTGCATAAACACTTGTCAAGTGCTAGGCAATGTTCTAAACCAGAGGTCAGCAAACTTCTTCAAGGATAAAAGAGTAATTATTTTCGCCTCCACAAGACTACACGGTTGCTGTCGAAACTACAACGCTCTGTCCTTGTAGCACAGAAGCAGCCCCAGATAACATGCAAACCAACAGGCACGGCCATGTTCCCATACAATCTTGTTTACAAATCCAGTCCGCGGAGCCATGAGCCATGGTGCACCGACTCCGAGCCTAGAGCAGCACTGTCCAGGAGGACCAGGGGCAACGACGGAGATGTTCTATAACCGCACTGTCTACCTGAACGGTGGCTGGTGTGACTGAGAAACTGAATTCGCTCATCTGATTTAACTTTGATGAAGGCTGAGGTTGGAGCAGCCGCAGGTGACCTGGGGCTACCATATCTCGCCGTACGGCTACAGATGCCCGGTAACTCCTTTAATCTTCAGAGTGGCCCCAAAGTACACAAAGCGCGAGCACGCTGTCACTAGCAGGTGCGTGACAAACCAAAGGGAAGGTGCTGCTCTGGTTTACGGTGACGATGACGGTCAGCAGCACCTGATGAGTGACGCCCGAGGAGGACCCACTCTCATAGCTAGCAAGAAGGAGGGACATCATGTAGACATCACCAACATCTGCCTGAGACAAAATGAGGAAACCGAACGCCTTTTGTGGCAGCCCTAGGCAGCCCTTGGAACTCCGGAAACACACCCCTCACTAACCTTAATGAGGCTCTTCCCCAGGAGAGGCCAAGCCACCCTCCTTAGATCAAAGAGGCAAACAAGTGCTGGCAAACACTCCCTCTACCTGGGCCCCCCAGGGACATCAGAGAAGACCACCTCCCTCCATGAGGCGGATGGCCTCCAGCACCCAACAGGAACTGCCCTCCCCACCTTGAGGGAAATAATGAGCTTGCTACGCCTCACTGAAGTGCCACAAGGGAAGAAGCATCAAGGGCTCTTTCGGGTTTTTTCTTCAAATTTTCAAAACGAACGTTTCAACCACTCAATGAACCCCATCATGCTTCTGGTTCTGTTCTAGGCTAATATTAAGAGCTCTCACTTGTTGAGAGTTTATATGTGCTGGACGTTGCACAGGGTACAACAACATTCACAGTAAGTAGAAATAATCATAGTTGGCCCTGATTCGATGCTTACCATGTGTCAGGCACCAGGCTGAGCATTTCTTCTGTCAGATCAACGCATACGCCTCATGGAGATTCAGTGAGGGAGGGATCATCATTCTCTCTGTTTTATTTTATTTTATTTTATTTTATTTTATTTTATTTTATTTTATTTTATTTTATTTTATTTTGAGAGAGAGAGAGAGAGAGCATGCACGCTGTGGGAGAGGCAGAGGAAGAGGGAGAGAGAGAATCTTAAGCAGGATCCACAACCAACATGGAGCCCAACGCAGGGCTCGATCTCATGACCCTGAGATCATGACCTGAACCAAAATCAAGAGTCAGAGGTTTAACCAACTGAGCCACCCAGGCGCCCCCATTGTATACATTTTAGAGATGAGAAAATGGAGCCATGGAGAGTTTGGGGAACACACCCATGTTCTTACAGCACAGAAGGGGTACAGACTGGATTCCAGCCCTGGTTTGTCAGACACTAGTGCGGACTTGTAAGACTACGTCTGGACTGCTGAGGGTATAATGGTGGACAAGACAGACATGGCCCTGCCCTGATGCGAAAGACAGACAATGGAATTGTCTGAATTAGAGTCTGAGTCAGAAGCACAGTGGTAGAGGAGCTAAAGCCCAGGAGAGCACAAGCAAGGGAATCTAAGCCAGACTTGGCAGAGAAGGGTCAACAGGCCAGAAGTCCCTCAGAAGCTAAGGTCCAAATGGTGGGCAGTTCACCAATCAAAGAGTATATGCCAGAGGGGGCTTCAGAACAGGAAAAGCACATGCAAAAATCCAGAGATGTATACATCCCTAAACCAATCCCAGTGGCCAGGGGGATGCAGTATCCTCACTGGCCAGGCTGGGCTACATAATCACCCTGAGAGCCAAGATTAGAGTTAGCTCTGCCTGAACCACAAGGACCAGGAGTGGGATCAGGGGCTTCCCAAAGAAAACCCAAGTGCTGTTTTATGACCGAAAGGATGCTGGCCAGGCAAAAAGAACGGATGTCCATCTACCAAGTCTCCGGGCCTGGCATTCTGCTCTCCTCTGTCTCTGTGGCTCTGAACTCCTATCTCCAGTCCTGACTTCAGAGGTAGAGCCTTCGGCTTTCCCCACTCTCTTAAGTTAGGCATTTCCATTTGGTGGCGCCACTCAGACCTGAAACTCAGCATGCTCCAACCCTGGCCTCCTCCCACCTGGCTCCTCTGCCTGATGTCTCTGTTGTTAACCATGAGGTCAATGAAAATGATACCGAAAACTTCTGCAGAGACTCTCAGGTAAGAGGTACTCCCATGCCCTTGATGCAGCTTAGTTGATAGAAAATAAATTGAGACCCACCATTTGCCATTGCCTCATTAGGGAAGAACATGCCTGAGAATGAAACAATATATGGGAAAGCAGAATCGTGATGTGGACAGAGTCCACTGGTTTCCTCATCACCTGAATACCTGGATCACATCATCCCTGAAGCCAGTATCCCCAAGATTCCCAATTACATGACCAAATAACTTATTTTTTAAGTTGCAAAACTATCCTTTACAACTGAAATACTGCAACGCTGTAGGTACCTAAAATCAGGTGATCAAAGAAAGGAGAAGAGCCAGTGAACGAGAAAGAAAAGTCGCCACCAGAAGAAAGAGAATCACACAAGGTGTCACAGAAACCAAAAAGGGGAAGTTTTCAGATGTGACAGCCATCAATAGTGTCCAAGGCCACAAGGAGGATGAAGACACAAAAGGCTACTAAATTTAGTTAGGATCTTGGGCAATTGTTTGGAATATTCCAGAAGCAGATCCTAAACTGGCTGAAGTAGAAGCAGTCTGTTTGAGAGGTGAGTCCAGGCGACACCAGTAGGGAGCTGAGAAGCAAGACAGGGAGGGGAAGGGAGCCAAGGATGCATTTCCAAGCCAACTCCCATCTCTTACTGGTTTTGGGGGGTTCCTGGGTTGGGGAGGGGGAGCATTAAATCCCCCAACCCTTACACTTCAGCCTAGCATGCACTGGACGGAATGAGCCAAAGGCCAGAGCGAGCCCTCAGGCAAACAGATGCAGGTGCTTCTAGGCAGTGAAATGGAAGGCCGCGAGCACCAACAGGGTCTGCCTCAGCATGATTCTCTGCACAGTGTCCTCATCTGTAAAATGGGCGGAATCACCTAAACGCTATTAAGGTTAAATGAGGATAAATACAAGTCCATACGGAGCCTGGCACCCGGGAGACAGTGCCAATAAACACCTGACAATACGGGCATCCCTCATGTTATTGCTCTTCGCTTTATTACGCTTCCCAGATACTTCAGTTTGGGGAGGGTTTTTTGGTTTGTTTTCACAAACTGAAGGTTTGTGGCAACCCTGCATCGAGCAAGTGTATCACTTTGCCAACAGCATTTGCTCACTTTGTGTCTGTGTCACATTTTGGCAATTCTCACAACATTTCAAAGTTTTTCGTTACTGTATCATGGTGATCTTGTGATCTGAAAGCTCAGATAATGGTTAGCGTTTCTCAGCAATAAAGTTTTTATTAAGGTCTGTACATTGTTTTGGGGCGCCTGGGTGCCTCAGTTGGTTAAGCTTCTGACTCTTTCTTTTTTTTTTTAAAGATTTTATTTATTCGACAGGATAGAGACAGCCAGCGAGAGAGGGAACACAAGCAGGCGGAGTGGGAGAGGAAGAAGCAGGCTCATAGTGGAGGAGCCCGATGTGGGGCTTGATCCCATAGCGCCGGGATCACGCCCTGAGCCGAAGGCAGACGCTTAACCGCCGTGCCACCCAGACGCCCCTAAGCTTCTGACTCTTGATTTCGGCTCAGGTCATGATCTTGGGGCTGTAAGATCAAGCCCCGAGTCAGGCTCTGCACTCAGCACAGAGTCTGCTTGAGATTCTCTCTCTCCCTCCCTCTGCCCTTCCCCATTCCCGCGCTCTCTCTAAATAAATAAGTAAATAAAATCTTTAAAACACATGTACATTGTTTTTATAGGCATATTATTACTGCACACTTAACAGACTACAGTACACTGTAAACATAACTTTCACATGCACTGGGAAGCCAAAAATTTCATCTGGCTCTCTTTATTGCGATACTTGCTTTGTTGAGGTGGTCTGGAACTGAAACTGGAATATCTCTGAGGTGTGCCTCTATTTTCACTCTTGGTGACCTTTGGGGGAGCATTTTCTATATATAAAGTTATGGAAAGCAGGACCGATGAAGAAGTGGCAGCAGAGAATGCTCACTGCTAATCTGAGACAGCACCAAACCCAGGACACTCCAGCTGCACAAATGAGAATCACTAATATACTACCTAAACAGCAAGCAAGCTTGTGCCTATTTGTGTGCAACAGCTGTCAATTTAGCAAAAAGGCTTTTCTGCCAGATGCTGCCTTCTCACCTTGGAAAACATCCATTACTCCCACTGTTAAAAACAAAACAGTATATTCCCCCGGTTTCTTTGGTCCTATCCCAAAGTTACATTAGTGAAAGATTTGGACAGATCATATGGAGAGAGGAAGAGAGACTCAGAAACTGCCCCCACGGTGTCAGCTTCTCAATGGTCTCGGCTCCTCCCTCCAAATCAGCCAACTGATTCTAAAAGCAAAATGGAAAGTGGCCAAGGCAAATACCAATGAATTTGCGAAATGCTTCTCATAGGCACACAGCACAACAGCGTTTTCAGCACCCTGTTTCCTTTATCCTGGACATGATCCACACAGGCTAAGTGATGTATCTAAGTGAGACCACTTAGCTTGTAACTATTTTAACAAATGTTTATGCAGCACTTACAATGAGCCAGACACTCCTTATACGTTTTACAAATACTAATACATTTAATCTTCTTGACAACCGTGTGAGATAGGTTCCATTATTATCCTCATTTTACAAATGAAGAAAATAAGGCACAGTGGTGTTAAGTAACTTGCCTAGGGTGCACACGGTAGGAAGTGGCAACACCAGGATTTGAATGAACGCAGCCCGGGTCTAGTGTCGGGCTCTGAACCACCGCTTCGCTTACCTCTAAGGCAATGAGTGAACTTGAGCACCCCTAAACCCTGACACCAGATCAATCTATTTCTACAGGCATTGGTAAGGAGGCACTTAAAATAGCAAAGAAGGAGGAGGAGGAGGGGGAAGGGGAGGAGAAGGAGGGAGAGGGGAGGAGGGGAGAAGAGGAGGAGAAGTTAACGGTGGCCAATAATAGCAGACATAGAGCATTTTCTAAATGCCAAGTGCTGTGCTGAGCAATAATTATGATCACGGCAATCCTCAGAGCAGAGCAATGCTGGTAGGTAGTACCATTTTATCACCATTTTATAGATGAGGAAATTGAGAATTACAACTTGTGTGAGGTTATTCAGCTAGAAAGCAGGAGAGCTAGTGTTTGAAGCCAGGTCCACCTGACTCCAGAGCCTTTACTACTAAATTTAAGAGCAGTGATCTCTGCAGGTGCAGAATAATGGAGCTTTGAATTTCAGGGCATTGGGGCTGTCCACTCAATTTCGTTGACCGCAGGACCCTGGTGATGGCTCAATAAAAGGGAAAAGTACAAAAGGGTATCGCTGGGGTTGATTCAAAGGATGGTACAAATACTGAGGTGAAGGGCAGGGAAAGGGGCTTGACCCAAAATCTCTGGGACCAACCCTAGAGACTCGGACTTCAAGGGCGCAGAGAAGAGTACAAGATGCTGCAGATGGGAGGAGGCATGGAGGGAGCCGCGATGAGTCCTAGAACTTGTGGCTGAAGCTTTTGCTTTGATGGTGTGTTTTTCTCGCCTCCCTCCTGGGAGGCCTGAGGCTTTGGGTGGGTACTGAACTTTCTCAAAACAATAAAAAAAAATTAAAAAACAGAAAACATTTCCTTCCCTTTTCTTTGCTCTCCCAGAGCTTTACCAAGTCTAGGGGCCACACGTTTACTAGTTTATCATTCAATGCCATTTAGAATAAGTTATAGAATCCCTGTCCTTGACCGTAGTCTCCCAGAGATGTGTACGTCCTAAAACTTTATTCTTTATTAAATTCTACTACATTCATGTTGGACGCCACTGTGCAGTGTCTACTGAGTCTACTTTTATTTATTTTTTAAGCAGGCTCTATGTGGAACCTAACATGGGGCTTGAACTCACGACCCTGAGATCAAGACCTGAGCTGAGATCAAGAGGCAGATGCTTAACTAACTGAGCCACCCAGACACCCCTACTCAGTCTACTTTTAATAGTATTTAATTAAATAAGCAGTTCATGAATACACTCTCCTTTCCAAAGGCGACATTTTTACAAAATGAAAAAATGTCTAATCTTTTCCTTTCTTATTTTTGCTTTAAAATCTTTACTCCGTCCGTAATTTACTCCATCTTTAATTTACTTTTGTATAAGATGTGTTAAGAATCAAACCTGGCGTCCTTCCACATGGCCACCCAATTATGCCCGTACTGTTTCTTAAATAAACCATTCTTTACCCCACTGATCCAAAATGTCAGCTTTTGATACATTGAATTCCCACATTTCCCAAGACCTTTCAGTCCTCCTTGGGACTTAGTTTCTTATGCCGCAGCTGGAAGAATTTCAGCAATTATTTGAAATGTGTTTCATGGCTTAACAATAGGTATTTTATCTTTTAAAAGACATTTCTAAGAGGCACTTTCATGCACTGTTGGAGGGTGCATAAATTGGCATAACCTTTTGGAGAGCAATTTAGCAATCTCTACTACAACTGAAAATGCTCACATCCTCTGCCTTAAAAACCCTACTTCTGAGAATATTCTACAGAAATCATCACTGAAGTGCCCAAGAATGTTTACAGCTGCATTGCTCACCACAGGAAAAAAAAAAAAAAATGGAAACAATCCAAACGCCCATCAATAGGGTACTGGTCAAATAATAAATAATATAATATGGTGGCCACTATATTATGGAATACCACGTGGCCGTTAAAAAATAAGGCAGATCTAAATAAGGTATTGATACAGGAAAAAAAACCTAAGATATAACGGGCAAAAAAAAAAAAAAAGGTGACCTGTAAAAATGTATATAAGATATAATTTCATTTTTGTTAATTAGTAATATCTGCTTATATTTACAAATAAAAGATTTCACACAATATGCCTAAATGTTAAGTCTGTAGTTTCTGTAAGGTAGAGACTTCCTATCTAGATTACATATATATAGTTAAGCATTCTTTTATAATAAGTGTTCCTTTAGTGACAAAAAATACAAAGATATTTGGTGATTAAAAAATACAAAAAAAAAATAATGTAGACATCAGCCCATGGATGAGTAAGTATGAGGTACGTCATTTGATGAAAGAGGGTTCCATGGCACAAGAGGTCAGCGTAGGAACAAAGCTCAAATCCAAATGAAAATTCTTTTCAGCCCTGTGGTACAGACGCCACCCTGACCCATTGCACACTATCCCTTCAGCAGGAATCAAACCCATCTCTGGCCTGGCCCCTGCTTCTTGGCCTTGGTCATCCCACATCTACCATGTTCTCTTCCACTGGAAGCCTCTCATCACTCATGGACGATTCAGGGCAGAGTGACAAAGGAAGGGATGCAGTAACACTTCTAAGGTCTTGCCCACAGTAGGAGAAGTAAACACTTCATTGGCATCTGTAGAAAGCTATCAGCAGTACCCAATGCAGGTCAGCAGATGGGTGAGACCAGTACTTCTCTTCACCCAATACTGGAGAGCCAAGGACCTTATCTTTCCATGTGCTTTTGTGATGTTACAAGGAGTCTTAATTTCTGGGGCTGTAACTCTCCAGAGAAAACTTCCACCCACCCTACTGAACGCATATCCCCAGATACAGAACTCTAGGCCAGGCTAAGACACCACTCTGTGTTGGGGATGGGGGGCAGAAGGGGGACCCAGAGCCATTGAAGAATGTGCCTGGGAACAGCAACAATGTGTAGTCAGATAGGAATGCTGGATATCATAAATATGGTATGAAAGGGTACAGTCATAGTCCATCAAAGAAAGAGCTGTCAGAAAATTATGCCTCAAGTAAGACTGGTTGATACCGCATAATAATCATGATACTCATACTCATGGCTAGCTTATATTAAGTTCCTACTTTTATCCTGTACCTGGCATTGTTTCTAAGTGCCTTACATCAATTCACTGAATCTTCACAATGATCCTGTGATATGGTATTTTATTTCCAGTTTACAAAGGAGTAAACTGAGGCATGAAACCAGCCCAGTATTATTGCACATTGGCAGTGGGGCTGAGTTGAACCAAGGTGTTCAGGCTCCAGCATCCATGCTATACTGTCAACTCAGAATATGTGTGCTCATTACCAACAAGTCCCAAGTTCATTTAAGCCAACCAGGGCCTCTCTTGGGTGAAGAGATAAGAAACACAAGCAGACAGCTTTGGTGAGCTAGAATGTACATGGATAGATATCCCAGTCTCAGCTCGCTAAGAGGGCTGACAGAGAGTACCCTGTCTTGGAATAACCATGTGGCTGATGAGATCATTTCCCCCTCCATCACGTTTCCCCATACACACTTGCAATTAACCCTCACTCTCTCTAAGGCATCCTGGAAAAGCCTTCCTCTGCAACCTGAAAAATCCAGCTAATGCTCAGGGATATTTCACTGCATTCTAACTTCGGACCAAGCTTAGGGCCAGAGGAATAACTCTAAGAAGCAGAATTTCAAGCAATGGGGAGACAGGTAGGAAAGTCTTTCCAAAAGTCCTCAAATCACACAAGCACGGAGGTAATCTACCAAGCCAAACACAATAAAGCTAGCCTTGGCTATAAAAGGATCTCCACATATGCACAACTGTGTGATATTACCTACAGACTGACTTAGTCCCTACTAACCCCTCCAACCCCAAGCCTTGCAGTACGCCAAACACACACACACACACGCACTCTGCTCCAGCTATACAGAGCTCTCAGGCATTCCCCACACACACCATGCTCTCCCCTCCCACCCTTCGTACATGCTATTCCCTTGGCCTGACACATTCTTCCCCGATTATTCTTTGCTTGGATAACTGTATCCATCCATCCTTGAGTCTCAACAGATATCACCTCTTCTTGGAAGGTCTCCCTAACCGAGCCCTAAGATTTGAACAGATGTCCTCTCATACACTGTCAGAAATGCCTGGGTGTAACCCAATCATGGCGTCTATACACTGTTATACAATGCCTATTTGCATCTCTGTCTCCCAATTAGATCATCAGCTCCTTGAAGGAAAGACCAAATATCATTCATTGTTGTAACTCCAGCACCAAATGCTCGATGACTATGTTGAATGAATGAATGAATGAATGAATGAACGAACGAACAAGTGAATGAACGTGCTAACACATTACACCTCCTGCTGCAGCCTTCCTTTCCTGCCATGAAGATCTTCACTCAACCACCCACAAGCTCTTGAGACCACAGGAAGAAAATCAAATAATCTCAAATGCTCTAATCGGCAAATGAAAACAACAGCTAAAATTAAACATAATTTCTAACCGGATGAGGAGCTCTCAGCAGAAAATTCTCAATTAATTAAAACAGCCCCTGAGTGTGATGCCCAGTGCTTTCTCCCAGCTGTGGCGGGGCTTGCCCGGTGCCAGCTGGAGCGCCAATGCCCCTGCTAAACAGGGGGGGCCGCTGGGGAACAGCCACTAGGGAAGGGCAGCCCTCAGGGAAGGGCAGCCCCCAGTCGGTAGCCAGCTCATCCACATTTGCAGAAGAGGCTGGAAACTGTCTACAGTTTCGAAATGTCGGCAACAGATTCAATCTTGAAAAATAAAACCCCTGCGGACGGCCAGCTAGCTTTCTCTGGAGTAAATCGTGGTGAGAGAGAGGGCTTAGCCACTGTGGAGAACCACAGTCACGGGGCTCTGCCATTCACTGACTGAATACCTTCGAGGAAGCTGTACACACTCTGTGCTCGGGGAGCCCGGAGCATGGTGGCATTTCAGAGGGCTGGCGGGAAGCTGAGGTGCAGTTAACGTGCACAGAATGCCCGGCGTGACCCCCTGCACGTAGTAAGTGAGAAACACATGCCTTCTCTGTACATGCTGCCCGGGGACCAAGGTTTGCAGCTTTGGCCAATGGCACTGCGATTCGAAACCCGCCACGCTCACTCCTACACCTGCCAGTTCGGGTGGCATCGCGTCCTAACGCTCCCTGAGCTCCTGGGCCAGCTTCTCTCCACTACGCAGATTTCCATGGCAATAACCTGCTCCGCGAAAGGTACAGTAAATATTTACTATTTTTTCACACATTTCAGATTATTTGGGTCTAACAACCTAAGTGGCACTCCCCACTGCTTCAGAAAAATGACAATGGAGAACCCAAGCCTCTAGGGACCTAAACAGAAGTAGCTTCCACAACAGGGACACAGGCCACCCGCACGGACAAGCAAGAACATCACGTGACCACAGCTCAAGAGACTTCAGAAAGGCCTGCTCACAAGGATGTCCCCAGAGCTGCTTAACCCCCTCCAGCCGCCACATCCTCCCAGCAGCAAAAGCAATACGTTGCAAAGATTCCTAACACCCCCTCATCCCTCTCTTGCTCTCTCCCTCTCTCCTCAGCCCCCAACACCCACACACATACATGGGGCCTCTTGGAGATTTTTAAAGCCCTGTTCACACATTCAAAACATGATACCCCTCCGAGCTCGAAATGATACACTCTCTACATGTGCGCGCATACACGTATACACACACACACACACACACACACACACACACACACACAGAGTTTGATCACCAGCAGAACCCCACCGTGCCTGCTCCGGAAGGGGGAGCATCCCCTGAAAAAGGGGGGGCTTCTCTGCTGAGGGCTTTTGAAATGTCAGCTGAGCTGGGGAAGAGCTTGTGATTCACTCCCTGACTCACCCCCATCTCTGCAGTGAATGCAGCACACAGCGTTTTCATTCACTCCCTCATTCAGGCATGAAACCTCTTTTCAGAAAAAAAAAAAAAAAAGAAGAAAAAGAAAAAGATGATGAAGAAGGGAGGGAGGGAGGAAGGAGGAAAGAAGAAGAAAAAACTCATTCAGGCACAAAACCCTGTGTCCAGCCTTGCACCACTCCCTGAAAAGATGGAGAATAATAAAATGCAGTTCTTGCCCTCGAGTTTTTCACAGTCTGCTGGCCGGGGAGATGAACAGCTCGCCACCAATGAGTGTAATAAGTGCTATTAGAGAGAAGAAGCAGCCAGAAGCTTGAGGAGGATGCCACACTTGACTGTGAAAGTATGAAATGTTTGCATGACAAAAGAATTCACAAGCAGAAAGGAAAGACACAGGACAGACAAGGAGGAACCTATGTTCAAAATATATCAGATAAGGGATTCATATCCATAATATATAAAGACAGCTACTATCAATCAATAAGAAGAAACCCACCAGAAAAAGGGACAAAGCCATATGAAATGGACATTTCCAGAGAAAGAAATACAAATGGGCAAAGAGCATAGGAAGATACGACCAGTTTCACAAATATCTGGGAAATACAATTTAACATATTTTTTCACACATTAGATTGGCAAAAAAACTAAAAAGATCAACAATGCCCAGTATTGGCAACCATGCAGGCTGAATGAATGATGAGTGAATGAAAGAACGTAGAGGTGACCCTTGAGCAACGCGGGGGTCAGGGGGCACTGACCCCTGCACAGTCAAAAATCTGCACGTAACTTCTGACCCCCCAAAACATAACTACTAATAACCTACTGTTGACTGGAAGCCTTACCAACAACATTAACAGTGGACTGACACACATTTTGTATATGTATTCTACACTGATTTCTTAGAATAAAGTAAGCTAAAGAAAAGGAAATGTCATTAAGAAAATCATAAGGAAGAGAACATACAATTATAGTGCTGGGCTGTACTTCCTGGGGGAAAAAAAATCCACATATAAGTGGACTCACGGAGCAGTTCAAAGTCATGTCGATCAAGGGTCCACTGTATGGTAAAGCACCTGACATGTGAGGGGGTAAGCATTCTGTTATTTCGCTATTCACGTCCCTCCTCCCGTGTGCTCTGCACACAACAGACACTCAGCAACCCCCTGTAGGACAGTGTTCAACAGGGGAAGTACTGCTACACAGCTTGCCTATGTCTCTTCTGGGATATGGGGGATGACTGCAAGTAGGCCAATGGGTCTGGGCACTGGAGCGGGGGACAAGGCAAGAACAGGGCTTGCCACCCAGGGACCAAAGTGCTCCTTGGGTGATGGCTACTCCTTCTGTCTTCACCAGAGGCAAACTGGGAGTGCTCAGACATTCCTCTTGCCCACAGACAGAAATGGGGAGCAGAGAGAAGTGAGGTTTGTATGTGATCATTCCCTATGGAGAAGAGAGAAGAAAGAGATCAAGGGACGAGAGGCTAAGTATAGAGCAAGGAGGTGCCTTCGCTAAACTCAGAGTGCAGAGACGCACCTCCTTCAAAGGCAGAGCCAAGCCTCAGAGAAGGGGCAACAGGCTCGGGGGGCCCACAGACACTAGGAGGCCCCTTCTGTTCTGCCCACTGGTGGAAAGAACCAACAGTTACTGTTTACTGTGTGCTGGGCACTGACCTAAGACCTTCAGGTACCTTATCTCTACAGTTTTCTGACATAGGTGCCTATTTTACAAAGGAACTCAGAGAGGTTACCTAACTTCTGTAAGGCCACACAGCTCGGTGATGGCAGCACTGAGATTTGAACATAGGTCTATCTGCCTCCAAAACTCCCTGCTCTAAACCTCATGGCTTGACTTTTAGCAGGCCCAGGGCTAGGAAGTCAGCTCTCAGGGAGGAAGTCCTGCCCATTAATGGGTTAGGACCAGAAGGGAGTTTATCCCCCAGAGGGAAAAGCAGGAGCACAATTTGGGGGGGGCGGGGGCGAGTCCAGTGGACCAAACATCTAGGAAGGGAGCCACTACTACCATTCGGGGCACAAAGAGTCTGGAACCTGGGTTACTTCTGGGCCTATGTGAGGGTGGGTGTGCCCCACCATCCTCCCCACGCACATCTGTTTCCCCTAGAGGGATCAACAGGAAAAAAAAAAAAAAACCTTCAAATCAGAAGAGCCGATGCTGCTCTAGACAGAAGTAGTGAGGAAGTGGGCAGCTGGGTGGGCCACATCCGCCCTGCAGCCAGACTCCTTGGAGCATCATGGGTGATGGCGATGCTGGGGAGAGTGAAGAAGGCTGGTCCCTCAGCCCAGGGGAAGAAGGAAAGAGAGACTCTGGGTCCCCTCCAGGCTGAGACACAATCCAGCATCAGGTCTAGCTGGATTTGTGTGGCTCTGACACCCCTAGATCTCACAGAGCTCTGGGCCTAACCATGAGACCTCAGGCAGTTGACTCAGTTTCTCATCTGTGAAATGGGGTAAGAATGGAAGATTCTAGGGAATGGGGTTAGGACTGGGAGCAAGGATGGAGATACCATTACTTAAATCAACCAGTACCTGCCTGGCTTTGAGCCCACCAGACCACCTCTCTGCCACTAAATTGGAAACACTATGAGAAATTGTCTACTATATCTCCAGCACCTAGAACCATGTGTGGCATATAGCAAGCACTCAATAAATACTGGTTGAATTAGTATGTACTAGGTGCTCAAATATATTTGTTGGGGAAGAAATAGAGAGGCAAGAAGGAATGAAAGCTGGTAAAGAGAAAGAGAAGAAGGGAGGAAGTTGGACCCCTAGGAAGGTTCCTGGTCCATGAGAAGCAGCTGAGGTCCACCAGTTAGTCAATCTGTCTCCTCTGGAGTTCTACCCAGAAGAATATTATTTTGTCACAGTTAATGGGACCAAGTACTGCTGATCAGTAGGTGATGGCTGGGACTCACTCTCTGACCAGTCCCTGGGCTTGAGCCAATGTATCCTTTCCCTTCCTTTTCTAAGGAGGCCCCAGATGACATTTCTTCCTTTCTCCTTTGAGTATGCATCTCATTCTCTTTCCCCAGCATCCACCATTAGACTCCTGTAGAGTGCAAACACTCTAATGTTCATCTGTGGTCTAATGAGTGCAAACTCAGGGCCAGAACCACACATTTCCACCTGAATCACTGTCGCTAGAACAGTGGTCCCTATTACTGAAACCTTAATACCACCTTCTTTGACCCGGCTGGAGGAGATCCTATCCTATATCAACACTTGTTATGATTTTTTGGACTCCTGGGGGGGGGATGGGTGTTCTCAGTAAAAACTCAACATAATAATGTGTCAGGCAGGGTGCTAAGTGCTTTATATGCTTATCTCCCTTAATCCTTTAAGCAAATCTTTGAAGAAGACGTTCAACCATTTTACAGATGAGCAGACTGTGGGTTAGACAGTAGATGTAACATACCCCTTCACCACTGTGTCCACCTGGTAACCTACCTCTACTCATTCTTTGGGTGGTCTCTTAGGTCACCTCTTTAGCAAAGCTGTCCCTGAATGAAGCCTCTCTCCAATGTTGTCCTGGAAGAATTAGTCAGCCCTGTTATTCTCTGGTATTCAAAGTGCCTTACGAAAACTCATCCTT
This sequence comes from Ursus arctos, assembly GCF_023065955.2. Taxonomy (NCBI): domain Eukaryota; kingdom Metazoa; phylum Chordata; class Mammalia; order Carnivora; family Ursidae; genus Ursus; species Ursus arctos. The sequence continues at coordinate 83,650,322 of NW_026622874.1, read as the reverse complement.
TGACCTTTGACAGCCCAGTGAAGTGAGGGGAGACAGTATGAGTCCTAGAATCCACTCTGCTGCTGATCACAGTAAGAGATACATTACTTAACCTCTCTGAGCCTCAGAGGCCCCACCTGAAACAAGGGGAAATAAATTCTGGATTCCAGAGTTGCCGCGAGGGTTAAATGAGAGGATGTATGTCCCCACACATGAAGTTGTGGTGAGGACAGATCATTGTGAGCCTCTTATTCCTACTCGTTGTTGCCCCATTCATATTCCCTCCTGGGCTAGAGCCAGCTCGTGAGCCAACTGCACGCATCCCTTCTCAGCTGTGTTCAAACATGTCACAGGAAACTGACCAGAGCTGTGTTTTTGTTTCTTTACCAGACAGTGAATTATTAAACATTTATCAGCACACCACTGCCTTCTCCATCCATCCCCGATGCACAGATCGGTAGGACCACTTAGCATGAAGGTTCTACAGCTCCAGAACTGTGACTTCCAGAACGTCAAGAGGTCCCTCAGTATCTCTCCCAGAGAAACTCTACAGTAGACTCATTTACTCATGCAACTGATAATGACTGGACACCCATTACGTGCACACACAGCCTACTATCCCTTGGCAAGGGTTGGAGGAACCCTGCCATCTGTCATTCATCAGATCAGAAGAAGGATTTTCACAGCTGTGACAAGTGGGAGAAGGAAATTAGTAAGAAGTCTCAAAGGTGGCAGGGGAAGGGTCACATACATCACTTCCGTATCACCGTCGCCCATCAGTGGTAAATTACCTCCTGACAACAGGATACCCGTCCCCCAGGCTCGCCCACGCTCACCACACATAGCAGGAATTGAGTGAAATAAAGAAAGACCCAGGCTTTCATGCTCTCACTGCCAGAATTGTCAGGGTGCCCCTCAGGTGCCTGGAAGGTCAGAAAGCTTGGAGCTTCGATCATTGAAATGAGGGAGCTGCTGCCCGATGCAGAACCCCACTCTCTGCCCCTCAATCCATGCTCCTCGGTCCCCACACTACCCCCTCATCCACCTCTCTGCCCTTTAGAATCTCGTCTCTTTTTGCTCATCAGTACCTCCTCCCGGCCCACTCAGTCCCCACCTCTCTCTGTCCCTGATTCTGTCCTCCCATTTCTTCTCAGCTGGCAATGACGGGAAGTAGGGATGGAGACAAACCAGACATTCCTTAAAAAGCTGATATGAAACTAGCCAATTCCCACCAGTTTTGGCAAACTGACTTTTGGAAGATGGACCTAGGGCAGCACCAAGACCTCGAGCCCCGTGAGAATTTATGAACAGGTGGTAGAGGGATATTACTCAACTCCCAGAATCCAGCCCATCGAGACCTGTCTCTGACCCTGAGACTGTCGCCCTCTGTGGCCCTCCCTTCAGCCATCCAATGACAGATGTCAGCAGGAAGGGGATCTGGCTTGAGTAAGGCATGCACTCCAGGGCCCACCTGGACCCCTAAGCCCTGCCAAGAGGAAATGCAGGCAAAGCAGAGAACCATTTCAGACCACGGGGGACCTTGGCTTCCCCAGAAGGGCCAAAGTGCCCTAACATTTGACTTTCATGACTCAAGCATTTGTCATTCCAACTCCCCCACAGCAGGGCGAATAAAAAATCTAAAGATTTAACTTAAAAAAAAAGTTTAACAAGTTAATTTTCTAAATTTAAAACGTTTCAGAAAGAAACACAACCTACAGAAGGATAATTTTAAGCTATATTAAAGCACAAGGATGACATCATGAAATTCTAATTATATAGACTTTGAGGCAATAGAGTCAGGCAACCCTTCTGGATGCAGTTAGAAATTTCTCACAATATGCCAACACTACGTGGGTACCCCATCTTCTGGACATACTAAAAATCTTTTTCATAGACTATGTGAAAAACAGAAAATAAAGGCACCCTTCTGAGACCTCAGGCGAAAGTAGAGCTCTTCAGTTTCACTGTTCACCGGAATTTCTCTCCTGAGATAAGACTATTTCTAAGGGCATATATAAAGATGAGAGTTGGGACCAGACCGAACCTATCATCAGTTTATCGATCCATACGGAACCAAGCTGTTACCTCTCCAGAAAAATGACAGCAGTGACCGGGGGCAAAACTCTGGGGGCCTGGCGCCTTCCCCATGTGATCTCTCTCCCTCCATGTTGTGAGGGGAAAATAAATTAATTCATTGGCAAGGTCCTAGAACAGCGCCTCATGCATAAATGTGAAGCGTGATGACATTCGTAAGGAGAAAGAAGACGCAGAAGACATTGAAAACAACAGATCAGGAGAAAGAGCTGCACCCCAGTTGCCCCCTGCTATTTCGTGGAAGTGTTGTGTGGCAAGGCAGGGAAAAAACTGAAATCGCTCCATTGGATAACTTTTCCCATAAAAATGCATCCCCTATGTCTGAGACGTCTTACACATCTCAGAAACCTTCACATTTTTAAAGGCACAAGGTCCGTAGGTTATACGAGCTACTGATACACAATATGTGAGCGTAATATATTTAAATTAGACACATTCACACACGTTGAGGCCTTACAACAACGCCCAAAGGTAACTGACATCATTTGTCTCATTTTACAGCTGAGAAGCTTCAGAGCAGTGAGCGGAGTTTCCCATGAGTCCCTGGTGGATGCTACCATAAGGGCTGGAGTCCATGATCCTTCCTCCTCAACCAGTACTTCTCCATTTCTCCTGTCCCTCCTTGCCTGACTTTATCGCTATGTTCCCACGCCCGGAATTGCCCTGGATGTTCTAGAGGATACAAGAAGAAAGTGGAAGAGATAGTCACTGTCCCCAAGAAATGAGAATTGTGAACAATTTCTTTCTTCTCCTTTCCTTCTCCTTCTTGTTTTCTGAAATGAGAGCAAAATTCAGAAGCAGGCAGCAGGTGGACCAGACCAGGAGCAGAAGTTAAGATGCCTCAAACCCTAGGATCCGAGTTTGGTTTCCGAAAAGGAGCCGAAGACCAGGCTTCTTGGTGTTTTTAAAGGGCCAAGGGAAGGGCACATGGATGGCTCAGTCAGTTATACATCTGCCTCCAGCTTGGGTCATGATCCCAGGGTCCTGGGATCGAATCCTACATCGGGCTCCCTACTCAGCGGGGAGCCTGCTTCTCCCCTGCCTGTGTTTGCTCTCTCCCTCTCTCTCTCTGTCAAATAAATAAAATCTTTTTAAAAAGCTATTAAAAATAATAATAGATAAATAAATAAAGGGTCAAGGGAATTAGCCAATCCAAGGAAGGCAGCAGAGAGGAAATTAACTCCCCCTTGCCCTTTGAGCTTGCAGTCAAGGTGTTGGCGGGGGCTGGAAAATTAACTTTCAACGAGCAGTCGTGGAGGTTCTTTCTTTTACCCCTCCCCAAAATTGTCTTTAATGCTACAGTGAGGTTTGATTATCTTCATTATGCAGGCAATGCAGTGGAGGCTCAAAGAGGTTGCGTAAATTGTTGAAGAACACAAAATCAGAAAAGAGGACAAAAATGGAATTTGCATCCAGCTGCTGTCCATATTCTTCTCAGGGTGTCCTACTGCCTTGCTCAAACCACTTCTCAAACTGCTAATTCTCCAAGCTCCAGGGTCACGCACTTGTGGAAGGAACGTGCCACTGGCGAGAACCTAATTCGACACCAATGCCAAATATTTCCCCTGACACGCTATGCCCACACTCTGTCCATCCCTTTGGTATGCTCTGACGGCATGGTGTTCTCTGGCGTGCCAAGTGTGACTTTCTTTTTTTTTAATCACCACATTCCTGCAGACACACGGCAGAGATGGCTTTGCCAATCCGTGGTTAATATTCAAGATTCCCACATTTCCTTCTGTCGTAGAGGGCTCCAGCTCTCTTCTCTGGCTTTCTGCCAAGCGTGCAGAGGAGGGAAAGGAGCTGGTGGGCAGGGAGGTGGCAGCTGGAGACCGAAGAGATTATTTTTTCCCTATGTCATCCAACTAGTTAGGGCTGCTCTCTAAGAAAGTTATTGGTTTTGGCTGTTGGTTGATGTTTTGTAATCAGCCCCTTTACCTGTCTTATTCGTAGTAGAGGTTTTTCAAGTGATCCCTTTAGAGTCTCTAAAATAAATAATAATGTAATTCATGAATAATGCTACTTTGGCATTCTTTTTCCCAATATGCAATTACTATATATATGTATATGTTCCTTTTCTTGTTTCATTGACTAGAACAGCCAAAACAACAAAAGCTAACAGTGTTGATAGCAACCATCCTTCATTTATTCTTGACTTTAATGGGAATGCCTCCAGTATCACAAAATTAAGCATATTTTTGGCTATTGGTTGGCCTTAGACAGTCTTTATCAGGCTGACAAAGTATATTTTTATTCTTAGTTCTTTCTCTGAGGTTTCACCAAGAATGAACATTGAAATTTTAACAAGTACTTTTTTGGCATCTATGAAGATGATCGTATTTTTTTTCATTTGACATATTGATGGGGTTTGTTAATAGACTTCCTAATAATAAGCCATAATGTATTTCTAGAATGAACCTTCCTTGACCATGATGCATTGTTCTTTTAATATCCCCAAGATTCAATCTGACAAAGTTTTATTTAGGATCATTTTTCTCTGTATTTATAAGTGATATCACAATATGCCTTTATTTTTTTGTGTTATCTTTGTCCGAATTCTGCATCTGTATCATGCGAGGTCAGAGGGAAAAACAGACTGTTTTCTTCTTTTTCTATGGTTTAGAGAAATTTTTTAAAAACCAAAAGGATCGCTAGTCCTGGAGGTTTTGCTGATGGGTTTGAAAACTTTCATCATTTCCTTCTTTGCTCTCGGTGTAGACCAGGGGCCAATAAACTATAGCTTGCAGGCCCGCCACCTGCTTTAATAAATAAAATTCTATTGGAACACAGTCATGCCCACTTCTTTACAAATCATCTATGGCTGCTTTCAAGCTACGATGGCAGAGTTGAGTAATTGCTATGGAAAGCCCCACCCACCTGAAATAGTTACTATCTGGCCCTTTATGAAAAACTTTCCCAATGTCTCGTCTCACCAAAACAGGCTCTCTTCTATGGTAAACAGTTTGGGCATTTCTGTTTTCTTAGGCTTTCAAATTTAATACAAAAATTAACAACAGCTTCCAACTGAGTTCTACAAAGTGCCCATCAAAGGGCTGAGCTCTTTACACGTACTTTTTTCCACTGAATCAATACAATCACCGCATTATTATCTCCCTTTTACAGCAGAGGAGAGTAAATAATGTGCCCAAGATCAGGACAGGGGAGTGGAAAGGCTGATAGAAATCCCCATGTGCCCGTGCTAAACACCATGGTGGTATTATGACTTGCTTTCTAACCATTTTTCCTATTTCTGTATTTATGTCCTTTCTCATTCCTAATTTGCATATTGTGGATATAAATATTCATTAAATGAATTATATATTTACTTTCATATATTCATTTTATATACATATACATATACATATATGAATGGTTAAGAGATCGATTTTATTGGCTTTTTGTTTGGCTTTGTCCTGTTTTCCAGGACTAATTTTTAGAGTTATCCACACAATGTTTTTTTATATATTCTAATACTATCTTACATCAGAGTGTAAAATATTGTATATTCTAATGCTATATTCTTTTTTTTTAAAGATTTTTTTACTTATTTGCAAGAGCAAGAGCGAGCACAGAGGGAGAGGGAGAAGCAGACTCCCTGCTGAGCAGGGAGACCGATGAGGGGCTCAATCCCAGGACCCTGGGATCATGACCTGAGCCAAAGGCAGACGCTTAACCGACTGAGCCATCCAGGCGCCCCGGTTACTACTTCTGAAAGCATTTAAAAGCATAAATTTGGGGTACTGGTCTGACACTCTCTCATACGTTGTGATCTATAATAGTTTATCACCAACTATACTAAATAGCCTAAAATGAAATTTTTTGTTTTTTAAATAAACTTTTTATTTTGAGATAATTGTAGAGTTCCATGCAATTATATAAAAATAACGGAGAGATCTCCCTTTACCCAGTCTCTCCCAAAGGTAACATCTTGCAAAACTTACCACATCACAACACAACCAAGATATGTGACATTGATACAGTCAAGATACAGAACATTTCACAAGATCCTTCATGGTGCCCTTTTGCAGTCACACCCACTTCTGTCCGCCCCCACCCTCTCTTCACTCTTGGCAATCACTAATCTGTTCTCCATTTCTATAATTTTGACATTTCAAGAATGTTACATAATTATAATCATACAGTATATAACCTTTAGGGATTGGCTTTTTTCACTTGGCATACTTCTCTGGTGATTCATCCAGGTTGTTGCTTGTGTCAATAGTTCATTCCTCTTTATTCCTAACTAGTATTATTATGTGGTGTGAAAATACCACAGTTTGACGAGCCATTTCCCTATGGAAGGACACTTGGCTTGTTTCCAGCTTTTGGCTATTATGAATAAAGCTGCCATAAACATTTGCACAGAGGTCTTTGTGTGAGCATCTTTCATTTCTCAGGGATAAATACCCAAGACTATAATTCCTGGGTCATCTCACAGCTGCACTTTTAGTTTTTTAAGAAACTGCAAAGCTGTTTTCCAGGCTGGCTGTCCCATTTTACCTTCCCACCAAAAATAATAGGAGTGACCAGGTGTCATTATTCTTTATTTTAGCCATTCTGATAAGTGTGCACCGATATCTCATTGTGAAGTGTGTGTGTTTGTGTATGTCTGTGTGTGTGACATTAAATATCTTTGTGTGTGTTTGTCATCTGTATTTCCTTTTCAGTGAAATGTCTGTTTATATCTTTTGCCCATTTTCTAATTGGATTGTTAATGTTGAGTTGAGTTTTGAGTGCTCTTTATATATTCTAGGTAATAGTCCTTTGCAGATAATGTGATTTGCAAATATTTGGTCCCAGTCTGTTGTCTTTTTTTTTTTTTTTTTTCTCTTAACAGGGTCTTGCACAGGGCAATAGTTTTACATTTTGATGAGTTCCAATTTTTCAGTTTCTCCTTTTATGTTCATGCTTTTGGTGTCAAGTCTAAGAACACTTCGCCTGGCTCTAGATTCCAAAGATTTTCTCCTATGTTTTTTTAATCTGAAAGTTTTATAGTTTTATGGTTTACTTTTAAGTCCGTGATCTGTCTTGAGTGAGGTTTCGTATAAAGCATGAGACTTGGGTGGCACCTGGGTGGCTCAGTCAGTTAAGCATCTGCGTTCGGGTCAGGTCATGATCCTGGAGTCCCGGGATCGAGTCCCACCATCGGACTCCCTGCTCAGCGGGGAATCTGCTTCTCCTTCTGCTCCTCACCTTGCTCATGTTCTCTCTCTCTCTCTCTCACTCTCTCTCTCCCTCTCAAATAAATAAAATCTTAAAAAAATTAAATTAAATTAAATTAAATTAAATTAAATTAAATTAAATAATAAAGCATGAGACTTAGGCCAAGGTTCATTTTTTTGGCCCAAGGCTATACAACTGCCCCATATCACTTGTTGAAAATTCATTTCCTCCATTGAACTGCTTTTGTGCCTTTGTCAAAAATCAATTAGACATACTCATGTGAGTCTATTTCTGTGTTCTCTATTCCATTCCATCGATCTATGGATCTATCTCTCTACGGATGCCAGAGTCTTGATTATTGTAGCTACAGAATAAAAATGATTCTTCCCACTTTCTTTTTTTTTTTTCAAAACTGTTTTAGCCATTCCAGCTCCTTTGCCTTTTCAGATAAATTATTGAATTATCTTATTTACATCTACAAAATAATTTCGTTGGGATTCTGATAAGAACCACATCAAACCTGTGTATCAATTTGGGGAGAACTGATATCTTTACTATGCTGAGTCTTTCACGTTCATTGCTAGTATAGTAGTAGTACAATTGCTTTTTGTATGATTATCCTGTATCCTGCAACCTTGCCAAACTCATTTATTAGTTGTAGTATGATTTGGTTTTGTGTGTGTGTGTGTGTGTGGTAGGTTTGTTTCCTTCCTTCCTTCCTTCCTCCTTCTTTCTTTCCTTCCTTCCTTTTTTTTTTTTTTAAGAATCCCTGGGATTTTCTGCATCGATAATCATGTCATCTGCAAATAAGGACAGTTTTATTACTTCCTTTCCTTACCTGTATGCTTTTCTTAAAACTTTTCTTGCTTTACTACAATGCTTAGAACTGGCTAGAACATCCAGCACTATGCTGAATATGTCCCAGAATTGCTAAGAAAAGTGTTTTATTTTTAAGTCCTTGAGTTTTATAACCTTTGTTACTAACTTCTAATTTTATTTTGTTTCAATCAGAGAAAGTTGAAGTCTTATTTTCTGATTAAGTATTGCATATAAAAGGCAACAAATCAAGTAAATTTCCCTTATCATCACTCCCCTACTATCTACTTTGCAGCCCTCATTAACATAAACTGGGATTTTAAGCTCAAATAGATTATGAAGTTATTTTTACACCATATGGCCTTTCATTCAAAAACATTTTTGACACCTGCCATCTATTTTACTTTATTATTAAGACCTTATTTTTTAAATCAGTTTAAGGTTCACAGCAAAACTGAGGGGAAGGTAGAGAGATTTCTCATATACTTCTGCCTCCATGGGTGCATAGCTTCCCTTATTACCCCATTCCACACCAGAATTGCTACATTTGTTACAAGTGATGAACAATCTGCCACCTATTTTAATACAAGATTTAGAGTGATTATTTGGACTTAATATTATGTTTAATTATTTGACGTGTTCATCCCAATTTCTCTATACCATAACTTCTTCATTGTTAAGTTTCTAATATTAGATCTTCTCGCAATCAGATGGAAACATCTTCAAATAACTCATCAGTGGTATGTTTCCAGAGCCTTTTTATATCTGAAAACTGTCTTTCAGTTGCTTTCACACATTAACGACAGTTTGAGAATCAAATATGGAGATTATAACATTTCCCCTCAAAACTCTGTTGATGCAGCTGCATTGTCTTAAGTCCCATATTACTCATTACAAATATACATCCGGGCCCTGAATTTGCCAAAAGATGTGTGGTATTGATTATCCTTAGTCCTTCTCTCTGCCCACTTTGGTGATGATCAAATCTACTTCTTAAGCCAAGGCTGGAGGCCTGGATAATGTGCCAGGTTTCTAGCAAGCACTCAGCCACTGCTGCTCTATTATGCTGAAACAGACCCTTCTCTCTCCTCCACTACCTGGTTCTCTAATTGCAGGATGTGATCATACCACAGTACCTATGGTCTCTCCTCGGCACCTTACCAATGCAAGCCATGCCCCTCAAGGTTCAGTTCACCACCAACAGTTCCCTACACAAACGTGCACAAGTAAACTGCCTTGCTCAGCTTCCTGATTTGCCTGGGTGATTTTAGGAAGATTAGGGGTTGTAAGAAACCTCTGATCATTTCAAAAAGTAGGCTTTGTACTTGGTACAAACTTGGGTTCTCTTAGTGTAGGAATAGGACTGCAGAAGAGACACAAAGGGTCTCTCTACTGTTTCAAGTCATCTTTGCCTCCACAGGTGATGCATGGAGTGACTGGACCCAATCCAGCCCCATCTGCCTTACAGTTTATAGAGATTTCATTGAGATTCCAACAACTGGTTATCTATTTTCAGTGTTGTCAAGAGTGTTCCTCCTAGGCAGTGGAGGGCCAAGTTGGAAATGCTGCCTTAGAGACTGATAACCAACTGTTATTTTCAACTTATGCCAAGACTAAGTCTTTACGTGGGATTATAGAGCTTTCAGCATTCATGGGAGTTGCAGAGCCTGTCCTGCATGAACCAGTGTGGTCCTACTGTGGTAACCATATGGGAGGGTTTCCCCTCAGGGCATCGCTCTACAAAAAATCCCCTAGAACAGTGGTTCTCAGAGTTCAATGTACAGAAGCATCGCCTGGGGAGCTTATCAAAAATTGATCAGGGGCACCTGGGTGGCTCAGTCAGTTAAGCATCTGCCTTTGGCTCAGGTCATGATCCCAGGGTCCTGGGATCGAGCCCCACATATGGCTCCCTGCTCAGCAGGGAGCCTGCTTCTCCCTCAGCCCCTCACCCTGCTCATGCTCATGCTCTCTCTCTCAAATAAATAAAACCTTAAAAAAATATTGATCGGGCTCCACCCCAAAAATTTCAATGAAGTCCTGGGCCTACATTTTAAACAAATACCAGGGGATGTATGCAGGGCTCCAAGAACAGCCCTTGGAGAACTGCAGTGCCAGAAACATCTCCTCTAAAACCACCAGACATGAAGTGTCTTCTGCCCCATCTGATAGTTCCTCCAGGTCATGAACAGGAAGAAGTAAATAGAATTCTGCACCTACTACAATTGCTGCCACAGAGCTGGTTGGTGCAGCAACACTAGATAACGTGATACCTTCTTGAAATTTTTCATTGCTTGTTAGACTCCAGCCAATGCCTTTTCACCAAAAAAAAAAAAAAAAAAAAAGCACTTAATGGGAATTCTGCAGATGGATTTCTACACATCTGAAATGATACATTTACCACATTATTCTTAATGGCATTGTTTGCAATAGCTCCAAATTGGAAATAATCTAAAGTTCACCACTGAAGGACTGGTTTAATCAATGATAAATCATCCGTACAATGCAATACTCTGCCTCTTTTTTTTTTTTTTAAGTGTGAGGAAGCTCTTTTTGTTACTGATATAGAAAGATCCCCAAGATGCAGGGTGGGGGAGTAATTCAAATATGTAAAGACTGGCATAGCATAAGGCCCTGCCAATCAGTGAAGATACCCAACAAATCAGACCAAATGCTGGCCATTACACCACACCAGAACCTACTGACTAAACATTAGCAGAAAACAACAGTAGAGAATGTGGGTTGTAGTATGTATGCCACTGTTTCCTGTGAAAACGATGGGAGTGAAAGAGAAAACTTCTGGAAGGAGACTGAAAAAAAAGGGGGGGTAGGAAGTGGATAAAAAGAAGACAGAAATAAATAACAGGCTTTAAAACTTCATACTTTTTTGTATTCCGTGAACCATGTGAATATATTACTTCCCCAAAATTACATTTTAAAACACTCTGAAATTTTTTTTATGAGATCTTTGACGTGGAAAAGGGAAATGTATGCCCCAGGCTGGTGTGATTTAATTTTAATTTTATATTCCTTTTGGGTCCCTGTGGTTTGGTATTTCTCAAATGTGCCCATTAGCAAGCAGTTTGCCGCAGTAATGAAGGTGGGGTGAGCTTGCCTCGCCGCTACTGGTAAGTGGTGATGGTCCAATCAGGGACGTTCAAAAGACGGGCTGTACCAGGCTTTATAAAAAAGTATCCCAGCGGCTCTCAAACCTGGCTGCTCATTATAATTACCTGGGGAGTCTTTAATAAATGCTCCTGCTCCTGCCCCACCCCCAGATATTCTGATTTAATTGGTTCGAGGTAGGGCCAGAGCACTGGGACTTTTAAGAGCTCCCCCAGGTCAATCAAACAGGCAGACACTAGAGACAAACTCCTCATCTGGCAGATCTGAGGGGAGATTCAGAATCCATACTTAGAAACATGGCCTCCAGGTGACTGTATGTTTGGCCAGGTTTGTGACCATCAGCTCCAGATGCACCTACCACCCACCCCCAATCAATGCTTCCTCGTCCCCAACCATCACTACACTCAGGCAAGGACTCAAGCATTTGCAAAGGGCAGGTTTAGAGAAGACAAGCCAACTTTGTTCAAGAACTCCATTTCCTAAATGCAATCAAATATGGTTATTTCTGAGAGTGTGGCTCACACTCCCACCACCCTGGTTTCTTCCTCCTCCTCTTTCCTCCCCACGCACAACCCCAAGGGCCTGGATCGGAAATCTACCAGTGCTCACATCCCACCCTCATGCACTCCAGCAGCAAACAGACCAAGAGGGAGAACGCACACATGCAAACATGTTCCGTTTCTAATCTGAAGCGGATCACCGTCCACGGTGGGTAAAAATGTTATAAACTGAAAATACTTTATCGAATTGATTGTTGTCACAAAGACCAATGGTGACAGAGCACAATTCCTAAGAATCAAAAAAATGAAGATTATCTTCCTCTTAAAATTACTATTAAAGTTAAGTCATTATTCCCTGAAGGAGGTGTTCTTGTTGCAATTCTATAAGATTTCTCTGCAGACATACCTGGGCCCTTTCCAGCCAACAAAGTCAGGCCTTATTTGACAGGGCTTGAATATGTTTAAGGAAGCTCCAGGGAGGAAAATAAAGGGAAATGGGAGCTTATAATGTCCTAAAAACTGAAGAAACACTTTTCTCCCCAAGGTCTAAAAATCAATACTTCGCTTAAAAATGCTAGACATTTTGGAAGGCAAGGTGTCCCTAGAGAGAAGCTGTGGCAGAATCTCCTTCACACCCACTATGACCACCTAATCCCGTTTCTCTATACATGACCTAATTGGAAAAAGAAAAGCATTCATACTGAAATGATGACAGACAGAATCAAGCAAGGCCAGGAAGGAAATCCACCATAGCTCAGACAGAGAGAGTTCCATAAAAAGAATGTCAAATGGAGGGTGGATGGATGGATGGATGGATGGATGGATGGATGGATGGATAGGTGGACAGGTACATGGATGGGTGGATGGGTGGATGGATAGGCGGATGGATGGATGGATGGATGGATGGATGGATGGATAGATGGGTGGGTGGATGGATGGATAAATGAATGGAAGGAACACTGGGTGGGTGGGTGGATGCAGATGGGTGGGTGGATGGATGATGGATAGATGGCTGGGTGGACGGATATCAGTTCAAACAACTCTCAAAGTCAGGGCTCTATAAACCAGGCTATCATAATAGAACTAAAAGTCATGTGAAAAAGTATTGCTTTTCTCCTTACAAAGATTATTTTCCCCAACTGTACATGCTGTCACCTTATTTTCCTCCCAAACCTCCAAATCATGAAGGCTAACTGTATCAGTTGAGATGCTTTGGGCTTCATTGACAGAACAGCCAACTACGTACTGCTTACACAAAAGGAGCTTATCAATCAATCTCACACACAAACAAGTTTGAAGCAGGAGGTTTCTGGGACTGTAGGACTGACTCAAGGAAGTCAGTGCTCTAGGTCAGTGTCACTGCAATTCTGGGAACCTGGTTATAGTCACAAGGCGGTGACCATAGCACCAACCATCATTTTCACATCTGACAATCTATGGCAGGAAGAAGGGGGTGGAATGAAAAAAAGTGTTCTCCACTCTAACGCTGGCCAAACTTGTGTCCTATGCTCACCTCTAGACCAATCACTGACACAGGGAATAGAATTATCATGGGGGCACCTAGGTGGCTCAGTCGGTCTGGCATCTGACTCTTGATTTTGGCTCAGGTCATGATCTCAGTGTCATGGGATCAAGCCCCGCATCAGGCTCCATGCTCAGTGGGGAGTCCACTGAAGATTCTCTCCCTCTGCCTGCCCCCTTTGCACTCGCTCTCTCTCGCTCTCTCTCTCTAAATAAATAAATCTTAAAGAAAACAAAAGAATTATGGATCACTCACATTTTGTCCCTTGGGCACACTACCACTAAACACAACTGGGAATGAAGGGAGAACAGCTTCGAGATGGGCCCACATCACCTGCCACAGCAGCTGTTCCCACTTCTGAATCCCCAGATACCTACGAGGCCCCCTCCAATCAGGACCACATCCTAGTAATTCTGATAATGTGTCCTCCAAGGGGGTTCCAATAACCTCATTCCCTCTATGGCCAAGTTTTTTTTGTTTTTTTTTTGTTGTTGTTTTTTGTTTTTTTTGTTTAGTGTTTTCTTTTTTTTTTTTTCTAATGATTTTTTATTATATTATGTTAGTCACCATACAGTACATCCCCGGTTTCCGATGTAAGGCTCAATGATTCATTAGTTGTGTATAACACCCAGTGCACCATGCAATACGTGCCCTCCTTACTACCCAACACCAGCCTATCCCATTCCTCCACCCCCTCCCCTCTGAGGCCCTCAGTTTGTTTCTCATAGTCCATAGTCTCTCATGTTTCATTCCCCCTTCTGATTACCCCCCCTTTCTTTATCCCTTTCTTCCCCTACCGATCATCCTAGTTCTTATGTTCCATAGATGAGAGAAATCATATGATAGTTGTCTTTCTCTGCTTGACTTATTTCACTTAGCATTATCTCCTCCAGTGTCTATGGCCAAGTTTTGCACCTTCATGTCCTCACCTTCTTACTCAGGGCACTTAGGAGGACAAGCGACAGAATCCCATTAAAACTAGCTCAAGCAAAGAAAGAAGTTTGATATAAAGTAGGTGTAGTTTGGCTTCAATGCTGGCCTGTCAAGAACCAAGGCAGCCACTTCCATCTCTCTGGTCCACACGACCTCTGAGTCTGCCTCCCACTTCTGCATCTCTGCAGTTAAGGTTACTCTGCTTCCTGGTGTGCATGGCACAGTCCCCGACACCACACGCCCTTCCAGTCTGGTGTCGATGGAGGCTAGCTGGCATCTCTCAATACAAAGTCAAAGTCCTCAGAGAAAGAATCAGGGGAAGCCATGCCTGGTCCATCATCAATGGGCAGGAAGAGCGGGTCCTACAGCTCAAACGTGGTTGCTACAGACCACTCCTTGGGGTCTGTTTGCCCAAAAGTAGGGAATGTATAGGCCTCCAAGTCACCTCAAAAGGGTCTATGAGTGCTCTTTGCAGGCTCTTCAGCCTTCTGGGATATCAGCCTCCAAGACCCAGCAGGCCAGTAGGATGGGAAGGACAAAACAGCAGTCATCCCTGTCCGACCACCTGACCCTCCCATCTCTCGGTAGCACTACTGGCAGAGCGCAGCTGGAGAGGAGGGAGAAAGCCATAGTGAGTCACACCACACCCTGCCTGGCAGCTCCCCTCTTTCTTCCCTCCTTCCTGCTGTGCCTCAGGTTGGCTCCTGCCCAGGTCCCTGCTCACACCCTCACACCCACCTAACTACACTCACCCTCGCATTCAACACTCCCCTCTGGGCTCCTCTTTGCCAAAATGCTTTCCCACACAGGGGTCCCTGTCTTCCAGCTCAGTCTCCATGCACATGTCTACCTCAGAAGTGAGCTCGGTCTATTTTAAACTCCTGGAGCTGTCTGCCATCTGTCTCGTCTGGAGGCCTTGTGGTCTATGGAGAGAAGAATAGAACCGATCTGGAAACACAGAAATTGAATTTTGGTCTTTGCTCTACCATCAGCTCCAGAACCTTGGGACCATCATGGCATCCTTCCAGTAGCTGATAGAGAAGACTCTCCCCCTCGGTTAGTTCCTAGGGCTGCCGGGAGCATCAAAGGAGATGAAAGATCTTGGCCTCTGAGGTGACAGTGGACACTAAGGTCTTTCAGGGCATCTTCACTGACCCCGAGACATGGTGGGTGCTATTCAGGAATTAATGATGTCCTTTACTTCCCTGACCAGACACTCCCAGTGTTCTGGGAGACCAACCAATGGCAGACAGGGAATCATCAAGTCTATCCTTGGTCACTGGTGCTTGGAAATGGTTACCATGGCAATCAGCTCTGCCACTGGCTTTCTGAGAGATCCTGAGCAAGTCATTGACCTCTGTGAGCTTCCGATTCCTTCCAGTGTGACCAGAGATCTGCTCATAGTCACAAGATGTGACTATAGTATTGTCAAGGTGTGTCTCTCATGTTGTCACATAATAGTACCTACCACACAATATTGCTATCAGAATTAAATGAACCCAGTGCTAGCCAAGAACAATAATAACACTAGATGTTTTCTATGTGTCGGGTACTACGCTAAGAGCTTTACATGTATTAATTCCTAACAAAACCATGAGGTCCATGGTAAGTAGTCAGTGTTTTCGTTTGGAGACATAACAGCAACAAGTTAGAAGGAAGAAATCTAAAAAGACACACGCTGAAAAGCAAACTGAACTGCTTCCCTTGAATCTGCACACAAGTTGTTGAAATGCTCTTCAAAAGAGCAACTCCATGAATTCAGGTGGGAAAACACAATCCACCTTGAGCACCTGCCCACCCACACAAAGTATAGCCGCTCTGGGAGATTCGAAAGACTGCCCCATCAATATTCCCCCACACACTTCCTGCCATCTTTCCTCAAACTGCTATCCTCCCCCAGATGAAAGCTTCCCACATCCAGAAGACACCAGCTGGCTGGGAGACAGCTGCCTTCCCGTGGAAGGAGAATTACTAGGGGTTCTGACAGTCACATCAATCTCTACAAATCCCATTCTGACCACAGCAGATGGTGGATGGAAGCATTACAGATGTAAAATGTTACAGAAGATGTTTAGGAGATTCCATGGCGGTGAGTGGTTGGGGGTCACATTCCACAGAATGTCTCCTACCACCTCGTAGGTTCTCTGCTCCTCACTGCCTCCCTCCCAGATGATCTCAGGAACCCCAACAACCTTCTCCTATTTTGCAGAAGGTCAGCCTCTTTTCTTGGAAACCCAAGCCCCAGAAGAAAAGGAATCTCACCTTCTCCCGTAGGTTCTATCAAAGTATCAAAGTGCTTTTCCACATGAAAATAGGCTCCTTCCAAAATGAAACTGGCACAATCACTTTTTATCCAAGAAGTATTTACTGAGGGGTGTCTGATGGCTCAGTCGGTTAAGCATCCGCCTTCGGCTCAGGTCATGATCCCAGGGTCCTGGGATCGAGCTCGGCATCGGGCTCCCTGCTTCACGGGGAGTCTGCTTCTCCCTCTCCCATTCCCCCTGCTTGTCCTCATGCTCTTTCACTCTCTCTCCAGCTCTCTGTCAAATAAATAAAATCTTTAAAGAAGAAGAATTGACTGAGCATCTACTATATGCCAGATGCTATCCCAAGCTCTGAGCCTACAGAAGGGAAGAAGTTGCTAAGGTGATATAATCGTCTCCATGTTTGGTTTTTTGTGTGTGTGTGAAGATTTTATTTACTTATTTGACAGAGAGAGAGGCAGCGAGAGAGGGAACACAAGAAGGGGGAGTGGGAGAGGGAGAAGCGGGCTTCCCACTGAGCAGGGAGCCCGATGTGGGGCCTGATCCCAGAACGCTGGGATCATGACCCGAGCCAAAGGCAGACGCTTAATGACTGAGCCACCCAGGCGCCCTCGTCTCCGTGGTTTTTTGGGTCTGATTGTGTATCAAGTGTTAATATGTTAACATGTATTAAGGGGTTTCTGTACTCTAGGCACTACTGAGTGCTTTCTCTCTTTTTTTAATATTTTATTTATTTGAGAGAGAGAAAGCATAAGCAGGCAGAGGGGCAGAGGGAGAGAGAGAAACAGACTCACTACTGAGCAGGGAGCCTGATGCGGGGCTCGATCCCACGACCCTGAGATCATGACCTGAACAGAAGGCAGACGCTTAACTGACTGAGCCACACAGGTGCCCCTGCTGAGTGCTTTCTATACTTTATCTTAGTTCATTCCTCGGGAACCCCTACGAGGCATTTCATTCCTATTTGACAGATAAGAATACTGAGGCTCAGAAAGGTAAATAATCCGCCTCCAGCCACACAACTAGAAAGCAGTTGAGTTCAAATTCAACCCCAGGTCTGTATGGTTCCAAAGTTCACACTTGTAGCCAAGATCCTCTGGAGGCCACACCAGCCTCTCAATTCTAATTGTTCAAGAACTCCCCTGGGCTTCCACAACGCATCCCAAACTCTGCCACGTGGCATTCAAACCTGCCCACTACGGCAGTCCCCCCTATCCGTGGTTTCGCTTTGCCCTGTTTCGGTTACCCGTGGTCAACCCAGGGTCCCGAAGCAGACAATCCTCCTGATGTATCTATCGTCAGAAGGTCAATAGTAGCCAAGGG
The DNA here is from genome assembly GCF_023065955.2 of Ursus arctos. Lineage (NCBI taxonomy): Eukaryota > Metazoa > Chordata > Mammalia > Carnivora > Ursidae > Ursus > Ursus arctos. The sequence continues at coordinate 83,632,605 of NW_026622874.1, read as the reverse complement.
CTGCGTCACAATGCCTAGGTCATTATCCTCATTTCATCTCATCACGTGGGCAGTTTATCATTTCACATCATCACAAGTAGGGTGAGTACAGTACAGTAAGATATTTTGAGAGAGACCACATTCACCTAACTTTTATGACAGGATATTGTTACAGTCATTCTACTTTATTATGCTATTGTTAGTCTCTTATGGTGCCCAATTTATACATTAAACTTTATCATAGTTATGTATGTATAGGTATATATAGCGTTCAGTACTAGCCCCCATTTCAGGCATCCCCTGTGGGTCTTGGAACATATCTCCTGTGGATAAGGGGGGGGGGACTGCTGTATTTTCTATTATGATTTCCCACAAATCTCTTTCAGCCACCTTGATTCCTGCTATGGCAAAGAACTAACTGTCCCTGAAAACATCCCTCACACTTTCTCTCCTCTGGGCCATCCCTTACTCAATGCCCTCTTACCAATCTGTCCTTCTGCTCCATTCTGAAACTCCAGCTCCACCTGACAAAAGATCTCCTTAAATACTGATACAAAAGTCACCTTCTTAGTTGTGTTGTATGACAAAACAGAACTACTGTACATTCATGTCCAGTGCCAGACCTGAGTACCAAATTAAAATCATGTATTGAGGTTACTATTCCAGGTTTGGGGGGGAGGGAGGTCGCCTTCTCCAGGAAGTCCTCCCAGTCCCTCTCACAGAGGTGTGTTTTCCACCTATAAGGCTTACTGCCCTCTTTTTCTACCTTGCCCCCAGCCCTTAGCATTGACCCTTTTACACTGTGGGCAATTATACACAGCCTCTGATAGCCATCACTGCCTCATATGATGCCTGACCTGCGCTCATCTGATGATCCCCCACAGCTCTCATGCGATGGTGCTTTGCACAAGCTCTTGCTTAATACGTGTTTGCTGAAGTAACTCTGCAAGTTCTTACATTTCTACAAGCGTCAACAGCATTTCCAAAGCTGGTATCCCCACCCAGAGCCCACCTCGCCTCTGACCATAGTCTACATGAGCACTTGGGGGGAGCTCATCACACTCCATGACTGCAATTAGCCACTGATATATGACAGAGTCCCAAATCTCTGTCCTGAGCCAGATCCATGCCCCAGGCCCCAGGTCTGAAGATCCCATGCCAGCCAGGCTATACCATTTGGATATCAGTGAGGCACCCAAAAGGGGAACTCAGAATTCCCTTAAAATGTGGTCCTCTTCAGGGCACCTGGGTGGCTCAGCTGGTTGAGCGTCCGACTCTTGATCTCAGCTCAGGTCTTGATTTCAGGGTCGTGAGTTCAAGCCCAGCAGCTCCATGCTGGGCTTGAAGCACAACTAAAAACAAACCAACAAACAAACGTGGTCCTCTTCCCACGGTCCCCAACTCTGTGAACGGCACTGCCAACCCCAACTACACAGAAGCCTGGAAACTATCCATGTCTCTTCCCTCTCGCAGCTCCCTACACCCAGTCAATAGCCAGTTTTTCTCAATAGCCTCCCCCCAATTCTCTTTCCAACCCTTCATCCTCTCTCTCCCTCCTCGCTGCCACCCAGGCATCCTTCAATCCTGCTTAGACTATTACAACCGCCTCCCAACCCCAGTCCCTTCCAACCTTGCCACCTGAAAATTCATCTTTCCACTGCAGCTAGAGTGGTTTCTAAAAAGCAAACTGAATCATGTAACACTTCAAAGGAAAAAAAAAAAAAAAGACCTCTGCACCCTCAGAATAAGATCTACACTTTTTAATTGGACACATCTATGATTGGGTTCCCGCCTTCCTTTCCCCTAAGCACATCCCCCACCCTGTAAATACACAAACACAGATGCTCTGTGCCAGCCCTGCCAAATTGATTTTGCTCCCTCAACCCTCCTGTGGCGTTGCTATTCTCTCTGCCTGGAACCTTCTTCCTCTTCTTTCCATGCCCTCCTTTACTTAATTAAACCTATCATCCTTAAGGCTGGACATCGATATCACTTAGTCCCAGAAGCCTTCCTGATGCCTGCAATCAAGTGCCCCAACTCTGCACACCTCAAGATCCTGAGCTGACGGTGACTGCAGCACATGGGTGCATTTGTGCACCTGCCTGCTCATTTGTCTGCATTCAGTACCAGACAGCACTTTCTTAATGCCAGACTGTGCCAACTGAGTTCACGGTGAGACGCCCTACCACCACCACCGAGCGCAGCAAGTATTCAATAAATACGTCAATGAATAAATAAATCAACTAATGCATACATAGAGGCTTTTGAGAAAACTCTTGACTAAAATAATCCTGCAGGGCAATATTCTGATGCCTAAGAGCTGCCTGGCAGACTGAGATCCTTTATTTAAGCTTTTAGGAAGGCTTCATGTGTGGAAGGGAGATGGAACCATCTCAGGCAGGGAATGCTGGGGTTCAGCACTGCAGGGCTGACAAGACAGTGTCAAGAACAGAGTTCTTGGTGGGGTGCCTGTGGCTCAGTTGGTTGAGCAACCAACTCTTGATTTTGGCTCAGGTCATGATCTCAGGGTTGTGAGATCGAGCCCCGTGTCTAGCTCCATGCTCAGCTCGGAGTCTGCTTGAGTTTCTCTCCCTCTGCACCTCCCCCCACTTGTGCGCTCACGCTCTTTCTCTCTCTCTCTCTCTCTCAAATGGATAAGTAAAATCTTAAAAAAAAAAAAAAAAGAAAAAGAAATAACAGAGCCCTCAGCACTCTACTAGAAACTGTGAGGATATAAGCGTTCTTTCCAAGGAAGGGCCAACCTCAAGAACACACGTATTGTGGCTGATGAGAGGAGCATCAAGCCCAGTAAGAGAATGAGCATCCATGGCCACAGATGCCCAATGACCAGCCAGGCCTGAGAGTGCCCCAGTGGGCATGCTCTGTAGAATGAAAAGAAAAAGCGATGCCTCTTCCCTGGGGGTGGCCACTGAGCCAGTCCCAGAACGAAGGATGGGGAACCCAACGGAAGGCACCTGGGGCAGGGATTTTATAAGAAGAAATAGACCAAAAGGGACAATTTCAAACCTTTCCTATTTTTGGCACCTTCCGATCCATTCTCATTTCCCCCACATCTCAACATTCTTCTAGAAGCTATTTTCCGTTCTTCCTCCACAGAGGGCTCAGGATTTGAGATAAATTAGAAACTGGGTCAATAACTGTACCCAAAATGTACTAACCAATGGTCAGGTGTTAACCTAGAAGGTCTTATCTAATGGACTGTACAAGAGACCAAAGAAAGAGCCGATCTCTATTACCTATTAGTTTTACCCAGATCCAGAATGAAGCTACATGGGGTCTACTTGTTAAAGAAGATGATTTGCACCTGGAGCCTTTGGATGTTAGAATTAGGATCTAGAGATATCAGGCTCTATTAGAAAGTAACAAAACAAAGATGAATAGTAGAGTCTTGCCTTGGGGTCTTAAAAAACAATTACTTCTTCTTATTGGAAGAAACAGAAATGGGCAAATAAGAAGAACACAGAAATACAGAAGTTGTGTTGTGTGGTAGTCACTAGATCAACAATTCTGATTCTCCCCAGGATGGCACCTGCCCACCCACCTTTGCCATGTCCATGTGACTTGCTCTGACCAACGGTATGTGTTTAGCAGTGATGGGTACTTCCAGGAAGAGCTTCAAGATGCACCACAAGACTTGCCAAGGTCCCCTTTCCTTCCTCAATAATTATGAAAGCATGGCTCGAGCTCCAGTGTCCATTGGCCAGCTTCCTTTTGTGACAACAGTGGGCAACCCTTCCCCTCCCACCCTCGCCAAACCATGCTGATCATGACTGGGAGAAGAGATAATGGCAGGAACTAAAGATATGCCAACATCAGCTCAGCATTAGGAGAAACCCTGTCATTAGTAGGGCTGCCCATACTTCAGGAGAAGTATGTTAGTAAGTGAGTGGATGGTCACCAGTAACATACTGGGAAGGGGATTCAAGCATTAGATGGTGCAGTTGAGTACTTACTTAATCTTTTTTTTTTTTTTAAGATTTTATTTATTCATTTGTCAGAGAGAGGGGGAGAGAGAGAGAGCAAGCACAAGCAGGGGGAATGGCAAGCAGAGGGAGAAGCAGGCTCCCCACATAGCAAGGAGCCCGAATCAGGACTCCATCCCAGGACCCTGGGATGATGACCTGAGACAAAGGCAGCTGCTCACCTGACTGAGACACCCAGGCATCCCTTACTTAATCTTCTTTTAACACCATAATTTAATAGCAATACCACATACCCTCTGAAGAGTTAGCCCTTTCCTACTCTCAGTCCACGTAATTCCACCCTGAATTCCAAAAGTGCACAATGCTGCCCAATCAGACCATTGCTTTCTCGCCCCAGTGGCCAATCCAGATCCAGTGAAACGCAACCACGGGGATGGAAGTGCCCTTCCAGGCATGAATTTGAACGTGGAGGAAATGTGGGTAGGGCTGCCAAAGGCATCTGGCCATATTAGTGAGGGGAGGCTATTTTATCTGAGAATGGAGTTACTAGAGCAGAAGTAGAAATGGAGAGAGGGAAACCGTGACCTGGTAACATAATGAGCCCCTGGATCAAACTCTATCTGAAGGCACATACCCTTAGACTTTTCAGTTATACGAAGCAATGAATTCCCTTCTTAATTAAGCTAGTTTGAGTTTTCTGTCATCTAGAACCAAGATCTTTGCCTCATACAAAGGGCTAGTTGGAATAAATGAATTTTCAGGTTTCATCTCCTGAGATTTTAAGATTCAATATCAGCATTAGCTTGCTACCCGCAGCATTAAAAGGTATAGGTAGCTAGGAGAAAAGAAAAAAAAAAAAAGATTATTCTAAAGAGCAGGTGGATCCTATGAGATTATAGTCAGGTCTGTGCAAATCCAAACTGTGTGTGCCAACGCTGGCTCCTAAAATAAATGGCTGCCCTCTGGATGTTAGCCGGCAGATGTGGCTCATGCGGACATTAGTGCAGCTGTGCAGCCATAACTATAAATCAAACCACATTCCCTGATCCCTCAAGAAGGTACAACATTGGGTTATGACGGTAGAAGCTGGTGGGGCTAAAACCCTCGGATAAGGGTGGTTTGCTGGTTTTCTTTTTTGGAATGTGTTGTCAAAGCAAACGTGTCATTTAGACAAAATGCAACTGAAGTTTCTGCAAAGACTGTGCCATAATGACCTCCCCAGCCACTGTATGTCCTTCAATATCGATTCATTCAGAAGGTATCATGGGCAAAAAATGCAACTTAGAAAAAATAATAAAACGAAAGATAAAGGTATCATGGCCCCCTCATATGTGCTCTCACGACAGGAAGGTTTAACAAAGTAGTTCTGCTAAATATAAATACGGTTTGTCTATATCCTTCAATCTAATGGAGTACAGATGAGGGGTTACAAAGGGCCAGTCTGCAGACATCTTTTGTTTGGTCTAAACTATGTCTTTAAGAAAAAGAAAAGGAAATTTCACATAAAATGCAGATTCTCTTGAAAAACTCGAGGAGCTGGCAGCCATGGGCTCACATGCCAACAGAGCAGCGGTTACTATTAGGGGCTCCTCTTAACAAGGCACCCACTCCCCAGTTCAAAAGGGGCTTTCGGCCACCACTGCTCTATACCCAACCCAGCTCCTCATTAGGTCTCCTGCCTGGATCCTGTAGGACTTGAATTTATAACCCTTTTACTTTTACCTCGGTGCCCACAGAGAGCTATGAATGAGTCCTTCAGTCAGCCATTGAACACTGGATTTCCATGTTTGTATGATCTTCCAATAGTGTCCCAGGCATCACAACACCAAACATCTCACACTGCAAACCATCAGCCGCCAAGCTTTGGCTCGTATGTCTCCCCCCACCTGCTCTTGCCTTTTCTTAAGCCTTTGCTCACTGGAACCCAAGTGAGCCTGTTAAGATTCAACTCAGGGGCACCTGGGTGGCTCAGGTCGTGATCCCAGAGTCCTGGGAGGAGTCCTGGGATTGAGCCCCACATTGGGCTCCCTGCTCCAAGGGGAGTCTGCTTCTCCCTCTCCCTCTGCACCTCCCCATGCCCTGCTCGTGTGAGCTCTCTCTCTCTCCCATAAATAAATAAAATCTTTAAAAAAAAAAAAAGATTCAACTCAAATGCCTTCCTCTTGTGAAGCCCACCTTGATGCCAGCCCAGGAATTATGGCTCAGAATGAATGGCTTGTTTGTTGAACGTCTCATAGTATGAGGGCAAACCACATCTTAGCCCTTATTTCTTTCCACTTTGCATTACGATTTTGTAGGGACCAGACTATCTCCTCATAAGACCAATGTCTCTCTAAGGACAAACACTAAGTCTCCAGCACCTCGATCCTAACTCCTGATCACTCACTGGGTGCCTTTTCTCATTGACACCCCACCAGAGCCCTGATGAGGTGAGCCCTATTCATGGCTCCATGTGAAAGATGAGAAAACTACGGCTTAGAGAGACTCAAAAGTGCAAGAGTGGTTTTCTTAACTGCTGTGCTGCCTGGGCACGCTGCTTCCATTACCCGGTACTTGGAAGACAGTAGAGTGTGCTGGGTGAACAGAGCAGCTCTGCCAATTGTTGCAGGACTCTTGAAGGCAGTCACTTCTCCCCTCTTCAATCCTCCTTCCCCAGGCTCTGCCCTGAGGCCCGAGGGGCCTGCAGTGGACTGTCTCACCCACTTCTCTCCCCCAGAGCCTCCAAAAAACGCCACTCTCTGCTCCCACACGCCGCGCCTGACAGCGGAGCTGGGTAACCTTCCCTCATCACACGAGCCTTTCCAGCAGCTCTGCTTCCCTCTGAAATTACATTAAATTGTTCCATTAGTGTCAAAAAAAAAGGAAGATGCATGATACTTTTATGAATTTCCTTTCTTAAGGAAAGTTATCTTCAGAACTGTGCTCATGCTGACTGCTTCCAGAAAGTTGGAGGTTATTTGGGGGCAGAATTTATTTGCAGAAAATCACAAAATCAGTCTAAATACCAGAGTTTATTCCAGTTGGCTTGCCTGAATCAATAGACAGAATAACACAAAATCACGGAAGTTGACTTAAATAGACATTTCTCAAAAAAATGATATATGAATAGCCAATAAACACATGAAAATATGTTCAACATCATCAGTAGGGAAATGGAAATCAAAACCACAATGAGATACCACCTCACACCTATTAAGATGGCTACTATCAAAAAGAAAGAAAGGAAGAGAGAGAGGGAGGGGAGAAAGGAAAAGACAAGACCAAATGTTGGTAAGAATGTAAAGAAATTGGAACCCTTACAGATTGTTGGTGGGAACTGTAAATTGGTACAGCCTCTATGGAAAACAGTATGGAGATTCCTCAAAAAATTAAAAATAGAATTAACATATAACCCAGCAATTCTACCTCAGGGTATATATCCAAAAGGTTTAAAAGCAGGGATATTTGTACACCCATGTTCATAGCAGCATGAGTCACAACAGCCAAAATGTTTCAGAAGCAACCCAAGGGTCTATCGTTGGACGACTCGATAAACAAATGTAGTATATCCATACAATGGAGTATTACGCAGTCTTAGAAAGGAAGCAAATCTCGCCACCAACTCCAACATAAGTGACATTACGCTAACTGAAATAAACCAACCACAAAAATACCAATACATGGGGCGCCTGGGTGGCACAGCGGTTAAGCGTCTGCCTTCGGCTCAGGGCGTGATCCTGGCGTTGTGGGATCGAGCCCCACATCAGGCTCCTCTGCTATGAGCCTGCTTCTTCCTCTCCCACTCCCCCTGCTTGTGTTCCCTCTCTCACTGGCTGTCTCTATCTCTGTCAAATAAATAAATAAAATCTTTAAAAAAAAAAAAAAAAAAGGGAAGCCTGAAGATAAGGCGGCCCCTCCATCTGAGCTCCCTCAATCCCTGGCCACTTCTGGGTACCTAAGCTGCCAAACCAAACTTCTGGAGACCTAAACTCCTCCTTCTCCTTTAATCAGAAACAGAAAATGGTGAAAATGCCCACACTGGCAAAACCCATCCCAACAGTCAGTATTGGATAAACACAGACCATCTCTGCAAGAAACAGGAAACAAGGGGCGCCTGGGTGGCACAGCGGTTAAGCGTCTGCCTTCGGCTCAGGGCGTGATCCCGGTGTTCTGGGATCGAGCCCCACATCAGGCTCCTCCGCTATGAGCCTGCTTCTTCCTCTCCCACTCCCCCAGCTTGTGTTCCCTCTCTCGCTGGCTGTCTCTGTCTCTGTCGAATAAATAAATAAAATCTTAAAAAAAAAAAGAAACAGGAAACAAGAAAATCCCTTTGTATATTCATTCATTCAAAAGTATTTATTATCAAGACACCTGGGTGGCTTAGTAGGGTAAGTGTCTACCTTTGGCTTAGGTCATGATGCCAGGGCTCTGGGATCGAGTCCTGCATCAGGCTCCTTGCTCGGTGGGGAGCCTGCTTCTCCCTCTGCCTGCCGCTCCCCGTTTGTGCTTTCTCTCTCTCTCTGACAAATAAATTAATAAAATCTTTTTTTAAAAAAGTATTCATTTTCTCTGATTATGAATCGGACACGATTCCTGTCTGATGGAAAAACAGACAAAAATTAGTCTGGTAAAAATTAATAATTATAAAACCACAATGTCTAGAAAATGCTATGAAGGAAACAAATTCATCACAAATTCATCTAGTGAAGAAGACTAAAGGGGGGAGGTGATTCTGGCAGGTCTGGCACCTGGACACCCAGTGTCCATCCCTCCTATCTCTCTTACTAACAGAACCCTGATGTTGTTCAATGTTCCCGGATAAAAAATATTCTAACTCCCAGCCTCATTTTCAGTCTCGGCCAATAAGATCCTGATGGATTCCTTGCATTGAAAATCACTGCCCCTTCTCAAGTTAAAAAGACAAAGCTTTGCAAGGAAAAGAGCTTTGACCCCTCCTTTATTCTTCATGCCTGGAGTATAGATTAAAGACTTGGAGGTTCTGCAGCCATTCTGGACCATGCTGAGGCCAAACTACCTGCTAAGCTGGTGGACCAGAAAGACCAAAGGAGCCTGATTGCTTAATGATGTCATTTATCTGCTCTAAAAGCTCTGGTTTACCTACAGTCCTATCTGCCTTTTTTTTTTTCTTTTTGCTTGATCCTACTTTCCTCATTTCTGCAATGATGACATGTTGCTTTTGTGTCATAAGAAAAATAAAATACACTTCATTTTGAAATAATAGATATCTGGATATATAGCAGAGATCATAAAAATATTTTCAGGAACTCTACGTAGTATTTTTGTCAGACTCCAAGAAACTTTAGAGATTTTTTTTCAGACTCTTCTATGACTATTCTAACAGGAACTTTAGCATTCAAAGCACCTTCACATAGCATCTTTTATAAGTAGTGTTATTCAATTTGGTTTTAGATCCAGCCTAGGAAACATTCCAAAAGTAATAGAACCATAGTTACTTTCTTTCAGAAAAACTGTCTCTCTGGATCCTCAACAATTTGCAGCCCTTACATCACATTTACATCAAGTTTGAAAAAGAATTTGACAGATATTACAGTTACATGACTTCTAAAACAAAATACGTGAATTAAAACAACAAAATGAATGCTCCACCTTCAAAATGCTCACCCTAGAAGGCTTAATAAAGAAAACTGGGTCTGAATGGAATTCCGAAAGAGACCAGAAACACTTTCGAACCATGACAGGTTCTTTAGAATAAGGGAGCAGCCAAATCATGTTCAAAGCACAGCATCACACAGATCTTTAATTATGCACATTTTGAGGCTATGAACTTCTCTCTAAGCACAGCATTGGCCAATCTCATAAGTTTTGTTTTGTTTGTTTGTTTGTTTGTTTGTTTTTCATGGGAGGGGACAAAAATCTTTATTTTTTAATTTAAATTCAACTAATTAACATATAGTGTATTATTCGTTTCAGAGGTAGAGGTCAGGGATTCATCAGTCTTATATAACACTCAGTGCTCTTTACATCAAGCGTCCTCCTTAATGTCCATCAATCAGTTACCCCATCTCCCCATCCCTCTCCGCTCCAGCAACCCTCAGTTTGTTTCCTATAGTTGAGAGTCTCCTATGGTTTGTCTCCCTCTCTGGTTTTGTCTTGTTTTATTTGTTTGTTTGTTTGTTTGTTTGTTTGTTTGAAGTAGGCTCCACACCCAGCATGGAACCCAACACAGGGCTTAAACTCATGACCCTGAGATCAGGACCTGAGCTGAGATCAAGAGTCAGACACCTAACTAGCTGAGCCACCATGGCATCCTCCGATCTCATAAGTTTTTATATAGCATTCTATTTTTCTTCACATATACCCTCTCTACAGTTGTAGTTTTGAATTTGACTTGATCCAATAGTTCTTTTAAAATGTAATTTTTAACTAAGGGTGTACTGTATTGTGAGTAACATAATAAAAATTATTATTAAAATAAATATATAAAATAAAATACATATAAATAATATAAAAATAAAAATTATTAAAAAATAAAAAATAAAATGTAATTTTTTAATTGCCTGATGGACAGGTTTGGTTAAATATTTATTTCATCTCATCCCTCACAAAATAGGTAATAAAATAAAAGAATGAGTATTTAACTCTTGACCTGATTCTACTCAATAATGAGAACTTGGTCATGCAGAGTTGACTGGAATTAGAGAGAAAGTAATAAAGTAAGTTTCTTCTAGTGGATTTAGCCTAATCCACCAAGAACAGATCACTGCTTCCTCTCCGCCTCCCCATTACCACCATCCCAGTTTCCTTTATCCCTTATAGGCTCCCTGCCATCCCTCCAAGTGTGGGAAATGCTCCATTCCCAGGTGAGATCACCCCTCTTGTTTAGAAGGTCACAACACTCATTACTTACACAAAACGGTCCCAGCTCTAGGGGGTCTTTCACTGACCTTGCTGACAAACCTCATTCATTAAGACCCCATATTTCCTCTCATCACACTAACTTGAAGTGTCTCCTCAACCCACTGAGAACATTCTGGCTAGCTAGTTACCTAAGACCACTGAGAAAGACGAACACATCAAATGGGAAATACTTTGATGAGTCCATCACATGCCTTCCATTTGGAGGCAAGTGGATTTTTCTAAGGCAGACACAGAATTCTTTCTCGCTTTGAACTGGTTTTATGAAATCACTTACCCTCAGATACCCGTCAACCTCATGCCAGAAAGTACAAGAAACATCTGATTGTCTCTCTGGGCCTCGGAGGGAACGTTTTTTTCAACCAGGTGTAAATGAAGGTCAGTGCCACTGTTTTAAATGTGGTCCATCTGGAGAAGTGAAGATAAGTCACAGATGGCCTTTTGCCAGTGACCACCACCTGGCATGTGGCTCGCCAGCTCTGCTCTTTGTCCTTGTCACTCAGATCTGTCTGGGTCAACCCCATTCATAATCAGGACCTGTGGTCTCTCCTCATCTCTGAGCCAGCATCCTTTCTTTAGCGGCTCAGAGCCAGGCCATATAAACAAGGAGCCTGGACAAAACTACAGGGAAGGTTTCTCAGAGTCAATACATCACAATTCTGAAAACACACCAGGAGTGTCCATGCCATGGACCATGACACAGTCATAAACTAGAATAAGGACATTCATTATATACTGATACAGAACCAACTCCGAGTTTTATTGCACAAAGAAAACAAGGTAAGCTAATGTTGGAGTGTGTTCCTTTTGGGAAGAGGAAGATAAATGCATATGATTTGCATGTATATTATGGACTGCTTCCAGAAGTAAACACAGGAGATCAGTAATATTTCACGGGAGATAACCTGAGTGATTAAGGGTCAAGGGCAGGAGAGACACTTCTCAAGATAAACCCTCCCTAATTTCGAACGAGTGATGGTATATCACTATTCAAAACTCAATTCAATTAAAACTTTCTTGAAAAGAGATTGGAGACCCAGCCATGTAATAGGAGACAATGGTGCTTGATAGAAGAGGCCGCTGACCTATGTTTCTCGACTTGGAAAGATATTTGCGATACCTTAGTTGCGAAGGACAAAAAGCAGATTTGAGAATAAAGTGTTTTAGTTTGGGTTTCTAATTTTAACTTCAAATACATATAAATGTTGATGAAAACCTGCAGGAATATAAACCAAAATGTTAATGGCTGGCTTTTTCCTAAGTCAAGGAATGATGGGAGATTTTTATTTTCTTCTCTTGGTCATCTCCACGCTCCAATTGTTCTATAATAGGCAAGCTTTGGAGAATTTTAACACATATTATGAAATTTTAAAAAATGAAGATACGTCTTCTGCTTTTGTTCTACACATCCCCACTCCTTCCTAGGCAAGGCAGCGACTTCGGGGGGCCGGACTTCACAGTGAATACCTTATTTGGAAGGAGGGCACAAGGGCTGCCAGGAACAGCCCAGCGGCCAGAAGCAGAGTGAGGGAGGCAGGATTTTAAAAGTCAGAGCCGTAAACCTCGGCATAAAATAAGCAGCCAGGCTCTCATTTCAGCCATGTAAACAGTAATGTGTATTCATTAAAACTGCATTAGTCTAAGGAGTCCCCAGAGAGCAGGGCGAACGGGAGGGGGTGGGGCGAGAGGCTGCTGGTGCACCTGCTGTTTACTACACAATGCAAACAGGCCGAAGAAAACATGTCATAGCCAGAGAAGGGCCACCCAGAGGGGCTTCATGGCTCGCATCAGTCTTGTTAAAGGTAAACAGACGTTGAGAAAAGGGAAGTAGCCAGGAACCCAAACATCTGGCTTGCCAGGCCCCAAGCTGCACTGAGAAATGATTCTCCAGGAAAATGTACGCCCCTAAGTTGAGGCCTGCTACGCATCCCCAGGGCAGTCCACTGCAGAGCTGGACTGCAAAGAGGCCGGTGCGAGCAGGCTTCTCCCCCTTCCCCTGGAGGCCAGGCCAAACCTAATCAAGTGAAACCAACCAGGTAGGAGAGTGGCCGCCAGCATGTATTGAGGGCTTACTGTTATAAGGGCTCTACATGTCTTAACTCCTTTAAATCTCCCAAAGGCCACAGGAGCCGCGTACTATTACCATATCCATTTATGGGTAAAGAAAAGGAGGCACAGAGAAGTTTAGCAAGCTGCCCAAGCTAAGTGGCGGTGTCCAGACTCAGGAGAAAGTTTCACTCTGGAGCCCATAGTTTTGGTCCCAACACCAATTTACTTCTCCCAAATTTTTCCAGGCATCCAATTCAAACCAGAGCTTTAAAATGGTGACCTATGACCCTGGCCAAGGATCTTCTGGGTAGCTAATAGGAGTAGGAACCACAACTGTCGAACCCGCAAATGACAATGGTGGGCTGCATTTGCCCCCACTGTACAGATTAAGTAACTGAGGCTAAAGGCTTTGAAAATATTTCCACGTTCTCATCCCCACAACAGAAATGGGGACTGTGACCACCCTCTGCCCCCAGGCAGGTGACATAAAAGGGACACAACTTGAGCTAAGGAAACCCAGAGAAGTGGCAATAACCCCCAGAAGCAAGGAACAAAGTTTCCTTTTCATTTTGTACCACACAAAGCCCAAAATTACCTGAGGTGTAGGACAAAGAGAAGGAGCCAGGAAGTTCCAGGAGATGCTTCAAACCGTCCCCCCACTTGAGCCAGAGAAGCTAGAAGAACTTCCTCCCCAGAATTGGGAGCAGATCAGCAGCTTCATGCTTACTTCCCCTCTCCTAAGCTAGCTCTATTTAGGGCTTTCAAGATTAGCAAGTCTGATGTTAACTGTTTTTGTCACTTCGCACTCTTTTCCCACACTCACAAATGACTTCCTTAAAGCCTGGGCAAGAAGGAGATGCTGAGGTTCATGGCCGCAGATCTGCCAGTAGGACACCATAGAGGGCTTAGCTCCCCTCTCTCCTACAGTGTTGGTGTTACAAGATCCAACCCCTCGTTCCAGTTTGTTGGCCACCCAGGTCGAAGCTGGGCCAATCAGATTCTTTCACAGACTTTAGAATGGAGGCTAAGATTCAGGGGTATGGATACCGGCATCTATAGGGCGTCATCTTCCATCTAATATGTAGAGGAAGAAACAAGGAACGTAGGTGTGCACAGAGGTAAGAATAATGAATACAGGCAAGAAGAAGGAGAGGTGAGAGATGGAGAGCCCATCCATCTTCCTGCCCCAGTTCTCTCCCTTCTCCCTTCAGCCAGACCAAACTTCCCCTGTAGCCTCACCAGATCCCCCTCTAGCTTTAGCTGACCTGAGTTGGTTTCCGTTACTTGCAACCAATAAAACTTAACTAACACACACCTCACCCTCACAATCCTTGGACATGAAGACCTCTGACTGATACACCCAAACAGTGGGAAATAAGTTAACTGAAAAGTAAACGACAAGCCAGGGAATATTGGGGGCCACTCAAATATAGACCCTGCCTTCAAGCAGCTTATAGGGGAGGGGAAAGATTTACCAACAAAGCCATTAGTGAGAATTAAGAGGGGAAATGAAATTAAGGGGTTAAGGCTATCGATTCTAGGTAAAGGGGGCGTTCTGAGAAGTCTAGCTCCCTGGGGAACACAAAAGGGAGCACATCCCAGAATGACAAAGGGCAGCATCTTTGAGAAAGGAGCTCCTTGGGGACACGGAGAAGACTAACTTGGCTCCACTGAGGCTCCAGGGAACGGAAGGTCATAAGACTAAAGAGACGGGCGGGAAACAGGTCATGGAGGGGAGTCACATCCAGGTAGACATTTTCTACCTGCTGTTCCATTATGACACACCACCTTCACGATATCCACCATGTCCATACGCCCTTCGCAACAGTATGAACATTTTCCTTATAGTGGAAGTTAGATTACTTTTTAACTTCAAGTGTTTTTAAAATGGAAATGGTCTGAAAAAACAGAAAGCATATGACCCAGAAATTCCACTCCTAGGTAAATACCCAAGAGAGTTGAAAACATGTTCACACAAAAATTGTACATGAATGCTCATGACATTCATAATAGCCAAAAGGTGGAAACAACCTAAATGTCCATTGGTGGATGAAGGGATAAACAAGCTGTGATATATCTTGAAGGAATATTTTTCAGCCATAAAAAGGATTACTGGACACAACCCACAACACATAATGAAAACATTATGCTCAAAGAAGCCAGTCCTGGCGGACCACTCACTGCACGATTCCATTTATATGAAATGTCCAGAATGGGCAAATCTAGAGACCAAAAGTGGATAAGTGGTTGCCAGGGGCTGGGGAGAGAGAGACATGGGGAGTGACCACTGATGGATGTAGGTTTCTTATGGAAGTGATGGAAATGTTCTGGAATTAAATGGTGGTGATGGTTGCACAACATCATACATACAAAAACCATGGAACTGCACATTTGTAAATGGTGGAAATGGCGAATTTTATGTCACGTGAATATTAACAAATATCAATAAAATCTAATAAGTAATTTTAATAATATTTTTTAAAAGGAAGCGAAATGAAAAACCAGCATCCCTTAACATAACAGGGAGTCAACCATAAACATTAACATAACCAAAACAAAAACGTGTCAATTCATCCTGGCTTGACACCATTGTCTGCTGAAGGCCCCAGCCTGAGGTGGCTCCTGGTTAGGTTGGGGGCTGGGGCGTTAGCGGCCGTTAAAGGCACACAGGCGCCAACCTGAGGCTTCCTGCCTGGCCCGGTCAGAAGGATTCAAAAAGAACAGAAAAGGGAGTACGTTTACCACACTGTGAGCTAACGTTAATTAGTGTCTTAAAATACTTGCTGCCGGTCCCAAGCCCCACCTGGACCTTTGGGAAACTTTGCTCTAAAGGATGCAACCGATGTCCATGCGCCAACCCACGTGCCTGACACTCACCATCGAGTCCTGTCATTCATCTATCACAGCAAGCGTGTGGCCTCAAGCCCAGAGTCAGTGGGAGCCAGGAGAGAACTCAGGGTGGGGGTGACACATAATAAGGAAGGTGACGCTGACCTCAGGCACATCAGGAAGTGGCGGAGGAGAAAATTTCAGAAGGGGGCCAAAGATTTCACCACCCACGCTTCCCTAGGCAGCACTGCTTGTCACTATGGACTGAAGGTCTGTGTCCCCCTAAAATATATATGCCGAACACTTATCCCCAATGCGATGATATCTGGAGATGGGGCTTTGGCTGATAACCAGGTGATGAGTGCACAGCCCTCATGAATGGGATGAGTGCTCTTATAAGAAGAGACTCTAAGAAGCTTGCTTCTTCTCCCTCTGCATCCCCACCATGTGAGGACACAACCAGACATCCGCCATCTATGAACCAAGAAGAGAACCTGCCTGCACTCGGGACTTCCAGCCTCCAGAACGATGAGAACAAGATTCTTCTTGTGTAAGCTACTCAGTCCCTGGTACTCTGCAAGAGCAGCTCAAACTGACTAAGACTTCTGTGATAAAGAAATAGAGAAAAAATTCACAGACAGCAGAGCTTGGTTGAGCAGAACATGGCCGACTGGGACCATGAAACACCTGTGCCACAGAAAGGCCTCTACTGAGACGGAAAGTGGATCATGACCCACAAAGTGAAGGGGCAAGTGACATCAAGTTTGCCGTGTGGATGTGTTCATTCTGCAACTAGGTGATGACCGCCAACAGTGTGCCAGGCACTGTTCTAGGCTCGGTGCACGAAACAAAACAAGCCCCTGACCTCAGGGGGCTTCTATTCTCATGGAGGTGAGGTGAGCACGCTAATGATGTGCGGGAGAGACGGGAAGGTGTTCATGGAGGCAGTCACTGGGTGTGTGACACGGCACTGTTCGCCACTGTCTTCCTTTTACACGCTTCTATTTTATGGCTTTTCTATGTTGGGGATGTGAGGGGTGTTTTTGAAATCAAGGGAAAGCCCGAACCTCTCAGCCAGGCATCCAAGGTGCACACATAGTGCGTTAGAGCTGCACCTGGAGAGGTCTGGTGTTGCTCCAACACGCTCCACACAGGTGCCTTTGCAAAAGCTGTTTGTGGGCCAGAGCCGTCCTCCCCACATTCTCTGCCTATGAAACCCCAAGGGTACCCCTTCTTCAAATCACTGCCACCACCTCCGTGTCAGTCAGCAGCAATCGCCTCTGCTCTGCCCTGCTGCCCTGGGTAATCCCGTCCCACCCCGAATCAGTTAATCCCCACAGCCACTGCTCAAACCTCAGCCAAGCTCCCCTCTGTCCCTTCCTTCTCCCGGGGCTGGAGATTTCTGCTCACTTCCCTTTGGCCTTTAGCCTCACTCCCACACCTACTTATACTATATGGAATCGCTCTCCTCACCTGCCACCCCCAATCTCCTCACACACGTGCTTCCGTGCTGCCCCCAAAGGCAAGCCCTAAAGAAGGCAATAAATCGGCACTCTATGAAATCACAAAACTTCCGCCACCTCAGGTCCCAAGAGTCTTTGCTCCTGGGTCCGTGACCAGGTGAGGTCCCTTTGCCTGGGGGAGTGGTTGGCAGGGGAACTGGCTCAAGCTGGGGCTGAGGGAGTCTGGGGGAGTCTCTGCAGAGACGGGGCGGGGGGAATCCCTGATCCTCCCAGAGTCGGCTTGTTGGTTCCTTCCCCCAGAGACTCCACACTCACACCAAACATGGGGGCTCTGGTCTCTGTGATAGAAAGGCACCTCCCTTCCTGGCTCCTAGATGTCTGGAGCCTTGATATTGTGGATGACCAAATGTCAGAACAAGAAAGGGTCTCACATGCACCTGATCAAGGTTCTGTTCACCCCAAGCCTGATAAAGCAGTGGTTCTCAACAAGAGGTGAACCGGGGCCCCAGGGGACATTTTGGCAATGTCTAGACACATTTTTGACTGTCACAATGTGGGGGGAGGGTTGATGCTCACATCTAGTGGGTAGAGGCCACTGAAGCTGCTAAATACCCTACAATACACAAGGCAGCTTCTAATGAAGGCTTATCAAGCCCAAAATGTCAACAGCACCAAGGCTGATAAATCTTGCTCTAACTAAACCCCTCCCAGCCCTGAGAACTCACCATCCCCTCCCACCAGGCCATCCCCACCCAGGGCACCCACTGCTCCTACACACAATACTTCTGGCCAGGGGAATAGGTGAGCCTTGGTTCCACATCCTCCTTGAGGTCAGGGTCTCTGTCTCTACTCAGCTGAAACCCCCTAAAAATCCTTGCTGCCTAGCTGGCTCTGGAGGCTCTCAAAATATGAGTCCAAAATCCCTCCTCCACAATTTAATATATGATAGAGGCGGCATTTCAATTCTGTGGGAAGCAATGGATTATTCAATAAATGGTATTGGGACAACTGGCTGGCCATCTGGTAGAAAATAAAGCTAGATCCTCACCTCCCTCCTAAAACCAAAATAAATTCCAGATGGATTAAAGATTTAAATGCAAAAAAAAAAAAAAAAGTTTAAGTAGTAAAAGAAAATATGGGAGAACTGCTATATAATCTCGTTGAAGAGGAGCCCTCTCTAAGCAAGATACGAAACACAGAATACATGAAAGAAGTTCATCAATTTGATGATCTAAAAATTTTAAATACCTACAGAGTAAAAAATTCCAGAGTAAACGGATTTCTCAAAGTTAAAAAAACCAGCTTTACATACTATTATACATAAAACACATGCCAAAAAACATGTTCTTTAATCAATAAAAACCTGTTAAAATCAATAAGAGAGTAGAAAAAAAATTGGCAAAAGACAAGAGACAGTTCACAGAGAAATACAAAGAGTTTTCAAACATAAAATGTTCCTAAAGGCACCCCGCAATGAGACACCACTTTCTCCCTGATGAGGTCGGAAAAATGAAGAAGGCTGATAGTATTCTGTGCTGGTAAGGGTATGGAAGTACGAACAGACCCGCTACAGTAGGCAATTCAGCAACATTAATTTTATTTTTTTTAAAGATTTCATTTATTTGAGAGCAAGAGAGAGGATGAGCAGGGGATGGGGAGGGCAGGGAGGGTAGAGGCAGAGGGACAAGCAAACTCTCCGCTGAGCAGAGAGCCCGACACGGGGCTTGATCCCAGGACCCTGAGATCATAACCTGAGCCGAAGGCAGACGCCTAACAGACTGAGCCACCCAGGAGCCCCAGCAACATTAATTTCAAAGCACACACCTTTTGTCTAAGAGATCTCAATTGCCATATCCATCCTTGGACATGAACCCAAACCCACACAGGTAAATACATACAGGAATATTCATTACTGTATTGTCTGTAATAGCAGAAGACCAACAAGGTCAACACCCGTCTAAGGGGACTGTTTCGGTACATTATCGTGCATTCATAAAAGGGAATGCCATGAAACTCTTAAAAACAAATGAGGCAGCTCTATGTATCCATCCCCAGGAGACAGTATTAAAAGGAAAAGCCTGTATGAATTGGTATTACAATATAGTTCCCATTGGGTAAAGAAAAATGGGTGGGTGCATATTCTGTCATTCATCCAACCAACATTTATTAGGAACCCAGCATGCACCAAGCCCTGTTCTAGGTACTGGGGACCCCACCAGGAGAAAGTCCATCAAAGTATGCATGCTTGCACACGCTTGGAGGAAGCACAGGAAACCACTACCGGTGGAGGCTTTGGGTTGGTAAATTTGGCAAATACAACTACAGGACAGCTGGGTGAATCTGAATTGCATATAAACAGTGGGTAATTTTGTAGTATAAGTGTGTCCTAGGCAATATTTGGGATATACTTATACTTGAAAAACATTATTCCACGTTTTTCCAAACTTCAGATTTAACTGGGCATCCTGCTAACTGGGCAATCGTACTCTGGAGGTGCAGTGAAGGGGAATGAAGCATCTAGAAGAGGAGAGTCATTTCCTTTTTATGCTACTGTGTGCAGTAATGGATTGCACTGCTTGGAATTATAATCAAGTATATGCATTGCTTTTATTTTTTATTTTTTTTAACTGACACAAATGAGTAAGAAGAGAGAAGAAATTCCAGCTTACACTGCAAAGTGCATT
Source organism: Ursus arctos (assembly GCF_023065955.2). Lineage (NCBI taxonomy): Eukaryota > Metazoa > Chordata > Mammalia > Carnivora > Ursidae > Ursus > Ursus arctos. The sequence continues at coordinate 83,612,781 of NW_026622874.1, read as the reverse complement.
CCTGGCCAGCACTGCCCTCAGAGTGGGACTGGCAGCCGGGCAGCCGCATTCCAAGCCCGGCTGCTTCTCTAAATGGAAGCGCTCGTCCCACACCCCAGCAGCAAGCTAGCAAGCAAGATTCCAGGCTGTGCTATTTTTTTTAAAAAGAAACCAGGTTCAATGCAAAGAAAGAAATGTAGAACGCAGTGGGGGAAAGAAACATCGGGCGTGCTAGAAACTAGCCTTTTCCAAGAGGAGAGAGAAGAATTAAAAGGGTACATCTCTTCAACAGCCTGGTGTTAAGGATCTCCTGGGCCTTTCAGATCATCTCTATCTGTCCTTCCCTCTTTCTTAAGGGAGATCTTACCACTCCAAGAGGGAAGGTGCATTTTGGATCAAGATCCCCCAATCGTCACGTCCCAAATTATTTTTTTGAGCGCTAACGATAGTGATATTTATAAAACACTATACCCTGGGTGCTCTTTAAAGCACATTAACCAATATTAACTCACTGACTATCCCCGCAGCTCCAGGAGAGAGATGCGGTTAGCAGCCTTTTTGTACGTCCATGGGAACTGAGGCCCGGAGAGGCTCAGTAGCGAAGGAAGATCACACAGCTGGTAAGCAGAGGACCTGGAATTTGAATGTAGATACTCCAACCCCAGGGCCCACTCCCCTCACCACAGGCCAGGCCTGCTGTAGGCATTGGTGCTGAACCAGACAAACACACTTCTGTCCTCATGGAGCTTACGGTTTGTGGGGGAGTCCGGCCATCCACGAGGAAACAATCAATGTAATATTAGGCGGATGGTGCCAAGTTCCAGGACAGACACAAATAAACACTGAAAAGGACCACTCCTTCGTTTATTCAGCCAATATTTAATAAGGGTCTCACATGCACCTGGCATGTTTCCAGGCACTACAGGACACAGCCGCGAATGAGGCGAACAGATCCCCGGCCGCATGAAGCTCACGGTCCAGGGAACACCCAGGAGGCACTCCAGAAAGGATGTGAGCAAAGGCCCGTCTGAGAGGAGACATCTAAGCAGGGGTGACATTTAATGCTGAGCCGAAGAATAAGACCTTTGCATTTGAAGGGAAAAGTATTCCAGGCACAGGGAACCGCCCCGCTGCCGAGACCTCAGGTGGGAAATGAGTTCAAGTTCATCCCCAACCCCCAAACCCTTCCACGGAGGCCTCCGCCCGCAGTATCGCCAGCCCTGCCCAATCCAAAACAGTTCCGCCTTGGCCTGCGTGCTGATCTCCTCTCCCAGCTATCTGCACAATCTGAGGCAGAAACCACTTCGCCTCTTACAGTTTCCAGGCATGTGCTTGCTGAGTAATTGAAGTATTATCTTTTTTAACTCTCGAAACGAAGGCACTTCTGACTGTTCGTGTTCTGACCAGGCTTTGAGAATCGTTTGCCGCTGCCGGCAGAGAAATGATGTGGCAAATCCAGTACCCAAATGTACAGAGCAGGTCTGTCTAAATCCAAATGGAAAAAAACTAGGCCAGAAACCAGCAGAATCTTTCCTCACCTTGCTCTCTCCCTCTCCCTCTCTCCCTATCCTTCTCTCTCTCTCTCTCTCTCTCTCTCTCTCTCTCACACACACACACACACACACACACGCTAAGGTTCTGTTCCTGCCCCTACTCACAAAATCTTGGCACCACGTATTTTTGTCCTAAGCAGGACAGCAGAATTGATGATTTTCACTACAACCCTCTGAGAGGAAGAGTTGAGAAATAATGCACGTGAAACTCGGAATCCAGGTTCTGACCACACAGCCATCCAAAAAAAAAAAAAAAAAAAAAATGACAGCTATTATCGTGCAGGAGATAATGGCAAAGTAAGAATCCGGGGCCAGACTGTGTCAGTTGTAAACACTAGCTAGAGGCCGGATGTCTGAACCCTGTGCCCCAAGTGCTCTGCCTCAACCTCCCCATCCATAAAATGGGTGCTATTGTAATAGGGCCTTATACCTCAGAGGACAATGAGTCACTGCAGAGTGGGGGAAAAGGCTGCGACTTCACTGAGTAAGCAGCATCCTCACTGCTAACCTCTGCTACAGACACTACGAGCCAAACTGAAATTACTGGTGAATTCTTTCTCAAAGGATGTCTGATTACCCTACAAAACAGCAGAGGCAAGTGTGCCATAGTTTCATAAGATCAGCATCAGGGAAAAACTAGGTGAGGGGCAGGCAGAAACTCTCTGGAGTAACTCTGCAGCTTTTCTGGAAACCTAAAGTATTCCAAAATAAAAATGTTATTTTTTTTTTCAGGTAGAGGCAAACATCTGCACTGTCTCCTCAGGTGTCCTCCCTCGCCAGCAGAGAAATCCAAGTCTCAGAAAGGACATAACATAGTCAACACAGATAAGAGCCACCCCATACCCCACCCACGGTCCCCTCCACCCTGCTCTGTGAGGTTGTTTATCAACCGGCTGTAAGTTAAAATGAAGTCTCTCCCCAGGAGTAAAAATCCCAGACCTATGTCTGCCATCAGGTTTTCTCCCTATCTCTCTCTCTCTCTCTCTCTATATATATATATATATATTTTTTTTTTTTAAGATTTCATTTAGCTATTTGTCAGGTGGAGGGAGAGAGCGCACAAGCAGGGGGAGCGGCAGGCAGGGGGAGAAGCAGGCTTCCTGCCGAGCAAGGAGTCCGATGAGGGGCTCGATCCCAGGACCCTGGGATCATGACCTGAGCCAAAGGCAGATGCTTAACTGACTGATCCACCCAGGTGTCCCAAGTTTTTTCTCTTTTGAGTGAATATTTATTGAGTGCCTACTGTGTACGGGGTACCGTTTCCAGGGGCTGGGAAGTACGATGAACACGACATACATACAGCCACAGTATCTTTTTGTGCTAGCGATGGGAACTTAGAGAACGTATTTGCCAGGCCAGAGTTCTTTTGTGGCCTCCAGTGCTGGGGAATGGTCACTGCAGGGTTTCTTTTTGGCCACTCGAACCTTCGGGACCTCAGAGAATGTGCTGCTACCAGCCAATTCCTGTAAGAGAGACTTCGGGGAGCAGCAACAATGGGGGGGGGGGTGCCTGGAAAGCTCAGACAACAGTCTTGCAGCCCCAGGAACCCAATCAGACTGGTTCCTGGGCAGGAGTGGCAGAAGTAACCCAATTTCCCATTTAATTCCTACTTTAGCATTCCAAAGAGATGAGCAGGGAAAATCTGCCATGTCTGTCTTTAAAAGACATTTCTCCCACGGCTTCCTCCTCTTCTAATTCCCTCATCTATCCATCTACTCTCACTCCCCTTCCGCTCAAAGCTGTTTCCTGAAGATAAAAACACCCAACAACTTCCAGGCTACAAGTGAGATTGCAGCCAGCAGGCTCTAAATGCCGCACGCTCCCAATCAAGCTGCAGGCGCCCCCGTGGAGATAACGATTGTTTTTTAAGCAAGAGAACCCATGCCTTCTACTTACCCTTAGGAGAAAGCCCACTGGGGAAGGGAGTGGGTACAATTGGTCATAAAGGACTGGCTAGAGGGAGAGGGGCTCTTGCTGAGCTGGACGAACCAGGAGTAATTTGGAAAAATTATACCCAAAACCCTCACAAGCTCAGAGCCTCTGAACGATAGACACAATTTTTATTTCCAAACCATCGTTGGGAATTGTGTTTCGATTAGGGGAAAAAGTTCATCTTGTAGATTAGTCAGTTTCAAGAGGGGGGCAAGGGGGAACAGAGGTACCCCCTTGTGGTTCAGAAACCCCCCAGGAGAGGGGAAGTTCCAGCAGGACTAGAAATGGGAACACGAAGAACGTATGGCGAACAGGACTAGATCCCGTTGCCAGAAATCTCTAGCCACATTGAACACGCACATGCCTTTTTATGCTGAGCAGTTCCGTGTGCCGGACTCTGGATTACAGATGTGCTCACGCATGTGTGTGCACAGTGGGGTACAAGGCTATTTGCCACGCACTGTTTGCTAGAGCAAAGGACTGGAAATAACCTTATGCCCATCACCTGGAGGCCGCACGGGACATCGGCAGAAGGGAGCACTGTGTGGCTGTTAAAATGAACACGGCAGCACTAGGTGTGCTCTGAGCTCTCCAAGATACATCATCAAGCAAAAAGCAGCAACGAGCTAAAAAAATGTGCATAAGGTGCTACTAAGGGTATAAAGAAGATTCATACATGGAATATCTCTTTACTCATACGTGCAAAACGAGTAACAGCGCTGTTCCTCCAGAGAAGAGAATAGAGGGCCTGGGGAGAGCAGTGGAGGGGGAGATTGGTTGCTACTGCATCACCGTGCAGGATTTCAAACTTGTCATGTATTTAAAACAATTTTAATGCAGGGGTGCCTGGGTGGCGCAGTCGGTTGGGCATCAGACTCCTGGTTTTGGCTCAAGTCATGATCTCAGGGTCATGAGATCAAGCTCTGCATCAGGCTCCACACTCAGTGGAGAGCCTGCCTGAGATTCTCTCTCCTTCTCCCTTTGCCCTTCCCCCTATCCCGGCCAAAAAAAAAAAAAAAATTTAATGCATAATAGACAAATAAATACACTTAAAAAGATAAAGGAGGTTTTTATCAGTCACAATCAACACCTGCATACATACACATACACACATTTCCTTATAAACAGTGATAACTGATACCCACCACCCAGTGGCTTTTCAAAATTGGTACTTTATAGAGTGAGATCGAGGTTTCTCAACGTTGACGTTTTGGACTGTCCTGTGCCATAGAATGTTTAGCAGCATCCCTGGCCTCTACTCACTAGATTCCAGCAGCAAACATCACCTCCCCCAGTTACGACAAACCAAATGTCTCCAAACGTGGCCAAATATCCCTTGGGGGCAAGCTGCCCAAATTAGATTATGGGGTCCCAATGAGCAATAACTGTGCCTTCTTTCTTTCTCTCTCCATACTTAATTACATACAAAGAATTCTTATGAAAAAATAATGACAAATGAACAAAAGTAATTTACAAGGCTTGTTTCAAATATTTACACACACACACACAGTTTGGCCCTCGGGCTGTCTGAATGCTGCAAACATACATCCAATCATTGTTTTTAAGCCAGTAAGGTGATACTTGATTTTTGTAACCAGAAAAATGGCCCACGCTCTCAGCAGAGAGATTTGGGGGAAACGTCTTCCTAACAGTCAAAGAACAGACAATAGATTGGTCTTACCAAGAGCTAAGGAATGGAATGTACAGTTTCCCCTAAGCTGTCTTTCCTTTGATAATTATTACCCCTGACCTTCCATGCCCTCTGTAATGCCAACCAATGTTGCAAACGCCCATGGCCAATCCCCTATCTCCCTGCTGCCTGAAGGCCAACCTGTGGCTATCAGCTCTACCCCCTCTTTCTTGGTTACAGAGGGAGAAGCAGTGTTCCACAAGCTTGGCTGTGCTGAGTGGCAGGTTTCAACTTCTGCAGAAACTCCAAGAATGACCTCAAGAAAGAAACTGTCAGCAGGGCCAAAGACAAGTCCTGAGCCCCCGTGAGCAGCACTATCTCTCACCCCAAACTATTCCTAAAATGAATAGTACAAACTGCGCCTTCGAACACTTACTATAGTCCAGGCATAGTACTAAGGACTCATGGACATTACTTCATTGGATCCTCGGGACAATCCAATAAAGTAGAGTCATTGATCAGCATTTTACAGATGCACAAGCCAAACAAGGAGGTTAAATGGCCTAATCAAGATCGCACACTTAGGGGCGCCTGTCTGGCTCCAGTCAGTAGAGCATAGGACTCTTGACCTCAGGGTTGTAAGTTCGAGCCCCACGTTGAGGGTAGAGATTACTTAAAAATAAAATTAAGGAGAAAAAAAAAAAAACAAGCTCGCACACTTAAGGATTGCATAGGGCCTGGCAGACAGTAGGTTCTCATTCAGTAGGAGCTACTATTATTACTAGTATTTTTATTTTATTATGAATTTTTACCTTCCTCAATGTCGCCAATACTCCTTCCTGTCTCAGGCTTTACACATACTGTGACCTCCGCCTATAGTGCTTCTCTGCCAATGTTCGCCTAGTTTTTATTTAAACACCGCTTAGTCAAGAAAGACTTTTCTGACCCCCCAAAATAAGAGAGATCACCTTGACACACATTCTCATCCACTTATTCTTCTCGTTGATACCACTGATCATAACTGGAATTATATTATTAGCTGTATAATTATTTGCTTGTCTGTCTCTCCCGTTAAATGGTAAGCTTCATGAGGTAGGGACTGTGCTTCGCATACAGCAGGCATCAATTAAATACTGGATGGAAGGAGGTGGGGGGGAAGAGGTGGGAGGGAAGAGCCAGGAGGAAGGAACAAACAAATGACTGAACTTTAAACATAGGCAGGGTCTCACAAGATCAAGCTGTCCAATACCCTCCTCATCTCACAGATGAAGACAGTAAGATTCATGGACATCAGAGTCAATTCGGACAGAATCCACTGTTAGAACGTGGTCAGTTGCAGAAATCTGGTCCATTCCAGAAACTGGAGGACATGAGCTTCCCGGCAACAGCTGGATGAGCCAACAGCAGGTGCCTAGCAGAAGCCCCCAACAGGTGACATCTGATACGGCAAGTGTTTGATTAGGACTCCACCCAATACAACATGTGCATTTAAATTCACCTCAAGAACCTTTTTCGAGGCTTATAAAATCGGCCTGATTATCCCTTCACAAAGTCTAAAAAGGAAAAAAAAAAAAATTTCTTTCACACATCAACGAGCAGTAGTCTTTAGATTCAAAATGCCCTTGCAAACCCACAGGAAATGCTGCTCTTGTGTATCACATCACAGCACGAAGTCCCCACTTCCTTCAGGGGGAAGAACGAAGCCATCTGGCAGGAGTTGCTCTCAGCTCTTTCCCGCCACCCCCTCCCTGCTCAGGGCTCTGCAGAGCTCCTCACACGTGCCTTCCCCACCCACCCCACCCCAATCCATCCCACTCCAACAGAAGCACCAAGCTTTATCCTCGTGGGCCCTCCAGCCTGTTTACACAACTAGGCTCTCCATTCCAGGGGATGCTCATGCTATTTATATGGTCAAACCTTGCACAGAGCCTGGCACATAGCAGGCACTCGATAGACGTTTTGCTGGATGTGTGGATGGATGGATGGATGGATGGATGGATGGATGGATGGATGGAGAGATGGATAGGTGGATGGGGGATGGGTGGGTGGGTGGGGAGATGGGTGGATGGATGGATAGATGGGTGAATGGGCGGATGGGTGGGTGGGTGGATGGATGGATGATGGGTGGACAGATGGATAGATGGGTGGATGGGTGGGTGGATGGATGGGTGGGTGGGTGGATGGATGGGTGGGTGGGTGGGTGGGTGGATGGATAAAGAGCATTCCATCTGACCTACAGATGCCTTTCCAACCTTTCATTTGGTAATCTACAAAAGATTAATGTTTATTAACTTATGTTTATTGCTTTAATCCAAAACCTAATTGTTGAATATTTAAAAAGAATTTAATGGAAGCCACATTCAAATAAGTATTTGACTTATTTAATGGAAGCCATATTCAAATATGTCTCTCTCAGGGCCTTTGCACACACTGGTCCTTCTACCTGCAATGCCCTTCTTTCTCTCTTCTCATAGCTAATTCCACCTTTTCCTTAAAGTGCCAGCATAAATATCACCTGCACAAGAAGCCCTCCCTCGTTAAACTTCCTAAATAGATACCCCCACACAAGCTCACTATTCTCTCTTGAGACCCTTCTTTATTTCCTTTATATGTGTTTTGACCTGAAGTCTATTTCTCTCTTTTTGGTCTCTCTCATGCTGTAAATGTAGGTTTGATGAAGACACAGACTAGCTCTATGTCGCACATTTTTTTCCTGGCACTTAACATGATCCCTGCATATAGTATGTGTTCAATAAATATCTGCTGATTGAATTAACCAATCAGTGAACTCAGTAAGAGGGAAACAGATCCAAAAAAACTAAAAGGTAAGCAGTAAAACAAATACATTTTAGGAGTCATGTCTCAAAAAGTCTTCTTGAATCAAATTAAATGATGCAAATAACAATAATTCCTGGGAAATTTTTTCATAAAATTCTGGCTCTAAAATCTTCAAAGGCAGAAGAGTAGACTGGAAGATGGAAGAAGTAAAAACTTGCAAAATGCTTTGTCTCACAAAAATGTGAATGGGTTGGATTATCACATTAAAAGACAAAGTTTCATAATTCGGAGAAAAAATTAAAATTCAAATATATGTGGTTCACAAGAGACTTGCTGAAAATAAAATGACACAAAATAAAAATGAAAAAATGGGAAATCTGCCATGAATAGAGATATTAATATCAGACAAAATTTAAAGCATGAAAATATTACACAGGACAAAGATGAGTGTTCTGTATTAATAAAAAGCATATTAATAATAACAAAACCAACAGTGATGTGCATTCCATGTGCCTGGCACTGTGTTAAGCTCTTTACACTTATTATATCATTTAAGTATTCAAAAAGAGTTATGCTGGCATCATTATTATCATCAAGTTTGTAGGAGGATATAAAACTGGCCCATCATTTGCTAAGAGCAGCCAAGAAGGGGTTGAGTTCAAACCTGTCTGACTTCACAGAGAAGACTGGAGAATCGTGAAACTCTCACTCCCACAACATAAAAGTACATCCCAAATATCGAAAGCAAAATTTGTTTTAAAAAAATATAAAGATGTGTTGAAAAAAATCACTCTCAGGGCACCTGGGAGGCTCAGTTGGTTGAGGGTCCAACTCTTGATTTAGGCTCAGGTCATGATCTAAGGGTCATGGGATCAAGCCCCACACCTGGCTAGCACTCAGCATGGAGTCTGCTTGCGATTCCCTCTCTCCCTCTCCTTCTGACCTTATCCCTCTCTCTAAAATAAATAAATAAATCTTTAAAAAAACAAATCACTACCATGGGAGACCAGTATACTACCCAATCTTTGACAAATCAGTAGACATGATTAAAATCATAGAAAGGCATTTAACTCAAGAAATGAGAAAGAAGTCATAAAGCTGAGAAAAGAGTGACAACACAGGAATTAATACTTCATGAACCAGGATTGAAGGATACATTTAAAGGGAGGGTGTGTGAGGGGAGAACAGGAACACTCTGGCAAAGCTCGTCAAGATTTTGAAAATCAAAAATAGGAATGTCTCAGTAAAAATGAGAAAAGAGACAGAACTGCAGATGGCAAAGAGATTTATCAAATCACTATAGAATAATATGTACAGTCTTATCTAATAAATTAGAAATTCAATTAAATGACCATTCTTGGGAAAACATTTGAAAGTGTACCAATAATGACCATGGAATAAATTGGAAAAATTATCAAATAATCCCAGAAATGGCACTAGACCCAAAAAATTGTTTTATTGGGGTGGGGGGAAATGGCATGGCAAATTTGCCCAAACTTTTAAAGAACATTAGAAATCCTTTGCCATTTAGATTCTTCCTAAGTATAAAAAAGGAACAAAGAAAGGAAGGAAGGTAGGGAGGGAGGATGGGTGGGAGGGAGGGAGGGCAGAGAGAAGGAATTGAGGAAGAAAGGAAGAAAGAAAACCTATCTTTTCGATAGGTTTCCCAGATGATTTGATGAAAAGAGCAAAAACTTGCTGAAGATAGCAGACTGAAAAAGTAAACTACTACAGACCAGTTTCACTAATGAATACAGGCTGAGAGATCCTAAATAAAATGTAAATACATTTAACCCAGTAACATAGTGGAAGAATAATGCCAGAATGAATTAAGTACTGGGGAGGACAGTAACAACAGAGGTCACTAAGTTCATACATTGTTCTGGTGTTTTACAATGAACATCTATTTTTCAAAAGCAACGATGTTATTTTCTGGATGAAAATTAAAGCAATGATCATATCCAGTGATGAAGAGAATCTGGAATGTATGTATTCTAGGTGAGAGTATAGATTAGTGACAGCTTCCCTGGAGAGCAATCTGGCAACGAAAACCTTTAAAATGGCCATGCTCTGACTCAGAAATTCCAATTTGGGGAACTGTGATGGGACGTCTACAAGCAACGGTCCCAATGTTTTCGTGCCTCCTGTAGCCATGCCCTTTGGTAACGTCCTCTGAAAAGAGCTCTGAGCCAGGCCGTCATCATGCACTTTGGCCTATGGGACAGACGTAAGCTTGACACAAGCACAAACTGGAGAAAAGTCCATGCTGCTCTTGCAGCTCTGTGACTGCTGTGTAAATGAGGCTGGCAGGCTGGAAGATGAGACCTCATGATCACCCCGAGCAATGCACCAGCTGATTGCAGATGCCTGAGTGAGCCTAACCTACATTCATGGATTCCAGCCCAGAGCAAAAAGACTGCCTGGTCCAAACTGCAGCCCTGTAGGGCTAAACAAGTATCTGTTGTTTTACGCCACTAAGTTGTGGGATGGTTTGTCACACAGCAAAAGCTAACTAATACTAAGGATACTAACTTAACCCAGGGAAATATTCAGAAACAGACATCCATAAAGATAAATAGACAAAGATGTTATTTACAATAGTGCTTAAATAATATTAAATACTAAGGGCTGCTTAGGTAAATTTTGGTATATCCATTCAATGAAAATCTACACAACCATCAAAAATCCCTTGTGGGGGGGGGGCCTCAGTAGCTCAGATGGTTGAGTGTCTGTCTTCGGTTCAGGTCATGATCTCCAGGTCCTGGAATCCAGCCCCGTGTGGGGCTCCTGGCTCAGTGGGGAGTCTGCTTCTCCCTCTCCCTCTGCCTCTCCCCCTACTCATGCTATTTCTCTGTATCTCTCTGCCTCAGATGAATAAATAAAATAATCTTAAAAAAAAAATCCCTTGTAGGGGGCACCTGGCTGGCTCAGTCAGTGGAGCGTGTGACTCGATCTCAGGGCTATGGGTTTGAGACCCATGGTGGGTGCAGAGATTACTGAAAATTTTTTCTAAAAATTTTTTAAAGATTTTATTTATTATTTAAGACAGAGCAAGCATGGGGGGGCAGAGGGAGAGGGAGAGGGAGAAGCAGAAGCAGAAGCAGACTCCCCACTGAGCAGGGCCTGACACAGGGCCTGATTCCAGGATCCTGACCATGACCCGAGCCAAAGGCAGATGCTTAACTGAGTCACCCAAGCACCCCTAAAATTTTTTAAAACCTTAAAAAAATCCATGTAGAAAAAAATTTGATGTAGCAAATATTTACAATGTATCACTTAGTGCAAAAAAAGGCTATAAAACAACATTATGGCATGACACTATTTTTGTTAAAAAATGAAAATAAATACACGTATTTATATGCAGCATGGAAAAACACTAGAATGGCATAAAAATGTTACCAGTATTAGTCTTTGAACATAACGGTTTTTTTGTTGTTTTTGTTTCATTTTGGTTTTTTGCACTTTTCACATATTCTGCATCGATTGTAAGTCAGGGTTTGTAAACAGTCACTGGACTGCTCTGGGAGATGAACCTGGAACACTTGGAGCCCACTGAAGGCCACTGCTGAGAAATCAGATAAGGAGTAATCCAGGCATGGATGTTAGAAAATCCTCCTAGTATAATCCCTGTTAAACCAGCCTAAGCATGGTGCTTCTCAGCACAGTAGGGAAAAGCGAAAAGAGAAAGAGCCGGAACAGACCGCCATGTTGTTGGCAAAGGCCTTCGTGCCACGGCCAATGTATTGACTCCACGTCCACCAACGTTTCCTGGCTTCTCCCTTCTACTCACTCCTCAAGCGTCATCCTCTCCTTCAGTCTTTCCCTCCCATATTCCCTTCTTACCTTTCCTTTTATTTACTGGTCATTTGGATTTTCTCCGAGTCCCTTTGAGAGTAACAGAAGGGATTCAGATAGGAGGCCAGAAGAGAGGGATCCGAAGATAAAGCACATCCAAGGTCTTAGCATGGCTCCTGTGACACTCCATCAAACCATCCCCATAGTCAAGAACAAGCACGAGGGCCATTTCAAGTGCACCCTATAGACTGGGCGACCAAGGGATGCAGATTTCCAATCCGGCTAAAAGGATGATGCCTGGTCCATCCCCATGTTAATACACTGGTTCTACTCACATGGTACTCTGGACATAAACCTGAGGCAGGTGATCCACTGAGATCATAAGACTTGGGTATCAGTCTAGTTCTGATGCTAACCTGACACTGAATCTAAGAATTCATGTCACCTCCCTAGACAATAGGTCCTTTCCTTTCCTCCTCTGCAAAATAGGTCCAATACATCCCCTTAGACTGTGTTAATAAGCTCCCATCAGACCTGATGTGTTTCTCAGTGTGTACACCAACAGGACCTCAATACATATACAACGAATGAAATTAATAAAGCTACCTAAGGGGGCGCCTGGGTGGCACAGCGGTTAAGCATCTGCCTTCGGCTCAGGGCGTGATCCCGGCGTTGTGGAATCGAGCCCCACATCAGGCTCTTCCGCTATGAGCCTGCTTCTTCCTCTCCCACTCCCCCTGCTTGTGTTCCCTCTCTCGCTGGCTGTCTCTATCTCTGTCAAATAAATAAATAAAATCTTTAAAAAAAAATAAAATAAAATAAAGCTACCTAAGTACCCACTCACACAGGAATTCATGTGAAGAGCGGACGGATGGGAATGCAAGGGCTTTAAGTGAATAAATCACACTACAATGTTGATCTTCATGTTTTTTCCTAATGTGAAAACAGAAATAACATTATCTTGGAAATAACATGCTCATCCCTTGAGATAAAAGCTCTGGGGCTTTGCAAAACAAGGTTTGAGAATCACTGAAGTAAGAATTAAAGCTCATGACCTTAAAACGACTTAATCCCCCAAATCAGCAACACTGCATCCTGAAGCAACAGAGGTTTTTGGGGGGTTTTGCTTTTTTTTTTAAACCAACCATGTAGCCAGTCTTTAAATTCCAGGACACAAGACACAGAAGGGCAAAAAGGGTGCTATTTCTCAGCATTCTTACTGAAACAGATGGGGGAGGGGGGATGGAGAGAAGTAAGCTTTCCCAACACATCTGTCTACCACCAATTAACATGCTGAGTGTTGAGGCCCTCACACAAGATCTTCTCTCCAGGGCCCGCAGTCACAGGTACTTCTTTATCGCTGAGACCAAGGGAGCCATGCAACTTATTAACAGGCAAACTTGTTCCAGCAAATGTCACAGAGAGATGTGGGATCCAGCCGTCTCACAATTTGTACACACTTGAAAGCTGTTGGTGATACAGGTCTGGGAGGGCGTGGGCAGGGGGCCTATGGTTTTTCACACATTGCACTGGAAAGGCTTCTAACTGCACAAGAAGGTAGGTTGTGGGATGCCAGCCAAGCTAAACACTGACAAATTCCCTTCTGGTCAGAGTCTGCAAAACTTCTGCGCTGTCTTTGGTAAGAGCTCCTTTCCTGGGTCAATGTGATGGGCAGACACCTGGCATTCTCTTTCACAAATGGCTTCATTAGGGTGCTCATCAGCCCACCTAGGTCATGCAGAGCAACACAGCCCCCTGCAACTGGGCATTGGATCTAGAGCTGAAATCACCATCATGGACTGGCTCCTCTAATTAAAATCTCATGCCTCATCCTTCTGACACCGAGGATTCCAGGAAGAGATAATAATAGTAACCCCTGACACACTCCTATACATCCTGGAGATATGCACAACATAAGCAACTGGGCAACATACTCTGGGAAAGGCCGAAGAGAGTCCCTGCTCCCCAGTTATGTCTTTATTATTTTCAAAAATAATCTTTGTTAGCACATGCTCAATGGGAAGACTGGAGAACACAGATGCATGCACCTGCAAGCATACACAACACAACAGGCATGCGCACACGCACACACACACACACAGTAGCACTTACTACTTCAGCCACTCAGTGATAAACACATATAAAAACCTAGAATACCAAATGCTCCTTTAGTTCTTTCCCTAGACATACACACACATATCAAGATAAACATCTTACTTTGTAACATGATTTTTTTCCTAACTAGCCACACATCATGAGCATTTTCCCAGGGAATGCAACAAGCATTTTTCATGGCCGTATGATACTCTACCTATTGTATAGTTTGGCTACTTACAAGTATTGTTATAAATAGCAGCAGAGTGGCTTTCCTAGCACATGTCTTTATGTACATTTGTTTCCTAAAGAGGCTCCTAAAGAAACTGAAGATCCTTTAAGTAAGGAAGCACACAAATTATAAGGCTGGGTTGATGCAAGGCTAGGTATGCCTTCATGGATGTTGAAGTATCCTAAGAGTAAAGTGGACATCGGTGTGGAGGGGATGGTCATGACTCAGGTCCCAGTGTCTTCGGTAAATAGGGGGACTGTATAGTGGTCTATAGATGAAAATGGAGAAGAAGCAAGAGGGCAGAATGGTCACTTATTATGAGTCTTAAAGGTAAGCTCTTAAACGAGAGTGGATCTCCAGAAAGCAACAATAAAAAACAACCAGGAAGGCCAACTCCTGACTCTAAAGGGTTGCTGTTCCTGAGTGGGATGGTATCCCCAGAAAAAAGTCGGGTTCCTCTTCAGGCAGGAGGAGGAGAAAGTGTTCAATAGAAGCAAGTCCAGAGTGTGCGGCAAAGAGTCCACATGGGCATCAAGAGGGCCGGGAGCCAGGTATGAAGCAGGGAAGGTACTGGGCCTGGAGCTTGCCTCTCAGCCCATGACTAAGAATTACGAAGTGGGAAGCATGGTTGGAAGTGATCAGCCTCCCAAGTCTTCAATGGGGCACAGTTCACTCTGCTTCCAGAAATAGTTTAGGGACCTGGGGAGTGTCTCTCCTGGTTTCAAAGAAGTGGCCAAAGATACACAAGGCTTACAGAGACATTCTGTTTCAAGTGACAGTCGTCACAGGAAGGGCAAAAGCCCCTACATGGTTGAAAGCAAGAAACAGTCTTATTCTGGGCAAGGACTCCGTCATAGGGTTCAGGGAAGTTTCTTGCAATAAAGTAAGGGTATTAGGAGCTTTGCAGAGAGACAGTGAGGTGTATCTCAGGGAATCTTTTCCTGCTTCAGGCAATAAAACTCAAGGATGAGAGGTCAGTGTGTTCCTTCTCAAATATTACCTCCCTCAGTAAGGATTTTCAAGGTAGCTGCAGAATGTAGGATTCCACAGAATCTCCTAGAAGTTAAATAGATCCAATCATTCATTTATTTTTTCATTTAAAGAATATGTATTGTCTACTCTGTGCAAGGCAACATTCTAAACAGAGAAGGAACAACTGAGTCCCTGCCCTCATGGGGAATGCACTGTTTATAATTAACAACAAACAAATAAATATATAATATAATGCCAGTTAGTATGAGGTGCTATAAAGAAAAGGGAAAGAAGGGGCGCCTGGTGGCTCAGTCGTTAAGCATCTGCCTTCTGCTCAGGGCGTGATCCCAGCATTCTGGGATCGAGCCCCACATCAGGCTCCTCCGCTGGGAGCCTGCTTCTTCCTCTCCCACTCCCCCTGCTTGTGTTCCCTCTCTCGCTGGCTGTCTCTCTCTCTGTCAAATAAATGAATAAAATCTTAAAAAAAAAAAAAAAGGGAAAGAAGGCTGTAGTGTTACTGTACATAGATGGCAAATGAGAGAGAGAGACAGAAAGAAGAGAAACAGACAGGATTATACTGCAGTAATAAGCAACCCCCAAAATAGGCAAAGGTTTATTTTTCTCTC
This sequence comes from Ursus arctos, assembly GCF_023065955.2. Lineage (NCBI taxonomy): Eukaryota > Metazoa > Chordata > Mammalia > Carnivora > Ursidae > Ursus > Ursus arctos. The sequence continues at coordinate 83,597,190 of NW_026622874.1, read as the reverse complement.
ATACTACATGTCTGTGCCAGGCCAGCAAGGGGGCCTGTTCTATGTAACCAAGATCACGCTGATGGAGAAGTCTGAACTCAAAGATCACTCTAGCGAGTCTGGAACCAGCAGTGACAAGCCCCAGCATAAAGATGACATATATCACTTTGGATTACAACTCATTGGCCAGAACTACTCATACGGCCCTACCCACCCACAAGGGAGGCCAGAAGTACAATCCTATCACTGGCCTACAAGACCAAAAACCAGAAATACTTAGCAAAGAGCATTAGTAATTATGATAGTAGGTAGTTAAAAAGATGGGTGGATGTACTAATGGTAATAGCAAACACTCATACAGCACTGCTATGAATCAGGCACTAATAAAAGACCTTAACACATATTGACTTATATATCCCTCATAACAATGCTATGACATAGGTTCTATTAATATTTTCAATATCTAAGACTGATGAATCACTGAACTCTACCTCTGACACTACTAATACACTGTATGTTAATTGAATTTAAATTAAAAAATATTTTAAAGGGGAAAATCTTAAAAAAAGTATTTTCAATCTTTTCAATGTCAATCTCATTTTATAACTGAGGAGACTGAGGCAAGGAGAGGTTGAAAATCTTAACCAAGATCATATACTCAGTGAGTGGCAGAGCTGGGATTCCAACTTAGTCACGATAACTCCAAAGTCTATGTTCTTAACCATTACACTATGCTGAATATGGATGGATAGAGGATGGATGCACAGATGGATGGATGAATGAAAGGATGGGAGAGTAGGTGGATGAATGGATGATGGATGATGGATAGGTGGATGAATGGGTAGATAGATAAGAGACTGGATGAATGAAAGGATGGATGGATGGATGGATGGATGGATGGATGGATGGATGGATAGGTGGACAGGTGGATGGATGGGTAGACAGGTGGATGGATGAATGGATAGATGGATGACCAGTCATGTTAAATGGCAGTAACAACATTTACTAGAAAAATAAGAGAGCCTGACTCATGTTCCACCAGTAGAAGGAGATTCATACATTTGCAGGTCCCACATTCATCCCACCAGTCTTGGTCATCCAGTTATGTCACTTACATTCTCAAAAGCACCATGTGTAGGGGTGCCTGGGTGGTTTAGTCAGTTAAGCGTCTGCCTTCGGTTCAGGTCATGATCTCGGGGTCCTGGGATCACGGGCTCCCTGCTCAGCGGGAAGCCTGCTTTTCCCTCTACCTCCACCCCTCCCCCCTGCGTGTGTGCTCTCTCTCTCAAATAAATAAATAAAATCTGAAAACAAGGGGAAAAAAGCACCACCAATGGAAAAGCTGTCACAGGGTTCTAAGCACATGGCCAGAGGCCAGCACAGATATAGTGTGTGCCTGCCAGTGAAATCCTTCCAGCATCTTGTAACCACAAGCCTGCTACCCAGTCCCCACACAGAAACCCCTTTTTGGCAGGTGGGGAGAAGTAATTCCTTACAGACAAAGACGGTCAAGTCCCCGCCAACCCATGGATGGCCAGGACAGGCTGGAGCTGAGAATAAGCAGCCATGACTAGATGGGGGAGGGAGGATGGACAAACTGGCAGTTATGGCAAAACCAGTGGCACCTGAGTCAGAAGCAGTGGGTTTTGAGGATTTCCCCTCTGGCACCAGTACACAGGAAAATGGGAAATGGTTACCAAGCAGCACTTTGCTTGCTAACAGCATTCAACTTCTTGGGTAAAGAGAATACAGAAAGGCAGCAAGGAAGACAACCTTGAATGTTCTGCCTCTCCATCCCACACTCATCCTTCCCCTGCTACACCATCATGCCAACCTGGTTTCCTCCTCATGATGCCAGCCTTTACATGGTTCATCCCAGGGCCCAGGACAGTATTTTCTCCAGCTCCACATGGCTGGCTCCTTCCCATCTTAGCGTTCTCTGGTCACATGTCAGTCAGCTGCGGAGAGGAGGGTCCCTATCTAAGGTCACCACTCTGTTGCCTTCTTCTGATTCAGCCTCCCCAGGACCTTAATCACAAATTGAACTCATCCTGTTTTTTCAATTTGCTTACTTGGGTGCTGTCTTTCTGCTTCCTGAAGTATCAGCTCTATGAGGACAGGAACCTCTCTCAGCCATTCTATCTCCACAGCCTAGCTCAGCGCCTGGAACATGGCTGGTGCCCAATAAACGCCAAGGCAGTGAATGGATGTGTCAGCTGGAGCCAGGGAGGAACTAGAGGCCAGGTCCCTGGAACAGTCTGCCCAAGACCTTCCACTCAGCCGTTCTACATCTAGGTATACATCCAAAAGAATTAAAAGCAGGGTCTCAAAGAGATATTTGGACACCCATGTTCACAGCAGCATCATTCACGATAGCCAAGAGATGAAAGCAACTCAAGTGTCCATGGACAGAAGAAGGCATAAGCAAAATGTATATCCATACAAGGGAACATTATTTGGCCTGGACGTTCTGGAAGGACGTTCTGACACATGCTGCCATATGGATGACCCTGGAGGACATTACGTGAAGGGTAGTGAGTCAGTCACAGAAAGACCGTACGATTCCACTTAGGTGAGGTATCTAAAGCAGTCAAACTCCCAGAAACAAAAGAGACTGGCGGTTACCACAGACTGGGAGGAGGGGGAAATGGGGAGTTGTTCCATGGGTATAGAGTTTCAGACTGTAAAAAGCTCTGGACATCTGCTCTACAACTTAACACACGTATACTGTACACTTAAAAATGGTTAAGGCATGGGGTGCCTGGGTGGCTCAGTCAGTTAAGCATCTGCCTTTGGCTCCGGTCATGATCCCGGGGTCTGGGATGGAGCACAGCATCAGGCTCCCTGCTCAGTGGGAAGCCTGCTTCTCCCTCTCCCACTTCCCCTGCTTGTGTTCCTCTCTCGCTGTCTGTCAAATAAATAACTAAAATCTTTTTTGAAAATGGTTAAGGCAGTAAATATTATGTTTTTAAATCATGATTTCAAAATGTTTTAATATTTTTTGTAACAATAAAATTTCCACCTATCCCAGGGAATACAGTGGAAAGCTGTAGCTAAATCAGCTAAAAGGAGGTGGGGAGGGCCAGGAATTGGGGAAAGAGCCAGGAGCAGAGGGCCCCATTAACTGTCCTGTCCATTCTTTGACAATCACCTTGGGAAGATGGACACAGAGGCCCATGGGCCTGAGCCCCCTTGAGCATTGGGGGAGTCAAGAGAACAGGCAAACACTCCTTTCAATATCACTACTAAAAATGGCTAGAAATCTGCTCTGAGGACCTAATTAGGGGTGCAGGCCCAGGATGCTTATCAGAATAGTGAGAAATGGAAACACCCTCAATGACCATCCTGGGGGCACCTGCTGGGAACGGGTGGTCAAGCCAGCCAATGGAGCCCACAGAGTCACAAGAAAGAACAATGGTGAAGTGGGAACTGACAAACGGTAGTCTCATAAATCATCAGGAACCCATCTGTGTGTGTGAGAGAGTCAGTGACAAAGAAGGTTATATACCAAGGTATTAACATTTGGGGGGAGGGGTAAGATTAACTTGCTTTCTCTGTATCTTGTAATGCTTCATAATGAATATGTATTGCTTCAGCAATAAGAAGGAATTATTTTAAAGAAGAAAATACGGCAGAGAAATTGTTTATAAGGAAGCGCTAGGAGATCCCTAAGAAAATTCTCATACCCTAAGAGTCAAATTATAGCACAGAAAGAACCCCCAGTAGGGAACAGAAAATACAAAACTTCAGTTATATAATTCAGAAAGGCCTGCAGAGGCTGCCAGACACCCACAGAGATCCAAACAGACCTTCTGGAACTCAAACCAGGGCACAGTAAACACACACACACACACACACACACACACACACACACACACAAAATCCAAGGACCAATCCAGAGATGAAAGAGATTATACACACAGCATGACAGAGACAGAAGTGAGTGTGAAAGAGGAGGCAAGAAACAATGTTCATGCTCCTTTTAGGTACCAGTGCCAGCTTTGGGGGGAGGGAGAGGGTTTGTTCTCAGAGCGTGCTCCCCACCCCCCCCTTCCAGGGAGCCCCTATAATTAAGCTAATGCTAAGAGGAAGAAGCCCTTCTATTTAGCTGTCATCTGCGTGAGCACAAGAGGTGAGTCAGGCAGCCCCTCCAGCAGAATGGAAAAGACCAAGGAGCCCACCAGCTGACCTAGCTTCCACTGTGATTGCTTAAGTGGGGGTGGGGAGACACATAACAAAGTCTACTAGAGGGCCCCTCAGAGCTGGGGACAAATAATAATAATAGTAAACGCTCTCAGAGCACGTGTTATGTGCCAGGCACTGTGCTAAATGATATACATATACATATATGACAATATAGATATAGATACACACCCATTTAATTTTCTCAACAACTCCATGAAGTAGTTATTATTATTATCCCCATTTTACAGATGAGAAAACTGAGAGGTGAAGTAACCTGCCTAAGGTCACAGAGGCGATAAATAGCAGAGGCAAGATTCAAACCCAGGAACCTGGGGCTCCGGCATCTATGCTCTGAACTACTACGCTGTTCTCTCATGGAAATCCAAAAGACCATAAACAAGTGTTTCCCCAAGACCACTCGGACATTGGTTTGTAAGAGATTTGTCCCAAGAAGTTACCGAAAAAAAAAAAAGAAGAAGAAGAAGTAGTTGCATAGAAAGCCTCAGGGTCGAATATCCTTGGCACCTCATCATAGGCTGTGAGAACAGCTCAAGCTTACCCAAGAAAACCACTTTCCCACCCCACCTCCCCTACAACTTCAGTCCACAGCCTTCAGTATTCTCTACTTCCTAAGTGCCCACAAAGTGTGAAAAACAGCTCTCACCAGGGGCCACACAAGCATTCAACCACTATGCCCCGCCTCTTAAGAACACAGACTCTGTAAGCAGACTGACAAGTCAGACTCCCCTCTATACTCCCTGGTTGCATATCCTTCAAGAGGCTAATTAATCCCTCTCTACACCTCCATTCCCCTTTTGTAAAACAGGGATAACAGTATTAAAGTCAATACTCATGACTCGCAGATTCCGTATTTGCCAATTCGCCTACTCGCTATTACTTGTAACCCCAAAATCAATACTCACGGTACTTCCATGGTCATTCTCGGACACGTACAGAGCAGCAGAAAATGTGAGTCACCCGACACACACATTCCCAGTTGCAGTTGAACAAGGCGATGCTCTACCTTCTTGTTTCAGTTTTCATGTTGGAAACAAGTTTTTGGGGGGTTGTTGGTTTCTTTGGTTTTGTTTTTTTGTTTTTTTGTGATATATTTAGTAACGCATTTTTCACATTTTTGTGCTTTTTGTTGGAAACTTTGCTATTTCAAATGGCCCCCAAGGGTATGGTCCTAAGTGCAAGAAGGCTGTGACGCATCATTTGAAGCAAATAGATGTGTTAGGTAAATTTCATCTGGGCATGAGTTGTAGTGCTGTTGGCCATGAGTTCAACGTCAGTCAATAGTAGATATTAAATGAGGTGACTTTAAAACAGAAACACACACAAAACAAGGTTATATATTGATGGGTTGACAAAAATGTCATGGCCAGAGGCTCAAGGAAACCTGACCCTGTATTCCCCTTGGATCAATGCTTCAGTACTAATTCGGTGTTGTCGGCAACTTGACCAAACCTAACTACCGCAGATACCGAGAACTGTGTCTCCAAGTAGTGTTAGTCTTAAATGAGCTGACATGACTAAGGTGCTTGGAACAGTCCTTTGGCTATACCATGTAGGCATATCTCCATTATCATTTATACAGATTTCTTAGCTTGAAGACTAGATGAAATAAAAAAACTAGGGTCCCACACAGAACCAGTAGTGTTCATGAACTCACTTGAATGGGTCTGTTGAATGGCCCTGACAAATTTTTAGGGAGCTTTGATGAAATGGCATACCATTGGTGAAGAGCCCAGAGTCAATAACTAACTGGCTTTAGGCTGAGGAACGAAGACTCCAAGGAACATGAATGGGGTTCACGCCTAGGATTTACTCGCCTTGGTTTTCCCTGAGGAGTATTACCTGGGGGGTCTTGGTTGTTTCAGCAAGTCTGGGCTGGACATGTGACTCACCCTAGGCCAATCAGAAGCTCCCTCACTGGATTTTTGCATCTTGAACAGTTATTCATCCTGTCTATACTACCTTGAAGGAATGGACCTACTTCCTAGATCCCCAGAACTTCTCTGGTTCCAGAACTTTCCAAAGCCTAAGTCTTCACATTTTCCTTTCATATCTCTGATCTCTCCCATATCCTTCTAATAAATGCACTTCTGCTTAAATTAATTAGAGTCAGTCGATGTTAATCACAATCATAGGATCCTAAGACAGGAATTTTCAAGGGATAACCTTTTTTCCATCCACCTCAGAATAAAGGAAATTCCAGTGCCAACCACTTTCCCCAAATGAACACTTTATTTTGAGTGGTGATATTTCGAAAGAAGAAATCAGAGCAAATACATCTCTGAAATCCCCAGATGCCCTTAAATGAGTTCAGTTCTTCTGGTCCAGATGAATTTCATAACAGAGTTCTCAGAGATCTCACAAATGAGATCCCCAGAAGAATCCTGGACAACAACAACAACAAAACTACAAGGTACACCAATGTCATTCTATTTTCAAAGAGGGAAAGAAATAGTAGATTCTGCAGACAAAAGAGCCAGCAAAAGGAGAATGAGACTTACCAGACGAACCTCATTTCCTATGTGTATGTGTTTTATTTAATGGGTTTCATTTGCTTTGGTTTTGGACAGCTGCCAATCTGGTGGACAAAGGACTATGTCTGTGGACCCTAGCAAAACTTTCCTCAGTGTCACTCTCAATATTTAAGTCGGAAAATCGTGCTCCATCTTCTCAATTTGGTGGACTAGGACTATAATACAATTTGCGTTCGTGTCATTTATACATAAAATGACATCATCTTTCCATATCTAGCTTCCCCAGTAGATTGTAAAATGCATGAGTGAAGGGATAGCATCTATCTTGGACACCACTGTACCTCCCACATCTAGCTAGCACTGTGTCTGCTACATACAGCAGGGTTCAAAAAACGATTGCACACACACAGGAATCAGTCAGTCAATGAATTTGTGTCACCTGGTGAGAGACCTCTACAAGAACTACAACCATAAATGCCTACAGGGCCAGGCTGGACATGACACACGGGGCAGAGATGGGAGGAGCCATACCCATCCAAAGGAGTCAGCTGCTGGAGGCTCTAGTCCTGACACCTGATGGAGTGCAGAACACAGGCTTGCCGATTATCATGTCCTTTCAAAAGGTGCCTAAATACAGGTATTTTATGATGGAACCCTATTTTTAAATATAGGTCCTTATTTTTTTTAATATATCATATCTTTTTTTTTAAAGATTTTATTTATTTGTTAGACAGAGATAGAGACAACCAGCGAGAGAGGGAACACAAGCAGGGGGAGTGGGAGAGGAAGAAGCAGGCTCACAGAGGAGGAGCCTGACATGGGGCTCGATCCCACAACGCCGGGATCACGCCCTGAGCCGAAGGCAGACGCCCAACCGCTGTGCCACCCAGGCACCCCTAATATATCATATATTTTTCAGTGGAAACAAAATTATGTCAAGGATGAGATTTAGTCCTTAGACGCCACTGGTGAGCTCTGCTAGAGGGGGTTGGTTCTCTCTTGGTCTCACTCAGTAGTTTTGCAAATAAGATCAAATGAGTCAAGTTTTCAAACCACACATAACCAAGGCTAGTGACTGTGCCGGAAGACCGAAGTAGGATCTCAAGCATACGTAACAGATGGGATTTAGCACGAGCAAATATAAGGTACAGAAACCAAATTTCCAAATCCAAGAACCCAGCTCAGATAAGAGGTTTCAGGTTCGACACTTACCAATCACTGAAGGATTTCATTAGACAAAAAGCTCAGTGAGTCAGCAGTATGAGAGAGGAGCCAAAAATTAGTTAATGATTTTAGACTAATTGAACTATATCACCAACATAAGGGATTGCAAATTAGCGGCCCACATATTGTTTGGCCTGTGAGTTGTTTTTCAGTTTTGAAAAATTACCAATACTCCAAAATTAAGAGATTTCCCATAAATAGTCTGACTTCCTGTCTCTCTTGAGAAAAAGAAAAAAAAAACACTGGGCGTGTGTTTCCACACTGTCAATAAGTAGCTTGAGCTAAGAAGTGGCCACTCCTTTGAGAAGGGACATGTTCTCCCTGTTTCAACACAGTCCCCACCACTCTCTGCAGCCTCACCATCACCAAGACTGACAGCTGCCACCTTTAACACACTTACATTGTTATCTCTGCGGTACAATTATTTATTTTATTTTATTTTATTTTATTTTATTTTATTTTATTTTATTTTATTTTATTTTATTTTATTTTTATGAGAGACAGAGAGCATGTGCGAGCGGGGGGAGGAGCAAAGGGAGGGAGTGAGAGAGAATCCCAAGCAGGATCCACGCTCAGCACAGAGCCCAACGCGGGGCTCGATCTCATGACCCTGAGATCATGGCCTGAGCCAAAAATCAAGAGTCAGACGCTCAACTAACTGAGCCACCCAGGTGCCCCATTCTCTATGGTACATGTAAAAGAAAACATTCTTCTGTACCCACATCTCTATGAAAAGAGAGAAAAATAAAAGGCTGCATTCAAAAAAAAAAGTGCATGTTTCAAAAAATGAATACTTCTTTGTATAAGTGAAGAAAATCCGTATGGTTTAACACATAGGCCATTTCTTTTATCTGGAATTCTTCACTCAGTTAAGGTACCTGCTTGGCTCCTCTAGGAATCTGTGTGTGTAAACCCCGATCTGTACCGTGAGATATAATGGTCCGTCTCTATTCAGTGAGAGGCAGAATCCAGCTGAAGAGTTACATGGGATTTCAGAATCTTTTTTTTTTTTTTTTTTTTAGTTGCCGGAAATCAAGTTTAATCAGGAATAGGAGAGGAATTGCGATTTGAGACATGCCAACTACAGCGAGCTATACAAGAGTCCATTGAAGGTTTTAGCTTGGGTTGCTTTTACGGACAAGGAGCACAACAGGGGAAGTCCAGCTAGGGGCCAAGCAGCAAGTTCACTGGCTTGAAGATGGGAAAGCAGAACCCATTATTTATAAAGTACATGGACAGGCTGGGAAACTGAGGACATGTTCGAGAACTTTGAGTCCGTGTACAGTGAAATCTTATGCTGCCAATTTCTTTTCATGTCCGTCTGTTCTGACATGGAAAGCTAGACATTGTTGGTGAAATCAGAAAGTTGCAGAACTGAATGTTTAGCCTAATACTGTTGTAGTAAATACACGGGTATGTGGGTGTAGGTGTGTGTTTGTTATAAGCATGGAAGAGCAGTTTTCCAGTCCAACCTCGAGATTCAGAGATTCAATGAAGTTTCCACGTTTGTTGACAGCCAAATATAAGACCAGGAAATGACCAAGTGATTTACAGAGGCAGAAGGCAAGAATCTAGTGTAATTAGAAGTAAGCGTGCTGGGGAGTATTTAAAAAATAATAATTTGGGTGAGGCTGAGTGGTAGTATATGCTGGACAGCGTCAAAAAGCAAGAGGAGCACCCTTGAAGCAGATAGACTATAGTAGCTGCCTCTCGCTGACATCTTTTGGGGTCTCTGCCCATCCCCATCAGGATTCTTAGAAACCTATGGGGGGTGGAATGCCAGCCCCCAACTGAACGGGGGGCACCTGACCCAAGTAGGGACAATCAGACTATCCCTGAAACTTGGAATTATACCTCAGAGATGCTACGTGTCCCAGCTGGGAAACAGCATGACGATGGCCAGAAAGAACATGGTTGATGCAGTGCAAACACAGGGCAAGAAAGGAGAATAAAAGCAGATGTACTAGGACAAAAAAAACCCAATGGCCCAGAGACAGACAGACTCAAAGAGCATAGCTGCCTGGGTCCCTGACAGTCTTCCAGCTCTCCTGTCCAGCAGCTCACGAAGCCTAGCTGAACCACCCACAGTGACTGTGGCAACACTGGCAGCTCACCCTCAGGGCTGCTTGCCACCTGTTTGCTGGTAAGTGCTTGACATATAGGGAATCATTTCATTTTCCTAAAAACCCTAAAGGGCAGCTAATATTCTTTTTTAAGATTGGATTTATTTATTTGGCAAAGAGAGAGAGAGACAGAGCAAGAGCAGGGGGAGCAGCAGAGGGAGAGAGAGAAGCAGACTCCCCGCTGAGCAGGGAGCCTGACGCGGGGCTCGATACCAGGACCCTGGGATCATGACCTAAGCCGAAGACAGATGCCTAAGTGACTGAGCCACCCAGGCACCCCACAGCTGATATTCCTGCCCCTCCTCCCTTTTCGTGGGTGGAGAAACTGGGGCACAGAGGCTTTCAGTAACTTCCCAAAGGTTGTCCAGCTAGGAAGTGGCAAAGCTGGAGCCCGAGTCCAAGCAGTGCCGTTCTAGAGGCCTTGCATCAAACCATTAAATATTCTGCCTCTTGGCCTAAGTGTGCTTGAGTGAATTTCCATCACTTGTGACCCAAAAAGCCCTGCCTGAGACACAGAGAGCCCACATGGACGTGGGGAAAAGCAGCCACCTGGAAGGTGCTGTCACAGGCACCCTGCCAGTTCTCCCTGCCAAGTTGGCTGGCAGAGGACTATTTCCTGTGCTCAGGATGGTTGCTGGCACCAGGGCCTTTGGGCACAAGAGGAGCCATGGGGAAGCCATTCGGGCACTGATCCTGCACCCCCCTGACCTACTAGGTGCCAGCGACTGTTCTAGGCACTGAAAAAATAGCAGAGAGCAAGATGGGCAAGGGCTCTGATCTTCCAAAGCAGACGTTCTAGAAGGTAGAGACATGCTAATCATTTTAAATGGGCAGAGACAACACGGAAGAAACAAAAGGGGACATGGAGCACTTTGCATAGGGCAGGAGGAGAAGCCTTCTCAGAGGAGGTGACATCGGAGCTGAAATGGAAAGATGAGGAGCCACGATCCTGGGGAAGAGTCAGAGATAGGCACTGAGGCGGAAACCAGCTAGGCAGACTCCAGGAACAGAGAAAAGGCACAGTGGTTGGAGCATACCTTCATTCCACAATATCTATTCGGGCCTCAATGTACCAGGCATGTGGAGAGAGGGACATCTGCACTTCAGTCCCCTGCTGCATGTAACGCAGAGGCTAGCAAGGGAGCAAGCGTGCTAGGTGGCAAAAATGGCCAGTTCTGCGTTCCTCTCTGTATCCATACCCTTTGCAACATGACTCGGCAGCTCCAGTCCTCAAGAGAGAGCACCTACTCCCCACTTCTTGAATCTGGGATGGCCTCTGACTTGCTCTTGGCCAGGAGGCGGCAGCCAAGGTGGCCATGTGCCAAGTTCGAAGCGAGCTCTCTAGAGCCCTTGCCCGGCTGTGTTCTTGGAACCTTGGAACCTTGCCCTACCTTCATGTTAACAAGCCAGAGTCGTCTGCGGGATGAGGAGACACACAGGGCGCCATCTCCCCATTGCTTCAGCTAATCCACATCCAAGAGGTGCACGCCTATGTGAAGCACGCCGCCCCCCCCCCCGCCCCCCTCCCCCCTCCAGCCACACCCCAGGTAAGCCGCTAACTGCCCAGACATACGAGGAAGCCCAGCCATGATCAGCAGCTGACCTGTACATGTGCCTGCAGTCTTGGGGGGGGGGGGGAGTCTGTCCTATAGAAGGAGTTAATTCATACACCCAGGATGGATGCCCAGACAGAGAGAAGCACAGGGGACTGAGAAGACAGCTGGAATCCACCCATGAGAGCCAGCTTGGTGGCTGTGCTTGGAGGCCTTGCCAGGGTCCAGATGGCCCCACTGCTGCAGGTGGGCCTGGACATGGCCCCAGGCTCATGCCCCGAAGCAGCCACTGCTCTGACTTGCCACAAAAAAAAGAGAAACCACTCATGATTCACTGAAAGTGAACAACTTCCAAATGAGCAATTAGAACATACCTCTGGTTCAGCCCAATGGTCTACACTCAGGCATGTCTGGCTTTAAATCCTAACCCTGCCTCTTACTAGCTGGGATGAGTTCCTTAACCTCCCCAACCTGTTTCCACCCCTAATGATGGAATAACTCATAAAGCACATAGCAGAGTACCTGTCACAGAGCATACACTGTATAAGTGTTTACAATTATTATATAAAAACAAAAAGGAGGGAAACTCCCCACACGAGGCACATGTCACTCACTGGTGGTTTTTAAAAGAATTTTAGGTGGGAACATAGACATGCTTTCAATCACACCAAACCACAATAGGTGAAAATTGTTTCCTTTTCAATTCTTTTTCAACCATCCCGATTGTATCAAACAAGAAAGTCTGTCTGCTGCTTACATGTTTTGAACACCACTCTAAAATCTGCTAAACTCCCTTCTGGAACAAAGAGGGAAGAAGTTTCAAACTCAGATCCTGGCCGTCCAAGAGTACCTAGAATTTCATTACAGTTATTCATATTTATAGTTACTAATTATTTGTGGCGATATCATTTTTCCATTCATACAAAGTTTCCCTTAAAATAAATGTGTTGAGGGGTGCCTGGGTGGCTGAGTTGGTTGAGGGTCTGACTCTTGGTTTCAGTTCAGGTCATGATCTCCGGGGTTGGGAGGTGGAACCCCTCATCAGGCTCCACGTTCAGTGGGGAGTCTGCTTCCTCTCTTCTTCTCCCTCTGCCACTCCCCCCCAGCTCTCTCTCTCTCTCTCTCTCTCAAATTAAGAGAGAGAGCACAACAGTGGGCTCGATTCCAGGGCTCATGACCTCAGGGATCATGACTTGAGCCAAAGGCAGACGCTTAAACGACTAAGTCACCTCGGTGCCCTTAAAAAACATTTATTCGATTAATAAAATAAGATAGAATAAATGTGTTGAAATGACAAAACTGAAACCATTTAAAGAAAAATCTTTATTTAAAAAAAAAGGGCAGAGAGCACACAGATATAGCAAATATAATGAAGAGCAGAATATTCAGGAAGACTGAAGTAATGAAAAGAACATGGGTAGGATTTGGAATTCGGTCTGGTTCAAATTCCTTAGCCAAGTTACTAGCTATATAACTGTATTAGTCAGCTTTTGCTAGGTAAAGCTACAATAACCAGCAATCCCAAAATTCTAGTGACTTATGATATACAAAGTTTTGTTCTTGCTCGTGCTACATATCATTACAATTGTCTTGTGTCTCTAGGGCTTTGCACCAAGTGTGTTTTGCATCAGAGTATGTAAGCCAAGGAAACGGCCCTTGCTTGGTCTTGCAGCAGAGGGGAAAAGAGCAAAGGCCAAACCACACAACAGCCCTTAAAGCTTCCGCTTAGATGTAGAGTGCACCATGTCTGTTCACATTCACCCGGCCAACGTGCATCACATGGCTAAGCCCCACATCACTGGAACAGGAAAGTAATATCTCTCCTGTAAGGAGACACTATAAGCCACGTAGCAATGAGCAGGGATGTACCATCCCCTTACAAGGAGAAAGCAAATAACTGATTCAGTAATATAATCCACCACAGTGACCTTGAGCAGTGACCTCACTTCTATTTCTCCATCTGTGAAATGAGAATACCTACTTCAGAGTCAAGATCAATAAATGAGTTCCCTTCCCCTTTCACATCTTCTGAGATTTATTCAGAGCAGCTCAAACCAAATTTAGAAAGACCTTGGTAGACCAGCTGTATTCAAGCATCTGATCCAAGATCTGCAACCAGCTGTAAACAAACCCATGAGGTACTTCATGTGGGATGGGTGCACTCCCCTCCCAAGCCAGCCACAGTCCCTTCTGTCTCAGGTCACCAGTTTGTGAAAATCTTATTGGACAAACACCAGTTCTGGAACTAAAGAGAATATGGGGGAAATGGGTCCATAAATGGACATGATAACATTAGGATAGTGATAAGAGCATACATTTTGAAATTTGAATGGTGACTCCGCCCCTTATTTGCTACGTGACCTTGAGCAAGTTAAATAACTGAACCTCAGGTTATCTGTCATAAAATGCGGACAATAAGCTATTTAAGTCATAGGTTACTGTGAAAATCAAATGAGATCACTCATAGGTATAAGCTCTTTACTGTGCCTGGCCCAAATAAACGCTCAATAAATAGAAACTCTTATTAATGCTGGTACATGTCCCGGAGTATAGAAGTTCAAGTATTTCAAATGAGCATTTGCCCTCCAATATAGGGAAATGCTTGCTTATACCAGCTCGAAAAGTCTGAGTTCGATTTTTGTTTCCCATTCTCTAATATGGGACAGTGCGCTCACTGTTCCCCGTGAATCCCACAGAGATGCCCTGACCTTGCCTCTAATAAAAAGGATTTTCAATTCTTTTTGAAAGATCTAAAAAAAATGAAAGGTACAGAGGTCATTTCTGAAAGTGATAAATGGCGTGGAGCATGGCACCATCAGTGCCCCAGCCTTCTGTTCACAGGGCATTTCAGCCAAAGGCTGCTGTCCGTGTAAATACCCCCCAGGAAAGGATCTCCACTTACCATTCTTGGGGGCTGGATCCCCTGTTCTATATATGTGGTGGATGTTTTTAGCAACAAAGCTTGTTCTGTCTCCCAGCTGGAGGACTTGTCACCAATTACTTGGAAAAGAGATGAATAATTAAACAGACTTTTCTCCTGAGATACCAACTGGAAGTGTCTGGGTAAGAGTGAAAGGTTATAGAAAATCGTCTCCCGGGGGCTCACAGCAGTTTGGTCCATGTCTAAGTCTGCTCAAGGTTTCCGAGTTTATCCATGCCTGCACAATTTGTGATTTCCAGTTAGTCACATAATCTCTCTAAGCCTCAGTTTCTCATCTTTCAAGTGGGAATAATGGATTGCTTGGAAGTGGGTTTTTCGGCTTCAAGAGCTAAATCAGTATAGGCAGGTCTATCAGTTCGGACACTAGACTGACACAGGACTCAAGACTTGATAGAAACAGACCAGAACAAACACAAAGAACTTGTGAAGGACTGGTGTCCAGGAGATTGAAGTAAAACTTCTCTCGAGTCAGTAAGAAAATGTAAAAAAATAAAAATAAAAATAAAAGGGGGGGATTCAGAGAAGATGAAATACAACTCTCCAGTAAATACACAAAAAGATGCTCAGCCTCACTAGTGATCCAGATGACGCCCTACTAAAGTTAAATGCCCTTTTCTTCCCATCAGATTGGCAGAAATGTAACAGCTTGACATTATCACCATGTGGGCAGGAGGCAGTGACATAGAAACTCAAACTGCTGGCGGGGGCATACCCAGGCCCAGCCGCTTTAGAGAACACCCGGCGATATTCATTAAAATCTGAATTGTGTACACCCCGTGGCCAAGCCATTCTACTTCTCAGTAACTAGAAAAATATTTGTATGTGTGTCAAACATGTATAAGGATGTTTAATGCACTACGGTTTGTAATAGACTCCACCCCTAAAAAAAAAAGTCTCAATTGTCCCCAAGAAGAGAGTGACCACAAAAATGGAAGCAAGTGTGTACCATGAACACTACAGAGTTGTGAAAAGCAGTAACAACAGAGCTTGCACTGCGAGACACTGTTTAGTGAGAAGGCAGGTTGCAGGGTGAGGTCTGCTATGTGACACCATTTAGCGAAACACACGCGCACACACCAACTCTACCATATGGACAAATATGAACATAGAAAAGGTTCTAAAAGCAGACACCAATGGTGACCTCTGGGGAAGGGGAGGACCTAGATTAGGAGGTCAGATCTTAGTGAGACTGCACTTATGCATTTCTTACCAACTTTTTTTTTTTTAAACACAGGAGGACAACCTCACTGCATCATCCACAGTGGGTCACAAAGTCTCGCTGACTCCAGAATCAACAGAAGCTATGCTTGTGGGGATAAATATGGCCATAATTATTACCACATGACTGAAGCTTCTGTCTCCCTGATGTTTTTCTCTTTACTCTGAGAAAGAAACAGGAAGCCATGGTACACCTGGCTTTTTGCGACTCTTCTAAGAGCCTGAGACCTACTGGTGTAATCTCTTCCCAGGGGCGATAATTAACATTTTTAATGCGGGCACTTTACAATCAATAGAGCTAACAACTGCTGCTCTTATCTACTTACACTTAGGTGTGAAAAAGAGGGGGAATGATTTAAGGCTGGAGGAAGAGCAGAAAGGATGGAAATTCAACAGGAATCTACAGAGCCTGGGGACAATTTGGCCAAGTGGGGTTCTGACCTCAAGAACAGGAGGATGAAAATGAATGCAAAGTCTAAAATGCAGATTCTTTAGCCTGCCTTCCAGAGCTCTTCATATTCTGGGCTCAAGTCTACCCTTCCAGAACCTTCACTCCGCTCCATCCAGCCCAAGGGGCAGAATCTGTGTCAAGTATGAGGGGTAAGACCTATGGCAAAGGAGGGGAGTAACCGACCAACCCAAATGCACCAAACAAAACACAGTGACCAGCCCATGAGCCCATTCTGGTCCATTCTCTGTTTCTCACATTAAGAGACCTCAGAAGCATTAGTCACAAGAAACATCCTATCTCCACTAAGGGGTGGAGGAATGGGGAAGAAGGCATGACTTTGTTTCCCATTTAATCACACACACCACCACCATCCTCCCCAAAAAAACAGGTTTCTGCTTTAAAAAACAAAACAAAACTATTACGTTTTTCTCTTTTCTAGCATGTGTCACTATCCATAATGATCTCATCTTTCTTTGTTTACATGTTTATTGTCTGCCTCCAACTACAATGTAAGCTACATAAGGAGCAAGGACTTTCTCTGTTTTGTTCACTGCTGTATCCCTGGTATAGCCCCTAGCATACAACAGGTGCTCCATCAGTGTTTTTAATCTTGGGAAGTGGGGATACTTCCAGAAATTCAGCAAGAAGCTTAAAACCTGGTACCTAAGGGTAAACTAGGTCATAGAACAGAGGGTGGTTAGGAAAGAAAACTGGAAATTGTTTTTTTGGACGGGACCACTTCTGTTCCTAAAGTTAACGGCAAAATGCCATAAGATTTTATGAGGATTCTTCCCTGTGGCTCTGTGCATTATTTCAACGTTACAAACTTCCTGCCAATGGTGCTACAAAGGAGAAAGGGAGAACCTTATTACGAATTTTCAAAGCTCGACCTCAGTGTAATTAAGATTTTTACCCCATGTCCATTAGTGACAAGGCTGGTACAAAAATAAAGAGCAGTTACTTCCTCTTTTATGTTTAAAAAAAAAAGAGGTTGGCGGGGAGGGACTTACTGAACTCTGAACTTCCTTTCTCATAACCACAACTTACTACTGACTTACTTCAGTAAAACGATTGCCGAATAAATAATCATCAGGCACTTCATTGGTGCTGACTGATAAAGTTTTATCCAAAACTCTGCCTGGAACATTGCCTACTGATTTCAATCCTTTAAAGGACCCAATCTAGGGATTCTGATTGGAAGAAGACAAAACTGACCCAAGGCTGCCGTAAAACTGCCCAGCTCAGCTTCCTGGCGTTTACGGCTCTACTCAAAGGGCAGACATTTTCCGTGCCAAAATGAAACTAAGCCCAAACCGGCAGACTATTCTGAGGCGCAAATCCACTGCCAGGTACCCTGCAGGGAGCTTGGATAGGAGTGCAGCAGCCTGAGTTTGGACCCAGGTTCTGCCACTTTCTTGCTCTGTGACGTTGGGGAAGTGGCTTAACCTCTCTGGGCATCAGTTTTCCCATGTTAGAAAGAAGGCTTCTGTTTCTGGTATGGTCAAGGAAATTTCAACTGTAGCCAACCTTCCTGTGAGTAACAAATGCAACTGTGGACAAAACGTTTAAAAGACTAAAACAACAAAAAAAAAAGAGGTCAGATTTCAGAGGGCAGGGATGAAATTTGAAAGAAGGAAATGGCCATTTGACAGCATTTACCGGAAGAGCAGGCCAGTCAGCACCAAGCAATAGCTAGAACTCCAACACAAAACCCTAAGTCTTTCTGCCTTGCAGAGCCAGAGGGCAGATTTCAGGTCAATCACAACTACTGGAAAGTAGGATGGGAATCTAAGAACAGAGAGAGCCAAGAGAAGAGGACCCCAAATGTGCACAAACTCTACCCACGTGTCTGGCGGACTCGTGAACCACGCGTGCATCGGACAGCCTCAAAGAAGACTCAAAGATAAACAGAACTGACATCTGAGCTGATGTCCAAGAGACAGTTTATTGCCCAGCCAAGAAAATAGCTACTAAGACAAAAATATCAACATTCTTCAGACAAATACAACTGAATCCAGTGTCTACAACATAACACTCGCAACGTTCAGGGTACACTCTGAAATTATTCAACTGACATATGAAAAACCAAGAAAATAGGACCCAATCTCAAGAGAAAAATAAAATCAAACCAAGAAAAAAAAGGAAGGAATAATTCCTAATAGGTTGGGGCAATAATCTGAAATTACATGAGATGCAGTGCATTTAGCTACAAGTAATAGAAAACCCATCCTGAAAAGGTTTAAGCAGTAAGAGAATTTATTAACTGCTAGATAACAAAATTTCCAGAGACAGGATTATAACAAGGGAGGTTACTTCCGTGGTTCAATGACATCACAAAGGGCACAGTTCCTCTTCCCTCCAGACAGCCATTCATGGCGGGTCAGCCTTGTCCTTCACGGTCAAAGGGCAGCTGCCACAGTTCCAAGGTATGACATGAGGTAAAGATAAATCCTTTGTCCTGCGCCCCTTCCCTCTTGCCCTCACGCTGTCCCATGAGGATGTGACTCTTGGGGACCAAAAGGGGAGATCCTGATGACACTTTGAAGATGGCAAAGAAATCACTGGGAGGATCCTGAGTTTTTGATGACCCTGGGAAGCCTCAATGAAGCTAACCCTAGAGCCACCTACCTTCAGATAGCTTGTTAAGTGTTCTGTTATTTACAACCAAAGCATCCATTCTGAGACAACCCGAATTGCAAAAGTAATAACACTTGCTCCAAACAGCAGACAAGCATGAAAAACACGAAAATTAAAATTATTAAACTCTGGCAACCACACAGATCTGAGCCTGAGGTTGCCTTATTGTTTTTATTTCAAAGGGAGATTAGCATGCATTAGAAAGATGTTTAAGCATGATAGCCCCAAACTGAGACATTCTCCTTAGCAACCAGAAGAATTAAAAGAAAATTGAAGAGAGAGAAAAAAATAAGTAATTTCATGTTGTTCAATGTCTTACACAATTAAAATCTTCTGGGTAGTACCAGGGATATGCTTTAGATATTTTGAGAAAAATATAGCCCTGTATTAATAATTCCCCAAATCTCTACCTCTATCCCTGACTTCTCCACATTCCCAGCGCCCTTTTGGATACCTACACTTGGATATACCACAGGCATCTCAAATTCAACACAGCCAATGCAAAATTCACCATCTTCACCTGCAAGTTGTCTCCTCTTCTTGAATTTTCCACTGCTATTTAGGATAACCCTATTCATCAAATACCTCAATGAGAACTCCCTCAGTGGCTGACACAATATTTTTTTAAGATTTTTATTTATTTATTTGAGAGAAAGTGCATGTACACATGTGTACAAGTCGGGGGAGGGACAGAGGGGAAGGGAGAGGGAGAGAATCTCAAGCAAACTCCATGTGAGCCCCATGCGGAGCTCGATCTCATGACCCTGAGGATCCTGACCTGAGCCGAAACCAAGAGTTGGACACTTAACCAACTGAGCCACCCAGGCACTGCACTGACAATATTCTTATGCTTTGTGTGCTATGTGCCAAAGTCCTGCTCTGCCCCATACAAGTTCTATCAAATTTGATCCTCACAAATCTATAAGGAAGGTACCATCCTTATCATCTACCCTTTTATAAAAAAATGAAGGCACTAAGGATAAGAAACTTGCATGGGGTCACAGGATTTGAATCCAGATCTTTCTCTCTTTTTTTTTTCTTCCTACCTCACAAAGCAAATAGAGAATTTCTCAACGGGCCTCTCAACTTACTTTATTTCCAACCCATTTTCCCTTTTTGGCTCATTGCCACCCATGCCCACCCCTCCCGCTCCCCCAAGATGTCCTCCTGGGTCCCTCCTTTATGTGAGCCACTCTCTTGTCAGCACTTAAAGCTGTTGGCCTCACCAACTTGAAGGGTCACACTCACTTCTGAATCCCGGAGAGCTTTCTCTCTGTCCTTTCCAAACCTTCTCTTCCTGAAGCCTGACTTTCCCAGTGCAACTACTTCTTCCTACCAGGCGTCCCCTCTCTCTCACACTTCCCCTCCCGCCTCACGGACAGACTTCCCCATTCCCTCACCGCTTTCACTTCCTCAAAACTCAGCCTAGAACTAGGACTCCTTCCCTGCCGCCTGCCCAGGAGCCTGGGAGGCAAGATGCCCCCAGGGTTCCCGCCACCAGCTCTGTTCCAGTACCCATCACACTGTATTAAAGAATGTTTGATTGATGGGTCTTTCCTAGAGACTGGGGGCTGCCTGAGGGCAGAAAGATGCCTGGTTCTCCTGTATTTCCCCACTCATCCAGGGATGACCAAATATGCCTGCTGGACCACACACGGTGCTACGACTCCTTTCATACCACTCTCCTCTGGATGGATTTTGGAAAAGATACCCAGGGACGTAAGCCACACCTGCGCTCCCAAAGGCTGATCAGGGTTCCCGGCAGAGTGTGTGAACCACTAGCCTCGGACTCAGACAGACTTGGCTCATCACCCTCTTCAAATACTTCTTAGCTTCAAGACCTGGGGCAAGTTACTGAACGTCCCAAACCCGTAGATTCTTTAGGGAGCTAAAATGAGACTTAGTTCCTAGGGTGCAATAGGCTTTACACACGATCACATGTAAACATTCAGCTCAGTGCCTCAATAAATTAGAACAGGTCCCTGGGAAGTACTATCATCCCATGGACATGTCTGCAGTATGTGACCCTTTCCTTCCAAATGACACAAGGACTTTTTCACAGTTCTCAGCCTGTCTTCCCAGCCTGTCTTCCCAGCCCGCAACAATGACACAAGGAAATCAGGTGACCATGGTCACATGACCACCCAAAGCCTTCAGACAAGAGGCCACTTTCTGAATTCCTTATTTGGGACTATGGCAAAAAAAATCTGCACACGTGCAAACTCCCTCAGTGGGAGGAAAAAAAACAAAAACAAAAACAAAAAACGATTTAATGCACACATTTCTCCCACTAAGGAGTTTCCACATCCCATCAAATTTAGCCAGTTTCACCCGGGTTGTGGCAGGCATGCTCTCCTGGCTCTGAGAAATGATCTGGGTCACCGGCATGCACCCCAGAGCTGGCCTGATGCTGTCCTCACTCACCCTGCCCAGGATCTTCCCCACCACGGGGCTCTCCCATCCTCAGCCCTTCACCTTAGCACATGAGTGTGAAAACTGGGAGTCTGATTCAGACAGATCTGAATTCAGTGTAGGCTCTACAGTTCTTAGGAAAATTCTTTATCCTCACCAAGCCTGTTTCCTCCTCTATGAATGGGACTAAGAATCATAGCCAAGTCTTAGTGGAGGGTGCAAATTCAAAAGGATGAAGTTTTTGAAATGCCCGGCTCATTGCAAGCCCTCAGAGACCAACTGTCTTCTTCGCCTTCCCCATCATCACCTCTATATTCCTTTTCTACAAACCTGAACTCAAATCTATGTTTGAGTCCTAACTCTACGTAACTATGGGAAATTTTTCTTAAAGGGAATATTAATAGGAGCAACCTCATAGGGCCATTGTGGGAATTAAATGAGTTAATATACAAAAAGCTCTTAGCACATTGCCCAGCACGTAATACATACTCAATAAACACCAGCTCGAGCCAGCAGCATTTGAAAGCCTTATTTGAAAATGCCTAGGAAATAGAAAATTCCCCAGACCGTCTCCCCAGCCAAGAGAGCCCCTCATTGGGGTTGCAGAACACACACATTCACCCAAGCAGGAACAGGATTTCCTTTTTTTCCTTGCACTTGACTTGTTTGTCCCATCTGGAGCACCCTGACCCCCTGTGGCCCGCAGGCCCCAAATCAGAAAAGGCCAAAAGGTTAAAAGAATGAGGCCAGCTGTCATTTGGGCCCCCACCTATCAGGGACACCAGAGGATATAAACACATCTGGGCCCTTGGAAGTCCCAGCTGGAGGCTGCTCTCAGCAGGTTGCCACCATGGGGATGCGACCCACCTCCACATCTGGGGTGGAGGGGGAGCTCTGTGCAACCCTAAACACCTCCTTCTCCCTCCCTCTGTGCTGATGCTGCACGTAAAACACTTCTTTCTCAACCCACACTATCCCCCAGGATCGCCAGCTCCTTCTCTCTGCAGCTCTGTGCCGGCACTTGACACAGTACTCCGACACTTCACCCAAGTGACAGGTCAGGCCAGGCACTTCTACCAAAATCAACAATTCCATTTTAAAAACCGCATACCCTATACTTAGAATCCTATTTGGGAAAAATAACTTCCATCAGTGATATGTGCAAGCTCAAAGGTAATAATCAAAATTATCTTGGGATATCGTGACAGGGTGAAAATAAAACCTCTCATTATAAAGAATTCAAAACAATGCATTTATATCATCTCTAGAAATAAATAAAGCCTCAGCAGTCCAGGGGCCAGTGAGCCTCCAGTGCCTCTGCTCCATGCTTTTCACAGCGATTTTCAAACCGCGCGCGCTGTTACCCACAGTGAGAAATGCTTCACGTTTGACCCAGTTCACACACGCCCCTATGTACGCATACATGAAATAAAAGTCTCATGCAACAATATTCATGCTTTCTGAGTGTTATCTGTTCTGATAGCTTTCATTCTATTTTTTCATGGTGTTCATGACCTACAAAATTGATTTCATGACCCTTAACGAGTGATGATCCAGTTAAAAAACCACACTTAGAGGAATTCAAGGAAAGGTGGAGCGGCAATAAGGTGGAAGGTTTAAGGGCAACAGGGCATTGAGGTCACAGACTCCAGGCTTAGAAAACAGGTTGGCACCTCCTGTGGCTCAGGAGGGTATGGTCTAGAGGGAGGGAGGTCAGCTAATGTGAATGTCAGATCACCTTCCTGGTAGCTGGGTGACCGTGGGCAAGACATTCCCATGTCCCTAGGCCCACCTGGATTAAGGCTCTCTGTAAATAAGGCTCCAGTTTTGGCAAGATGAGTCTATGAATCTAGATGGCAAGTAAATCAAATTCTGTGAAAGGACCAGTGAAATCCCACAGGCTTACTAATGATCAACAAGGTACAGTTCGGAACGAACCTCGACGAGAGATCTGGAAGCATGCAGGGGATGCCACAGTGCATCCCCTAAGCCCTCCTCCTACCTCTAGGGCCAAGACACTCGCTCCCCCAGCTGCTGGGAGCTGACGGCTAATGGTCACACCTGCACCTCCCTGGAAGTCCCCGCCTGAAGAAGGAAGCTGCCTTGCCCAAGGTCATGCCACTTTCCCAAGAGCAGCCCACAGCCAATGTCCACTTGGTGCAGGTCTCCATTGTCCTGGTTCTGAAGGGCCATCCCAGCTCCAGCCATAGGCTTTGGCCTCTATTACAACTACTGTACCAAAGTGCAACCAGCCCCTTTCCCTGCTTCCCTCAATCCCTCATGCATGTTGTGCCTCAGACCTACTCCTCCAATAAGCCACCTATGTGCAGATCTTCATCTTTCAAGACAAAGCAGAGTCACAGGAGGAGAACTAAGTCAGAATGACTTCAGGACATTTGCCGAGGGTATTTTTGAGACTTTTTTTTCCAGAACATTTAATGAGCAACCCCATGTCTTTGTACACCATGTCTTATTCAATCTACATGGTGTCCTGGGAGGTAGGCTCTGTATCCTCACCTTCATTCCACAGACGAGAAACCAAAGATTAAAGAAGCTAAGAAAGATGCTCAGGGCCCCACATGTGCTCAGTGGAGGAGCTGACATCTGACCCCATGCCCTTGACTTCGCCCCACTCCACCACGGCTCTGTAATCACGCTCGCCACCCTGGATCACACAAATTCACCCTCATGTCTGTCTCTTTGATGATCTTCCCCCTCGTCCAGGGCAGGGACCTCATGTTCTGAATCTCGAGCTCTTAGTGCAGTGCCAAGTACACAACAGGATACAACTGGTAGTAATGGTAGTAATGGCAGTAGTATTCAGTAGTAACGGTGGTAGTGATGGTAGTAATGTGATAATATTCAGTGATGAGGGTGGTAGTATTCAGTGGTGAGGGTGGTGGTATTTAGTAGTGATAACGGTAGTATTCGGTAGTAATGGTGGTCGTGATGGTAGTAATGGTGGTAGTATTCAGTGGTGATGGTGGCAGTATTCAGCGTTTCACGTGCATTAAGCGGTGCGCTGTTCCCTTTATACGAGACCATCTCACGTGGCCCCGCCACTTTCCCATGAGTTAGGTCCTCTTATTAGGTGCAAGCAGTCAGCGCTCACTTGGGACCTGCCACAAATGCAAGGACAGGTGAGCCGACACACACTGCACTGGGGCAGGTTTTATAAGGCTAAGCAGTCACAAAGGCCACACTGAAATTGGTCTGGTAGGTTCCCCAAAATGCCACCCATACTTTGCAGCTTCTCCCATCAAGAGGAAGTGTATTTCCTCCTCTATTTCTCAGATGGGCTTGTGGCTTGCTTTCATTGGCAGAATATGTCACAAGTGACACTGTGACAAGCTCCAAGCTCCAAGCCAAGGCTTCAGGAGGCCCTGCAGCCTCTGCTTTGGGCACTGGGAATGCAGCCACCTCCATGCGACCGAGCACAGGCTAGACCGCTGGAAGATGAGAGACATGCCCCACCCAAGAAAGGCCTCGGTGTCCCAGCCATCTCAGCTGCGGCCCCAGATGTGTGAGCCCAGCCAAGAAAAGCCAGCCCCTGCCCAGACCAGAAGGACCACCCAGCTGAGCCCAGCCAAATTACTGACCCACAGAAAGAAGAGCTAAATAAAATGATAGTTCTTTTAAGGCACTATGGTTTCAGGTGGTTTGTCACAAGCAACAGGTAATTGGTTTATTAGGTGTCCAAAGAGCCGAAAGCCGAACTGCTGAAGGATTCTCCCATAGGAGAGATGAACAAATGAGCAAAAGAAAAGAACTGGGAGGGGCGCCCAGGGGCTCAGTCGGTTAAGGTTAAGTGTCTGCCTTCGGCTCAGGTCATGATACTGGGGTCCTGGGATTGAGCCTGGCACTGGGCTTCCTGCTCTGCAGAGAATCTGCTTCTCCCTCTGCCTCTGCCTCTGCTTGTGCGCTATCTCTCTCTCTCTCAAATGAACAAATAATCTTTAACAAAAAAAAAAAAAAAGAACCGGGTGATCCTACTCCTAACTCAAATGGCAGTGTTTTCGATGTCCACTGGCAACCAGGAGAGCCAAGATTTCTCACCGGCTGGAAAACTAGAACTTCTGACAAGAACCAGACTGTTTAATACCTAAACACAAGAGAAGTGCGTCTTCATTTCCCTCTTTGTAACAAAGCAGACCATGCTCTTCCTGGAACATACCCTCATATGTTTCATAAGATAAAGGGGTCTAGAGTTTCACATCTGTTTTCCTGAAGTCACACCTGTTTTCCTGAAGTCAAGCAAGAGATCAAGTTGGCTACATCATCCCAAAAGGAGAGGAGATCATGGCTTTGGGGACCGGAGCAGTGTGAGCTGTGTTCACTAACATGTTTTCCTACCAGACAGAGCTGGCTGACTTGTCCCAGTGCCCCTTTCAGTTGCCACGGCCCTGGCCCACAGAAGGCGAGCAGAAGTGACATACGTCCCTTCCAGGCTGGGGTGGTAATGAAATGAGCATGCTTTCTCACATTCTCTCCCCATCCACGGGGCCAACGGAGAGAAAGCTGGAGTCTTCAATGACCGCGTGCAAAACTGCCTGACCAGAATCACCTGCACTGGTCCGGGCTGTGAGACAGAAAGAAATCCCTTCCTGTCAAGCACAGAGACTTGAAGGCTTATCTGTTACCACAGCTTGAACAGATTCTTACTAATACCTTAACTAGTACAGACTTTTTTAAACGCAAGCCCTACAAACAGTTTATGAGCTCAAGTTTTCCCGGTATTAACAACTAAATTATTTGATGGGAAATTTGTCAGAGTGCCCTGGCTTCCCTGTTCTACAGTTTGCAACCGATGGGCAACATTGAAATAAGAAGCAGATGTCGCCCCAAGAAGGCAAATGGCACCATCCCTCAACGGGTGACTCCAGAAGGTGCTTGTCGCCCATACGGATTTCACTTCTGTGCGTAAAACTGAAAGAGTCCCAACTAACATTTTTGAGGTTCAGCCTCAATGACTTACACTTGCTTTTTAAATGTTCTGTGAAAGCATAATGGGGGCACCCAGGTGGCTCAGTCAGTTAAGCATCTGCCTTCGGCTCAGGTCATGATCCCAGGGTCCTGGGATTGAGCCCTGCATCGCAGGGAGCCTGCTTCTCCCTCTCCCTGTCCCCACCTCCCGTCCCCTCTCCCCTGCTCATAGTATCTCTATCTCTCTCTCTCTCTCTCTCTCAAATAAATAAAATCTTTTAAAAAATAATGAAATATAGTAACAGAAAAGTGGGCATAAGTATACGGCTCAATGAAATGTCAATATCCGAACACATTCAAGTAACCAGCACCCAGATCAAGAAACAGAACATTGCCAGCATCCCAGGAGCTGCTCTCAGTCCCCACCAGTTCCCGCAGGGTAATCACCATCCTAACCTCTAAAATTAGTTTCGTGTGCTCCTGAACATCCAGTGAATAGAATCATACAGAAGGTATCGTGTCTGGCTTTTCTAGCTCACGTTATGCTGGGGAGAACCATCTACGTTCTATGCAGCTGTAGGTTGTTCCTGTTCATTGCTGTGTGATATTCCATTGTGTATCCCCCATTCTGCTGATAGGCAACTGAGGTGGCTTCCAGCATGTATTATGTGTGAGAACATACTTTTCACTACAGTCCACCAGGGTCCATGACGAACAAAGGCAAGCACTCAAGTGGAGGGACTGTTTATCTTCACAGAGAAATGTGGGCAAAGCATGGCGCTGTGCCCGATATCAGGGCTGCAGCATTCACACATTCTGAAAATCACTTCCCAACAGGCTCTAATAATAGGGCAATTTGGGGATAGGGGGAGTTCAAACAAAAATGATCAGAGCCAGATCAAGCCATAGAAAACTAGCACCAAAACCCAAATCAGATGACTCGCTCTCTAGAGTCATTTCTCCCCTATACTATTCATTCATTTGATAGGTATTTATTGAGCACGTCCTACGAGCCAGATTTGGAGCTGGGTACTTCAGAAACAACAGGAAATGAGACAGATGTGGCCCCTAGTCTGATGAAACTGACACTCTGGTGGCGAAGACTAAACACTCAAACTGATAATTACAAAATGTAAAACTGACAAGGGGTTTTGTACAATGGGGAAGCTGATTTGGAAAATCAGGGAAGGCTTCTCTGAAGAAGTGACACTGCGTTAAGTTCTGACGGAGGAGCAGGAGGCTAACTGGGGAAGAGGAAGGCGAAGAGCAACTGAAGCTGAAGACAGAACGTGTGCACGTGCCCTGGGGTGGGCAACAGTATACCATGATTAAGGAAGACCAGTTGGGTCTTCAGCTAGAAAGTGAAAAGTGAATAAAAGGGAGGTACCAGCCAGGTTCATGAGGACCCGGAAGACAAAGACTTGTAACTCATGTTAAAAGATTCTGGACTTGGGGCTCCTGGGAGGCTCAGTCGGTTGAGGATTCAACTCTTACTTTTGGCTCGGGTCATGATCTCAGGGTTGTGGGATCGGGTCCCTCACTGAAACTCCAAGCTTAGCATGGAGTCTGCTTAAGATTCTCTCCCTCTCCCTCTCCCTCTGCTCACTTGCACATTCTCTCTCTCTCTCGAATAAGTAAATAAATCTGGGAAAAAAAAAAGATTCTGGACTTAATCCCGGGAAGAACAGAAAAGCCAACCATCAAAAGATAATAACTAACTGAAGTACAAAGAAGTCCCTTCCCGCTCTATACACCAATCTTACTTCCCTAAGTGCACTGTTTGGCCCAGATAGAATTATCAATACTCCCAACCATAAATTTTGCTGCACACATTAAAAAAAATAATAAAGTCCAGATAACTATCAAAATTCTCATTTGCATCATTGCCAGAATTCTAAATAATAACCCCCACCTTTAGGGAGGGAAGGAACATCTTCAGAATAGGGCTATCTCATAAAAATCACCAGCCCCACCATCACAAGACAAGAGACAGTCCTGCAGACTTCACCCTCCACCTTCACCCACATTATTTGGCAGCTTCTTCTTCAACCCAAAAGAGCACGTAAACATTCCATCTGGAGGATGAAGGGAACTCAAAATTGAAAAAGTAAAATGGTCAGAAATCTATTTAAAGTTGAAATGCCATCAACACATTTTCAAAATGAAGACAGCAGATGGGACAATCACAGATCTCGATTCAGCTTTGGAGGTTTCCCACAAATTAAAGCATCGAAAGCCAGGAAGCTGTTGCACAGAAAACACTGTTGCTCACCCGTGCTCCTATCACAGCTCTGACCCCAGCTAAGTTTCTGGCTCAGAAACATTGTAAGTTGCACCTAATGCCGTTGCCCACAATGTGTGAACACATTCATTCTTGCATCAAGTCCTTGATTCAGGAGCAACGCCCTTGCCTCCCCAACAGGACTATAAAGTCAGTCAGGACAAGACAGCGCCCAGCCGTAGGAATAACGGGAAAAGCTGTTATTACCAAGGGTTCACTGTCTATCAGGCAAGGCGGTAAGGAAACACTTGACGTGTGCCCTATAAACGAGATATGATTACTTCCTTTTACCTCTGAAGAAACAAAAGCTCGGAGTTTAAGTAATATGCTCAAGGCTCCATAACGAGAAGCCAAGATTTGAACCAATGCCTTTCTGTCTCCGAAGCACAAACTCTTTGCCACCCCGTGCAGCATGTGCTCAATTAACACGTGCTGGATAAGTGACAGCAGCAGAGACGGAGAGAGGGAGTGGGAGGATTCCTTTCACAGGAAAAATCATTTCCACGGCCCTCTCCGCCTCAGGATACAGTGAAGAGAGATATCCCTATTGTTAGAACCGTAAAAATAACCCAGTAACCACCTCCCAAAATAGAGCAATCAACAATGTGACTGACACGAAAATCCAAATGCCTCTGTTACGATGTGAAAAATAGCAGCGGCCCCTACATGCTCAGGTGACACCCCCCACAGCTTCTAAATGGTCATTTCAGTTTGTCCTACCTGCCCTCCAACCCCACAAGCCTGGGGTTCCAGGATCTGAGTCACGGCAATCACTGTTTCAAATGTACTTCACGCTCCTCTTTTGCAAACATTTGGCCACTTCACTCACCCTCACACATCCCGCCTTAAAACAATGACAACAAGCACTTCCTAGTCACTGTCCTGCCTTCACAAGGTCCAAACCCTCCCAGATGACGTGTGGCTCCAAGCGCCACCCCCTCCCTCACACACCCTCCTTCCTGTTCCCTGCATGAGCCCTGTTCTCTCCTCCGAGTCAAGTTGAGCTGTCCTCTGCCTGAAACACCCTCCCCAGCCCCCAGCCTCTTGTCAATCTGGGAACTCCTACTCCTGCTGGAAGATTGTTCCCAAATGTCACCTCCTCTGTGGAAGCTTCTCCACCCCTCCCAGGAGCAAGGATGCCACCCCGCATCTCACTGATGTGCCGGAACTCACTGGCCATGTGCTGGTCTCCCCGCAAAAGACCAGGAAGACCTTCGCGGGCAAGGTTAGTGTCTTATTTCTCTTCAAAGCCCATATTGCAACCTGACATTATACATTGTATTTCTTCTAAAGTACTTATTAATTGCTGTTCTCCTTCCCCTAGAATGGAAATTCCATGAGGGCAGGGACTCTGTCTGGTTCACTGTTCTAGTTCAGTGCCTAAAACAGTACCTGACACGTGGTAGGCACTCAATAAATATTTGTTGAATGAATGGGCAGATGGACAGATGGCTAGATGGATGGGGGAATGGATGGATGGTTGGCTGAATGAATGGATGGACGAATGAATAATGTATAGAAAAATAGCTGAGTGAACAGATAAATGGATTGGTGGGTCAGTGGGTACAAGGATGGGTAGATAGATGGTTGAATCAAGCAGGATCATGTTTCACCAGCCCAAGATCACTGAGGCGTGGAGACACAGCAGGATTTGAAACCAACCCTGATTTTTGAGCCTGCACTCTCAATTCAATTTACACTGCCAATCTAGAAACCCAAAGTCTGGTCACTGGGCAGTGGCAAGATAAAAGAAGAAAGAATCTAGAATTCTCCCTCCACCCGCCCCCCCCCCCCCAACCAGGAACGTGGTTATTGTTGACCTAAGTTAATTTCCATCTACTTAGCAAATGCCAAGACTCAACAGGAGGGCATGTGAACCCTCCTAGTCCAGGTCTGAGTTCCCCTTCTGACTCAGTAGGGCAAAGTTCTGCATGTGGGCTGAGGGAAAAGAAGACATCCAGGAGAAAAAGACAAGCAGGACAAAGGACAATGAAAAGGTATCAGCCAACAATAACACTAGTAATATTAAAAGATTGGCATTGCTGAACAAAAGCTCCTGTCTCTTCCAAACCCTTCTGGAGCCTGCAAGCATGGTGTCTTTCAATCCTCTGTTACATCAAGCTTTCTTCCAGCACCAACCATTTCCAGGAAAGACAATGAACTCTCCTCCTCTCTTCACAACAAGGAATAGCCAATTCAAAATGAGGCCCAGAGGGAGAATAGGAAAAAAGGGAGGAGGGGAGGAGGAGGAGATGGTTTACGGGTAGAAACTAACATGTCCTTATGTTCTCATAATTTCCTGTAGTTCTTTCATAATAAACAGTAAAGAACATTTACTAAATGCCCAAATTTGTGTTAGAGGAGCGATAAAGACACAGTAGCACCAAACCAAGACCTTCTCCTTGATGAAATCAGAAAGAAGAGAACTGACAGAGGATCATTCTCTATATGTGATTCTATAGGGCTTACTGTGAAACTACTTACAAATTATCTTCCAATTGAGGAAAAACATGGCCTAAGCCAAAGAAGGAACAGTCTTAGAACATCAGCCCTGGACGAAGGGTGAGGGAAGTATCTGGGAGGCGATGCGAATAATCCTGTGCCCCTAAAAACTGGCTTTCAGCTCAGATGCCTCTCACTGACATGCTTTGCTTTTTTTTTTTTTTTTTTTAAGATTTTATTTATTTATTCGACAGAGAGAGAGAGAGACAGCCAGCGAGAGAGGGAGCACAGCAGGGTAGTGGGAGAGGAAGAAGCAGGCTCCCAGCGGAGGAGCCTGATGTGGGGCTCGATCCCATAACGCCAGGATCACACCCTGAGCCGAAGGCAGACGCTTAACCGCTGTGCCACCCAGGCGCCCCATGCTTTGCTCTTTTTATTTATTCTCAGCCTGTCCGCTCAGACTTGCTCCTCCACCTCGGAAATGGTCTAATTTTTCTGCTGTAGAAGAGCCACCTCAAAACACAGCCCCCACACCACCAAATGAAAGCCAGCTCATTCTCTGAGCTATCAGCTGAGAGATGAAATTGTCGAACTGGGAGAGAAGCCATCTTAATGTAACCATCTAATTCTACCAAATATTCATCATACTTGGGACCATGGCACAAGGAAAGAGTCATCCTCTCTACAGAATATCACAGAGATAAGACTTCTGTGTATCTTGGGGCGCCTGGGTAGCGCAGTCATTAAAGCGTCTGCCTTCGGCTCAGGGCGTGATCCTGGCGATCCAGGATCGAGTCCCACATCGGGCTCCTCCGCTGGGAGCCTGCTTCTTCCTCTCCCACTCCCCCTGCTGTGTTCCCTCTCTCGCTGGCTGTCTCTCTGTCACATAAATAAATAAAATCTTAAAAAAAAAAAAAAAAAAAAAAAAGACTTCTGTGTATCTTGATCCAGGATACGAGCAGCTTCACGACAATTTTTTAGCTCTAGCTCCCTGGCAACTCAGACTTTCTCCAATTACCTCAGAGGACAGGGAGTTATTTGCCTTTTGTTTTCGGTTTTTAATTCTCAAGACCAAAGAATTGCCTCACTCCACCCCAACCACTGCATAAGCTAACATGCCCTTATAAATTCTCATAGCACCCTGCACATTTCCTGCAAGGCACTTCATGAAAGGAAACTTAAATATTGGTGCAACGATTCGTAGAGTATCTTCTCTCCCCGTTACACTGGACGCTCTATGGCATTAGGATCTTCTCCATCTCATTCACCCATTGTATCCCCGCCATTTAAAATAGTTCCTGACACATAGAACTCAATGAGTGAATCCTTTAGGAAGGATGGATGGATATATGGAATGATGGATGGATGGGTAAATGCATGTAGTAAGTATATAAATTTCCTACCAGATTTTCAAGCACCCATCACACCCCCAAATGCCACATGTAAACACAGTGGATTTTGGATACTCTATAAAAAGGTCAATAATCGAGCTATATAACATCACACAATTTCAACAGAGAGATAGGATGAGTCAAGTCAAAAAATCTATGATATTAGATCAAATGCCAAAAATGATAAGAGACCAAGTTTTTTAATGCATCAGCCAGAGATGATGAACTTTTCAGCCGATCCCTCTACCCACCCAAGAATTAACTGGACTCCAAAGTCAAAAGACCAGAGTATGGACTTTAAATTGTACCTGGTAATTTAACTACCTATAGCTGAAAAGCATCAAAAGGAGATGAATATTCTCAAAACTGTCACCTACTGATGTATTTACATGTAAGTGTATTTACACACGTGTGTGAGCATGCTCACAGACAGAAACAGAAAGCTAGGCAGAAAAAGAAAGAAAGAAGAGTGAGGGGCTCCAATAACAAGAACACGTATAAATTATTTTCAAACCTTTGGTTCATCCCTGACCAATTACTTTCTCTGTTATCTTTTCCTTTCTTGACCCAAATGCACCATAACCATGTGGTATATTGTTCTGGAAAATACACTGGCAGTATAGCTAGTATTCAGAAATACCGTATTTTTTTAAATTAGTTTCTAAGAACGTGTGTATCTTATCAACTACATTTCCAAAGGTCGTATTTTCCATATTTACTTAGAAAGGCATTCTGTTGCCCAGTGACAAAGCTTCCAGCTTGCCCGGAGTGCCCTAGCGCTCAAGGTGAATTGATTGTGGCCTCTCTAACACATCAGCCCTCCTTTTTAAGACCCAGCATTAACGCACCTCAAGATTTTTATTTCATTTGGGACTCTGGGCCTGAAATCCCACTTCAGGTGGAAAAAATAAAAAAGTCAAACCATCAAATACAAAGTCAAAAAGCCTCTGCCTTTTATCCCCATAGAACCCTCAGGACACATTCAGAGAAAGCTAAGAGGTGAGTGGAGTTTGACTCACAGGCCTCTGGGATATGCTTCTGGGAAGGGAGGGAAATGGAATCATAGATGTGAGCTCCGGTAGCTTGCAGCCTGACTTAGCGATTGTACCAAAAAAAAAAAAAAAAAGCCCTCTTTATGATTTTACTGATAAAGTTCAACCTGAAATATAGGATATCATATTGTAAGTTGCCAGGGAAAACTGTGCCAAAAATAAAATTAACCTTTGATATTTGTTTTTATTTTATTTTATTTTTAGAGAAGGGGAGAGAAAGAGAGAGAAGGGGGCGGAAGAGCAGAGAGAGGAGAGAATCTAAAGCAGGTTCCACAAGCAGCACAGAGCCCAACTTGGAGGTTGATCTAACTCTGAGATCCTGACCTGAGTTGAAATCAAGAGTCAGACACCTAACTGACGGAACTACCCAGGCACCCCAGATTGTTGTGCTTAAAAAGAGCATATTTTAGGGACACCTGGGTGGCGCAGGCAGTTAAGTGTCTGCCTTCGGCTCAGGTCATAATCCCAGGGTCCTGGGATCAAGTCCTGCATCGGGCTCCCTGCTCAAAAAGGACTCTGCTTCTCCCTCTGCCTCTCCCCCCTGCTCGTGATCTCTCTCTCTCAAATAAATAAATAAAATTTTTAAAAAGAGCATATTTTAGGGGCGCCTGGGTAGCGCAGTCGTTGCATCTGCCTTCGGCTCAGGGCGTGATCCCAGCGTTCCGGGATCGAGTCCCACATCGGGCTCCTCCCCTGGGAGCCTGCTTCTTCCTCTCCCACTCCCCCTGCTTGTGTTCCCTCTCTCGCTGGCTGTCTCTCTGTCACATAAATAAATAAAATCTTAAAAATAAAAAAAGCATATTTTAATCTATATGTGTTGACTACAGACTAAAATAAACTTGTATTCCATAGAGTTGACATTGATGAAAACAGCAATGGTTGAATTCATGTAACATTTTGGGAGTGGGTTTTGGATTTTTTTTTTTTGTTTTTTTTAAGATTTTGTTTATTTATTTGAGAAAGAGAGTGAGTGTGAGAGAGAGAGCATGAATGGCGGGTGGGAGGAGCAGAGGGAGAGGGAGAAGCAGACTCCCTGCTGAGCAGGAAGCCTGACTCGGGGCTCGATCCGGGACTCCGCCATCACGACCTGCGCCAAAGGCAGACACCCAACCAACTGAGCCACTTAGGTGCCCCAACATTTTGGGG
Organism: Ursus arctos; assembly: GCF_023065955.2. Classification (NCBI taxonomy): domain Eukaryota; kingdom Metazoa; phylum Chordata; class Mammalia; order Carnivora; family Ursidae; genus Ursus; species Ursus arctos. Next base: position 83,562,740 of record NW_026622874.1, on the reverse strand, counting down.
TTATTAAAGAATAACTTCTATTAAAAAGCCAAAAAACAAGTTTTCTGATATGCACAGGAAAGGTAAGAGCTGGTTTACTCATTATAATCATCCCTGCTAGGTCTTCATAGTCAGAAAACTAGTGTGCTGGGGTTTTTCTAGAGAGTCCCCGAGAACTTGAGATCTTTCTCACAAGGAAAGGGTGAGAAAAGACAATCTGAGCTAGCTGGGCTGGCTGGGCCCAGATGCTGAGCAGTACACACACTGGTGTTACCCAAAGTCTGTGAAGAAACACACCTGAGAGGAAAACCTACCTAAATACACGAAAGCAGCCTAGTCATTCAGTGACTTCCAGAATGAACTCTGTCCCACTTTGACACATTTTCCTACCACGAATCAAGTAATAATGATCATCTCACTTAGAGTCACGGATACTTATTGTGGATATCTCTCTTGCACTTTGGTGCTCACCATAACCCTATGAGGTAGGTACCATCAGCCCCCATTTTATTTATTTTTTAATAGATTTTATTTATTTATTTGAGAGACAGAAATATAGTGAGAGTGAGCACACAAGCAGGGGGAGCAGCAAGCGGAGGGAGAGGGAGAAGCAGACCCCTGCTGAGCAGGGAGCCCAATGGGGGCTTGATCACAGGACCCCGGGATCAAGACCCGAGCTGAAGGCAGACACCTAACCGACTGAGCCACCCAGGCACTCCCAGCCCCCATTTTACAGATCAGGAAACTGAGGCCACTACAGGTGGATGACTTACTGAAGCTTATACAGCAAGCAGGTGGCAGAGCACAGTCACACCCAGTTCTATCTGACTCCAACCCCATGCTCTGAATTCCAGTTCTCTAGATTTTATTGCCTCCCTATTCCTACTTAAGTGACTTTCTTTAACAGAAAAAGTTCTTCTCTCTGCCAAACTGCAAAACTTCTTGGGGTAAGAGTCTAATTCCACCCAAAGGCTTGCCTTCATTACAATTAATGCACAAATGAAGGTTCTAGGGTCCTCTAAAGAATGCCATAGAGAAAAGTCTGCCTTGCTTCTCTGAGGGCTCCCACTTTTCACCCAGAATTTAGTCAGTTTCATAATAGGGACACTTAGCCCCAGTGTCTGTCATCAGAGACATTCTTTTTTTTTTTTTTTAAAGATTTTATTTATTTGAGAGAGAGCACAAGCAGGGGTGTGAGGAGACAAAGGGAGAAGCAGACTCCCCACTGAGCATAGAGCTGAATGCAGGACTCTATCCCAGGACCCTAAGACCATGACCTGAGCTAAAGGCAGACACTCAACTGACTGAGCCACCAAGGCGCCCCATCAGAGACATTCTTAAACTACCTCACGAGAGTAGTTTTATAGAAAATAGAGTGGTAACAAAGGGGAGAAATCATGCGGCAATCTAGAATGTTGTCCTCTAGCAGTACAAAAGCAAGGAAATCTATTCTCAAGAAATCCCTGACTTCCTATGGTTGATGGACTTTCCATCTTTCCTCCCTCAAACCGTCCCAGCATCCCCAATTTCCATGAGAGCACAATGGAGCATGGAGGCTCAGTGGGCTCCCTGCCTAAGGATCATCCACCTACCTCCTCCCCAAGGACAATGCAGGCTATATCCCCTCTCCCCTTCTACTTTTTATTCTTTAAGACTTATTTGAGGGGGCGCCTGGGTGGCACAGCGGTTAAGCGCCTGCCTTCGGCTCAGGGCGTGATCCCGGTGTTATGGGATCGAGCCCCACATCAGGCTCTTCAGCTATGAGCCTGCTTCTTTCTCTCCCACTCCCCCTGCTTGTGTTCCCTCTCTCGCTGGCTGTCTCTATCTCTGTCGTATAAATAAATAAAATCTTTAAAAAAAAAAAAAAAGACTTATTTGAGAAGGGCGTCTGGGTGGCTCAGTTGGTTAAACGTCTGCCTTCAGCTCAGGTCATGATCCCAGGACGCTGGGATCAAGTCCCACGTTGGGCTCCCTGCTCGGTGGGGAGCCTGCTTCTGCCTCTCCCTCTGCCCCTCCCTCTGCTCCTGCTCGCTCTCACTTTTTCTCTCAAATAAATAAAATCTTTAAAAAAAATTTTTTTTGAGAGTGCACCAGAGTGCAGGGGGGAGGAGCAGAGGGAGAGTGAGGGAGAGAGTCTTAAGCAGACTTCATGCTGAGCACAGCCAAACCCAGGGCTTGATCCCATGACCCTGAGATCACGACCTGAGCTGAAACCAAGAGTCTGACGATCAACAGACTTTGCCACTCGGGCTGCCCCTCACCTTCTACTTTTGAAATGGAACACCCCCCCCCCCAACCTGTAGCCAGGAACATGGCTACCTGAAATTAACATTACAGTGTACAGGCACCCCTGTGTAGCAAGGTGTGGATGTGTGATTAAGTTCTAGCTCATAGCGTATAGGCAGAAGTATCTTGCAGCAGCTTCCATAAGTGACAGTGGGCATGTGGCCTTTGCCTTTTTTTTACCCTTTCCTCCCTCCTGCTAGCTGAAATAAAGATGTGATGACTGGATAGTCTAGCATCCTATTTGGACCATGAGGTAAGTGTCACTCCTGCATGGTAGAGCAGAAAACTGAAAGGAACTAAGACCCTGGGCTCCGGACTTCTGACTTAGGTGAGAGAATATAACCTTATGTATTCTCTAAAAAATGTAGATCCCCATTTTAATCAGATGCACTTTTTTAAAAAGATTTATTTATTCATTTTAGGGGGAGAGAGAAAGAGAGAGCACCTGTGCATACAGCAGGGGAGGGATAGAGGCAGAAGAGAGAGAATCTTAAGCAGGCTCCATACCCAGCACAGAGCACGACATCAGGGCTCAATCTCACGACCCTGAGATCATGACCTGAGCTGAAACCGAGAGTCAAAAATTTAACTGATTGAGCCACCCAGGCACCCCTATTCGGCAACTTTTTAAAGTAGGTACTGTTTATTGGACCCATTTTACAAACAAGGAATCTGAGCAAAACAAGACGGCTGGGAAGTCTCGAATCCAGGATTCAAATCCACAGTAACCTACCTGATGGCTTGTACAGATGTCTGCTACCCTACACTGCCTCTCAGGGAGAGGAGAAAAAGAATGGTGATAAAAAAATAAGTACCTTCTACCTCTAAAGTTGCCGTATTAGATTAGAAACTTTAATTCTGCTGTACTCTCACTATACCAGAAAATTCCTACCACTTTCCAGGCTTTGAAAAACAGGATCTCCTGTCATCACCTACACATTTCAGATTGACTTCCCCAGGTAACTGCTGAGCAGGGAGGAAAGCAGCAGCAAAAATGTCCAAAACTCATCCCAGATCCCAGCAAGCGACAGAGACAGAAACTGATTCATGAAAGTGAAAGGTAACCTCAAAGAACATCTACACATTGCAGCATGAAGACACCATTGGTATTGTGCTCCAGGGGCCGAAGTTCTAGGAAACAATCTCTTTGCAACAGGGTCTCAGCTGTTGCCACTTTAAAGGGATCTGGGCAGACCTAAAACTAATGTAACACTGTATGGTAACAATCCTTCGATTAAAACAATAATAAAATAAAAAATAAGAGTATATAAAGCTGAAAAAAATAATAAAGGGGCTTGGGAAGTCCTCTGGTGCAGAACGTGAGACTGAGGTTCCACATCTTGGTCAGAGAGGCAGGACAGCTCTGCAAGCTGGTTGGGCCAGCTCTTCCCTGGATCGCAGGTGAGGGAGGGAACCCACGAGTCCCAGAAGACGGCAGTGCTACACAGCAAGCCTCCTGTGCAACTGACAATGCCACCCACACTCACCAGGGATCATCTGACTTCTCCCTGGAAGGGGGAATGCTACGACAACACAGACCCGGCTAAGTCACATCTCTGACTCTTGAACGCTTAATGCATTCTTTCTCCTGATCAGACCCAGCTCCCCAGAAGCAGTGAATGTGCCCCTATAACACACCCCACAAATGAGGCACCAAACTCAATCACACCTGGCCAAAAATTGGGGAGAGAAAAAAAATTTTTCCAGGACAGAAATTGCAAACTCAAATGCCTACAGGAGCCAGACACGGGTGAAGCTGGCCCAGATGGGAAGGAAGGACTGGGATGAAATGATGAATACATGCCGCAGCTATGAAAATAGCTCCGAAGGATTGTTTCTACGAGAAAGTGGGACCAACTCTCTGCAAACTTGAAGCTGGAAATTCAGGTATCTGTGTAAAATCTCCCCGTTCTAAACGTTGACATCAAATTAAAAAACGTTTGACAGCCTAAGAGCTAAACAAGTCCACAGGTAACTTGACCCTGGAGAGTGAACTTTCAACCGGAGTCAGCCAAGGCCACCTTACACATGATGAAAAGTCACCACTAGGTTGAGCATCCCTGGCTGGGGTCAAGGATCTCAAACCAGGTGCAAGGACCCAGGTAGCCTGTCACTTGGCGTCCTTTCTGTATGCAGCCAGAAGCTAGAAAAGGCCATTTAAACCAGTGTCTGAGAGGCACCCCATCTGTAACGACCTCTTGGCAGAGAGGGAGGCAGCCCAGGGGACAACCGCAGTCCCCTTTCAAGGAGATGCACCAAATGCAGACGCAGCAGCCACCTGTGGAGACTTCTGTGAAGCAGGGGAGGAGGCAGAACCTCACTCTGTGAGATGAGGAAGGCAAGTGAGAAGGAATTAGGGAGAGGAGGGGTCCTCCCAAAAATGGCCCCCGGGGACACTTCCTCCAGGGGCAGGATTGGCCCAGCAGGACAGGTTCAGGAGGCAGGATCTGACTCTAATGATGCTGGGAAGGAAGAAAGGGTGCGTGCCCTTCCTTGGCAGGTAGGGCCTCTGGCTCCACCCCCCTTTCCTGAATGGAGCATCAGTGCCCCCATATACACACACCCCTTAAAAGGTGGTGGTGCACTCCCGGCTTGGCAGGTCACTCTGACAAATGGGATACCTTCACTCTCTGCCTAACTCAGTTCTAGAAAGTCTTTTTCACCATCTCTTCCCACAAACGGCATTCCCAGAGCCCCACAGCCTACCTTGGCACTGGAATCCTTGCTTTCCGAAGCCCCTGCAAAGGCAGAAAGAGACATGTGAGGCAGCCCTAGGGGCCCAGCCACCAGCTAGTTCCCCCACGTCACCCCCCCCCCCCTTACCCGGCCCCTCTACCCCAGGTGCAACCTCCTAGCCACAGGCGGGTGCCCAAGAGTCTTCCGCCTTTGGGGGAAGGGGCAGCTGGGAGGTCGGCGGTAACCCCCACCTCCCCTCAGAAGGCAGAAGAAAGGAGGCTGCGACCACCAGGTGGCGGGATGGGGGCAGCGTTCCCGTCGCGGGGGGGGGGGGGGGGGCAGGCGGGAGATCTGCCTACAGAGATGCCCCAGTACCTTCGGGGAAAGAGAAGAGATAAAGACGCATCCAGAGGGGAGGATGAGAGAAACCCTGCGGCGGTGGTGTTCCCTGGGGAAGTGGGAAGAGAGAAAAGGCTCCCCAAGCCTAGAGGGACGGGGTGAGAGGTGGGGGAGAAGAGTCCCCGCAGTGATGCGAGGGGGAAACTGAGGAGTGCAAAGGGGAACCCTGGCCCGCAGGGAAGCCCAATAGGAGATAACCCAGGGCGCCACGGCGGGAGACACGGAAGGGGAGGAAAGGATGCTCCACGCCCGCCGGGAAATAGAGAGGACACCCAGGGCGCTGCCCCCGGAAAGAAGGGGAGGGAATGCGGGCGCCGCAAGCCCGGAAGGAGGCGGGGAGAAGGGGAACCCCGGGCGAGCGGGCAGTCGAGGCGCTGCCCTCCCGGGGAGGGACAGCCACCCCGCGCTCCAAGCAGGTGGAGAACCGGCGCCCGCCCCGCGGCCCCGGGGCGCTCCCGAGGCGGCTGGGAGGAAGAGCAGGCAGGAGGAGCCCCGCGGCCAGCCGTCTGGGGCCGGGGAGGGGAAAGCCGCAGGACTCTGCACCCGGGCGTCCGGAGCGCGGAGCCGGGGGACGTCTGGCCGGGCGGTGCTCGTCTCCCCCTCGGGGCACAGAGAGGGGGCCCCGCGCACGGCGCTCCCCTCGGGGCCCCGGGAAGGTGCCCTGCGCCGGCGCGCTCTCACCAGATGAAGTCGGTGCAGTGGCTGCAGAAGGTGGGCTGCTTGAAGAAGCGGGCGGTGAATTTGTGGTTCTTCACCTCGTGCACGTTCTTCTGCCGGAGGGCGCCTTTGCGGGCGAAGCGCACGGTGCTCTCCTCGCCCTCGCTCGGCGGCGGCCCCGCAGCCGGGTCAGCCATCTTGCGCGCGGGGAGCGGGAGCCGAAAGGTGCCGGCCCCGGGGCCGCGGGACCGCGGGCTGCGGGCTGGGGAAGCGCGCGAGGAGGCGGCCGGTGCTGCCGCCCTGGGCCACGGGCGCTTCCCCTGCGCCGGCTCTGGCCGCCGCGGCGCGCGGAGCTGGGACTGTCACTCGCCCAGCTGCCGCCGCTCGTCCAGCTGCGCTTGGCACCGCTGGCCCCAGCTGCGGGGGAGGGAGGCGGAGCCCCGGGAAGGCCCCGCCTCTTTCATTTGCATCGGCGCCCAGGCCCCGCCCAGCGCCGCCAGCTGCTTTACATATTAGCACCCCGAGGCTGCCGGCCTCCCAGCGAAGTGTTCAGAGCCGCAGCGCTGCGGCGCGGGGACCGCAGCCTGCGATCGTCAGACCTGAGCCTCACCCCCTACCCGCTCCTGGCCCGGGGTTGCATTAAGGGGGTGAGCACCTTGAGTGCGCCCCCGGGGGAACCCGGAGCGGAAGGACCAACGGGGACTGGGGATGGGGGGTGACAAGGGTGGGCGCGACGGACTCCACCCGGCCTCTGCAGACACTGGTACCCAACCACCCCGCATCCATCCCATTGGTCATTCTGCACGCGTCTTCTGGAGGGACGGGCTCCCGCTGTCACTCATTCGGAAAGGCCTGTGGCTCCACACACTTACACACACATACGCACACACGTACTGCAGAGGTAGGGAGGAGCAATCTTATTTTATATATCGATATATATATATGTATATCCACCACAAAGACAATTCTTGGCTTTGCTTGCCCAACCATTCAGAAGAGAACTCCCTACCTTCTGTCCGTCCCCTCCCCAGAGAGACTCACTTTCTTCAACTGTAAAATGGGCCTGATGGGGACCCATATTCACAAACGCTGGTCATATGTGTGCGCCATCTGAAGAAAAAAAAAGAAGTCTATCTGGTTTCTGTGTTTGAATAGCAAAAGATATCCACAGTAGTAAAATCTCTCCAGATGCAGCCACCTGCCCAAAACATCTGCATCTCCAGTCTTCCTTTATTTGTTAAAGACAGAGATTAACAAATATTAGATGCTAAAGACACGCTAACATCCAACTGGGATGCAGGAATCTGAAGGATGGAAAGGTAACCAAAAGTATGATAATTGTCTACATGAGTAAATACGGCCGTGTGATTTAGTGCCCTGTCTAGGCACTGTGTCTCAACATCCCCCCCCACCATGCCCTACCCTCTGGGAACACAGCACGCAACAGACTATGAACTCCTTCACTAGACCTAGGTTCTGAGAGCAGGCACCGCTCACCATTGTGTCATCAGACCCAAGCTCCATGCCTGACACCTCCTTCAGAGCTCAGGAAATACTGGTTGAATGAGTAAGTGATTGTGTGAACAAGCGAGTGAATGAAAGCTTAAAGGACATTACCCCTTACCGCTCACGATGTCCTGCAGGTGTGCAGTAATACTAAACATCAAGTGTAGATAGGGGCTGTCCTGCTTAGTCCTTGCAACATCTCTGTGTAAGTCCGGAATTTTCATTATGGATAAGGATGGTGAGGCTCAGGGTGATGGAGATACACACCAAAAGTCACACTATTTTGAATGGAGTTAGGCCAGCCTGACTACAAAGCATATTGGTGATAAAGGTGTGAAGAAGAGCAGGGTGGAGTTGAACCAGCTGCACTGAACTGCCTAATGAAGCTCAGGTCCACCATGAGGATTTCGCCTGGAAGCTACTGAGTGGTAAGTCATTATTAGGTGGCATGTGGAGAGCAACGGCTGTGATAATAGAATGTCCCTCTGCTGCATAGTAATTCAAAGGTAAGGAGGAAAAAATAGCATTCACTTTTAAGGTTGACATGTTTTGGAAACTGGACGTGCCTGTCTATTATTAGTCCTTTAAGAGGCCCCAACGCCAACCAGGGAGGCTTGGGAAAACATCCCGGGAGACATCGCTGCTGAAGTAGATTTCCTTTGAACCGATGAGCTGGAGGCTTGCAGCCCACATCCTGCCTTTTGAACGAAGTGCTCTGGATGACTTTGCTCTGTAACAACAAACAGTACCTCACGGGGCCTGAGCCTGGAGATGTAAGGGCTGGTGGATCCCAAAGAAACAATGGATTCCTGGAGGGGCTGCACCATCTGAGGATGAGGGAACACAGTTCCCACTGGGCCCAGATCCCTCAAACTGGTGGCCCTTGGATGTATTTTTTCTTTTTTTTTTTAGCCAGCCAAGCAAATTTGGGGGGGGAGGGGGTTTATACTTGGTAGAATTTCACCTAAAAATCCAGATTCTGACTTTTCTAGGAAACAAGGTATGGTTACATGGACCCTATCTTACTCCACTCACTCATGCATCTGTTCATTTATTGAGCAATGAATTTACTGACACCTGCTACGTGCTATTCCACACATAGTTGAATAAAACAGACAGACGGCCCGGCCTTCATGGAACTTACAGTCTAATGGGGAAGACAGACAATAACCTAATAAACTAATAAATCTTCACTAGGTGGTGTAGAGATGGATACCATAAAGAAGAATAAAGCATAGGAAAGGAATGAAAAGTGACAGAGGGCAGAGAAATCCTTTCTGATAAGGGGACATCTGAGAAAAGACGGGAATGAAGTGAGAGGGTGAGCCATGGGTCTGTCTAAGGGTAGACAGAGGAGACAAGCAAATGCAAAGGACCTGGGGAAGGAGTACTCAGCATGTTGGAGAAGTAGCAAGGAGGCCTCTGGGGCTGGACTGGAAAGAGGGGAGACAGAGGGTACAAGACAAGGTCAAGAAGGTAGCAGGACATTGTAGACTTGTAAGGAGTTTGGATTTTATTCCAGTGAACGGGGAGGCTATTTGATGGTTGAGAGCGGAGAAGTGGCCTGATGACTTGCTTGCTTTTTTTGTTTGTAACTGTTGTTGTTTTTAAGATTACTCCAGGGGCGCCTGGGTGGCGCAGTCGTTCAGCATTTGCCTTCGGCTCAGGGCGTGATCCCGGCGTTCTGGGATCGAGCCCCACATCAGGCTCCTCCGCTAGGAGCCTGCTTCTTCCTCTCACACTCTCCCTGCTGTGTTCCCTCTCTCGCTGGCTGTCTCTCTCTGTCAAATAAATAAATAAATAAAAATCTTTAAAAAAAAAAAAAAAAAGATTACTCCAGATACTATGTGGAAAACAGATTGAGGAGGGGGTAGAGTAGAAGCAGGTGAGATCACTGAAGTAGATGAGGCAAGAGATGGTGACAGGACAGCATTGTACCACATGGAGCTAAAGGGCTGTAGCTCCCTATAGATTCATCATGGGCCCTCCAGGTCACCAGAGCCCCACACGGTCCACTCTGCTAATACAGGAATGAATGCTGGCCACTTGAAAGATTTCAGAGGCAGTGGAGAGGCAGGTTTCTCTAGCCAGGAATGGAGTCCAAGATCTCTTAAGTCCAAGCTTCAACCTTGTTGTATATATTAGTTTCCTGTGGGTACCATAAGGAATTATCACAAACCAGGTGGGCTAAAAACAATAGAAATTTATTCTTTCACAATTCTGGAGGCCAGAAGGCTGAAATCAAGATGTCTACAGGGTCCCACTCCCTCTGGAGGCTTCAGAGAAGAATCCTTCCTTGTCTCTTCCAAGTTCTGGTGGCTGATGGCATTCCTTGGCTGTTGGCCACATCAGCCCCATCTTTGCCCCCATCTTCACATGAACTTCTCTTTCTGTGTCTCTCTTCACCTCTTCTGTCTAATCACCTCTGTGTATCTCTTATAAGGACACAGGTCATCGGATTTAGGGCTCAGCCAGATAATCTGGGATGATCTCTTCATCTCAAAATCCTTAACTTAATTACATTTGCAAAGAAACTTTTTTCCAAATAAGGTAACATTTGCAAGTTCTAAGAATTAGAACACGGACATATCCTTTTTGTGGGGGGTATCACTCAAGCCATGACAGTGCATAACCCTGGACAAGTGACTTCCTCCTTCTGTGTCTTGCTTTCCTTCTCTGTAAAATAGGGGCAGAGAGATATTAGTTTGCCTTCCAAATCTTTAATTCCAAGGTTGCATTCTCCACTATTAATCTCTAGCCACATGTGGCTAGTAAGCATTTGGAATGTGGCTAGTCTGAACTGAGATGTGATTGTAAGTATAAAATACATCTCAAAATATCAAGTACTTAGAATGAAAAAAAAGGGAAATATTTCACAAATAATTTTTAACTTCATTGCATGTTGAAATTATGACATTTTAGATATAGTGGGCTAAAGCAGATTTCTAAAATAAATTTCACCTGTCTCTTTTTACTTTTTTAATGTGGCTACTAGAAAATACAAAATTATATATGCGGCTCACATTACATTTCTTTAGACAGTTCTAAAGAATGGACTTTAAATAACATTAAATAAATTAATTGCTTAAACTGGGTAATATAAATGAAAGCTCATCTCTATTCTATGTGGCATCAGCAGTGATAGCCCGGCTGCAAGCTGAAGGGTCTGCTTTCAAGATGCTCACTCACATGGCTGATCAGTTGGTGCTGGCTGTCAGGTGAGAGCTCACCCAGAGCTTTGAACTGGAGGCTTGGTTCCTTTTTATGTGGGCCTCTCCATGGCAGCTTGAGCTTCCTCATCGCATGGTGGGTGAATTCCAAGAGTGAGTGTTCCAGAAGATAAGTGGAAGAAAACAGTTCTTCAAAGCCTGACCTGGAAACTGGTACAGTGTCATTTCTGACCTGTGCTAGTGGTCAAGTAATCTCAGGGCCTATATTCATGGCCCAATAAAAAGAGTGTCTCATTTAAAAAAAAAAAACCCATGTCTCACTAGAAAGAGTGTCAAAAACTGGGAAGGGGGGCACACAGGAGGAGCTCAACAAATATTTCTTGAATTGACAAAATGTCACAATTGCCATCTGACATGTGAGAAAACAGAAATTTGAAAAAGTGAAGCAATTCTCAAGGTCACCTTGGAACTGCTACTAATAATAGGGGTGCCTGGCTGGCTCAGTCAGTGGAGCATGTGACTCTTGATCTTGGGGTTGTAGGTGTGAGCCTCACATTGGGTGTAGAGATTACTTAAAAATAAAATCTTAAAAAAAAATAACTGCTACTACTAATAATTAAAAACTAATATTAAGAAACAGGAAAGTATGGCCCATTCAAAGGAAAAAAAATAAATCAACAGAAACTATCTCCACATGGGGAACCTACTAGACAAATATTTTAAAAAGGCTGTCTCAAAAATGCTCAAGGAACTAAGGAAGACATGGAGAAAGTCAAAGAAAGGATGGATGAACAAAATGGAAACCAAAAAAGAAACCAAAAGAAATTCTAGAACTGAAGAGTACAATGATTATAATTTAAAAATTCAGTAAAGGGATTCAAAGACAGATCTGAGCAGACAGATGAACTTGAAGATAGGACAACTGAAATTATCAAGGAACAGAAAGAAAAAAATTGAAAAAAAGTGAACAGAGCCTAAGGGACCTGTGGAATGCCATAAGTAAATGAACATACTCATTGTGGGAGTCCCCAAAGGGGAAATGAGACAGAAAGGGCAGAAAGATTATTTGAAGAAATAATGGCCAAAAATGTTCCAAGTTTCATGAAAGTCATGACTCTAGATATCCAAGGAGTTCAAATAACTTTAAGTGAGATAAATTCAGAGACTCACACTGAGACAGAATGTAACCAAACTGTCAAAAGACAAAGATTCTTGAAAGCAGCAAGAGAGAAGTGACTCATCACATACAAGGAATCCTCAATAAGATTACAATCAGATTTCTCATTAGAAACTTTGGAGGCCAAAGGCAGTGAAATGATATATTCAAAGTGATAAAAGGAAAAACACAAAACAAAACAAACAAAAAACCCCTGTCAACCAGGAATCCTAAAACCAGCAAATCCTTTAACCAGCAAATGGGAACAAGAACTATTGTTGCCTGGGCACTGACATCGAACCAGATCCTGTGCTAAGCCCTTCATATGCACTAATGTCTCCACTGTATGATTCCTATATTAAAAACAGATGAGACTACGTTACAAAGAGTTATGTAACTCTTCCCAGGCCCCATGTTACAAACTGGTGGCACTAAAACTTGAACCCAACTGGAGGGAGAAATTAAGACATTCCTAGATTAAAAAAAACAAAAACAAAAAAACAACTTAGGGAAATCTTCATCACTCGACTTGTGCTGCAAGAAATGCTGAAGGGAATCATGTAGATCGAAATGAAAGGACACTAGACAGCAACTCAAAGCCATAGGAAATAAAGATCTCAGTAAAAGTGAATAAATGCGCAATTTTACAAATGGTCTGTAAGTCTGTTTTTTGTTTTGTACATGATTTAAAACACTAATACATTTTGTTTACAAAAGAATTATTAGGCCTAAAAGCTAGTATCATTGTAACTCTGGTTTGTAACTTCACATTTTGTTTTTCACATAATTTAAGAGACTAATGAATCATAAAAAGCATTATTGGTTTATATTTTTGGACACAAAATGTATAATGATGTCATTTTGTGACATCAATAATTTAAGGAGGTGGGAACAGTACTGTATTATAGGAGTAGAGTTCTGTATGTTGTTGAAGTTAAACTGATAAAAATTCAAATTAGAGTGCTTTAACTTTAGGATATTAAATGTAATCCTCATAGTAGCCACAAAGAAAATACTTATAGAATATACACAAAAGGAAATGAGAAGGCAATTAAAATGTTTCACTACAAAAAACCAGCTGAACACAAGTGAAGACTGTAGTATAAGAAATGAGGAATAAGGAAGTCATAAGGCATATAGAAAACAAAAACCAAAATGACAGAAGTTAAGTCCCTCCTTATCAGTAATTACTTTAAGTGAAAGCTCTCCAGGGGCACCTGCTTTGCTTGGTCAGTCAGTGGAGTGTGGGACTCTTGATCTTGAGGTTGTAGATTCAAGCCCCACATCGGGTGTACAGATTACTTAAAAATAAAATATTTTTTAAAAAATACAAAAATAAATGTCAATTCTTCAATCAAAAAACAGAGATTGGCAGAATAGATTTTTTAAAATGTAATTCAACTTTATGCTGTAAAATGTGATCACCGACGTCACAGCAGCACCAATTCACGGGGGCTAAAATATGGAAGCAATGTAATGTCCATCAACAGATGAATGGATAAGCAAAATGTGGTCTATACATACGATGGAATATTATGCACCCTTAAAAAGGAAGAAAATTGCTACAACGTGGATGAACTTTGAGGACATTTTGCTAAGTGAAACGAGTCAGTTATGAAGAGACAAAGACCACATGATTCGACTTATATGAGGTATCTATGGTAGTCAAGATCCTAGAGACAGGAAGTAGAACGGTGATTGGAAAGAATGGGGAGTTATTGTTCAATAGGATATAGAGCTTCAGTTCTGCAAGGTGGAAAGAGTTCTGGAAATGGACGGTAGTGATAGTCGTACAATGATATGAACATACTCTGTACCACTGAACATACACCTAAGGTGGTTAAGACGACAAATGTTATTTATGTGTATTTTACCAACACAAAAAAGGGGAGGGGGAAGTGAACAGATTAATGGATACAGAATTTCAACTTGAGATGAAGATTTCTAGAGATGGATGGTGGTGATTGTTGCACAACAGCACAAATGTACTAATGCCACTGAACTGCACACTTACCAATGGGGGTTAAAATGGTCCATTTTAAATTTTGTCTACTTCGGCACAATAAAAAAGCAAATGGGAACGAGAACTATTGTTGCCTGGACACTGACATCAAACCAGATCCTGTGCTAAGCCCTTCATATGCACTGATGTCTCCACTGTATGATTCCTATATTAAAAACAGATGAAACTAAGTTACAAAGAGTTATGTAACTCTTCCCAGGCCCCATGTTACAAACAGGTGCCACTAAAACTTGAACCCAGGTCTTCTGACTCCAGAGCCCATGCTTTAACCACTATGGTCATTTTTTGACCTTTCCTGGGAAACGTATCTCATAAGAATGGGGCACTTCTGCATCGGAAAACTGTACCAGAAAAGATACCTTTTTTTTTTTTTAAGATTTTATTTATTTAGGGGGCGCCTGGGTGGCTCAGTTGGTTAGGCATCAGCCTTCGGCTCAGGTCATGATCCCAGGGTCCTGGGATTGAGCCCCACATCAAGCTCGTTGCTCAGCAGGGAGTCTGCTTCTCCCTTTCCCTGCTTCTCCCTCTCCCTGCCACTTCCCCTGCTTGTGCTCTCTCTGTCATATAAATAAAAATAAAAATATTTTTTTAAAAATTCTATTTAAGATTGTATTCATTTATGGGGCACCTGGGTGGCTCAGTCGGTTAAGCATCCAATTCTTGGCTTCAACTCAGGTCGAGATCTCATGGGTCACAGGATTGAGCCCCGTGACCACATCTGCTCTGTACTCAGCTCAGAGTCTACTTGCCCCTCTCCCTCTGCTCCTCTCCCTGCTCACACTCTCTCTCTAACTCTAAAATAAATAAATGAATAAAAACTTTAAGAAAAATAAATTCAAAAAAAAATTTTTTAAGGATTTTATTTATTTATTTGAGAGAGAGAGAATGCACACAGGCGAGGGGGGCAGGAGGAGCAGAGGGGGAGGGAGAGGAACACGCAGACTCTGCAATGAGCCTGGAGCCTACCTGGGGCTCCACCTTGTGACCCCGAGATCATCACCTGAGCCCAAACCAAGAGTTGGCCGTTTAACCAACTGCACTAAGCACTTAGAAACCCCAAGAAAAGATACCTTAAAAAAAAAAAAAGACTTTTTATTACAGTGTAGCATATATACAATGAGGTACATTAATTTTAAGCCTACAGCAGAGTATGTTTTTACTTATGTCTATACCTATGTAACCTCTACCAGGTCAAAATGCAGAAAAGTTAGCTTCCAAGAAAACTCTCTTGTGCCCTTTCTCAGGACATATTCCCTCCAGGGGAATCCAGTCTGACTTCTATCATCATAGATTAGGTTTATTTATTTTAAGAACTTTTTAAAATTGTATGTAGTTTAATACATGGAATATAAATTTACCATTTTTAGCATTTCCCTGGTTTTACTGAGATATAGTTGGCACAAAATAGTTATTAGTTAAGGTATACAACATAATGACTTAATATATATTGCAAAACGATTACCACAGTAAGTTTAGTTAACATCACTCACCTCACATAGCTACAAATTTTTTTCCTTGCAATAAGTTTTTAAGATCTACTCTCTTAGCACCTTCCAAATATACAATTTAGTACTGTTAACTACAGTCACCATGATGTATATTACATCCCCAGAATTTATTTATCTTTTAACTGGAATTTTGTACCTTTTTTTTTTTTTTTAAAGATTTTATTTATTTATTTGACAGAGAAAGACAGCCAGCGAGAGAGGGAACACAAGCAGGGGGAGTGGGAGAGGAAGAAGCAGGCTCCTAGCGGAGAAGCCTGATGTGGGGCGCGATCCCAGATCGCTGGGATCACGCCCTGAGCCGAAGGCAGACGCTTAACGACTGCGCCACCCAGGTGCCCCGGCATTTTGTACCTTTTGACCACCTACCCCCATTTCATCTACCCCCAACCCCTGCTTTTGGCAACCACCAATCCGTTCTCTGTTTCCATGAGTTTTTTTTTTTTTTAAGATTCTACATGTAAGTGAGATCATATAGTGTTTGTCTTTCTCTGTTTGACTTATTTCATTTAGCATAATGCCCTCAAGGTCCATCCAAGTTGCCACAAAGGACAGGATTTCCTTCTTTTTATGGGTGAATAATATTCCGGGGTGTGTGTGTATGTGTGTGTACTGTATGTTTTTATCCACTCATCCATATCCAGCCATTGATGGACACTTAGCTTGTTTCCATGTCCTGGATATCGTATATAATGCTGCAATGAACATGGAGATGCAGATACTTCCTTGAGACAGTGATTTTGTTTCCTTCGGATATATATCCAGAAGGAATTGCTGGATCATATGGTGGTTCTATTTTTGATTTTTTGAGAACCCCCCACACTGTTTTTCAAAATAACTACCAATTTACATGCCCACCAACAGTGCACAAGGGTGGCCTCTCTGCACATCCTTACCAATACTTGTTCCCTCTTGTCTTTGTGATGACAGCCATTCTAACAGGTGTGGGGTGGCATCTCATTGTGGTTTTGATCAACCATCTCTAAGTGTGCAGTGGTGCTAAGTACGCTCACATTGTTGTGCAACCCACCTCCAGAACTTCTTTCATCTTGCAAAACTGAAACTCTGTACCCCTTAAACAACACGCCATTCTCCCCTGCCACCGCCCCTGGCAACCACTCTTCAACTTTCTGCCTCTGATTTTGAATACTCTCAGTAACTCACAAACGTTGAATCATACAGTATTTATCCGTGTGTACCTAGCGGTCTTAGTTCAGGCTGCTATAACTTACCATCGACTGAATGGCTTAGCCAACATTTATTTCTCATGGTTCTGGAGGCCAGAAATCCAAGATGAGGATGCCAGCGTGATGAGGTTCTTGGCGAGAACTCCCTTCCTGGTCATGTCCTCATGTGGCCTTTCCTTGGTGCATGCATGTAGAGAGAGAAAGGGAGAGAGATCTCATATCTCTTCTTTTTATAAGGGCATTAATCCCATAATGGGGGCTCCATTCTCATAACCTCATCTACACCTAATTACCTCCCAGAAGACCGACCTCCACCTACCATCACACTGAGGGTTAGGGCTTCAATAGATGAATTGGGGTGGGGGACACAAACATTCAGTCCATAGCACTGGCTTATGACACTTAGCATAATGTTCTCAAGGTTGATGCTAGAGCATGGATCAGAATTTCCTTCCTTTTTCAGGCTGAGAACACAATTAGTCTTGCCTACTCTTGAATTTCCTATAAATGGGAATTTCTGGATTTATTCACTCTACATAATGCCCGTAAGATGGGGCCACGTTTCATTATGTCAGCATCCACTCACTTGTTGTTGTCATTGCTCTGCATGAATATACCAACAATTTGCTTATCCGGTCAATGTCAATGGCCATTTGGGATGTTTTCAGTCTGGGACTACTTCAGAAAACTCCATTATGAACATCTTTGTGTGTGTCTAATGTGAACATAGGCACCCACTTCTCTTGGATAAATGCCCAGAAGTGGAATTTCTACAAACAGGCTCCTTTCTGCCCTTTCGCCTGACTCCCAACAGCTGAGGCTGCTTGTAGCTGTCCTGTCATGGGGTCATGTGTTCAGCCCCACTCTCCTAGTGAAGGCCTCCTCCAGGGAGGAGGCTGTGTCTCCAGCTTCCCCTTCGCTCCTCTCAAGGCCTCCCGTACCTAGGTGGGTTCTCAGAGCACAGCAACAAACAGGAACTTGAACAGGAAGTAATTGTGGGTAAAACGCTGTGTAATAATGAACACAGCACAATGAAACCCAATTCTCAGGTCAGGGAAAGTTTTTGTTTGGTTTACTAAGTTCTAGAAAAGGAAACAGAAAATGAATCATGGGGCACAAACAGGGAGGGCAAACATGTAGACTGAGGCACAGTAATTTCAACTCAGATCCAAAGACAGACTTGCCATTGTGGGGGTCGGGCTCCGCTCCCGTCCTCATTCAAGGAGCTATGGGAAGAAAGTCAGAGGCCAGCTCATTCTTTGTTGAAAGAGGGTGGTAGCAGGTTATGGGAGAAGTGCTGGAAACCCACTAGCACCAATCTGAGAGACTTTCTCCTCATTATCTGCAGAATCGCTGAGAGCAAGTTAGATCAGGAATGAGTCTCATTGTGAGATCCAGTGTGATTTGGTGCCATGTAAAAGCAACACTAAGGTCATAACAGGGTCCTCGTTTGGGGAATCAGGATGCGGAGGGATGACTCTGTCTGAAAAGGGAGGACTTTCTCTTTCTCTTTCCTCCATGCACTGTCTGGAAAAGGGGAACTGGGAACATCTTCTGCCTGGAGAGCCTTTACTGGGTGGGGTAGACAGCCCGGTCTTACGCCTTCCTCACTTGGCACTCACTGCTCAGCAGGGCCAGCACCAGGCTGAGGTGAGAGAGGCCATGTCTTGTAAGGACAGAGCGGACCCACCAAGAAGCTGTTAGGATTAAACGCGCTGATGCCCGACATGTGCTTGGAACAAGCCGTAAATATGTTTTAATTACTGAAATGATTATTATTTCACATAGTCATGTTGAATTTCATATTACCGTAATTATTATCATCTTGACATCATTACTTATCATCATTGTTACTGGTAATAGGAGTTCGACGACTACTAGTATTTTTGCTCTGGGAGAGGGGTTTGTGTCATCACTGGGCGTAGAGGGGATCTGCTTCTCATCCCTGCCTCTAAGAAGTCTTTACTGGTTCCTGGGTTTTCAGGTAGGTGCCCCTCACCTGTGACCCTCTGCCATCCAGAACTGACCAGATCATTGCACTTACCCTGTACTGTATCCCCCACGTACCTGTCCATCTCCCCAAGTAGTCTAGGACCTCTGAGAACACAAAAGCCGTCCTGTCGTGCTTACCAATATCTCCTCCTCACGGCTGAGCACAGCACCTGCCACATCACAGCCACCGGAACTACATTCATCATCTGAGATGACCCTGAATGGTGTCCAGAGACCTTCCTCCATTTTTCTTCAATGGGATTGCACTAAAATGATCGGGGATGAGAGAATGGCAATCTTTCCATACACATCAACACTCCTATTTAGCCTGAAGTCATACAATAATAAAACTATCATTACGGTTTCTTTTAGTGCTCACATTTGCTGGGGGCTTCCTATGTGCTAAGCATTGTTGTCAACTTTTGTCACGGGTTAACTCATTTGATCCTCATAATAATGATATAGATAGGTGACCTCATTACCCCCCCCCTTTTTTTTTTTACAGAAACAGAGGCACAGAAAAGTCCAGGGCGCTCAAGATCACTCAGCCACCAAGTGAAAGAGCTATATTCCAAATCCTCAGTCTGACCTCGGAGGCTGTGCTACTGAGCTCTAAATGAGACTCAGCTCCTGGGATAACGGAACCTGCCACCCACATTTGTGAGAAGATGCCAGCTCAATCTTCCCCCCCTCCCCAGCAATCTTTACTTACTCCCTCTTGTAACAAGAGAGTGCCAACGGGGAGAACATATGAGGAAGAGAAAATAGATTTTGTCATTTCTGTTAAGAGGCCACCTGATCCCTGCAGGTTAAAAGGAAATCTTTAATATAACATCTCTCTTTGTCCTGGAATTCTTTTCTATGCTTAGCCAGTCAGCTTAATCTTGCACTGGCCAAGCAGAATGCCCGTCCATAAAACTGCTTCTAGATGCAGACAAGCCTGGAGAAGGGAGGTTTCAACAACCACCGTGCCAAATGCAGAAAGCACAAAAGAAACTACTCTGTCAAAGGGATATTTACCGCACACCTTCTCTGCTTTGGGATTTTCATCCCAGGTTTGGGTGTTTTTTTTTCTTTAAACAAGTGTCAAGGCATCCACAAAGCACGTTTTCTTCCCACCACCCTGAATTCTTCAGACGAAAGGCTAGCATAGAATAAAATAATACAGTATTTTCATTGAAAAATGACTTTTTCCTTCTGCTCATTTTGAGAACAGTTAACATGTTCACATTTTCAAACATCAAAATGATATAAAAAATTATCATTGAGGGGCGCCTGCGTGGCGCAGTCGTTAGGCATCTGCCTTCGGCTGAGGGCGTGATCCTGGCGTTATGGGATCGAGCCCCACATCAGGCTCCTCCGCTGGGAGCCTGCTTCTTCCTCTCCCACTCCCCCTGTTTGTGTTCCCTTCTCTCGCTGGCTGTCTCTATCTCTGTCAAATAAATAAATAAAATCTTAAAAAAAAAAATATCTCTGAGAAGTATACCTCCTACCCCCACTACTCCCTTCACCCCCTTAGAAATAAAATAAACACGGGTTTTTTTAAAAAGCATACTGTGGTGCCTGGCTGGTTCAGTCGGTTAAGCATCTGCCTTCAGCTCAGGTCATGATCTCAGGATCCTGGATCGAACCCTGCATCCCGCTCTCTGCTTAGCAGGGAGTCAGCTTCTCCCTCTCACTCTCCCTCTGTTCTCTCTCTAATTAAAATTAATTAAATAAATAATTTTTAAAATTTAGAAAGCATATTTCTTCATTTCTTAGTTTTTTGTTCATCTGTCCACACTTCCTTCATCCGATTTCCGTTTCAATATAACAAAATGAGAATACATATTCTTACATATTCTTCTTTCTCCCTTTCTTACACAAAAGGCATTGACCCAGGTACAATATTCTGTACTTTGTTTTTTACTTAGTAAATCTCTCTGGAGGCCTTCCTGTATTAGCGCATAGACAACTTTATTAGTTTTTGCAGCTGCATTATACTCCACGTAAGGATGCCCCTAGTTAGTCTAACCAGTCCTTCGTGGGTGAATACTTGGGCTGTTCCCAAATCTTATTACAAATGATGCTGTACTAAAGACCTTGTACAGGGGCACCTGGCTGGCTCAGTCAGAAGAACGTGGGACTCTTGATCTGGGGGTGTGAGTTTGAGCCCCATGTTGGGCATAGAGATTACTTAAAATAAATAAACTTACGAAAAATCAACGACCTTGTACAGACATCATTTCCTCCCTACGGCTGTGCATCTGCACAATAAATCCCAGAGCTAAGGATTGCTAGGTCAAAGGGTAAGTGCATTTCCCGGGTTGATGGATGCTGCCAGGTCACCCTGCATACGGGGTTACCACCTTTGGCACCCACACCAGTCATGATGACAGTGCCCATTTCCTCACAGCCTTCCCCAAAAGTGAGACCTTTCTCTTTTTGCCAATCTGATGAGTGATAAATGGTATCTGAGTGTAATTTTAATTTGCATTTATCTTACTATGAGTAAGGTTGGGCATCTTTTCATAAGAACAGCATGTTAAAAACACTTTTATTGTGAGTGACAGAAGCTCATTAGGGATAGCTCAGGCAAATGCAGGGGAAATTACTATAAGAATTACAGAGGTGTCTCATGAAGCCAAGACCAGCAATCTAGCCAGGCCCCAGGAAGGATGATTGAGAAAAATTTTTAAATGTTAACCAGATTTCTCTCTTTTCTATCTTTCAACTCCCATGTGTGAAATGTGGCCTCCTCACATCTCCGCAATGTACCCAATACCATTCCCAGGTCCTATCAATAGTCTTATTTTCAAATACCTAGACTGAGATTCAACTTGACTCAACTTTCTTCCCTAGAGCATCCCTAGTCCCATCAGCCATAGCTGGAAGTGGGGAGGATGAAAAGAATCCGAAAGCACAGTTGCTGGAGGCCTACCTCTAGTAGACGCCTACTACATGCCTCCAGAAAATCCATTGCCCCTTCTCTCACTGTCCCTCCTCCATGTGGAGCTCTGCCAAAAAGACAGAAGGCTTCTACGTTCTTTGGCAGAATCCCACTTAGAGAATGGTCTACTCTTCTCTGCATGGTCCCAGTGCTTTTCCAAGCCAATCATGGTACTTCCACTCCCATTGGTAGTAATGGGTTTAGGAGTAGAAATGGGAGGAAGTTCTAGCCAATGATACACAAGGAAACATTCATTCCTCACTGCTGAGAACAGATACAGTGTCAAGACGGTCCCCCTCCCTTGGACTGTATGTTGTTCTGCCTGTAGGTGGTTCTATCAATTAGTTTGTGCTACATAGCAAATGGCCCTCAAAGTCCAGTAACTTAATACAGAATCATTTATCATCTATCATGATTTTGTGGGTTGGTCAGCTGGCTCTTTTGGTCTGGGCTAGATCTGCTGCAGCAGGATGATCCAGAATGGCCTCACTCACATTCTGATTGTTGATAAGTTGGTCGGTCTAGAGTGCAGCAAAAGAAAAAAAAAAAGCTCTCCTATGCAAGCACTTTTCAAGTATCTTCATGTATAACATTACTATTGTCCATTAACCAAAGTAAGTCACATGGCTAAACCCTGACTGCATGAAGAAATATCTCTTGACCAGAGTAGTTAAAAAGTAGTATGGCCATTTTTGCAATTGATCACTGCAATGACCAGAACTCTAGCCATCTTGGAACCAGCAGGGGTGCTAGCCTCGGGATATGGCAAATGAGAAGATAAGGATTCGAAACCTTGACATCCAACCACTGATTTTTTTTTTTTTAACTTGGAGAGGTGCCATGGCTCAGTTTTCTCATCTCTAAAATGTAAATAATTGGGGTTGTCTGGGTGGCTCAGTTGGTTGAGTGTCCAACTCTTGATTTCGGCTTAGGTCATGGTCTTGGGTCATGGGATGGAGCCCTGCCTCAGGCTCTGTGCTCAGTGTGGAGTCTGCTTGTCCCTCCCCTCTGCTCCTCCTTCCTCCTCCATTCATATACGCTCTCTCTTTCTCTCTCTGAAATAAAGTCTTAATAAAACATATTATGTGGAGTCCAGAAATAACAAGGGTCACTCATACATAACTGGTGGGACTTTAAAATGGTACATCCACTCTGGAAAAGAGTATGGCAGTTTCTTACAAAACTAAATATGTTTGGGACAACATCAAACTTGAAAACTTTGGGGTCACCTGAGTGGCTCAGTTAGTTAAGCATCTGCTTTCAGCTCAGAACATGATCCCAGGGCCCTGGGATGGAGCCCCACCTCAGGCTCCCTGCTCAGTGGGGAGTCTGCTTCTCCTTCTCCCTCTGCCCCCTCCACCCCGGCTTGACTCTCCCTCCATGTCTCTCTTTCTCTCTCTTTCAAATGAATAAATAAAATCTTTTTTAAAAATCTTGAAAACTTTGATGCATCAAAGGGCATAATCAATAGAATGAAAAGGAAACCTACAGGATGGGAGAAGTATTTGTAAATCATGTATCTGATAAGGGGTTAATGTTCAGAATATATAAACAACTCATACAACTCAATAACAAATAAATCGCCCAATTTAAAAATGGGTGAGGGCTCTAATAGACATTTCTCCAAAAAATGATACACAAATGGCCAATAAGCATAAGAAAAGATGTTCAAATCACTAATCATCAGCCAAATGCAAATCAAAACCACAAGGAGATATTACTTTACACCCATTAGGATAGTTACTATTTAAAAAAAAAAAAAACCCAGAGGGGCACCTGGGCCACTCAGTCAGGTAAGCATCTGCCTTCGGCTCAGGTCATGATCCTGGAGTCCCAGAATCAAGCCCTATGTTGGGGAGTCTATTTCTCCCTCTCCCTCTGCCCCTCCCCCTGCTCCTTCTCTCTCTCTCAAATAAATAAATAAAATCTTTTTAAAAAATAAAATAAAAATACAAATGAACCAGAAAATAACAAGTTGGTGAGAATGTGGAGAAATTGGAACCTTTGTGCAGTTGGTGGGATTGCAAAATGGAGCAGCTGCTGTGGAGAACAGCAAGAAGCTTCCTCTAAAAATTAAAAACAGGGGCCGCCTGGGTGGCTCAGTAGGTTGAGTGTCTGCCTTCGGCTCAGGTTGTGATCTCTGGGTCCTGGGATCAAGCTCCGCATCAGGCTCCCTATTCGGCGTCAAGTCTGCTTCTCCCTCTCCCTCTGTGATCTCTCTTGCTCTCACTCTCTCAAATAAAAATCTTTTTAAAAAATTAAAAGCAAAATTACCCTATGATCCAGAAATCCCACTTGTAAGTATATCTCTGAAAGAACTGGAAGCAGGGTATCAAAGTGGTATTTCCCACACCCATATTCATAGCAGCCATATTCACTGTAGCTAAAAAGTAGAGGCAACCCAAACACAGTGGAATATTATTTAGCCTTAGAAAGGAAGGAAGTCCTGTCACATGCTACAATATGCATGAATCTCCGGGACATTAGGCTAAGTGAAATAAGCCAGCCACAAAACGATAACTGCTGTAAGATTCCACCTATAGGAGGTACCTAGAGTAATCAAATTCCTTCCCTTCCTCCATCCATACAACCCAGCATCAGGGAGCCTCTCCCTCCCTTGACACTATGCTCTGACATAGTCAAGGGACTCTCCTTGTGGTCCTTGGCTGTTTGTAGCTTCGGCTCTGAGACGGCTTTAGGATCCCTGGCACCCCTGTTCCTGATTCACTTACTGCCTGGTCTGTATCTTTGCTTGCTTGTCCTTCTTTCTATCCTTCAGACATGTCCTCTAAAATTTAGCCTCAGTAGGGGCACCTGGCTGGCTCAGTCGGAAGAGCATGTGACTCTTGATCTCAGGGTTGAGAGTTTGAGCCCTGTGCTGGGTGTAGAAATCACTAAAAATAAATAAATACACGAACTTTAAAATTCAGCCTCACCAGAGGGATCCTTTTGTAGTCACACTCCTTCGATGGGTGTCTCTCCCTCTTCCTCTTTATTCTTACCAGCCATTGTGAGCATTTCCCAATTTTCTTGAGCTAGCTTCCTTTCCAAGCCTTAGTTCATGAAATCCTGGATAACTTCTCAATTGTTTGAAATCTGAGTATTAATTAGGACTCCTTCAGTTGCAAGTTACAAAAGTTGAATTTAAACTGAATCAAGGGCTTGTTTTATTTTTTAGGACTTTTAGGCTCATGTAACTAAAACCTCCAAGGATAGAATTGTCTTCAGGCACAGTTTGATCCAGGTTTTCCAGACACGTCCTTAAGAATCACTCTCTTCTTTTGTCTCTTGGCTGTGCTTTCCTGGGTTGGTTTCATCTTCAGATAGGATCTGCCCATGTAGAGGCCCTGGCAGCTCCGAGCATAGTTCTACTGGTTTTGTAACCCCAAAGAAAAAAGAGCTTCCCTTTCCCCATGGTTTCAACAAATGTCCTGAGTGGAGCGGGCTTCACATATATATATATTAGTAGCTGCCATAACAAATGACCACAAACTGGGTTAGGCTAAACTAGAAATGTATTCCCTCACAGTCCTGGAGAAGAGAAGGCAGAAATTAAGGTGTTGGCAGGACCACTCCCTTGGAGACTGTAGGCAAGATCCTTCCCTGCCTCTCCCAGCTTCTGGTGGCTGTCAGTATTCCTTGGCTTCCTTGGTTTGTAACCACAGCACTCCCCTCTCTGTCTCCAGTCACATTTCTTCTCCTCTGTGTGTCTCCCTTCTCTTCTCTGTCTCACCAGCCTTGTGTATCTCTTATAAAAACACATGTCATTGGATTTGGGGTCTACCCAGATGATCCAGGTGGCCTTTTCATCTCAAGTTCCCCAACTTAGCTATACCTACAAAGACTCTTTTTCCAAATAGAGTCACATTCACAGGGGCCATGCATTTGCACAGGGACATACTTTTTTGAGGGCCAGCATTCAACGCACTGCAAAGCAAATGTGATCCATGCAGTCTCAAAGGACTCCGCTCTCAGAAGGGTCCGGACTTGGTTTAATGCTCCGTTGTCACCATCTTGAAGTTTGTAATCGATGAACAAGGGCCACTGCAGTTCCATCCTGCACTGGTCCCCACAAATTATGCAGCTGGTCCTGGTCCTAGGTAGAAAAGATGATGAGAAATCTTTACTGGGGATCTACCCCAGGCCACCTTCCAGACCATCAGGCCTCTGGAATGTGTGTGGGTTTCCCATCCACACCGCCTCCATCAGTCTTGGATAAAGACTAAGAAGGGATAGGAGGTACTGTGGAGTATCTCACTTAGGATATCAGGGAAGACTTCATATTGGAGGCAACCTTTATTTTTTTTTTAAAGCTTTTATTTATTTATTTGACAGAGAGAGAGACAGCCAGAGAGAGAGGGAACACAAGCAGGTGGAGTAGGAGAGGAAGAAGCAGGCTCACAGTGAAGGAGCCCGATGCGGGGCTCGATCCCATAACGCCGGGATCACTCCCTGAGCCGAAGGCAGACGCTTAACGACTGAGCCACCCAGGCGCCCCATGGAGGCAACCTTTAAACTGACACACGGAGGATAAAGAGTTAGCTAGACAAAGTGGGAGAAAGTCTTACAAATGAAGGGAAGAGCATCTGCAAAGAAATGAAGGCAAGAAAGAGCAGGGCATGTTTGGGGAACTTGCTTGTGAGACTTCCTGTTGCTAGAGATAGAACCAAGCTGTCAGGGATCCTGACCACAAGGGATGTTCCCAGCTGGGCTGGTTGGAGCTAGGGGGTTAACCAAAGTGGTGGGAGGCAGACAGAGTATCTAGAACGACACAGTCACTTTCTACCAGGGTTCCTGTCACTTCCCCTCACCAGTTTGTTCCGCCTAGTTGGCCAGAATTTGGCCCAAGTCAACGGTTCCTCTAGATACTTCCTCTACCTTCTTGAAAGACAACAAAATCAGCAAGAAAAATGAAGAACTGGCTAGCATCTTACAGTTCAGTTGACCAAGACACTCTGCTGGTATCCATATCACTGAGCCTCTATATATGATAAAAAAGGCATTTCAGGTAATTGGGGGGAAAGGTGGAATCACAAAAAATTGTTTCAGGAGATCTGGGTAGTCATCCAGATTAAAAATGGCAGCAGGTTGGCTGGGTTCCTACCTCGTTCTTTTTTTTTTTTTAAGATTTTATTTATTTATTTGAGAGAGAGAGAGGGAGAGCATGAGCAGAAAGAGGGAGAAGCAGACTCCCTGCTGAGCAGGGAGCCCGATGCAGGGCTCCATCCCAGGGCCCTGAGATCATGACCTGAGCCAAAAGCAGACGCTTAACCGACTGAGCCACCCAGGCACCCCCCCCACCTCATTCTTGATACCAAATTATTTCAAGATAGAGCAAAAATGTTGAAACTAAATAATAATAATAATAAAATTTAAAAAATTAAACTACTAGAATAGAGAAATGGGAAATTTTTTTTATAATCTTGGAAGAAAGAAGGCCTTTCTTAGAAACACACAAATCTAAGAAGAGAAAAGATGGATAAATACCACTAAGTTTAAAAAAATGTAAATTTCCACAGGACAAAAAAAGAAAGATACTGAACAAAATCAAAAAACAAACTGCAAATTAGGAAAAATATTCACAACATATGTAACAAAGCATGAGCTAATTTTCCTAATATAAAAAGGCCTTTTAAAAATGAATAGAGGGAGGGGTGCCTGGGTGGTTCAGTCAGTCAAGCATCTGACTCTTGATTTCAGCTCAGATCACGATCTCAGGGCTGCAGGATCCAGCGTTGCATTGGGCTCTGCACTTGGTGAAGAGTCTGCTTAAGATTTTGTCTGCCCTTCCCCCCAAAAAATAATAAATAATAAAAATTAATAAAGAGGAAGACCAACAACCCAACAGCAAAACAATGTTGACAAATGCCCAGAGTAGGTGGTTCACAAGAAAAGAAATCCATGTGGTTTATAAACATATAAAAAGAAGAAGGGTGCCTCGGTGGCTAAGTCAGTTAAGCATCTGACTCTTGATCTCAGCTGGGGTCTTAATCTCAGGGTCATGAGTTCAAGTCCCATGTTGGGCTCCACACTGGGCATGGAGACTACTTAAAAAAAAAAAAAATCAGCCTTGCCACTGATTAAAGAAACACAGTGAGATACCAGTGTCACCCATCAGATAGACAAGATTAAAAAGCCTGACTGGAGACTAGTTTGAAAATGAAGTATAACTGCGCACATTGCTGGTATGACCACATGTTCATACAACTTCTTTAGAAGGAAATTATAAGCTATTAAAACCTAGAAGTGTCAAAAAACAAAACAAAAACATCTTTGACCCAGGAACTCTAGTTTCAAGAATTTACCCCAGACATACTCTCAAATCTGAGAAAGGATGTTTGCTGCAAGTTATTTTTTTCGGTTATTGTTTGTAGAAGCAAAAAAAAAAGAAAAGAAAAGAAAATTGTCTTTCCTAGCCAATGGGAAGAGAGTTCATTATGCTACCAAGCTTCCATATAAGAATATTACATTTTTTAAAAAATGAATAAGTTAAAAAATGGGCTCCTGGGTGCCTTAGTCAGTTAAGCACCCAACTCTTGATCTCAGCTCAGGTCTTTTTTTTTTTTAAGATTTATTTATTTATTTGACAGAGAGAGAGAGAGAGAGACAGCCAGCGAGAGAAGGAACACAAGCAGAGGGAGTGGGAGAGGAAGAAGCAGGCTCCCAGCGGAGGAGCTGATGTGGGGCTCGATCCCAGAATGCCGGGATCATGCCCTGAGCTGAAGGCAGACGCTTAACGACTGAGCCACCCAGGCGCCCCTCAGCTCAGGTCTTAATCTCAGAGTCGTAAGTCCAAGTCCTGCCAGGGGCTCCATCCTGGGTGTAGAACCTACTTAAAAAAACAAAAAAGAAAAAGAAAAAAATATTACAAAGCCATATTTTAAAAGGCTTTATTTGTTTACTTTAGAGAGTGCTAGTGGGGGTGAGGGGCACGGGGAGAGAGAGAATCTCAGCAGACTCCCATTGAGCGCGGGCCCAATGTAAGGCTCCATCTCACGACCCTGAGATCATGACCTGAGCTGAAATCAACAGTCGAAGGTTTGACTGAGCCACCCGGGCGCCCCTACAAAGCCATTTTTTAAAATGAGGTGGATCTTTATGCCCATAAATGTTAAACAGTACACTCTGGGGGGACAAAAAAGTCTGTATGTGATTCGTGCGCTAGTGTAAATAGAGTAAAGGATGAGAGACAGAGATAGACAGACGCGGAGGAGAGAGATGGAGAGAGATTATACGCAGAATGTGTCTAGAAACTTACATAAGAAAGTGATAAAAACAGCTGCCTTTGGGGGTACAGCTAAAAGAGAAACTTCATTTTCATTATACATACTTTGTTACTCTTGGAATTTCACCATATTATTATTTTTTATAAAATATTTAAATGACATAGTAAGAGGATGGATCTCCTGAGAGGAGAGAAAAAGTAAAACTCACTCTAATTTTAGGGGCGCCTGGGTGGCTCAGTCATTAGGCGTCTGCCTTCGGCTCAGGGCGTAGTCCCAGCGTTCTGAGATCGAGCCCCACATCAGGCTCCTCCGCTAGGAGCCTGCTTCTTCCTCTCCCACTCCCCCTGCTTGTGTTCCCTCTCTCACTGGCTGTCTTCTCTCTCTCTCAAATGAATAAATAAAAAATCTTTAAAAAAAAAAAAACTCACTCTAATTTTAAAAAATAACATTACAGGGGCATCTGGGTGGCACAGTCAGTTAAGCCTTGGACTCTCGGTTTTGGCTCAGATCTGATCTCAGGGTCTTGAGATCAAGCCCCGCATCGGGCTCCTTGCTCATTGTGGAATCTGCTTGAGACTCTCTCTCCCTCTCCCTCTGCCCTTGGCCCCGCCTGCTCTCTCGCTCTCTCACTCTCTCTCTGAAATAATAAATGAATCTTTTAAAAAAGCCCAAAAAACAAAAAAAAAAAACCCACAATGTCACAAAGAAAGAAAACCCCCTCCCCCAAGGCAACCACTGACAAGTATTGGGTGCAGTTTCGTCCAGAACCATTTCTGTGTTTATACAAATACAATCGAATCTGATTTTGGCTTTTACTTACGGATTTGTGTACACTTTTCCTCTCCCCACTGTCCTTCTTCCACCCAAGCAGAGAGCCAGCTTTGGGAGTCCTGGCCCCAGAGGAGGTTTGTGGCAGAGGTAAAAAGCAGGACACCTCCACCAAGATTTTCTTGGCTTTTGCCCCAAAAAATCGAAGCCCACAGGAGAATGTAGAGGGTTTGCAGAAGCTCTAGAAGGGAGGAAAAAAGTTTTCAGAAATAAAAGGCACCGAACAAGACCAAGATGGTTATTTTGTATTTTACACTGATAGAAGGTATATTACTACCAGGGAGATGTCCCACTCGCCTCACTGGGACAGAGAACAAAGCGCAGGTGTCAGCATTATTAGCAGGCACTTACAAATTCAAATAGGTAGAGGAGGAAGAGGGGAGGAGAGGAGCAGGAGGAAGGGGAAAGGAGAACTTAAAGCAGATCTAAGATGACAAAAATAGACCACAGGAGGGAGCTGAGTAATAATGCGATCAGATAAGAAAAAGAAAGTACTGAGAGGGAGGAGACAGAATTTCCATTAGCGTGAAGGACATAATAAGGCAATTCACAGAAAAAAAGAAAAACAAATGTCTTATAAACATAGGAGAAAACATTCGCTCTCACACACGATTGAGGGAATGCAAATTAAAATAATGATGAGATGCTATTTCCCCCAATCGGACTGGCAGGCATGAGGGGCTAGGAGCCTGGAAGTCTCTGTGCAAGTTGGAGAACTGCGCCCCCTTCTGGGAAGAGGCACCTGGTAACGGGGACTGGGGAGTCCTGGATCTCAGTCCTCCCTCCCGGGAGCCTGCACCTTTTAAGCACACAGACTCCAAACATACAATAAAACATACAAAAGGTTGAGAATACACAGTGTTTAAAAGGACGTAGAAAAGCCCTTCTCACTTCTCAGATAACCTTTTCTTGTTTTAACTGTGTTAACGTTGTAATTTGAAATAATGTGATTATACCTCTGTCTTGAATTATTGACCTGAAGCTATAGGGTCTCCGTTGCTATGAAAGCTCCGTGTCACTCTCTCTCTTTCCTGTTGCCCCGGTTTTGTGTGATTTCTAGTGAATCCCTGCAGTCTGACAAAGAATATTGATGAAGAACCCACATGCAGTAGGCCCTTTTCTACGTGCTAGTTGTTCTTACAAATTTTTTATCTAGTTCTTGCCCCCGTGATTTTAAATAATAGACTTAATCCTTTATTTCTGCTAGCCACAGAAGCCATCTTGAGTCTTTTTTTTTTTTTTTAGGTTTTATTGACTTAAGTCATCTCTGCACCCAACGTCAGGCTCGAACTCACCACCCTGAGAGCAAGAGTTGCATGCTCTTCTGACCGAGCCAGCCGGGTGCCCCTTGATTCATGTTTTAATTCAGGTTTTTGGTTTTGTGCTTCTGTAAGTCATTGATGCTAGCTCTGCCTAGCTTAAAAAGAGGGGGGAACTTGTAAGAAGCAAAAGGTATTGCCTGGGGACTGGGGTGAATTACAGAATCCAAGGAAGAATTGAAAGACCAGGAAGAGCAGTGAGGACAGACTCATCGGCAAGAATGGCCAGGACTTCTCCTTACAGCTTTCACAGCACTGCTGTCAAAACCTCAAGCTCCACATGGGACAGGGATATAGGATGGTGTGGTAGAGACATGGCTGCTGACCCAATTCCAGAGAAAGGGGAACAGCTGGACCACCATCCCCCCAAATGGTACCTGTAACACAAATGTTAATTTCTTTATTCATCAGAAGGTGGTTGAGTGAGAACAGATTCAGGATCTGTTTGGAGGAGAAACAGGTGACATGTACCTTACCCCACGACAGAGCTACCTAGAGACCAGACTGCCCGTACCCACAGGTGCTTGGTTCTCCCTCCCTCAGAGAATCCAGAAGCTTCTGTGCTTCTAGGATAAGCATCCCCTTCTTTAGATGGGGTCCTTGCTTTGGTGGACCAAAGCTCTAGGCAATTCATGCAGAGGAAACTAACTGCAAGAAAGCGGGCCTCCTGCCTTCTGGGTTCTTTTCCTTTCTGTACACAAAGGTGTGGGCCTGCCCCCTAGTGGAGGCCGCCCGCTAACTCTGGGAGGAAATCCCTCAACCCCATAGTGGAGAAATCCTTACTTCAGAGAAATACATGTGAAGTGCCTCAAACAGAGCCTGGCACAGGGTCTGCACCACATGGATGTTTGCTAATAAATAAGTAAACAAACAAACAAATAAGTCCTGTATGATTAAGAGCAGTGACTTTGGGGGTCACTCCTACCTGAGTTTAAATTCCAGCTCTGCCCCATACTAGTTCTGGAAGTTTGCATGGGTTTTAGTTTTCTAGGACTGCTGTTACAAAGTGCAACAAACTGGGTGGCTTTACAGATACATATTTAAAAAAAAAAACAGAAATGTATTGTTTAACAGCTCTGGAAGCTAGAAGTCTGAAATCAAGTTGTTGGCAGGACCATGCTCCCTCTGAAATGGGGGGGGAGGGAATCCCTCCTGGCCTCTTCCTGGTTTCTAGTGGTTTTCCAGCAATCGTTGGTGTTTCTTGGCTTGTACACGCATCATAAGACTTTTCCCATTAGATCCCTTTAGTTCTGCTTGAATTGCTTTTACAGAGACACGTTTTATTTTTATAATTTAATGATAAAAAGAAAGGGGAACAAGCCACAATCATGTCTGCCTGGCAGGGCTGTTTTGGAGAATCAAATAAATGAGGGATGTGAACCACTTGGCGCAGTAAGTGCTCAATGAATGGTGACTGTGGGTATTCTCGTCGCAGCTTTCATCGAAACATTAATTTTAATAGACAGAAACTGGAAACAAGCTAATTGTCCAACTAATGGGAACAATTTATTCAGGAAATTACAGTTCAGCCGTTTGATATATTATGAAGTAGCATTAAAAAAATTACATTGACCAAAAGTCCATAATAACAAGGAAAATTGTCATATAATGGACAAGGGAAAATAAAAAGCAGGACACAAAATTCAAGCTTTGTAGCATGTTTTAAAAAATAATGTAAAATAATGGAAATAATGTAAAACCGCTTTGCTAGTGTAGTAGAATTATGAGTGATTTTTTTTTTCCTTCTGTTTTTCTTTTTCCTTGTTAGTAGTTTCCACGTTTTCTTTAAGGAACATGTTCTACTTTTGGGGGGCATTTTTAAAAATTTTTATTTATTTGGTTGTACATTTTTAATTATAATTCCAGTATAGTTAACATAGCGTTACATTAGTTTCAGGTATACAATATAGTAATTCAACGATGCTGTTATTACTCAGGAGGAACACGTCCTACTTTTACAACAAGGAAAAAAAGAATCACTGGAAGTAAAGGAAAAAAAAATGTTAAATGTGACATTTTTTTCCCTTTGGAAGGACTTCGTGTCCAGCTGAATAATCATCCTCCCCACTTTACAGAAACCATCATCTTCCAGACAGAAACATCTCCAACATCACCACTGAGAGGATACGTGATGATGCCCCAGGTTGCTAGATCTTTCTCAACATTTTCTTCTTCCCTCATTTTTGCCAGCTCTATTTTAAGCTTTTTAATTTCTCCTTTTCAACATGTTCCAGAGTCTCTTCTATCTCTCTTTGTCCCAGAAAACACTTGTATTGAGAGAAGATGAGGGACAGAATCCATTTTCCCACGCTTGGTTTTCCATCTTGATAAGAAGGCAACTGGCCAAGCAACCCTGATGTTCCCAACCACTGAAATCTTCTCTGAATAAGAACTTCTCTGCAGTTCTTATTATTTGAGATATAAATGTCCTTATTGTTGAGAGGTAAAGGGGACATTCTGCTCTTCTCTTCATAGTTTTTCTAATTCTAAAGAGTTTTGGTCCTTCCTTCAACTCCTGCTTCTTTTTTCCCTCTTCTTGGCTGCTGCCAGGAGATGGTTTTCCCAAGTGTAGTCCATCTTAGCACCCTCAAATGGGAGCTCAATTCCCAATTCTGTGTCCTTGGGATCAGGGAGAACACAGATGCCATGGCTCACTCCATTCTCCCTTTCCACCCTGCGTTCCCGCCTCCCATCTGTTATTATGACCACACTGTACTTATTAAGTCCTCATTATCCAAAACCCAAGTTCCAGCTTCCTCCCTTCCCTTTCAAGAATTATCTTCTGAAATACTGGAGTAGAGTCTTGAGACCTTATTAAAAGGATGGAAAGACAGACTGGTACCTACAGATCGAGAGAAAATATTTGCAAACCATATAGCCAATGAAGGACTAGTATCCAGAATACATAAAGAACTGTCAAAACTCAATAGTAAAAAAAGCACGCAGACAAACAAACAAAAACCAATCCAATCAGAAAATGAGCAAAAGATATGGAAGCACTTTATACGAAGAGAATATACAGATGGCAAATAAGCACATGAAAAGATGTTTAATATCATCTGCCATGGAAATGCAAATTAAAACTGCAGTAAGATATCACCACACACCTATGAGAATGACTAAAATAAACAACAGTGACAACACCAAATGTTGGCAAGGATATGAAGAAATATATATTGCTACCGAGAATGTAAAATGTTACAGCCATTCTGGAAGCATTTTGGCAGTTTCTTAAAAAACTAAATACGTACCAGCTATATGACCCCAGCAATTACACTTTTGGGCATTCATCCCAGAAAAATGAAAATTTATGCTCACACAAAAATCTCTACACGAATGTTTACAGCAGCTTTATTCATGTTAGTCAAAACCTGGAAATAACCCAAATGTCTTTCACGGGATAAATGGCTAAACAAATTCTGGAATAGCCACACCATGGAATACTATTCAGCAATAAAAAAAGAATGCACTATTGACACAGGCAACAAACTCCAAAGAATGATGCTGAGGGAAAAAAAGCCAATCCCAAAAGGTCACATACTACATGACTCCACTTATATAACATTCTTGAAATGACCAAATTATAGAAATGGCGAAGGGGTTGGTGGTTGCTCAGAATTAAGGGGGAGTGGGGAAAGATGGAAGGAAGGTAGGTGTGGCTATAAAAAGGCAACATGAGACACTGGTGTAGTTATGGGAAACTTCTTTGTCTTGACCACAGCTACCAATACTGTGGTTGTGATATTGTACAATAGTGTTGCAGGGCACCTGAGTGGCTCAGTCAGTCAAGCATCTGACTCTTGGATTCAGCTCAGGTCATGATCTCAGGGTCATGGGATCAAGCGCTAGGTGGGCTCCGCACTCACCAGGAGTCTGCTTGAGATTCTCTCCCCCTCCTCCCTCCCTCCCGACCCCCGGCCATGCATTCTCTCTCTCTCTCTCAAATAAATAAATAAATCTTTTTAAAATATATATAGTGTTGCAAGATGTTGTAATTGGGAAAACCCAATACAAGGTACTTGGGATTTCTATTTTTTCTTACAAAAGCATATAGATCTACAATTATCTCCAAATAAAAAGTTTAATTTGTTTACGAAGGGGAATTACAATGTATGAAGGGGAAAAATTGGCACTGGTTGTTAAACATTACTCATCTCATGGCTAAGACTTATGTATCACTTACCATGGGCTACGTACTGCCCACAGGCACTGCTAGGTACTTCACATTATTAATTTAATTTTCTTATATCTTATGAAGTAGTACTAGTATGCTCTTGTTTTACAGGTAAGGAAACTGACGTTAAGCAACTTGCCCAAGGTGACATGGCTAGGTAGCAGTGGAATGCAGGCACTTTGCTTCTACGGTCCATGGTTTCAGTCACTATGCTCTGCGAAAGGTCAGGCCACTCACAAGGGCTCTTCCTAGAGAAACGTTCCAGTTTCTAGCCTTACTGTTCTGGCCTCAGCCTCTCCCCTTCCTCAATGCCTCCTTCCTCAGGCGTGTATATCTCCATTTCTCTTTTTATGGAACATTCAGTAACAAGAAACAGACCCTGCCAATTCATCTGACTTTAAACTCTGAAGAACTGTTATTATCTCACATAATAAGACAAGGCAGCTTCAGAGTTCATTGATTCACCAGCTCAATTACATCAGTGAAGCCCAGCTTCTTTCTACTTTTCCATTCTGCCATGCTCGACCTATCAGCCTCCTCATGGCCACAATTTTCTCACAACAGTATCCACAGACAGTAGAGGGATTGTTTCTTCCCTCTTCTTTTTCTTTCAATCAACAAGAAAAAGCCTTTGCCAGAAGCCCCAGCACACTCTCCACTCGTGTCTCCTCTTCAGAATTTCTTAGGCCACGCATAAGCCAATCATGAAGCAAGGGGAACAAGAAAACAAGGTTGGTTTAGACCAACTATGCCACTTCTTGGGGGTAGAGACTACCTTCCTTGAAGAACATGACCACATGGAAGACAGAGGGGAGCCAGGAAATAAAAAAAGAAAAAAAAGGAAGCTCAATTACAAAAGAGAAAGAGGAAATGCTCACATGCTCATTGCCTAGCAAAAACAACGTCACACACCTCTCACAAGCACGGACCTCACCTTGGGAGTCATCCTTCTGCCTCCGTAGGCACAATCTCCTGAAGACCAGCATTACTGATCAAAAACAGGACAGTCTAGCTCAGCATTAACGTGCACAAAGAGGAGACTGGTGAAAAGGCAGCTCTATGGGAAAGCTGGAACTTGAACCCACATCTACCTCATTCTAACCCCTGGGCTCTTAACCACGGTGCTACTGAGCTCCTACTGTGTGCCCGGTATTGTCCTAGGAGCTCCCTCAATACCTAGAGTGGGGGTTAAGCCTGAGAATTTTCCTTTTACACTGTCCCTATGACCTGTTCATCTCTCTGTGCGTTTCTTCCAGTACAAGTTGTACCTGGTCCCCCATTTCCAGTCCTTCAGGCAGAGGTCCGCTCTTCTTTGAAGTTTTCATGAAGGGTTCCTGGCCCCATTGTGTGTTTCCATTCTGTCTTCAACCCATCAAGATTCCTTCTTTTCCATGAAGAAAGGGTGTTATGTGTGATAAACAGATTCTCTCCCAGCTCCTCCGATGACCAAGTTATGTGCTCCTACTTTCTTCCTGTTCTCTACCCACAGTTTTCCCCGTAAGTGATGTCCAGACCTAGAAGTTTCCACTGTCCTTCCAGCTTTGACATCCTGAAGCCCTGGGAATACAGAGGAGCTGGAGGGCTGTGTGTGTGTGTGTGTGTGTGTGTGTGTGTGTGTGTGTGTGTGAAAAAGAGTAAAAGAGATCATAGTTACTCTTGGGGAACACTGCCTTCCTCTGGGGAGAAAAGTGGCCTATCACGGAGGCCGCTGGATCTCATCAAACACTCAAGCTCTCTTGGAATGCTTATTTTAATCTACAAAACTAATGAGCAGTTGCAGAAGCTACCTTCCTGCTAATGGTGTCTCGTTGTGTTCCAGCTAATGAGCCCTGATTGGCACCACATTCAAATGCAAATTTGGGTCTTTGTTTCTTACAAATACCTTTTTTTTTCCCCCTTTTAAACCCAAGCCCTGGGAGACTGAGTTTCAGCTTGATTGCAAATCTAAAATGGGCTTGGGGATTTTATTCCTTTAATTTCCACCCCAAATATAAGTGCTCACCCCATTTTCCCAGAGTCATCAAAAATGTTCTTCGGAGTAAACCTTAAATATAAAAGAGAGGGTGGCTGGAAACTGGGTAGAAGTTGGTGCAGGTTCTAACAACCTAGTAAGAGGCAGTAGCACCTGCACCCATATTATGGAAAGATGCCCTCCTTGTCCACACCTCTGTGAATCTCAAGGTCTGACAGTCTTTCATCCCAGTCTAAATATCCATTGTTTAAAAACAAAATTCAGCTGAAAAATCATGAAGGAGCAGCACCCAATCTAGCAGATAGAAAGGGGCTCTGAAGTGGGTATACAAGCAAGAGATTGTGCAGGCAGAAGGGAGCAGGAACAATGCAAAATGCAGACTGGTTATCATTGCAAGGTTACTTTCCTTGTAGGCGAGGGCAGGGTCTGTCAGGCAAATGACCTGAACCAATGCTGATCTGGCAACTCCTGATTGGCTGGTTTAAGATTTCATTTCTGGGAGACCTAAAACTGTATTTCAGTGGCATCTTCGTTTGGCCATGTGGGCTTAGCATAAGCGACTCCAGTTTTGGTCTGTTGCCTTGTCTTCAACACCATCATCAACACCCGTCGTTGAAAATGTACTTCAGAGGGGTGCCTGGGTGGCGCAGTTGTTAAGCGTCTGCCTTTGGCTCAGGGCGTGATCCCAGCGTTCTGGGATCGATCCCCACATCAGGCTCCTCCACTGGGAGCCTGCTTCTTCCTCTCCCACTCCCCCTGCTTGTGTTTCCTCTCTCACTGGCTGTCTCTCTCTCTCTGTCAAATAAATAAATAAAATCTTAAAAAAAAAAAAAAAGAAAGAAAATGTACTTCAGAGAACAACTGTTCCCCTGCCTGTACTTCTGCTAAACAATCAGTATCTAGCTCAGACATGGTAGGTGTTTAATGACTGCCCATTGGGCTAACACATTTATGTGCGGCACGATGGCCCATTTCTGCCACCATCTTTTATTCTTTCCATCTATTTCCCACATTTCCAAGATCAGTCTGTGGGTACAGTATCCAGCACAACAGCTGAACTACTGGTCAGGTTTATGAGGATTATTTTTTCAGAGCTGGAGAGGCTGCTAAACCCAGCTGGCTAGACAGGCACCCTCCAGGCTCTACGGCTGAGAGGCCCCTGCAGGAGGCTGCTTAAGTGACTTCCTCTCTCTCTTCTCTCCGGAGCTGGTGCACTGGGACACAACGGCTCAGGTCTGAGAAAGCAGGCAGTACACATGGCATAGGACTTAAGGCACAGCCTTTGCCACCATCTGTCCAGCATCTGAGACTGAGCTCTGCCCAACAGCAGCTGTGTGACCAAGTTCCTTAGCTTCTCCAAGCATCTGTTTCTTCATCAGTAAAATGGAGGTGATAAGAGTACACAATGGGAGGGGCGCCTGGGTGGCTCAGTTGGTTAAGCATCCGCCTTCAGCTCAGGTCATGATCTCAGGATCCTAGGATTGAGCCCAGCACTGAGCCCTGCATCTGACTCCCTGCTCAGCAGGGAGTCTGCTTCTCCCTCTCCCTCTGTTCTTCTCCCCTGCTCATGTTCTATCTTAAATAAATTTTAAAAAACATTAAAAAAAATGAGTACACAGTGGGTTGTTTGCAAGATGGCTACCATAATTCTCTTCTACCCGGTGTCCATACCTTGAGTAGGTCACTTCCATACTCTGGTTTTAGCAGTGTGACTTGCTTTGACCAATGGGACATTAGCAAATGTGATGCACGCAGAGGCTGAAGATGTGTTTGTACATTAGGGCTTACTCTCTCTTGCTGCTGAGAACCTTTCCACCACCATGTTGAACAAGTATGGGCTAGTTAATGAGAAGCATGTGGCGGTCACCCCAGCTGACATTGGGCCAGTTGCCAAGTATGTGGGTGAGGCTATCCTAGATAGCCAGCTCCAGCCCAGTCAGCCCAAATCAGAATAAAATCCCATCTGCTAAAAAACACAAAATTCAACTGAGTAAAATTTAATCTTATTGGCTTTATTCAACGGTTCATGAATCAGGTAGCATCCCATTTACCAGATAAAAAGAAGCTGAGTAGCTGCACAAAATAAAGACTTTTATAGGCAGAAGGGAGCATAGGCAGAAGGGAGCAAGGGCAAGGAAGTTCTATGAACAAAAAGTAGACTGGTCGTTGCAAGGTCACTTTCCTTTAGGGGAGGGCAGAAGTCTATCAGGCCGATTACCAAATAGTGCTAACCAGGTAATTCCTGACTGACTGGTTTAAAATTCCATTTCTGGGAAAGCCAAAATGGTAATTAAATTAAGTATTAAGTCTCCATTTGGTAATGTGGGGCTTAGCATAAAAGACTCCATTTGGGGCCTACTGTCTTATTTTTAACACAGCAAAACCAAAGAACTGTGAGAAATAACAAATGTGTATTGCTTCAAGACACTACATTTTGGGGGCACTTGGGTGGCTCAGTTGGTTAAGCCTCTGACTCTCAGGTCATGATCTCAGGGTGGTGAGATAGAGCCCCACATTGGGCTCCATGCTCAGCAGGGAGTTTGCTTGAGATTCTCTCTCCCTCTCTCCCACAGCCCCTCCCCATCCCTCCCTCTCTCTCTCAAATACATAAATAAATCTTTTAAAAAAAAAAAAGACACTACATTTTGGGGAGGTTTGTTACAGAGCAAAAGCTGATTGATACATGTGGTCTCACTCCTAGTGAATTGTGAGCCTTAAATGCATATACATGTAAAATGCTTCAATCCGTACCTGACACATAATAAGCATTTAATCAACATTGGCTGCATCACTTGATCTGTGAAGCCAGGAGACTGGGAAGCTCCTGAGGCAATCTCCATTGAAACAGAGAGGATGAGGAAGGAAAATCTGCTTTATTTAGCCAATCCGTAGGGTCAGATCTAGTTCTCGCCCACAGGGAGGCTCTTCCAGACCCTGCAAAAGTACCCACCAATCACTGCTGATCTGCATGGACTGTGAGGACCTCAATCCGAGGCCATCTGGGTGAGCCACACCTGCTGCAGATGGGAAGGGGGCAAGCCCTTTTACTCCAATGCCACCAGTGGAAACCGTCACTGCCTATCCCCAACCAATAAGAAACACCCAGATGGTCTGAGGCGAGCCCTTCCCCACTCACTAGTCAGCAGGTCTGGGGAAAAACTTGGCAGAGTGGATTCACATCTGGAACATTCCCTCTTACACCCAAATGTCAATGCCTCTGAGCCTCCC
The DNA here is from genome assembly GCF_023065955.2 of Ursus arctos. Taxonomy (NCBI): domain Eukaryota; kingdom Metazoa; phylum Chordata; class Mammalia; order Carnivora; family Ursidae; genus Ursus; species Ursus arctos. Next base: position 83,522,528 of record NW_026622874.1, on the reverse strand, counting down.
ACCTACACCCTATTTCTATGTCCAAAGAGCACCTCATATGTACTGACATACCAGTTTTCCGCTGCAGTCTGAAACCACAAAAGTCCCTTTTCTCTTTGTCCTCAGATCAAGGCACGACATGCCACATAAAGGGAGACTACCTGAGAGTGTCCCCTGTGAGGCCGTCTGCATGGGTATTGAGGTACTGGCATCCTGCACTCACAAAGCTGCCCGGAGAGGCAGACCCTGCACAGAAGGAACTACACCACACCCCTACATCATGGCAACCTGCTTGTTTTCCCAACAGTCACAAGGGCTCTCATAAAAGCAGTTCTGCATATTCCTAAAGCCAAACACTGGAAACAACCCACGTGTCCTTCAACGGTAGAATGGGTTAAAACAACAACAAAGTGTGGTTGATTCATGCAATGGGATGGAAGGTCATAGAACAGCAGAATGCCCAAATACCTCCTCCACAATAACATGCATGAATGTTACAAATGTAAAGTTAAGTGAAGAAAACACTCCCCCCAAAAAAGTATTTTGAATAAATCTACATAAAGTTGAACACCAGGCAAAAGCAAATGGCATGGTCCAGCGATGCATTCTAAGGTGATACACATGTGTAGGAGAGCAACGGCGTGGTTACCAAAAACTAAGGAACATGTTTCCTTTTGAGGGGTGGGGAGGAGAGGGTTTTGAAAATGAGGAAGCATCCAGGGACTCCTGGGGGGCTGGTGGTGTTCTGACTCTTCATCTGGGTGGTGGTTATTTAATGTGGGTGTTTGTTTTATAGAATTCCTTGCTGTCTACTTGCTTTATGTGTGTTATATACACCATTCACCCCTCAAAAAAAGACTTGAAAAAAAACAATTCATTAGCACCTGTCCTTTATAAACCTAATGACAAAGTCTTCATCCTATTCTAAGGGGTCCAGCAGGGATAGATGCCACGTCACCCTTGCTCCTTCTTCTCATTCCTGCTTCCCCCTCACTGCCTCAGACTCAGGCTCCTCATACTCCCTTCCCATGCCAGTTATATAACAACAGCCCCATGGTCATCCATGGACGCAATGGATATTGTAATAGTGGTGATTGGGGTGGACGATGTTTATTTCTGCAACAAGATCTGAGCTCTTTATTAGCCAACCAGAATGCCAATGGTAGTAGTGGCAGCAGTAATCCTTGGACTGGTAGTCTTCTGCACGGATTTTGACCCTGATTGGAACAAGGCTAGAATTTGCTATTGTCCAACTTCAACTTCAGGTAATGATTGGTTCCTGTTGAACTTTAACTGCGCACACATTTTAGTAGCAGGTATGGTTTGCAAGTCTGAAGAAGGGAAGATATACCCTGTGCTCCATCAACCAGAGCCCCAAAGAACATCAGCCTTTACAGAAGGGGCAGATGAGAGGATCCCAAAGGAAACAAAACGGAGCAGCCAGAAAGTGTCACCAAGAAGCCTAAGAAGAGTGAAGTTTCAACAACTATGGTCACGTTCACATGTTGCCAAGTCATACAAGATGTAGATGGAATCAGCCCAATTCCCATAGCTGTGATCTCCTTAATCCTCCATTTTCTATAAATTATGCACATTTGTACTAAAAATCCATTAGTCTGAAATGCATTTTGAAAACTAGTTCCAGAAGGATGAACACAAAACTACTCACGGTGATTACTTCTAGGGAGCAGGATGAGAGTTGAGTGAAGGAAGGGCTCTCACCTTTTGCTATAGATGCTTCTGAATTGTTTTAAATTTTTACAAAAAGCATTAACGCATCTGAAATTTTCAATGAGGAAGATAAAATAGCTATACGTTAACTCATACTAGCATAATGCTGGAAGAGGCAACGGAAGGAGGGAAGATTCAGCTGGGCATTGTTGATGGCAGATGGGGGATCCCGCAGGCTGGGGACCCAGGATGGACTGAGTGTCATGAAGAACAGACGGTGGGAGGTGACTTGTCCCAGTAACTGTGCAGGAGGTGTGGTCTTCACATGGGTGGAAATACAGCAGCAAGAGCGATGCCCATCAAGAGTTTTTAGGAGGTTCCTCCAGCGCAGCTGGTCTTGTAAAGATGGGCAGGAAATACGGGCAAAGGGAGATGGTGACGATATTTGAGTTCCCACTGGCTCCTGAGGGCCAAGGCTTGGGATGCACTTGTGTTGACCTCACTTTGGGGTACCTTCCCCAAGAGGCAATGGGAAATAAGGAGGAAGCTGCTCCCCACCTACCTGCACCCACCCCCGGCAAGACACAGAGGTCCAAGAGAGAACCCAGAGCAGAAAACAGAGGCCAGATGGAGGTAACAACAAAGGGTTAATTTAGCCAAACTGTATAAAATTTACCACCCATCAGAAATCTACATACTACCCTTCTTATCACTTCTTAACAAGCGTTGATTGTATCTTTTGTTTTGTTTTTCAGTCTTTGCTAGCTCCACTGGAAAAAAGGACTTCATAGTGACACAGGTAACATTGCATATTAATTGCTTGCTTCCTCAGGTCCTGGAGGGCAAGATTGTAACTTTCATCTTTGCATCCCAGGCAGGTCATTGGACCTAGAATTTAATGAATAAAAGTGCTGTGGCACTGTTGTCTTCTTTATATTAAAATAATATAAAGAGTTAAGCATTTTCCCCATAGGTGTAAGTAGTTTTGTGATATGTGACCCATAGTAATGTAAATTCAGGTATAACGTGATTGCCAATTGGCTCCCATCATCACAGAAGGTTAATCCAGGTTATTTCACTAACATTGCAATACACAACCCTGCGTATTATACAATTGATTTGTTGGACCCACTTAGAGCAGTGTGGAGCAGTTACGAAGTAGTCGGACTTCCTAGTCTGAGATTCGTCCACTAGGGGGCGTCTCTAGCTATGTGAGAGGGATCTAATAGAATGAGCACAAAAGAGGGAGAATAGTAATGTTTACCTTAAAAACCAAACTGTCAGTTATTTTACCAGCAAAAAATGCGTTTATTTGGGGATACCCGAGAATTACAACTGGGGACATATAAGCCGCAGCAAGACCACAGACAAGTCCAATAAGCAAAGGAGAGGAACATTATTTTATGGATGAGGAGGAGGAAGTTGGCAGGGTTTTGTTGTTGCGGTTGTTTAAGCAAGCTCCACACCCAGCATGGAGCCCAACACAGGGGTTGAACTCTCAACCTTGAGATCAAAACCTGAGCTGAAATCAGGAGTAGGATACTTAACTGACTGAGCCACCCAGGCACCTCTGGTGGGGATTCTTTTAAAATAAAGTCCAACGGATGGGGCACCTGGGTGGTTCAGTGAGTTAAGCGTCTGCCTTCGGCTCAGATCATGATCCCAGGGTCCTGGGGTCAAGCCCCACATCAGGCTCCTTGCTCAGAGGGCAGCCTGCTTCTCCCACTGCCTGCTACTCTCCCTGCTTGTGCTCTCTCCCTCTCTCTCTCTCTGACAAATAAATAAATAAATAAAATCTTTAGAAAAAAATAAAATAAATTCTAATGGAAAAAAGCAAGAATTGAGGGTGATATCAGTTTCTCGTTGGCTGAGTCGCTGGTGGTCCCTTTCTTACAGGAGATGCAATGTGCATCTTTTACCTGTTGGGGCCTGAAATTGATGATTCTTTAGGGGATATTCTTCTATTGGGGTCTATAACTGACAATTCTTCCCGTAATTGACATTAAGTGGTATGGCTCCCCCTTCTAGCCTCTTGACTGTAACAAGGTTTCCCTTTATTAATTTTTAGTGTCTTCGTCACGTCAGCCTGCGGTCAGTGGGCCAAAGCTACCTGCCACTGTGTAAATACAGTTTTAATCGAGTACATCAGTGCTCTTCATTGACATTTTGTCTGTAGTGGCTTTTGCAGCACAGTGGCTGAGCTTAGTTGTGGTAGAAACTTTATAGCCCACAAAGCCAGATTTAATATTTGTTTCTTTACAGATAAAGCTTGCTGGCTACTGTTCTAGACCCTCCTCCAGAAATGGTCTAGAGCACTAACCCATCTGAGAGGGAGTGACATCAGCGGGGTAGGGCAGTTTTACCATAACTGTATGAGGTAGGTGCTATTATTATCCCCACTTTACAGACGAGGAAACTGAGTCCTAGAGAGGTGAAACCGATTTCCCAGAGTCACAGAGGTGAACCCAGGGAGTCTGGTTCTAGAATCTGCATGCTTAATCACCACCTACAATGCCTCCTAAAAGTTCTCAGAAAGGGAAAACAAAACCAAAAACAGCCAGCTGTCCCCCGGGGGGGGGGGCGGGGGGGGATAGGCAAAATGGGTAAAGAGGAGTGGGAGGTACAGGCTTCCAAGAAAGTTACAGCATAGGGAATATATTCAATGGTTTCATAATAATGTACATTTGATAGATAGTAGCTACACTTATGAACATAACATAACCTATAGACCTGTTGAATAACTATGTTGTATTCCTGAAACTAATGTAACATTGTATGTCATTTATACTTCAATAATAATAAATTAAAAAGTGCTAAGAACTGTGTCTGGCACATGTTAATTGCAATACAAGTGTTTGATAAATAGAGGAAACTTTCCCAGGGACACTGAGCCAATAAGTGGTGAAGTGGGATTTGAATCATCACAGTCTGGGCTCTAGAACTGTCACTCTTAACCACTCACTGTGAAACCCGTGGTGGTAAAAAAAAATGTTTTTAAAGGTGTCATCTGGAAAGCAAAAGTCTCCCATCCCCTTCCCTGACCTCCATTCCCACTGCTCAGAGTCATCAGCATCAACTGTTTCTTGGGTGTTCTCCATAAAAGTAAATACATGTATCCCTTGTCCTTTTTCAAATGGCTCTTTTTAGAGCTTCAAAAATAATAATAATAACTCAATGTCCAGTCCGTACCAGATTCTCTGTTATGGGTGTGAGGAGTTTATCTAGAGAACTCAACAATGTTTCCATATGCACTAAAGGACTTATGTTTTCAACTGTGGGACAGAAACCAGTATAATTCTTGGTACCCAGAGAACTGAAATCAACCTCTTCAATGTTATCACCTTTAACTGATGCCCAAAGCATGATGCTTCAAACGTCCAAAGTTAGGAGATTACACAAAAATGAAACATTAAAAATACAAATGCTTGTTTTATATTGCTGATACATGTTGGTTAGGGTTAACTGGGCCCAAAGCAGGTTCAAAAAATATTTTTTTAATGCACTGTATTTACATGCTATGAATAACTAGTTCTAGGCACTTCTTCATTGTGCGGCTTCAGGGAGGATGGGAATTAAGGTGCAATCTTTGGAAACTCTAGGGAAATATATGTCTATAATTGGTGTAGTATCACAACGAAATTGTATTCGGCTTCTAGTAAGAGAGCCAATTACCACAGATTAAACAATTTAGGGTTCACTCTCTGACCTGAAAGGCCGGAACTGGTGTGGCACCTCCACAAAGTTATTTGAGATTCAGGCACCTTCTCCGATTCTTAGCACGTAACTTCAAACCTCAAGGTCAAGGCTGTTCAGGTTCACCTTATGACTATGGAGCTCATATCCTGAGCAGGCAGAAGAGGAAGAGTTGAGAGGGATGTTCTTCCCCACTGAATAGTCCTCTTTAAAGAGCCTGAAAGACCTGCTCATTGGCTGTCCTTAACTGCAAAGGAAACATAGCTAAGCTCTCTGCTACTCCAAATAAGATCGGTTTTCTGTGATTCAAGAAAGGGAGAATGGATGGGCTATAAGAGGCATCTAGCAGTCTCTGTCACTCTCTCCAAGAGTGGGCACTCTTTCCAAGAAAAGATATCACTTTGCACAAAAACTCTTCATTTTCCAAACTCACTGCCTCCCTAGAATCTCTCAGCTCTATAAATGGCACCATCCTCCAAACAGCTGCTCAAGCCAAAAACCTATCAACCACCTTAGATTCTTCTTTTACCTTACTACTCCCCATTCAAACCTTGAGCATGTTTTGTGGGACTCTACCTTCAAAATATGTCCCATGCATTTCTCTCTTTTTTTTAAAGTAATCCCTACACTGAACATGGGACTCAAGCTCATGACCCCGAGATGAAGAGTTGCACATTCTACCAACTGAGACAGCCAGGCGCCCAATCCCATGCCTTTCTCAACCTAACCTCCATTGTTCCCTCCTAGTCTAAGCCACCCCACTTTCTATCTGGTCTTCCTGCTTCCACTCTTTTCTTCTTTTTCTTAATGGCATGTCCCTAGGAGTCCCCAGATGTGAGGAATCATCATCTCTAGAGAAGACCTGAGAAGCTGCACTGTTCAGAAAACTTGGCGTAATTCATCACCATCATCGTCGTCGTTGTCATCATCATCATCATTGTCATCATAACTGGTGGTGGTGGTAAATTACACATAACCGACAATTTACCATTTTATCCATTTTAAAGTTAACAATTTAATGGCATTATATGCATTTGCAATGTTGTGTAACCACCACTAACTAGTTTCAGAACTTTTTTCATCGTGGAATGATGGAATGGAAATAGAAACCTCATATCCATGAAGCAGCCAAAACCCATTCCCTAGGGGCACCTGGGTGGCTCAGTCTGTTAAGTGTCTGCCTTTGGCTCAGGTTATGATCTCAGGGTCCGGGGATGGAGCCCTGTGTTGGGCTTCCTGCTCAGCGGGGAGTCTGCTTCTCCCTCTGCCCCTCCCCCTTGCTCATGCTGTCTTTCAAATGGATAAATAAAATCTTAAAAAAAAAATTCCCTCCTACCCCAGCCACATCTCTGCTTCCTTGTCCCCATGCATTTACCTATTCTGAACATTTTGTAGAAGGAATTATATAATCTATGGCCTTTTCCAATGGCTCCTTTCACTCAGCATAGTGTTTTCAAGGTCCTCCATGCTGTAGCCTATATCCATACTTCTCACCTTCAAAGCCTGGAGGCGAGAAGGGGGAGCTTTCACACGATACCACAAACCATCAATCATAGGAAGGACCGTCAGTTACAGACCCCAACAGAAGAGCCCTCACTGGGAAAGAATAATCAGTTACAGTCCCCAACAGGAAAAGATGGACAGTGCATCTCCTACAAGAAATCAACCACCCCTGCAACCCAGCCAGTGAGTAACCATCATCACCCTGTGAACTCCTGCTTTTCTCTAAGAGACCTCCTTCCAGAACAATCCCACCCAGCTTCCTCCTCCTCCTCCCTTAAAATAACATTCCTCTGCTCTGTTTGTTGGACTAGCCTATGTTTTTTGGCCAGAGATTGCTTGTCCCGAATTGTAATTCCCTCCTATACCCCAATAAACCTATTTTTGCTGGTAAAATAAGCTTTCATTATTTAAAGATTTATTCATTTATTTAAGAAATCCCCACACCCAACCTGGGGCTTGAATTCACAACCCCCAAATCAAGAGTTGCATGCTCTACAGACTGAGCCAGCCAGACGCCCCTCTATAAATTTTTATTTGCAAGGTTGATATTACCTAGGCTTGGAACTACTGGGTCATATGGCAATTCTGTTTAAGTACTAAGAAACTGTCAAATGCCACGTTCTCTGCTCCCTTCTAATCCATTCTCCACACAGCAACCAAAGTGATGAATTTAAAATTTACAACACATCATATTTCAGCCCCACTTAAACTCTCCAATGCCTTCCTGTGTTTCGTAGAATAAAATCTAAACTTTATACTGGCCTACGTAATATAGCCTCTTTCAGTATATCTCGTAACTCTCTCCTCACCTACTGAACATTCTCTGTTCCCACCTCAGGACCTTTGTACTTCCTTTTCTTTCTGGCTGGAATGTTCTTCCTCCTGACCGCTGTGTGGCAGACATGATCTCAGCCTTCAGGCCCCACCTCAAATATCACCTCCTTCACCAACCATCTTATCTAAACTAGCCCCACCCCAGCCTCAATCACTGCCTATAAAGTCACCCTGTTTTACTTTCTTTCAGCACTTATCTGTATTTGAACTTCACTTTTTGTGTATATTTACTTTTGGTTTGGTCTTCTAGAACAGGAGCTCCATGATAGTGGGCTCGTCTTGCTAATCTCTGTAACACCTGCTTGGCCTGTCAGTGTTAATGAATATTAATAGTTAATGAAGTAATCATTTGCTTGAGATGGAGTCTGAAGATACTGCTCAGTCAGGAGAGAGATTGGTAGGGGTTTCAAGAAGAAGTTAAGATTTCAGTATTACACAATTTGTGCTGGGTAGTGACAAGCAGATCTTGTAAGTATTGTAGGGGAGGATAGCTTTTCCTTTCTTCGCTTTTTTTTTTTTTAAGATTTTATTTATTTATTTGACAGAGACAGAGACAGCCAGCGAGAGAGGGAACACAAGCAGGGGGAGTGGGAGAGAAAGAGGCAGGCTTCCAGCGGAGGAGCCTGATGTGGGGCTCGAACCCAGAACGCTGGGATCACGCCCTGAGCCGAAGGCAGACGCTTAACGACTGAGCCACCCAGGCGCCCCTCCTTTCTTCGCTTCTAAGTTCTTTGGCTGGTCTAATAATTAAGCTGACGTAAGACAGATTAACAGGAGAAAAACAAATGTCATTTTGTACATACAAGAGATCATGTAATAATATGAGACTCAAAGAAATGACCAAAACAGGCAGTTTGGTACCTTTCAGACAAAGAAATAGTAAGTTTGTCAAGACGAAAACACAAAGCAAATTGGGCTCGGGGTAAGCAAATTAATGAACAAGTAACAAGAGTCGTATCTACAGCCTCACGGCCCCATCTCTGGTGATAAGGACGCCTCTCTCCTCCAGGTCCCGGGAGGGTGCTCGCCGCATGGGGGATTCACTTTTGCTCTCAGGGGAAAGGAGGGTCAGAGTGTCCTTCTGGCACTGGCTGTTTCTTAAATAACTTTAATTCAAAATAATTAATATGCCAAAGTGGCATATTTGGGGGCAGCCTGCCCTGAACCTCCTCGATATCAAACTAGTATACACTGAAGTATAATTAGGAGAATTCGTATATAAAATTGGAAGAAAATCAAGGAGAATGTTTAATTAAAAGAAACACCTACGTGATTGGAAAAAAACAATTTCTCAATAGACAGAATGGCTTCATGATTAAGGGCAAGAACCACGGATTTCACCACTTACTAGCTGTATGACCTTGAGAATAGGACTTCACATCCATAACGTGGGGTTAATAAAAATACCTAACTCATAGGTTTAGTGTAAGAATTAAATGACATGATGCTTGTGGAAGGCTTAGTCCAATAAGAAGTAGCTGTAACTATTATGCCTTCGTAGTTACAATTTAGTAAAAAAAAAAAAAATATATATATATATATATATATAAACATTTCAAAAGGTATAGTTTAAAGCAAGGTAACTATTAGAAAACTTTGGTCATCACTTTAAGAGAAATTTTAAGGGGTGCCTGGGTGGCTCAGTCCGTTAAGCATCCGGCTCTCAATTTCAGCTCAGGTCATGATCTCGGGGTCGTGAGATCGAGCCCCGAGCTGAGCTTCCTGCTCAGCAGGGTGTCTGTTTGTCCCTCTCCCCCTGCTTGCCCTCTCTCTCTCTCAAATAAAGAAACAAATCTTTTTAAAAAACAGAGAGCATTCTAAAACAATACAAAAATACTTAGACTTCATAAATTGTGGGAAACTATTTAAGAGTTTAAGGGAGAGGAGCTGACCCAATGAGACTTCTTTGTTTAAAAGTTCAACCTCTTAGAACACTTGTCTTTATATGTTTATACAGATTTTTACACATAGGATCATGCTGTACATATTGTCTTTTAACGACAGTAAGTATTCTCTACAACATTATTTTAAGCAGATAAATACCATCTTGTTTTATGAATGTATCATATTAATTTTAATCGATCACATTGTGGTGGCTTCATTCTGCTTCCATCTAGCTAAGCTGGGACTCCATTTCTAAGAATTCCCTTCCCTCGTTGGCCATGAGCAAAACGTGTGCAAGTTTTGGCAACTGGAAGTGAAGAGGCAGCCATTTGTATGCTCTGAAGGTTGGCGTATGGTACTGTTGCTAGTTGACCTGCAGCTGCCCCAGCCACTGTGGGTATCCTTTGGCCCCTCCAAATCCTGGGTCATGAGCCTGTGATGGGTGCCATCTTCTCCTGCCACTTCCCCCTATTATCAAGGTTGGAGGACCTAACAGATGCAGGTTCCAGTTTGTCCTTGTAGGTTCCACACTGTCCTCATGAGCTCCCATTCATCTTTGCATTTCCCCAATGTCCTGTGTTATCTTTCCTTCCCAATTGCTGACCTGGCTGACTTCACACCCAATACCAGATTCAGAAAAGCCACCACCTTGCCCACTGGTTACCTTCCCATCGATTCCCTGCTCCCACAATAAACCTCTTATTCCATGTCACCCTTAGTGGTTCTGCTTCTCTGATCAAACGGTACCTGAACTCTGACCCACTCACTGGGCTCTCTGGGAAGCAGACACTGAGATGGAGTTAGGACACTGGGTTAGGAGACTAGGTTTACTGGGAGTAACACCTGGGAACATGAAAATGGTGAGAAAGCACTGGCCAGAGAGAACCCCAGACTTCGATGCATCTGGCAGAGGGTCAGTCAGCCCAGTGGGGAGCACTGGAGCAAGACTTCCTGCTAAAGGAGTCCCACAGATGAGCAAAATCTGCCTGGCTAGAATCTGTCAACTCCAGCACTCCATGCAGCTGAAGGTCAAGTTCCTTCTTTAAAGGAGACCCCTAGTGCTGTAACCACCTACACAGTTCCACAGTTGGCTGACTCGGGTTTTTCCCTTTGTTATAAATAATATTTAGGTGAACAATCTGGTAGGTCAGTCTTTTTGCACATTCAAATTATTTACTGAGGATAAATTCCTAGAAATGAGAGTCTGGATCAAAGAATATGGCCATTTTTAAGGCTTTTAATTTATAAAACCAAATCTGATCCTAGAAGAATCACGGTTTCAATGAGAATTGAATCAGCATTGAGCCTGAACATCTTTACATGCTTTTGGATATTTCTTTTTAAAAATTTCTTGTTCATTTCCTTGCCTCTATGATGTTCATCTTTTTCTAATGGATTTGAAAGAGCTTTTTCTACGTAAAAGATTTTAACCCCTTGTCTGATATACTTGAGGCAAATAATTCTCCAGTTTGTCCTTTGTCTTTACATTTTTCTTCTTTTTTTTAAAGATTTGAGAGAGAGAGCGTGAGCATGCGTGTGCACAGGTGTGAGCAGGGGGAGGGGCAGAGGGAGAGGGAAGAATCCTCAGTGGACTCCCTGCTGAGTCCAGAGCCTCACCCAGCTGGATTACAGGACCCTGAGATCAGGACTTGAGCCAAAATCAAGAGTTGGAGGCTTGGGGAGCCTGGGTGGCTCAGCCGTTAAGCATCTGCCTTCAGCTGGGGTCATGATCCCAGGGTCCTGGGGTTGAGCCCCACATCGGGCTCCCTGCTCGGTGGGAAGCCTGCTTCTCCCTCTCACACTCCCCTTGCTTGTGTTCCCTCTCTCGCTGTCTCTGTCAAATAAATAAATAAAATCTAAAAAAAAAAAAAAAAGAGTTGGGAGGCTTACCCAACTGAGCCACCCAGGTGCCCCTGTCTTTACATTATTCAGTGTTGCTTTGGAGATAGAGAAATTTTAAATTTCTATATAATTAACACTATTAATATTTTCCTTGGCGATTATTCTTAGAAAAGCCTTGTTTACCTCGAGATTATATTAGCATTCATTTAGGTCTTTTTTCTAAACCGTTTATTATTTCATTTTATGACGTGATTTGGGAGTCTAATATATAAACATATAATATATTATACTCTACTGGGTGTGTGTGTGTATGTTTGTACTTTTTTTTAAAAAAAAAAAGATTTATTTAGTTAGTTTAGAGAGAGCACAGTGGGGAGGGGCAGAGGGAGAGGGAGGGAGAGTCTCAAGCTGACTCCCCGCTGAGCACAAAGCCCAAGGCAGGGCTCGATCTCACCACCCCATATCACAGAGATTAGCCTGGGCCAAAACCAAGAGTCAGAGCCTTAACATACTGGGCCACCCAGGCACCCCTGTACTTTTTTTTTTTTTTATTGTCCCATTGAACTTTCTGTAACAGTATCCAACTCTTTTGATTATTTTGGTTTCCTGATAAATATTAACTATTTAACCTATATGCTTAATATACAAGCTATATGCTTAACATACAGGTTACATGGTTATTATTTGTTAACATATGAAACCAAAATAATGAAAACATAAATAGTTCACTATTTAACATAACTATGTTTTCATTATTTTTTTTTAAGATTTTATTTATTTATTTGACAGAGAGACAGCGAGAGAGGGAACACAGCAGGGGGAGTGGGAGAGGAAGAAGCAGGCTCCCAGCGGAGGAGCCCGATGTGGGGTTTGATCCCAGAACGTCGGGATCACGCCCTGAGCCGAAGGCAGACACTTAACGACTGCGCTACCCAGGCACCCCTGTTTTCATTATTTTGACTTCGTGATAAATATTAACTAATACACAACTACTTAACAGAACTATGTTTTAATAATTTGCGTTTCATGGCAGTGTGCCCTACTGTCCCGCGGATGTGTCTTGCTTCTGCGGCGTTTGGACGGAACAGACCCCCGGACGCCCCTTCTACCGGCCCCCGACCACCCTCCAAACCTTCTTTCCAGTCGCAAGGTCCGGAGCCACGCTATGAGCCAGCCTCTGCCTCCCGGACCAGCCAACACCCCATTATTACCTCTCAACCGCGAGCTCCCCGATTCACCAGCATTAGGACACCAACGTGGCGGCTGCCGCCCCTCCACCCCCGCCCCGGCCTGGTCCACACGCATCTGCAGGCCTCCTACACCTACCTCTCTCTGGGCCTCCGTTCCCACGGCGAGGACGCGGCTCTGCAGGGCGTGGGCCCCTTCCCCACCGGAGTTGGTGAGGAGAAGCCCAAGCGTGTCTTGAAGACGCAAAACCCGCGCGACGGCCTCGTGCTCTTCCCCCGCTGCGCAGGCGCCCAGGAAGCCGCCCAGCTCTGAAGAAGAACCGGAAGCAGGTCCGTTTGGGTCTATGAGCCCCGGATTCTGCCCTTGGCATGCCCACCCAGCTCTACTTCTCGAGACCCACTTCCTGGACGAGGACTTGGTGACCCTCTGACTCACCTCCGCCGGCTGGCTGGCCCACTGGGCTGGACTCAAGCACCTCTCGAGCATGACTAGGAGCCTCTGAAGCCCAGCAGGTTTTGAGGGGCCTGTCTGGCGTCCCCCACCAGGCAGCCTTTAATGAGCCTGGAGCCCTCTCCCCAGGCGTGGACCAAAAGGAAACAAAGCTTTTTGCAGGAAAAAAAAAAATCGTTTCATGATAAATGTGAATTGCTAAGGTAAGGCCCATCTGAAAATCCTTTTTTTTTCTTTTTCAGGTTTTTATTTAAATACCCGTTAGTCAACCTACAGTGTAGTATTAGTTTCAGGTGTAGAGTTTACTGATTCATCACTTCCATGCAACACCCAGTGCTCATCCCAAGTGCCCTCCTTAGTGCCCATCACCCATTTAACCCATCCCTCGCCCACCTCCCAAAATTCCTTTTTCAAAAGATCTATTTCCCTTCCAGGGAAGATTATGCATCTGCATAATCCACGTGGCAAGTAAAAGACGATAAATTTTTTAATACTTCTCTGCTCCAGAGAGGGAGTGTGTATGCCCTCCACTTGTAGGCTCTATGACGGCTTTATCCTGACACATTTTGGCAGAAGTAATGTGCCAGTGTCAGGCCTGGGCTTTCCCACATCTTGTCTCTTGGGACACTGTCTGTGGTGGAAGCCCTGGACTGTCAAGGGAGAAGTCTTCACACTGCTGGCTGGAGAGCCCAGCCTTCCAGCTATCCCTACCCAGGTCCCAGACCTTTGAGTAAAGTCAAATCAGACCCTACAGACTATCTGCCAGCTGACTACCACAAAATAGCCTCAGTCAACACCACAGACAGCAGCAGAATTGCCCGGCTGACCCTGCCCCATTCCCTGATCCACAAAATCACCGGTGCTAATAAAATCGTGATTGCTTTAAGCTGCTAAATTTAGGGTGGTTTGCTGACGCAGCAACAGATAACCAAAGTATCATGTGATAGGCAGTGGCTCCATGTGAAAGGAGTAAACTTTCCCGCCCCATCAACCTCAGGTTGGAACGTGACCTCCTTTGGCCAGTGGTATCCAAGTAGACAAGTCATATGGCAGGTGCATGCTTATCAAACTTTTGCTGTTTCCTGTAGCAATTTTGTTTTGCATTCTGCCATGAGAATGGCATGTCCCTGACAGGGCTGCCCCTCCTGCCTGGGTCCTGCAGCATGTAGCCATGTGGAGCAGATGTCTAAAAACATATAATATAGGCACCAAATAAACTCTTGCTGTTACAAGCCATCCAGGGGTTGTTCACTCCGCAGTCACACTTAGAATCTAATACACTGCATAGCTGTTATTTCTCTCCCCTTTTATCATTGTCAGGAAAACCCATTTCCCGTGATAGAGTCTGAAAATGTCAGGTATTCATTTCTCCAGCCTCCCTTACAGCTAGAGGTGTTCTTGTTGTGATCAGTGACAAGTAAAGGGTAGTCAATGAGGGGAGTATACTTCTGGAAAAGATTGTTCTCAATGATCAAAAGAGAGGGACATGAAAGGAGTTACATTTAGCTGCCTTGGCCAACCACTCAGACACCTGTTCTAGACACTGCTCCTGTAAGGATGGGATGGCTACGGCCACAGCAGCCATCTTGTAACCATGAGGCAACAGAGTAGAGAATTAAAAGCCAATATACTGAGGAATGAAAGGATACAAGATCTTGGATCCTTGATAAAACTGTTGGACCACTCAACAATCTAGGACTGCCTACCACCAAAAACATCTAATAATGTGAGATAATTGTCTTAATTATTTAAGCCACTGTTAGTTGGTAATTCTGTTATTTGTAGCCAAAAAAAAACCCAACTCATATATAGTTTTTTGTTGATTTTGCAACTGCATTCTGATTTTCTTTTAGGGAATGGACATAAGACAACACACCCATACTGGCTACAGTGAGTAAGCTGAGGCTCCCTTCTGGGACATTGGGCAGGACAATCGGGGAAGAGAGGCTCTCTCTTCTTTGGGACTGCCGATTAGGAACTAAAGCAACACTGGGGAGAGGAGAGTTGAGGAATGGAAAGACTAATTTCTGATGGTATTATTGAGCTTTTGAGACTCTCCTTTGTCTGGTCTACCTTTGGACTTTTCTTCCAGTTATATGAACCAATAAATTCCTATTCTTTCATAAACCAGTTAATGGGAAGAATCCTGACTGATACAGACCAGAGTCCTAGTTTACAGATGGGGCCAAAGGGCCTCAGCTGAAGTAAAGCAGGGTTTGGGGGGGGGCGGCTGGGGAGGGCAGCAAGCTACAGAAAGACAAGATGTGACAACTCCACGAGGTGGCTGCTCTCATCTGTCTCACAGGTAACAGAGGCTGAGGCACTGAAGGGCAAAACGACTTACCCAACGTCATACAGTGAGTAATTAATTGGAAGGGCGCAGATTCGATCGCAGGCCTAATAAAACTCCAAAACGCAAGTCATTCCTACTGAGCCGCACTGATCTGCAGGGTAGGTCTTTAAACAGAAACCAAGCCCGTATATTGCCTCTCAGACATCAAGAGAGTTTTATTGGTATTGACTGGGTGGAGCTGAGGACAACCCAGAGTTTCCTTGTATTTGAGAGTCAAGTTCAGGATTCTATTCTTAACTGTTTTCCTGATCAGTTAAGAAGAAGCAATGATAGCCATAATTAGGTCTATCCAACATCACAACTTAGGTCCTTCTATTTGCTTCCCTTCCCAGGGCTCCCTACACACTGTCCCAGGTTCAGTCACCTTGGCGAGGAAAGGCTACTTTTCCCTGGACCTGACCTTGGGAGTTGACTCCATTTCCATGGCCAACCTCTTACCAAACCCAATCTGACCAGCAGCCAGCCTGAGGACCAGGGTGTCTAGCTCACTGATGGCTGTCTCCAAACTGTCCCAGCAGGAGGCACGCTCTGCCCAGGACTACTTCATCATAGTGCCCTTCAGCTGGGGGTTCCCACAGTGTAGGGAACGCGCAACTCAGGTACACAGGATGATGTCCAGTAGTAACCTCTGGGCTTTAAATAACATCCTCGAATCACACAGTGCAAAGGTCATTTCCTTCCCAATTCTTCCTCCATCCTTCAGGTCACCAAAGAGAAGCTCTGTTTGGTGCAGATTTGTTCTTACAACTCTTCAACACTTGCTAATCTTCCTTTTTGACACTTTTTTGAGGGGGGGGTTCTTTGTGTGTACTGCTTTTGTACATTTATTTATGGCAATTGGTACTGGTTTCTAATTTACAGGAGTGATATTCAGTTTCCTTTATAAGCTCAAATGTATCCACTTTAAATGGGTCTGTTTATAGGCAAACAGTAAGTGAATAGTAACCCAGAGCCTAGGTACTGTGGCCAGACTGAGGATGGTAAGCAAATCATTAAATTCAGCAAATGCTGCTCACAGCACAGGGGCTCCCCACAGGTGTCACCACGCTCCCCCCCCCCCCCCCCGGCCACTTCAGTGAACGTATCCACAGGTAATGCTGTCAGAGTCGCTATGGAGAGGGTAGGGTACACACAGCTTCTGCTACCCCGGCCAGACTGCTGCCCCTCCCTCCTGTGTGACAAAAGTCTCCAACCTCCTGAGCTTGGGCTGGATCAGAGGGCTTTCATGCTAATGGGGTGGCTGTGGGGGGATAGTTTGCTCCTCCATCTACCAGAATAGGGAGTAGAGTCTTGGGGATCCCCCAGTACTGGAGGGTCCAGTAGCACTGACCAGTGGCACAGAGCAGGCATGGGCAGGAATGAGTGGGAGGCCTTTCCGAGAGCCTGTGGGCCAAGGGAATGCTCTGTGTTTTATGGATGTTGGAGAACTTCCTATGGAGAGCTGTCACTAGGAGTCTGGCCAGAAGCTTTAGGTAAGTGTTTCTAAAAGTTTGGTCCTTCAACCTCCAACATCAGAATCATGTACTAAAAATATAGATTTCCCTGTAGATTCAAGAGCTCTCAAAGGGGGCCAAAGAGTCTGAACTTTTTTTTTTTTTTTAAAGTAATCTCTGTGCTCAACGTGGGGCTTGAACTCATGATCTTGAGATCAAGAGTCACATGCTCTACTGAGATAGGCAGGCAGTGTCCCTTTTTAAAAAAAATTTGAGGTCTAAACTTTAAAGAGGTATAAAATATTAGGAAAATTTGAGAGACTATAATGGAAAAAAGACTAGCTGTAAAGAAAGATATCTCCCCCTCTCTCTCCCCACTCCTCTCTCTCTTCCCTCTGTTTCCCCTCTATTTCTCTATTTCTATCCATACAGTTGGCCCTTGAACAACATGGGTTTGAACTGCGTGGATCCATTTACACGTGGATTTTTTACAGTATAGTCATGTAAATGTACTCTCTCTTCCTTATGAGTTTCTAAAAATAACCTTTTCAGGGGCGCCTGGGTGGCACAGCGGGTAAGCGTCTGCCTTCGGCTCAGGGCGTGATCCCGGCGTTACGGGATCGAGCCCCACGTCAGGTTCCTCCACTGTGAGCCTGCTTCTTCCTCTCCCACTCCCCCTGCTTGTGTTCCCTCTCTCGCTGGCTGTCTCTATCTCTGTCAAATAAATAAATAAAATCTTTAAAAAAAAAATAATAAATAAATAATAAAAATAACCTTTTCTATTGCTTACCTTATTGTAAGAATGCAGCATGAAATACATATAACATACCAATATGTGTTATTCAACTGTTTAGGTTATCAGTAAGGCTTCCGGTCAACAGTAAGCTATTAGCTAAGTCTGGGGGGGAGGTCAAAAGTTATACGTGGAAATTTGACTTGTAAAGGTCAGTACCCTGAACTCCTGTGTTGTTCAAGGGCCAACTGCATACGAATCTTCTCCCACAGTGCCTGGAAAAATTAGCCACTCAGTGAGGTTTACACCCTCCTTCCCTTACTTCTCACCTTTAATTCAGGGCCAAAGACTAAACAGACAGCCCTCAATCGAAAAGTCTTTGTTTATGTGGTAATCCTTTGACAAAAATTGCAAAACTCCCTAAGGAGTCAAATACTCTCTTTGGCCCCTGGCTCCCCTCAACTATGAGACTCGTCTGTCAGAATCATACTGCTATCAAACACGAAGTTGAAATGTGGTTAATCTGCCACTCCAGACAATTCCACACTCTGAGAGCCCCCAAAGGGGCTTGATCTTTACCTGACTTCCAGCTCCCTGAACTTGGAAAATGCCAGGAGGCATGCAGTCACTGACCTGGGCCCTGGGTGCCCACAACCACAGTGTGAATGTGTGTTCTGGACAGTCTAGTACGTCTTCAGTTGGCTTTCCTCAGAAGTGCCTGGAGACAAGGATCAGAGAGCAAGTTGTCTATCTGTGAGGTGATCCAGGAAGCAGTGGTAGGAGAGAGGGAATGAGATGGGGGGAGGGTGTTAGGGTTAGATGGGGGTTAGGGTTGGGGGTAGGGAGCAGCCTCACGCTGTGAGTAACTGGGGCTCAAACCTGCTGGAGATTTCCAGAGGAAAGAGAACATGCCTCTAAGTTGTCCAAACTTAGGGGTTGATAAACTGAGTATTTATCTACCAATCTCCATCAGTCATTGATTGACAGCTGCTCCTATGGCCATTAACTCCCCAGCACTTCAACTTGTCCTTCACACAAGCTGAATACTTGCCTATGCCAGGCAAAGCTCTTGGGCAGAGGATCGTCTGTGCTTGAAGGAAGAAGCCATTGGGGTTCCTCAAAAAATTAAAACAGAGCTACCATATGACCCAGCACCCCCACTTTTGGGTATGTATCTAAAGGAAATGAAATCACCATCTCCAAGAGATATCTGGACTCCCATGTTCACTGCAGGACTATTCACAACCCAAATGTCCATGGACACAGATGAATGGATAAAGAAAATGTGCTATCTGCATACATTGGAATATTACTCGGTCTTAAAACAGAAGGAAATTCTACCACTTGTGACAATGTGGATGGGTCTGGGAGACATGATACTAAGTGAAACACGTCAGTCACAGAAAGACAAAAACTGCATGATTCCTCTTACGTGGGGCATATAAAAAAGTCAAATGCGGGGGCGCCTGGGTAGCGCAGTCGTTAAAGCGTCTGCCTTCGGCTCAGGGCGTGATCCCGGCACGCCGGGATCGAGTCCCACATCGGGCTCCTCTGCTGTGAGCCTGCTTCTTCCTCTCCCACTCCCGCTGCTGTGTTCCCTCTCTCGCTGGCTGTCTCTCTGTCACATAAATAAATAAAATCTTTAAAAAAAAAAAAAAAGTCAAATGCGTAGAAGTAGACAATAGAACAGTCTTAAGGGGGGAGGGGGATAAGGGAAGCTGTTGTTCAAAGAGTATAAAGTTACAGTTATCCAAGATGAGTAAGTTGCAAAGATCTTCTGCACAGCAATGTGCCTGTAGTTTACGATTTGGTGTTGTACACTTAAAAATTTGTTAAGCCACGGGTGCCTGGATGGCTCAGTTGGTTAGGCATCTGCCTTTGGCTCAGGTCATGATCTCAGGGTTCTGGGATCAAGTCCCACGTTCAGCTCCCTGCTCAGCAGGGAGTCTGCTTTTCCCTCTGCCTCTGTCCCTCCCCCCCCCACTCATGATATCTCTCTCTCTCTCTCTCTCTCTCAAATAAATAAAATCCTTTAAAAAATGTGTTAAGCCAGTAGATCTCATGTTAAGTGTTCTAATGACACATATACACACACTCATGCACAAATACCAAAGTGATACAAGGAAATTTTTGGCGATGATGGATGTTTATTTCTTGATTGTGGTGATGATAACATGAGTGTATACCTACGTCCAAACTCATCACATTGTATACATCAATTATGTACAGTTATTTGTACACCTATTATGATACAATAAAGCTGGGGTAAGATGGAAGCCACTGATGTACCGGAATGGTGAATGCCAAGCAGGTGGTGTGCTGCTAAGTTTAACAAGGGGCTCTCCTAAGCAGAAAAGCCCTGGTCTATTGCATTTGCCAACGCCCATGGTGTAAATATCCCACCACAGCCAATTCAAGCTACCAACGGGACATCACTGAAAACGCAGATGGAAGCCAGAGGCACACTTGAGTCTCGTGTGTTGACGTAAGACAGCTCCAGCACAGCACTGGGAGAAGATAATGGGCAGGGCACCAACAGCATCTCCTACAGGCACAGCCAAAGCATTTTGCGGTAGACACAGGATCTCACAATTTTATGCAACTTTTACCCTCTCTTCTGCGATATAGCAATGTTTGAACACCTTACCATGAAAAAATGGAATTATTCTCCAGATCTTTGAATAATTTCATGCCCTGGGAAGGTATGTCTTGTTTATTACTTTTCTATCATCTCTGCCCCCACCTGCCCACCCCCATCACAGTGGCGTGCACCCATAGAATCCATGAAGACCCATTTAAAAAGTCAGACTTCAAGAATTCCTCCACTGGGTACCCTAATGTGGGACAAGAACCCACTCAGGACAATGGCACTCTTTGCTTGGAATTACTGAAAAAAGAAATCCCTTCCCACTGGATTACTAGGCTAGTAGGATGGAGCCCTGGAGCTGCTGGTGGCCATCCTCCACCAAGAGGAAAGAGCCCTCCTGAGAATAGAGCCAACGCAAAAGAAAACTGATTGAGAAATGAACCACTGAGTCCTGATAGCATGGTGTGAGCCCTTTGAATCTAACTGTTCCTGAAGACACTTCCAGACTTGTCCAGCATTCTGAAGATACTTTCAAACTTTTTAATTATATGGGCCCATAAAATCTCTTTTTTATTGAAGTCGCTGTAAGTTGGGTTTCCAGTCGCTTGCAACCAGAAGATTGCTGGCTGATTCACAATCTGAGATCAGATGAACCAGACTTTATTTAGTACACGCCCTTCCGCCTTTCTCTCCTTGGCCCTAAATGGAGTTTACCATAGACACAAGAATCCAGTTTATGGGGGCCCAGCCTCTGTGGGGGCTGAAGATAAATCCAAGGCTGAACTGGTTTGTGTGAGCTAGCCAAAGGCACCAAGGGGTCACTTCAGGATCCGGATGCTCATTTTCTGCTCGATGTCCATTTTCTCTAAGGACTGGTGGGGGGAGATAGGTGATAGTCAGGAGCTCAGTCCTCTAGGCTTCCAACCTCCTCTCCCATCCCCGAAGCCCCACCTTTCCTTGGCGACCCCGATCCTTCTGCCCACCTCCTTCCAACTTCCTCTCCTGCATCCATCTGTCCTAGGGACTACTGATGTCAACTCCCTAGGTCTAAGGGCATTCTGACCTTGGCGAACTCCAGGAAGGACACGGCCCCATCCCCATCTTCATCCGCTTCCTGCACTGTGCGGTCCGCAATGCTCTCCAACTGCTCTTCTGTCACCTGCACCCCAACCATCAGCCGGAGGACCTGGGAGGCATGGAGGGGGACAGCCATAAAGAGGAGGCACTAGCCCCATCCCCCAAACCTTACCCATATCATCCCAAATGGTATTACCCATTTTGTAATCAATCCTTCATCCATTTTTTTCACTCCCCACCATATTCCCCCAATAATTTCCCCCACTGCTTCTCCATTCGAACACCCACCTGCCTCTCACAGTCTCACACTCACCTCAACAGTATGCCCAAACTCATTATCCAGCCCCAAATCTTATGACCTAACCTCCCTCCGTCCTCCACCCCATCCCCCACCTCACCCTCCCACTATTCCCCCTTCCACCCCCCACTTCATCATATCTGTTGCAGTTTCTGAATCTCAACACTCTTGACATTTGGGGCCAGGTAACTCCTTGTGGGGAGAAAGGGGACTATCCTGTGTATTGAAAGATGTTTAGCAGCAATTTTGTCTTCTACCCACCAGATGCCGGTAGTACCGCCCCCTTCCCCAGCTGTGACAACCAAAAAGGTCTCTAGATATCGCCAACAGCATTCAGGAGGCAAAATCACCCCCAGTTAAGAATCACTGATCTATTTCCATCCTCACACCCTACTGCTCCCCATCCCATTTCCCAACTAAATCCCACCCAGTGCCGGATTCCCACTTAATACCTCAGTCGTCTGCACACCCATTGGCCAGTCACGCGCCCCATCCCCCCACAACCTTTCCCTTCAACCACCCACACTTCACACATCGCATCTCTTCTCCTTGCGTTCTTCTAACCTGTAGCATCTCATGCCTGGAAATCTTTCCATCTCGATCCAGGTCATAAAGCTGAAATGCAACTGGAAGAGAATGGAAGGGGAAGGGAAGGTGGGTCTTCTCTGGTTCTCTTCCAGCAGAAGGTCACCCTGGAGGTGTGGGGGAAGTCATCTAGAGGCTGGCTAAGAAAGGGAGGTGCCTGGGGCCTCTCTCTGGTGGGGTATACCTAGGGTCTCACGTGGGGAGGGGGTCCCCACAAACTCACAGCGAAGTTTGTTCATTCTGCTGTTGAGGGGTTCAGGTTCCTTGGGGTCTCGCATGCCTGGGTCCTCATCATCGACGGGTCGAAAATGAGCCAGGACTCTGACAAAGCCTGGGAAATCCACTCGCAGATTCCTGGGGGGGGGAAGGGAGCAGAGACAGTGGTCACCTTGGGCCTCCCTCTGCCTCTGTCCCCAATTCTTCCCCAAGCCCTACCCCACAAGCCCTTCCCCCCCCCCCGCCCCGTCCCCAACGAGACCTCACCCATCAGGGAAGAAGCTGTCTATAATGCGTTCTCCCAGGGGGTTCACGGCCAGCGCCCCAATCTGCTGCAGATCCATGCGGCTGTTGGGTCAAAGTTCAAAGAGGGGTAGGTAAGAAAAAGACGGAGACGGAGGGTTAGTTAAAGAGGGGAATGGAACAAGGGAGACAGAGGTGGCAGGTCCTGAAGCCAGCGCCCCCTCACCTCAGGTAGCCCTTCTTGTTCCTGTCCAGGGCCCGAAACCGGTGGTAGAGGCGGAGCAGACTGGCCTGCGAGACTACGGGACGGAAGGCGGAAGGGTAACACGGCCGCGGGCGCTGGGGACGCGCGGCGGGACCCTCCCCGGGCGACCCCGGGCCGCGGTGGGGGGACAGGAGCTCGCTGGAAGGGACGCCCGCCGGGGACCTGGGGACCGCGCCGTTGGGGCTGCAGGCGGAGTGACGACGCCCTCCCGCGGGGGAACCGAACCACCAGGCCAGCCCCCTTCCTCCTCACCCCTCTCAACCCGCCGCCCTGCCGGGCTCGAGGACACCTGGCTGCCCGGCTCCACCTGGCAGCCGGACTCGCCCCGGACCTGGACTGCAGGGAGGGAGCCCCAGATTCCCGCGCCCGCCATCCAGGACGCTCCCTGGAGCCGCCCCCGCTCCGGACCCCCCGCGTCCCCGGGTCCGAGCCCCGCGCGCCGCTCACAGCCTGTCTCCCGCCGGATGCTGTCCCCGTCGGGAATGCGCGCGGCGTGGGAGCCACGGGAGCCCATGGCTGCGCCGGCTGAGCCGCCCGGCCCCGCGTGCTCGCCTCCCGCTCCCGGGCGCGGCCGCCCCAGTGGCCCCAGGGCCGAAGGCCGCGGGCCTGGCGCAGAGCCAGGCTCGGGAACCCCTGCGTGCCTCGCCTCCCACCCGCGACCCAGGCTAACAGAGAACAATGACCAGGGTGGGGGGGTCAGAGGGGCGGCGCGAACAACGGGGCGTTTCATCCCGAGATGGGGATGGTGAGGTCGCCAGGGCCCCGCCTGCCCCACGCCCGCCCGCCCCGAGTTCTCACGCCGCTGGGCCCCCGCTCCCGGCTCCCGGTGAGTACGGCTGGGGTCCCGACCCAGAGACGGAATCCATGTCCTTCTGGGAAGGGGGCCGGGTGGTGGGGAGGGGAGCTGGACCCTTTTGTCCCAGTCCCCGAATGGCCCAATCTGGGGCTCCTTCCCCAGGCAGGAAGGCGGGGAAGAAGAAGCATTGAAGGACCCCACCCCCCCCCCAAGAAGAGTGGAGTGGGGAGGGTCGTGAGTGGTAGAGGGGAGGCTGGGTTGAGTGGAGGGATCACTGGATTTGGAAAGACGTGGATTGGAATGCCAGCTATGCCATTAACCCTGGACAAGTCGGTATGACTTGGTTTCATCTCTCTTGTTCCGTCCACATAGCGTAATTGTTGATGTTTGAGTCAGTGCTTAAAAATTAGGAGATTTAAGGAGAAATCCAGTTCCCAGCTTCTAAGAAATGGAAAGTTCAGACGCCACCAGCTGGCTGCACCTGGGAACAGGTGTCACAAGTAAATGGGCCATTGAGGCCTGTCCAGTGGCCCCAGTCCCCACCCAGCTCGGTTTCCTTCCTTATGTACCCTGTGGGGCCTCTGGTTGAAGCTCCAGGTTGGAATGCCTTGGACCTCTGGCCAGCCCTCAAGCACCATGGGAACCCACAGTCTGAGAAGGGGTTACAAACATCACTGTGACCAAGCTTAATATAATAATAATGGCAACAACAAGGGCTCTCATTTCGCACTCACCATGCACCAAGCACTTAGTGAAACAAATGTACACGATTAGCTTACACTCCTCAAAGCACCTGTTAGACTGCCTGCCTCCCCCTTTTACATGGTGGAGGCTGCCAAGGGGGTGGTTGAGAACTACTGAGATGCACATATCCTCCGTGGGAGACATATGCCCCCAAGGGGGCAAACAAATCCTATTATTCTTAAGTATAAAACACAGATATACGTATAGTACATAAATAGCATATAGTATATCTGTGGTATTAAAATGTCATAGTATTAAAATCCCATGATTAGGAAAAATAGTCTAAAAACACTCCTTAGGTGAGGGCCATAATGAAGAAAATGTGGAGAAACTCCGTTGTAAAGGAGCAGGCACCACAGGTGTCCAGTTTTAAATCTATCATTATCCCATCTTCCCCCATCATAATCACACATTCACACACATTTCCTAGGGGAAAAAATATATAAGCCATTTATTACGGGAGTTCAAGTTCATAGCCACCCTGAAGAGAGAAAAGCTGGAAGAATGGTGGGTCTCCAGTCAAATCCTCCAGGCAGAGGCTTGGATCAGATCAGCCTTGAAAATATTGATCTAAGAAGTGCTTACTTCTCTTTCAGATACCCCAAGGGCTGAACAATGGGTATAAGGAAAGCTTGATTCCCATTCAGATGCCCCCCCGAGGACTGAAGTGTTCAGGAAACCACACTGCTCCCTGATGAAGCCCAGCCAGCACTCCTGCCCTTGGCTGTGAGTCGGGCTGTGAGTGTAGTTTGGATTAGGTTCTGAACCCAGAGAGGGCGAAGAGTCCCTGGGATCAATTAATCATCACCTCAGGCCAGTTGGGGATGTTGATCTTGGAAAGAGCTACTCCGGCCTTAATCTCTGAGTTACCGCTACACTAAAGTAAATTAGGCCAGAGAGTAATTAACAGCTCCCATCCACACACCATCATCACAAGCCTAGAGGAAAACACGATGCTAAAACCCATTCCTGCTGTATGCACACAAGTAGAGGTTTTTTTTTTAAGTTTTATTTATTTGATAGAGAGAAAACAAGCCAGGGAAGGGGGCAGGCTCTCCACTGAGCAGGGAGCCTGATGCATCCCCAGACCCTGGGGTCATGACCTGAGCCAAAGGCAGATGCAAACGACTGAGCCACCCAGGCGCCCTCAAGTAGGGTTTAAATCAACTTCACAATATACCTGGCCACACCTTTTTGGGTCATTTAAAAGAGA
This sequence comes from Ursus arctos, assembly GCF_023065955.2. Classification (NCBI taxonomy): domain Eukaryota; kingdom Metazoa; phylum Chordata; class Mammalia; order Carnivora; family Ursidae; genus Ursus; species Ursus arctos. The sequence goes on along the minus strand of NW_026622874.1, from coordinate 83,496,941 downwards.
GATGCTTTGGGGAGAATTTCATCTGTTTTGGGGAGAATCCATCTGGCCTGAATTCAGGCTGAACATTTGTTTTGTTTGCTTGCTTGCTTGCTTGCTTGTTTGTTTGTTTGCTGGTAAGCCACATAAAAATTGCTAGCCATTTTTGATGTGGCAATACTGAAGTTCAAATGGAAAAATGCAGATGTAAGAGTAGTCAGGGGGTCCCTGGCTGGCTCAGTCAGTGGAGCATGCAACTCTTGGTCTTGGGGTTCTGAGTTCAAGGCCCACTGTGGGTGTAGAGATTACTTAAAAAAAAAAAAAAAGAGTAGTCAGGAAAATATAGAACTTTTATAACTCAATAACAAAAAGACAACCCAATTTTTAAATGAGCAAAAGAACTTGAATATGCATTTCTCCAAAGAAGATATACAAATGGCCAATAAGCCCATAATAAGTTACTCACCAACATTAGCCATCAGGGAAATACAAATAAAACCACAATGAGATGATCACTTCACACTCACTAGACTGGCTAGAATTAAAACAAAAACAAAAGCAAACCCTCCCCACCCCCAAAAAACACCAAAACCAAAAACCCAAAAAACAGTACATAACAAGTCTTGGCCAGGATGTGGAGAAATTGGAATTCTCGTGCATTGCTCGTAGAAATGCAAAATGGTGCAGCTGCTGTGGGAAACGGTTTGAAGTTTTCTCAGTAAGCTAAATAGAATTACTATATGAGTAATTCCACTGCTAGGCCAGACCCTAAAGAATTGGAAACATACATTCACCACAGACACTTGAACATGAATGTTCATAGCGGCATTATTCGCAGTGGGCACCAGGCGGAAACAACCCCAATGTCCACTGATGAATGGATAAACAAAATGTGCTATGTCCATGAAATGGAATATTATTCAGCCATAAAAAGGAATAAAGTTCTAATGCATGCCACAACATGGATGAACCCTGAAAACATTACACTAAGTAAAATCAACTAGTCACAGACGACCACACATTCTACAATCCCATTTATTGTGAAACATCAAGAATAGGAACATCTACAGAGACAGAAAGTAGATTAATGGTTCCTTAAGGCCGGAGGAGCCAGGGAATAAGGGAATGAAGCTAAAGGGTATGAGGTTTATTTCTGAGGTGATGAAATTGTTTTAAAATTGATTGTGATGATGGCTGCAGATACTAAATCCATCGCATTGGGTGCTTTAAAGGGAAATTGCATGCTGTATGCGTTATATCTCAATAAAGCTATTTTAAAAAACAAAAACAAAAAACAATATCCAGGAAAGTTCTGGAAAGTAAAAGTAATGAGGGCCAACTAGCTCTAACAGATTTTTAATTAGACCATAAAAGTATAATAACCCATGTGGTAATAGTGCAGGAGTAGACAGATAAAAAACAGATAGGAAAGTCAGACATAGACCCAAATACATATGTGAATTTCACATGTGATATAAGTGGCATTTCAAATCAGTGGGGGAAATGTGGATTACTTAATAAATGTCATTTGGGACATTCGTCTTTTGGGGGGAAAATAAAGTTGTACCCCTACCTCCTTACAATAAAATTAACTGCGGATAGAATGAAGGTTTAAATGCAATATGTAATTGTACAAAACTTGAAGAAGTCTCAGATTTTGTCATAATCTTGAACTAGAGAAGGTCTTTTTAAGCATGAAACAAAGCCCAGAAACCATAGAGAAAAGACTGGCAAATTTACGACGTGAAATTAAAACTTCTATATGGTCAGAAAGACAAAGTGGGGAACACATTCACAGTTTATATCAAAGATAAAAGATAATTTCCTTTAAAGGATTTTTTTAGATTTTTTTGGTTTTTTAAAATAATAATAAATGTGTATTCCGAGCCCAGAGCACACACTCCACACTGTCAGCACTAACCACCAGGGAGAAGGGCAAAAGATAATTTCTTTTAGAATACAAAGATCTCTTTAAAAAAAAAAAAAAAGATGAAAAAACTAAAAAGGAAAAACAAAACAAAAAACCCTTACCTTTTATTCATTAGGAAAAAAAAAGATAAGATGTGAAATAAACATGATAAAGAAGCCTACAAAGATGCCTCAACTTCACAAAGTTTAAAAGTACAAATTAAAACAGGAGTTTTGGGGTGCCTGGGTGCCTCAGTTGGGTGTCTGCCTTCAGCTCAGGTCATGATCCCAGGACCTTGGAATCGAGCCCTGCATCAGGCTCCCTGCTAAACAGGGAGCCTGCTTCCCCCTCTCCCTCTGCCACTCCCCCTGCTGTGCTCGCGCGCTCTCTCTCTCTCTGTTAAATTAATAAAATCTTTAATACACGAGAAACAAATAAACAAATCAAAAAATGGGCAGAAGATAAGAACAGACACTTTTTCAATGAAGACATACAAATGGCTAACAGACACATGACAAAATGTTCAAAATCATTAGCCATCAGGGAAATTCAAATCAAAACCACACTGAGATACCACCTTACACCAGTTAGAATGGCAAAAATAGACAAGGCAAGAAACAACAATTGTTGGAGAGGATGTGGAGAAAGGGGATCCCTCCTACATTGTTGATGGGAACGCAAGTTGGTACAGCCACTCTGGAAAACAGTGTGGAGGTCCCTTAAAAAGTTAAAAATTGAGCTACCCTATGATCCAGCCATTGCACTACTGGGTGTTTACCCCAAAGATACAGACGTAGTGAAGAGAAGGGCCATATGCACCCCAATGTTCATAGCAGCATTGTCCACAATAGCTAAATCGTGGAAGGAGCCAAGATGCCCTTCAACAGATGACTGGATTAAGAAGTTGTGGTCCATATATACAATGGAATATTACTCAGCTATCAGAACGAATTCTCAACATTTGCTGCAACATGGACGGCACTGGAGGAGATAATGCTAAGTGAAATAATCAAGCAGAGAAAGACATATATCATATGATTTCTCTCATCTATGGAACATAAGAAATAGGATGATCGGTAGGAGAAGAAAGGGATAAAGAAAGGGGGGGTAATCAGAAGGGGGAATGAAACATGAGAGACTATGGACTCTGAGAAACAAACTGAGGGCTTCAGAGGGGAGGGGGGTGGGGGAATGGGATAGACTGGTGATGGGTAGTAAGGAAGGCACGTATTGCATGGTGTACTGGGTGTTATATGCAACTAATGAATCATCGAACTTTACATCGGAAACCAGGGATGTACAGTACGGTGACTAACATAATATAATAAAAAATCATTAAAAAATAATAAAATAATTTTAAAAATTTAATAAAATCTTTAAAAAAATAAAACAGGACATTTAAAAAAAAAGATGTATTTATTTATTTGAGAGAGAGAGGGAGCGGCAGGAGGGGCAGGGGGAGAGGGCAGAAGCAGGCTCCCCCACTGAGCGCGGGGCTCGATCCTACAACCCCGAGATCATGACCTGAGCCAAAACCAAGAATCGGATGCTCAACTGACTGAGCCACCCCCCCCCACAAAGCTGCTGTTGTAGCGCAAACGCAGCCATAGATCATACTCAAGCAAACAGACCCAGCTGTGTTCCAGTAACACTTTATTATCGACACTAAAATTTGAGACTCATATAATTTCCGTGGGTCACAAAGTATTATTCTTTTTTTCCCAATCATCTAAAAACGTGAAAGCTATTCTTCACTTGTGGGCCATCCAGTCACAGGCAGCTAATCTGCTCTAGAGGATGACTTCCACATTCTCTACAGGTCTGTGCTCACTAAAAAAGACCAATATGCTTTCTCTTCAGAGTTCTCCAGAAGTAGAATTTGGCATGACGGCTAGCATAAACCAGAACCCAGTGGGGCATATTGTCTAGAGTATCTTTTTTTTTTTTTTTTAAGATTTTATGTATTTATTTGACAGAGAGAGACAGCAAGAGAGGGAACACAAGCAGGGGTTGATGGAGAGTGAGAAGCAGACTCCCCTGCTGAGCAGGGAGCCCAACATGGGGCTCGATCCCAGGACTCCAGGATCATGACCTGGGCCGAAGGCAGATGCTTAACAACTGAGCCACCCAGGCACCCCTGTCAAGAGTATCTTGAAGCCAATGGACAGCAATGGGGACAACTGGCTTTCACCCAACAGTCCCAAGCCATCGTTCTGGTAGACCTTTAGGACAAGTTCCTCCATCCCAGGAGGGAATCTCAGAAGTAAAGCCAAAGTGGTTTTCTGGGGGAGAAGGCTAAAGAATCAGGTTTGGAAAAGGGCCTAGCGTAGTGTAGTTCTGGAGAGCTCGACATCAGGAGTCATCACAGGTCAGTACAAGAATGATCTGGCTGATGGTCAGCCGGATCGTGGCAGGGCCTTGTAATTCATGGTTTTGGCTTGACCAGTATTCACGTTGTCACTGCGCACAATACACTCTCCCACTGAGGCGCACCCGGATTTCAGTTCTCGTGAACGATGCTGATACGAACATCCCTGTCCATGTTCAGGAGTTTTTCTTGGGTACAAGGCGTTTTTCTTGGTGAAGAAGTCGTTCCATCACAGAATATGTGAATATTTAACCTGAGGAGATAAAGCCAAACCGGGTTCCATACACTGTGTTGCCTACACTGTTGTATATGATTTTATACTTCCATCACCAATGTATAAGTGTCCCATATATTTGTATTCCAAATGCTCAGGATTTGTTGAATGACATTAAGTAATTAAATAAAAGGAGTATTAGTGTCAGGATCAGAGGAATCTCATGAAAACATAGAGTAGGCAGCTCCCCAGCCACTCAGCTCCCTCTGGGGGCAGATCAGTTTCCATCCCTGCTTTCCTCTTTCAGGGTATTCTCTCCCTCTCCAGGTCAGCATCCTGTAAAACGCACCCAGTGCCGGTCCAGTCCATAATTTAGAACTGCCCTCAACTTTGGCTTCTACAGCATCAGCTCTAGTCCCAATCCCACGGTATCTCACAGTTCTTTGCTTCCCAAACAATCCCTCCATTGATTCAGATTTTAAGAAGAATAGATCTACTTGGCTTCACTGGGGTCAGGCATCCCTGCCTGGTCCACTCTGAGGTCAAGGAGTCTTGGTCACTTTGAGGCAAACGTGACTCCCTAGGTCCACACCTTTTGCAGGGACTCCAAGGGCTATTCCAAAGGAAGAATTTCAGGTGAGACATGATTCCCCAAAGCGTTTTCCATGCCTACCTTTGCTTTCCCTAAACTAGAGGCCACAGCACATATACATGGCCAACTGGCCTCATGCAAATAAGCTAGCAATCCCTCCCTCCGCAGTGGAGGGCACGAGGCAAAGGATTTAGCATACTGTCTCATCCTACCATGTAATTCTTACCTGGTAAGAATTAAGGCAAACAAGCAAACTTATCCAGGGCAACACAGGGCTCTTAGGCAGGAAATTGAATTCCTAAGTCAACATGTAATTCAAAAAGCAAGTGCGGGGAAAGTTACCCATTACCATGAAACACGGTATCGATTTTGTGTCTACAAACTTGTATGGTAACCCATACATCTAACTGACTAATGTTTGTCAGATAATGAGACAGTGGAGGAAAAAACACTGCACACTTTCTGATGGATAATCTTCCTCATCTCGTGACAACACAATTTAAACTATTATTTTTCCTCTTTTCTGCATGTATAATTGCATTCAAATAAGTAAACACACGTTTGATGCAAGCAGTAGGTCAAAATCGAAGCACTTACAAACATCTTCATTCTCTTGGAAAGCTCAAGAAAATGATATAAGCCAGGCAGCTGGCATGTTTCATGCCTTGAGATACTAGGTAATGAGGTTATGAAACCATCACAATTAGCAGGACATTTAAAAACTAAGCATCCAGGGGCACCTGGGTGGCTCAGTTGGTTAAGCGTCTGCTTTTGGCTCAGGTCATGATCTCAGGATCCTGGGATCGAGCCCCATGTGGGGCTCCCTGCTCAGTGGGGAGCCTGCTTCTCACTCTCCCTACCCGCTCTCCCACTCGTGCTCTCTCTCTCTCAAGAAATAAATAAAATCTTTAAAAAAAAAAACAGCTAAGCATCCGATCTAACTGTAGTCTTATGAAGACAAATGTAACTTGAAACTACACTCAGATAACCAGTTTTCATTTTTGAGATTGAAAAAATTCCAAAAGTTAGATAAACACTATTGAGACTATAGGGATATAGGTATATTCATCCATTGCAAGAGAGTGGGTTAATTGGCATAATTGGCATCCTTTCTCACATGGGCGCTATCAAAATTATAAATGTGTATACCCCTGATCCCCCAATTCAACTTCTAAGAATTCACCTTACAAATACACTTGCACACTTGTAAAATGACGAGGACACAAGGTTATTTGAAGCAGCATTTTTTTTCTAGCAAAAAAAAACTGGAAACCACCCAAGTGTCCATCAGGTTAAACAAAGTCCTGAAATGTGAAACACGAAGCTGTAAAAACAAAAACAAAAACAAAAAACCCCACTTCCTACAAACTGATATGGAGAGATCTCCAAGATATATCAAATGGAAAAAACAAAGTACAGTACAATGTGTATCACTGTGAACAAATGTGCTATTTTTTCCATAGTAAGTTGGGAGAATAAAAATATATATGTACATATGTATTCATATTTGCATAAATAAACCTTGAAGTTACCTAAGAAACCAATAAAGATGGGAGGGCACAGTGCCACTGAGGTAGATGGGTCACAGTAGGTGAAGGGGGATTTTCCACTTTATACCTTTCATCTGGGTAGGTTTCAACAGTGCGAGTGTATTCCCTATTCAAATATTGAGTTACAAAAACTGTTTAGTTTCAATGTAGAAGGAAAGCAATCTAGTACCCTGAACCTAAGGTCAAATCTCTGCAATCCGAGAGCCAAAGGTAATTTATACCATTAAATAAACAAAATCTGATTTTAAAAGTGTATTTCGGGTGCCTGGGTGGCTCGGCCAGTTGAGCATGACTTTTGATTTTGGTTCAGGTCGTGATCTCAGGGTTGTGAAATCAAGCCCCACACTGGGGTCCCAGCTGGGCATGGAGCCTGCCTAAGATTATCTTTCCCCCTCTCTCTCTGCCCCTCCTCCTCCTCTCTCCCTCTCTATAAGTAAACAAATGAATGAATAAATAAATGCATATTTCACCCCTAATGTTTTTCATCTATGACTATCTATGTATGGGTATCATAACAAAATAATTATGCTGAGTGAAAGAAGCCAGACTCTCCTCACCACCTCCCCCAAAAGTACATCCTGTCTGATGCCATTTATATAAAACTCCACAAACTGCAAACTAATTTATGGAGACAGAAAGCAGATCAGTGGTTGCTGGGGGGGTGGGGTGGGCAGGAAGTGTTGGGAGAAGCAATTACAAAGGGACACCAAGAAGCTTTTGTTTATGATGGATATGTTTGCTCTCTTGATTGCCTAATGGTTTTATGGGCGTATACATATGTCAAAACGTATTAAATTGTGCACTTTTAATATGTGCAGCTCATGGTTGATCACACCTCAACAAAGCCTTTTTTCTTTTAAACAAAGCATTTTGTAAAGTTAATGTCACCATTTCCTCTATTTTTAATTTCAATTTTGTTATATTTTATAACATATATCTATAATTTAGAATGGGAATTATGTATGTAATTTAGCAATAATTCTACACATACTTGAGGGTGCATGTTCGAAAACTTTCTGGCTCAGGGAATTGTGTAGTCACAAGTGCATGGGAAGGACTGGTTGAAGCCAGTGGCAAGTCCCACACATTTGACTGCTGCACTCTACTGCCCCCTGCTGTAAGTAGGTTTGTAGCCACCTTTACACTCAAGCTCAGGATTTTAATGATGAGGAAGGATGACTCCAGGGGCCAAGAACTTGTATTAGAGGTCTACCTAGAATCAAACTCTTCCAAACCACATGCTCACGCACGCATGCACCCTCATGCATACACACGCATACACATATGCACTCACACATATTACACATATGCACTCACACATGCATACATATACCACACACTCACACATGCACACACACCCACATACATCCTCACATGCATATACACACATACACACATGCACAGCAGGAAACAACTCTAAATCTTTTTACCACCACACAGCCTCAAGGGAGAGCAGAGGAGCAATTCAAAGCCATGAATGAGAAAAAACAAAAGCAAAATGATGAAGTCAAAGCTGCAACTTCAAAACCTTTTCACTGGGAGGACGTGGATGCAAAGGGGTCTTGGACTCCCCTCCTGGCTAGCATTCCCCTTCATCCTTTCTCACAGTCACTCAAAGACTTAAAACCAAACCTCTCATCAGCCAGCAGATGAGAAAGTTAATTGTAAGAACTGTCCTGGCCATAGTCTAAGAACGACTTCCCAGTGAGCTCTGAGAGACGCGCATGCTCAGGTGAGGACCTGACAGGTGCCCCTTCACCATTGTTTCCAAGCACTTCCAAGATGGGTGAGCCCATTGTTTCCACCTAGGTTTTGGTTTGGGGGGAAATTAAGTTTTCTTTTACAATGCACTTATATTTAATGAAGAAAACAAAACAAAACTGCTATGTATGAGACCCGTCACACTTTGACCGGAAGAGCACAGATCCATAGGTCTGCTTCTCTGCTTGTTTTTAACCTTTTATGGAAGTATAATCAGCCACAGGACCTGGTAAATTTTCAACAACCGGCTGTTCAAATGTAGTTCTGAAGTGCACATTGGTTTTGTTTTTATTTGCATTAACAACAAGGAAGTGAAAAGTAACACAGCAAAGATGCATTTTCAAACTTCCCTGTTTTTCAATGATGTGAACAATGTCTTTGCTAAACCAGATTAGAGGTTTCCAAGACCAGAAGAATATTTCCCTGATTTCTTTTATGGCATTCCCAGACACAAAGCACTTGTATTTATTTATTTTTAAATAGGCTCCATGCCCAGCATGGAGCCCAGTGGAGGGCTTGAACCTATGACCCTGAGATCAAGACCTGAGTTGAAATCAAGAGTCAGATGCTTAACCGACTGAGCCACCCAGGCGCCCCATAAAGCCCTTTTAAATTTCATCTGCATCATTAACATTTTCTGTACTCTCTCAAATCTAGGCAATCAACAAAACAAAAAATCAGATGCCTCTTTACAGCATCTGCTGACTTCTGTGGTGTAAATTCTCCTGCTACAGCTGGTTTCAAGCTGCTAATGCGATGTCGCCCAGCATGCACCGGAATGCGATGCGAAGTAGCGATCGTTCTATAGTATTTCCACCATGCAGATAGCATGGATGTGAATCATCTCAAGAGCAGAGAGGACAGCAAAATAATTAGGAAGTGATGTGTTGAGTATTTATTACATTTGTTTTAAATATATTTTAATTGTAGGTTTATGTAATTTAATTTTTTAAAGATTTTATTTATTTATTTATTTGTTTGTTTGTTTGACAGAGATAGAGACAGCCAGCGAGAGGGAACGCAAGCAGGGGGAGTGGGAGAGGAAGAAGCAGGCTCCCAGCAGAGGAGCCTGATGCGGGGCTCCATCCCAGAACGCCAGGATCACGCCGAGCCGAAGGCAGACGCTTAACTACCGAGCCACACAGGCGCCCCTATAATTTAATTTTTGACGATGCTTGTGATTAACTGACAGCTCACAAAATTCTGGAAAATGTTAACAGTTGGCTCTCAAGAACCGACTCCAGCACACCAATGAAACATACATGAAGACGGGCCATACAGTCAGCAAGCATATCAGATCCCCTCAAGCGGACCGCGAGCCTCCTCACTGTCACTAGCCTCCTCTCCTCCGCCCCATTGGTGGGTAATCAATCCGCTGACTTCAACAGCACGGAGTAGTGCACCTGCTTTTGCAGGTGACACAGGAAGAATCATAAGCCTGCAGTTTGAAGTGCCACCGCTAGAGGCCTCTCGTGAGGCAAAGACAGAATGCTCCTCCCAAACCCAGTCCCGGGAGTTCACTCACTTCCCTCCCCTTGTAAGGAGGCCGTGTGTTACTCAGGACCCAAGGTGGGAGGAGATAGACAAATAATTGAGTACTCAGTCTGAGCGTGGGTGAGTCCCTGGAGGAGATCTGGGACCACAAGTTTCCCGGGGGAGATCTGGGGACCAAGTTTGGGCAAAGGAATCCCAGCTGGGTATTTGACCTCAAACCCCAGTGTGGTCTGCTGGTGAGCTAGCTGGGCTACGAGCAATGGGGACTGCTTCTGCCAGGCTCGTAACAGGCCCGGCCGCCCCAGTGCCTCATTTATCTAGACAAGAGGAACCCCCTGAAAAACACATGGAGGGAAGAATAAAGGAAAGAAAGAGTAACACAGAGGTTAAGTTCAGGGACACAGGGGTCAAGCAGAGATAGCTTTGAAATCACTGTCTCTTCACTTACTAGATTTGTAAACTTGGGAAGTTGCTGAACTTCTCTGAGACTTAGTTTGCTCATCTGTAGAATGGCAACAGTTAAACTCTCCTGGCAAGTTGGTTAATGGATTAAGTAAGATCATATATGGGAAACAAGAAGTCATATATATATATATATATATATATATTTTTTTTTAAAGATTTTATTTATTTATTAGACAGAGAGAGACAGCCAGCGAGAGAGGGAACACAAGCAGGGGGAGGGGGAGAGGAAGAAGCAGGCTCATAGCGGAAAAGCCCAATGTGGGGCTCGATCCCGTAACGCCGGGATCACGCCCTGAGCCGAAGGCAGACGCTTAACCGCTGTGCCACCCAGGCGCCCCAGAAGTCATATATATTTTTAACAGTGATTGTTGTTATACTCAGAGGCTGAAGAGAGGACTTCCATTTTGTTTGTGAAGGTATCCTAGTGAGCTGAATTCTTACAGGCAGAACCGACCGAGTATGAGACAGGGAGATTAACATTGCTCTGTATAGTATATAAACAGGTGCTTTGTTCGGGCAAAGACTTACATGCACATGAATGCACACATACCCCACATATGTGCATTGACTTTTTAAAAAAGATTTTATTTATTTATTTGAAAGAGAGAGAGCACGAGCAGGTGGAGGGGCAGAGAGAGGGAGAAGCAGGCTCCCCTCTGGCTGAGCAGAGAGCCAAATGCGGGGCTTGATCCCACGACTCTGGGATCATGACCCAAGCCAAAGGCAAACACTTAACCGACTGAGCCACCCAGGCGCCCCAGTGCATTGACTTTTTCATAAAAAGAATAGACAGATGATTTTTTTTGGAGTAGCTTTTGATTTTTTTTTTGCCACTTTTACCTCTTTGTTAGTATAACATAGCCCTGTCAGCATATCTTAGAATCTCTGTCTACAAACCAGTAAATTGCATTCTATATTTTTATCCATGTTTGTATAAAATAATTTACACATAGGGGCACCTGGGTGGCTCACGTGGTTAAGCATCTGCCTTCAGCTCAGGTGGTGGTCTCGGGTTCCTGGGTTCGAGCCGGGCATGCAGCTCCCTGCTCAGAGGAGAGTCTGCTTCTCCTTCTCCTTCTGCCCCTCACCCTGCTTGTGCTCCCTCTCTCACTCTCGCTCTTTCTCTCAAATAAATAAAATAAAATAATTTACGTATATACATGTATGCATGGTTTTACAAAAATAGGTTCCTATCATGCTCTTTTCTGCATCTTGCTATTCTCAATATAACATAAAAATCTTCCTGAATTAACGAATCTACTCTATTCTATTTAGTGGCTGCGTAATACTCTGAGGTGCAGCTGTTCTGTAACTAGGTCAGCTGTTTCTCAGTTGAAGCGTACTTGCTTTGTTTCTCCCTGTTTGCACAAAGAACAATGCTGTGGTAAGCACCCTTATACCTCCACCACTAGAAACCTTTTAAAATATATTTTGTTTTTTAATATAAAATATTTTATTGTTATGGGAAAGATCCCCAAGCGTGGGTTTTCCACGTCAAGGGGGTTATGCGGTTTTTGTTCTAAATAAATAATTTCCAGATCGCATTCACAAAAGTCTGCAACAATTTCCATTTCTCCAGCAGCCCCATATGAGAGAATGCTTGTCCCCAGATATCTGGCAGCAAGAGGCTTAGCCTTCTTATTTTTTCTTTGTTTAGACTTTTTACATCTTTTGATTATGGACATTTTCAAACATCTTGAAAGCAAATAGAATAGTATCATGAGCCCCTGGATACTCACGACTCAGCTTCAGCAATTATCAACCTTCTGCCATTACTTAGCCTTCCTTTTAATTTTTGCAAATTTATGGGCATAAAGTGATATACTTGTTACTTTTTTAAAATCTTGTTTTTACATTTCTCTGACTGCTCGTGATTTTGAGCACATTTTCACATGTTTGGAGTTGGTCTTATATAAGTTCTTATTTCATAGCTTTTGCGTATTTTTTGGTTGTTTGTCTTTTTCTTGCCAATTTATAGGAGCAGTTTGTAGTATAGATGTTAATCCTAGTTTGTCTTCTGTCTTGCCAGTATTTTTCTAATCTGATGTTTGTTTATGGTATCTTTTGCCCTTCTAAAGTTTTTAATTTTTTAAATTTTTATTTACTTATTTATTTATTTTTAAAAGATCTTATTTTGTATTTCTTTCATTTATTTGTCAGGGGCGCTGGTTAGGTCCCTCTTCTGTGCTGTACACACACCTGTCCTCACGGTGGCTATGTCTTGTCTTCATACACAGGACTGTCTCAGCAGCCTGCGAGCGATACCTCTTGTGGCAAGCACTATGCTATGGCTTGGAACTACAAAGATAAGTAAGACATGACCGCTACCCTCAGAGAAGCTTACGGTCCAATGGAAAAGATCAAGCCAAACAGATTATTGAAGTTGTAATAAAAATGTGGCAAGAGGGGCGCCTAGGTGACTCAGTCAGTTAAGTGTCTGCCTTCAGCTCAGGTCATCATCTCAGGGTCCTGCCATCGAGCCCAGCACCCGGCTCCCTGCTCAGTGGGAGACTGCTTCTCCCTCTCCCTCTGCCTGCTGCTCCCCCTGCTTGTGCTCATGCTCTCTCTCTCTCTCTCTCAAATAAATAAATAAAATATTTTAAAAAATAAATTTCCCACTGAATTAAAGTAGCATCTTTGTCATTTATTAAATTCTCACATATACTGATATATATTTATGGATTCTCTATTTGGTCCAACCAATATATTTATCTATTTGTCAATTCCCATGCAGAAATGACATTGATATTATAGTTTTATATATATATAAAACTGTTATCTGTTATCTGGTAACACAAGTACCTACATTGATATTATAGTTTTATATATATATAAAACTGTTATCTGTTATCTGGTAACACAAGTACCCTTCCCATTATTCTTCATTTTCACACTTTTCTTGACTATTCGCAGACATTTATTCTTGCATATGATCTTTACATTAGCCAAGTTTTAAAAACCCTGGGTTAACAGCATTTCATTATACTTAAAAGTAATTTGGAGAAAATTGACATTTTAATTACGTCAGATCTTCCTACACAGGGTCACATCTTTCCATTTGTTCACATTTTGTTTTATATCCTTCATAAAACTTTATAGTTTTCCTCTAGAGGTCTTGTGCCTTTCTAGTTAAATTCATTCCTAAGCATTTTCTTTTTATTGCTATCATGCTCAGAATATTTTTCCCATTCCTGTTTCTGTTTTCTGCATTCTTCTGCTGGAATGGAGGAAGACTATTGGTTTATGTATATTTGTCTAGGAGCAGAGCACTTAAGAGCACAAATTGAGGTATGGAGAAGAAATGTAATTTTATTTCTATATAACTCAATTTCACGTTTTATTTTAAGCTCCTTTTGTGCCAGGTGGAAGAAATTCAGCCCCATCTGGTTTCTCCTGGCTTTTCTCCAGGGTGGGTTTAAGTTCCATGGAGTTTTCATAACGCTAGGAGTCAAGAGGGCACTGAAAACATCATCATCATCTATCCCAGCTGGCATCTCTTGAGATGCCATTGGGTCTTGTCTCGGCCATTGGGTCTTGTCTCTTGTCCTTGCTAGTCTCTGCTGCATTGTTCCTCTTTGTTTTTTTTTTTTTTTTTAAGATTTTTTATTTATTCATTAGAGAAAGCAAACACAAGCAGGGGGAGCGGCAGAGGGAGAGGGAGAAGCAGACTTCCCGCTGGGCAGGGAGCCTGACATGGGGCTCAATCCCAGGACCCTGAGATCACGACCTGAGCAAAAGGCAGATGCCCAGGCACCCCTGTTCCTCTTTCTTTCTAAAGAGTCTCTCTGTCTCTCCCCCCTCCCCTCTCTCCCACTCCTCCTCAGGCATCTGGAAAATATTCCCCACCTCCACATCCTACTAGACAGTGGGAAGCTCCCCAACACCCCTCTCTGCCCAGACACAGCTTACAGTGTCTCCAGGGCTCACGGCTTCCCCAGGCTGCACCCTGAAGCCAGACACAAATCCCCTTTGCTCTTGATCCCACAAAGCGACGTGGGGGCTGGTCCCTGGGTGAGGGGCCTCTACATCTTCCCACTCCCCACTCCTCGTTTTCCTTCCTCTCTGAGCCTGGGGAGCGGCTTTTCCACTTTTCCACTCTCAGTATTTATCCTCTCAGGTCTAGGTTCATGCCCTGAGGTGTTCAAAAAGAAAAGCTAAGAGCAGCTTTGTTTTCTCTCTTTCTCCGTCCTCCTCCCTTCTGGGAGGCAATGCATTCAGAGCAGCCTCGCCTGAAGAGAAGGGCTGCCAGGGGAAAAAGAAGCTCTGGAGGGGGAAAACATCATTAAAATGTAAACGTGGGAGCCCCCGAAAACATACAGGCATAGGAAAAAACAAAGCAAAACACAGGAGGAACTGTGAAAGAATGTTAACAGAGGTATTCTATTTCCAGGACGTGGAAACCATGAATGAATTTTTTTCTTCCTATTTACATTTTCCTGAATTTTACAAAGTCTCTACAATGTGTATTATTCATATCATCACACACACAAAATGACTTATTCGAGTTCATTTGTAGGTTGTCTATGCAAATCAAATGGATTTGCATGAGACATGACTATGAATCCAAGCGTAATGACCAAACGCAATGTGCATTCCAAAGCACATGTACAGTGTACAAAATATAAAGCATAAAGGAGGGTTCATTCACAGCCTCCGTAGCTTGGGCTGGTTTCTAGAATGACAAGCGATCACTTTTGTTAGGAAGTTAGGACCTCCTTGCCAATTGGGAGTATTGGAACAGCTAAGCGTGAAGGGGTAACCAAGTAACCCAAAGACTTTATGATGTACGCGTTTCTAAAAGAGGCTTCTCGCCATGGGGCAGATGGGTTTTCTAAGGCTACATTTGATGAAAACATGATAAGAGGGTGCTTAGATCAGGTAGGTTCTTAAAAACAGAGCCTGTGGCAGGGGTTCTGGCTCAAGTGATGGGAAGAACTCTCGAAGAGAAGGGGAGTGAGCCAAGGACCTCCGCAGCACAAATTGTACCTGAGAGTTAGTTCCAGCTTGAGGCAAAGGGGCCAGTCTTCTGTTCCCCCGTGTCAGCCAGTCGCGGGCAGGAGAGCACAGGATGCTTCAGTCGGTCAAGGGCGATTCTGTGGAGAAAGCAGGCACCTGTGAGCTCTCAGCAGCCCATCCTTGGAGCAGGAGAGGGATGGGGGTGCCAGCCAGGCAAGATTTAGTTGGGATTTCTTGGGCAAGCCTAGATAATTGAGAGCTGATTGCAGCATGGGTCAGGGGCAGAGTGCAGGAGCAGGTGACACTGAAAACATCACTGATGGTGGCATATTTGGGGTGGAGATGGAGGCTATGCTTCAGTGACTGTGGGGGCATGACCAGGAAGGCCAGGGATGACAGAGAGGTGGAGGCAGAGAGGGTGGCAGAGCCAAGCTGCATGATCCTGGGATCAGCAGTGATTTTTACACCAGGAAGAAAGAGAAATTAATGAGCCCAAACGTGACAATTAATGGGACCCCTGCAGGCCCTCCCTGAACCAAGTCGGGGAGGTCTGCCTGCAGCAAGGACTGGAACCACCACAGCAAGGAGTGCTGGATGCTGCACCGTCTGGTATCTAAGGCACGGAAATCTGTAAATTCTGCAAAGACGGGTACCTTATCTCTCCTGCCTCCCAGGCTGCATAATAGGTAAATATTTATTGAATGAGTGAGTCAATCAGTCCATCTATATTCCACCATTTCTCAGTGGAGGAGGCCCCTAGCACAGTAACAAAGAGCACAAGATTTGAGGGCAGACGTCTGAACTCGAATTTCAGTGCCCAGCCTTGGCTTTTCCATTGGTAGTGCTGCGAACATTGAATGAGCTGATGGGGATGGATGCAGAGGGCTTGGTAAAGTACTGGGCGAGCGGGAATGCCTGCAGGAATGGCCTTGGCTGCTAATCTCCCCGTGCTCCCTGCAGCAGGGTGACTGGGGGGTGTGGGTGTGGGTGTGATGGGAAGGGCGGGTCGGGGGAAGGAGCAGGACACCGGCTGAGGTTGTTCCCTGGCCTCTGCATATCCAAGTAGCCCAGCCTGGGGCGGAGTCTCCTCCGGGTCAGGCGGGGGCCTTGCTGTCCCCTGGAGGTGCCGAGGGACCGGCCATGGCCAGCGCAACCTGGGGGTGCGGCCTGTGGCCCCCGCTCCGCCTCGGACTCCTGCTCCTACTCCAGCTCGCGGCGCTGCTGCTCCCTACGCCTGGGCCACAGGTGAGAAGTGGGGCGGCTGTGGGACCTCCAAGGTCAGGGCCCCGGGAGGGGGTGTGGGGGGAGGGGGCGTGGCCACAGGGGGCCTCTTGCCGTCTTTTGGATCCAGAGGGTCCCAAGGCGGACCCTGACCGGGAAAAGCCTCCTAGCTTTGAGAGGTTGCCAGCTGCCCCCACGAACACCTAGCTAGAGAGATGTGCCAGCGTGGAAAGGCACCTAACAGCCACCCCCTCCTGCAGCATGGGGGTGCAGGTGGAGAGAACAGCCTGAACTGGGGGGGGGGTGCTGGCCTCCTAAAAGTCCTGGGATCCCCAGGGGGACATAGGATTGACTTAAATGTCCTCTGTCCAGAAATGTGCCCCCACAGCCAGTTTCACAAATTCATGAGGCTCACATCCTGTCTCCCTTACCCAGTCCTGTACCCTGGGTTCAGAACCTCTGGGATTAATAAGTAGGAGGTGTGGGCATACGGCCCAGCCCTGCCAGCAGGTAAGAGTCCAGTTTTACAGAAATACAGGGAGAAGGCAAAGGTGCCCAGACTAGAATCCACTCCTTCAGCCTAGAGCCCCCAGAGCGGCTAATGGGATCATGGAGGGTTGGCTGTTCATGCCATTCCCCTGCCCCGCAGCCAGCTCTGGGTCCACCCACGGCTGCCAAGAAAGAATGCGAGCCCAGTGTGGCCAGAGCAGGTGTTTCCAGAAAAATGAGAAAAAGAAGAAATGAGATAAATTAGAGATCTTGATTATTAAAAATGGAAATATTCCCAATTTTAAAATGGGTAGCTAATTAAAAACAAATGTGTAGACATGATGATGGTCAAGCCACCTCAACTGTGGGCAATCTGCCCGCAGCTTCTTCTCAAACGACAAAACAGGCTGCGTAAAGAGAGGGGCTAGGAGGCAGTTTTCTAGACTCGCCACCCAAACCATTGGCTCAGCTCCAAACCTGAGGGTCCTAGAGCAGGATGTGGCTTTTGCAGGGGTGTGGCCAGGCCACCCGGATGTTAGGGTTCCTGTTGGGCACTCAGCCTCACCCTGTTTGCTCAAGGAGGGGCTACAGCAAGTGAGTTAGCCCAGCAGGGGCCCCATGCAAGGGCAGCTCCAGCCCTCCCTCCCTTGGCCGCCCTGAGCCTTGGTCCAGAGGACCCCTGGAGCCTGGCACCAAAAGCAGCTGGGCTGGTCTGGGGAGGCAGAAGGGGTCAGCCCAAGAGAGGCAGACAGCGTGGCAAATGAGTATGGGATCAGGCACTGAAATCAGAGACATGGTGGTTCAAGGACCCGTTCTGCGTGGTTTTTAGGCTAATTACGTACCCTGTGTGAGCCTTAAGTCTCTCTCCCTCATTTGTACAGCACTGGGGACAAGAGCACCCATCTCATAGGGAGGCTGTGAAGTCCTCTAATGAAGGCCCTCAGTCTTCTTTAGAAAACCAGAAAGAATTGAGGGGTGGGGAAGAGGAGGGTTTTTAGAGAGCCCCCCAGCTCCCACTGTCACCCCTGTCTAGGGTCAAGGAGATCAACGGGGGGAGCCAGCAGCTTTCCCAATCATGCTTCTTCCTTTGTCTGTCCCCTTCTGCGAGAGGGGAGACACATCTAGCCCTGCATGGGGTGAGGACAAGGGATGGACCCGGGCTCCTCAGAGGAGGTGACTTTGTTTCCCACTTCAGGTCCAGACTCTCAGGCCAGAGAGCCTCCTGCTAGTGTCCACCCTGGATGGGAGTCTCCATGCACTGAGCAAGCAGACGGGGGACTTAAAGTGGACGCTGAAGGATGGTGAGCAAGGGGTGATCACTTGTCCTTCCTTGGACCTGTGACACAGAAGATAAGAGCCTGGGGTCTAGAATCCAACGAGCAGGTGTCTGCCGGCAGCTGCACCATGTCTCAGCTGTGTGGACTTGGGAAAGTCACTTCACCTCTCTGAGCCTCCAGGTCCTCACCCGTAAAATGGGGCCAAGGGTGATGACCCTACTTCACAGAGCTCTTGGGAAGATGAAATTACATGCATGACGCATGTTTGGCTCGGTGTCTGGCACACAGTGAAGCACACAATGAATATGAGCTGTGCTTATCAGCAGGGAGTCTGGAGGGGGTTACTCACGCTCCATGTCCCTGTGCCCACAGATCCCATCATCCAAGGGCCAATGTATGTCACCGAGTAAGTGAACCTGTGGTCTTTGAAGGAGGGGGCGTCTGGGAGATGGGGAAGGCACAGTTGTCTGGAGGGAGTTGGGTGGGGTGGGCGTGGGTCGTGTTGGAAGGAAGGGAAGAGATTGGCTCTGGAGCTCTGGGTGGGCTCCTATTAACCGGGGAGACAGAGGGAACTGGGGCCTTCATGAACCCAGAGGCCGTGCGCCTAACCCTCCCCCTGTTCTCCTCTGCCCCACAGGACAGCCTTTCTCTCAGATCCAGCTGATGGCAGCCTGTACATCTTGGGGACCCAGAAACAACAGGGATTAATGGTGTGTTTCCTACAGCTTTTGGGGTGGACAGGGCCCGGGCTTCTGTTAGCCAGAGCACGGAGGTGCTGCATGGTCAGCGCCTGCGTGTCCTGCAGGGGGCTCGGAGAGCATTACGGGAAGGCTGTCCAGAGGCACCTGTTGAAAGGGGGTGGAGGGTGGTGTTTTGGGCCGTGTGCAGAGCAGACTGTCAGGCCCCTGAGGGCATCACAGGAGCTTCTTCAGGATGCCAGGGGCTTCAAGGGGGAAACCTACATCAGTTAGCTTTTGCCAAATAGTCACCCCAAAACTCAATGGCTTAAAAACACCAGCAGTTGATTTAACTCACCATTCTGTGGGATGACAGTTTAGGCTGGACTCAGCTGGGTGGTCTTGACTGAGCTTCCTCCAGCATGTGCCGTCAGCTGCTGGTCCGCTGGATGGCTGTCTCTCTGAAAGTTGGCTGGTGGTTGGCGGGCTTCTGAGAGGAACGACCGGGCCAGGCGTCCCTCATCCTCATCAAGAGAGCCAGGGCTTGTCCATGTGGTAGCAACAAGGGAACCAGAAAGTGGACAAGGCCAGTGCACAAACACTCTGTCCAACTTTGCTTGTATCACCTTCGCTAATGACTCGCCAGCCAAAGCAAGTCCTGCAGCCAAGTGCAGAGTAAAGCGGTGAAGAAATAGATTTCACCTGGTTATGGACGTTGCTGACAGGTCGCCTTGCAAAAGGGCATGCACACGGGGGAGAGAAGGCATTTGGCTTCCACAGAGGCAGTCCGATGGGGGCTATCGAACAGCACTCTACACTTGTCACAGGGAATGGGGTGGAATGTTTGTTAGAACTTTGTGCCATAGAGCCTGCTGTGTGACAACAGCTAAGTTACTGACCCCCTCTGGGAAATGAAAACGTTACTAACTGCACCTATTGAGCAGGTTGTATGTGTTTTTCTTCTCTTCCTCCTTCCTGGAAATGTTCCTTCTCAGAGGCTGCCCTTCACCATCCCAGAGCTGGTTCACGCCTCCCCGTGTCGCAGCTCTGATGGCGTCTTCTACACGGGTAAGCATCTCTCCGGCCTGTGGGTCCAGGTCCAGCAGGGACTGGGACCTCATCATGGTGGGGCCAGCTGGGCACAGGACAGCAGGCAACACACCCTGTCCCAGGCAATCTCAAGGGCTGGTCCACTTTCCACCTCCACAGGCCGGAAGCAGGATGCCTGGTTTGTGGTGGACCCTGAGTCAGGAAAGAGGCAGATGACACTGACCACAGAGGGTCCCTCTACCCCCCGCCTCTACATCGGCAGTACGCGTGAGTCAGGCCCCAGTGGCTCCTGGCAATTGCTTTCCAAGTTGAATCCAGGCCAGTCAGTCAATCTGTCAGTCTGCAAACATTGCCCTGAGCACTAGGCAAGGAGCTGAGGAGACAGCAGTGACCCAGACAGACTGTGACACTCGCAGACTCTGGCCTCCAGGACGGGTGCATGATGACACCCCTGGGGTGGGCGTGGGAGGAGTATCACACGGGCATTCCTGGTAACCCTGCTTCTGGTGATCTGCAGAGTACACGGTCACCATGCATGACCCCAGGGCCCCGGCTCTGCGTTGGAACACCACCTACCGCCGCTACTCGGCACCCCCCATGGATGGCTTGCCTGGGAAATGTGAGTGCCGCCTTTCCCTGGCTCCAGCCTTGGAGCAAGGTCTCCAACTCAGGGAACCCTGGCATCCACAACCAAGCCTCACCACATTCTGAATGACACACCCTTGGTAGATGACCCTAAGTGTCCCCCCTCAACCCCCAGCCAGACCCTCCTTTACCCTGAGCTGTCTTTAACAGCCTCACCCCTCCATATTCCAAAGGAGCTGAGCCAGATAACCCTGGATGGCTCCCCTTGTCCTGAGTGACCCCAGGCAAGCCTCGAACACTCTGATGGGTCCTCACAGGTCCTAACTGACCCCTAAAGTTGAACGACCCCTGAGAGATGACCCTAAGTGATCTCCCCAAGAGATTACCCCCTTCATAGTATGACCGTCCCACCCAACAGCCTGAGTGACCTTACAGGGGCCCCTAAGCCACCCCTCACACCCCGACTTCATCATTGTGCATGAGAGCCCATGCAAGTAGCCCTGATACATCCCAGCTGACACTCTCAGGGCCCCTAACTCACCCCCTTTGCACTCTACATGACGCCCAAGTGACCCACATGCTTCCAGGCCACCCTGATTAACCTCTCCTGGGTGATATCAGTTAGACCATGGCTGACTACCCCACATCCTAAGTGGTCTCTCTTGGTGACCCAGACTGATTCACACATCTAGGTCACCTTTGGATGACCCTGACTGACCCCCACATCCTACACCGCTCTCCGGTTGACCCTGACTGATCCCCTGACGGATCAAAGTGACCCAGTGCACTCTGACTGACCTTCCCATGTCCTCCTAACCCTCCAGAGGATCTCACCTGACCCCCACACACCTGAGTGACTCCCTGATGGCCAACCCTCAAAGCAGCTTCCCCCACCCCACCAAAGATGCTCTGAGATGCCTCAGGTCATAGCCCCTTGCCCACACCTCCCCGGCCATCTTTCTTGGCAGACATGAGCCACCTGGCATCCTGCGGGATGGGCCTGCTGCTCACCGTGGACCCAGGAAGCGGGGCGGTGCTGTGGACACAGGACCTGGGCATGCCGGTGATGGGCATCTACACCTGGCACCAGGACAGCCTACGCCAGCTACCCCATCTCACGCTGGCTCGGGACACCCTGCATTTCCTTGCCCTCCGCTGGGGCCACATCCGACTGCCTGTCTCAGGTCCCCAGGACATGGCTACTGACTTCTCTGCCTTGGAGACTCAGCTTCTGTAGGTGCCCATCCTTGGGGACTGGGGAGGAGCCCTCTGGGTGGACGGGATGTTCAAGCATGACACACCAATACAGCTGAACCAGGGGCCAAAATACTTCAAACTGGTTTTTTATCAAACTTATTGGCAAATAACCAGTGCCCAGCACCTCCCGCCCCCCGCAGTGTCCCCAGGACCTTCCAGATAGCCCTGCTATTTGGCAACCCTAGGGTAAAATATGGCCTACAGGGGGTCTCTGGGTCTCCACTCCAGTGTATGGATGGTGCTTGTTCTGCGTGGCAGGTGCTGGGCCTTACTGACTGTTAAAGACTAATTCTTACCCTTCCTTACACTACTGAATGCCCTAGAGTCCCCATCTTAGGGGATAAATAGACAGACTGGGAAAATCAGGGATTACCCATTCATTCAATTCATTACACAAATATTAACTGAGCACTTACTGTGTACCAGTCACTCATTAGGCTCTGGAAGTACAATAATACAGCCAGTGTTCCTACAGAGATCTTAGAGTCTAGTGGGGGAGACAGGTGTGTAAGAGGGCAACTATAATAGGGTAGGATAGAGAATGATAAAAGAGAAGTATAGATTTGCCATGGGAATGTATAGGAAGGTACCTAAATTGAGACTGGGGGCAGGAGGTAGTCATGGAAAGCTTCCTGGAGGAAAGGACATCTAAATTGAAACCTGAAGGATGAATAGGAAGCAGGATGAATAGGAAGCGAAAGAGCAAGCGAGCATGGCAGCCAGGGAATGGAAATTAAATAAGGCTGGAGCATAGATCTGAGCAGGGAATAAGGTCTGAGGGTGTTAAGCAGGGATCTTGTAGGATCATTGAAATGGTTTGGACATTTTCTCCTAAGGCTAAGGAAAAGTCATTGGAGGGTTTTAAGCAAAGAAGTGATTTGATCATCTTTTCATTTAGAAAGACAACTCTGGCTGCAGTGTGGATACTATCAGAGTAGTATAGTGAGAAAGCCCACACATAGAATACAGCATTAGTTCACTCATGAGATGAAGATCCTTTGGACTAGGGTGGAAATGCTAGAAATGGAAATAAGTGGAAAGCCAGAGATATGAAGAGGGAGAAACAGTAAGGATTTGGTGATCGGGGAGTTTGGGGATTGTGGGCAAGGAATGAAGTTTTGTGGGCAAGGAATGAAGGTTTGTGAGCAAGTGCTCAGGTTTTTAGAAGCACAGGGTGCTGTCATTTTCAGAGGTAGGGAACACTAGAGGTGGAAGGGGATGAGGAGGAGGTAAGGAATGAAGTGACAAGTTCAGATTTAGAAAATTGAGCTCTCGAAAGAGGTCTGGGCTAGACACAGATTTAGAAATCATGACTCTAGAGTTTGTTTGTATCTGTTAGCTTTTGCTGCCTAACAAAGCACTCCCAAAACTTAAGGCTTAAAAACAATGAACATTTGTTATTTTTCAAGATTCTGTGGGTCAGCTGGGTGGTTTTCTGATCTCGGCAATCTGGTGGCTTGGCTGAGCCTGGATAGTTTAGGATGACCTCTTTCAGCTCCATCATATTTGGTGGACTATTTGGCCTATGGGGTGTCAGATGGTCTCTCATGCCCAGCAGGCTAGCTGAGCACTTCAAGCCTCTGCTTATGTCCCATTTGCTATTATCTCATTCTCCAAAGCAAGTCACATGGCTAAGCCCAGAGTCAATGTGGGAGGGGACAATACAAAGACACAGGTACAGTGGTAACTGAAACTACCCACCACCATCACTCATCCTTCTCCTCTTTTTCTTCTCCCTCACTAGGATGACACTGTATGTGGGGAAGGATGAAACTGGCTTCTATGTTTCTAAAGCACTGGTTCACACAGGGGTGGCCCTAGTGGTGAGAAAGGGTCTCTGAGGGGCTGGAAAGAGGGAGGGGATGGGGCAGGAGAGGAGCTCCCTCACTCATGACTATCTTTTGCCATAGCCTCGTGGACTGACCCTGGCCCCCATGGATGGCCCCACCACAGAAGAAGTGACTCTCCAAGTCTCAGGAGAGCGAGAGGGCTTACCTAGCACTGCTGTCAGATACCCTTCAGGCAGTGTAGCCCTTCCTAGCCAGTGGCTGCTCATTGGTGAGATTCTCCTGGCTCAAACTTGGAGTAGATGAAGGACCTATGAACCCAGCTTCTGAGCTTGCAGGCTGAGGTCACCTTCAGCCAGCTGACTTTTGTTCTGCCCCTTAGGACACCATGAGCCACCCCCAGTCCTGCACACCACCATGCTAAGGGTGCATCCCACCCCAAGAAGTGGGACTGCTGAGAACAGACTCTCAGAGAACACACAGGCCCCAGCCCTCTTCCTGGAGGTCAGTGCTAGAAGGGCAGAGGGCATGGGGTAGGGGAGACTTGGCAGGTTGGGAGGGCAGCTGTTGGACCTTTCCCTCAGGCTTCTAGGAATAACATCTGGGGGTGGGTCAATTGATATCACACAATTTCCTGGAAGAAAAACATACATACATGTTGTTATTGCCAGAAACATATTAGAAGTGTCAAAGGATATTGGTTATCTAAATTGTGAAATAGGGATCACAGTTTTAATTCTTCTTCAGTATAAAAATTACAAAGTATTTATCAAGTTAGAAAATGTAAACAGAAAAACTATAAGAGCATGCTCTCCTGGGAGAGGGCTGGGCAAGAATCACTAGTGGTTCAAGCCATGACCTGCTCCCTCTCCCTCTCCCCCTACCCCCCCAACCCCACTCTCTCTCAAATAAATAAATAAATCTTAAAACAAAACAAAACAAAACAAAACAAAACAAAAAAACAGTCATGACCTGGAGCAGTAATTCTCAAATCTGGTTGCTCATCAGAGTCACCTGGGAGCCCACTCAGGCCCCACTGAACTAGACACGGATAGCTGAATATTTTGGTGATTTCCCAAGAGTATTTGTATTTTTTTAGTGATGCCGCACCCCCCCCCCCCAAGAGATACTGGTCCTCAGCTAGGTTTGGAAGACCACACTCTTGGGACACCATGATGTTTCAGTATCACGGAGAGCACCATGTTTCCCACCACATGGACTAATCACTCACTGCCCCTTTAGCCAAGACCAGCAGCCCTGTACTAGGTGATGGAGAAGGGTTAGGGGTTCCATAGTAGAAGGGTTAGGGGTTCCACAGTGTGCTAAGAGTGAAAGTTCCTTTGTCCTCAGCTCCTGAGCCTGAGCCGTGAGAAACCTTGGAACCTGGAGCTGCACCCTGAAGACAAAACCCCAGACTTGTATCCAGGGCTGGGACCCCAAGATCTGTTGGCAGCTAGCCTCACTGCTGTGCTCCTGGGAGGGTGGATTATCTTCCTAATGAGGCAGGTAAGCCTACTGCCCCTGACCTCAGGTCCATCTTAGGGTCTTCCTTGGGGGAACACTGCCCCTCCCCTTCAGGACCACTCAGCAGCTTTCTCCCTCACCCAGCTCTGATTCTGTCCCCTGCCTCTCTCTAAGAAGTTCCCTGAGCCCCTGCTACTGTGTTCTCTATGTTCATGGTCCGGTGCCAGGCTATCTCAGGCACCACTCCTGGGCCTCTCATGAGACAGGAGCCGGCCAGGGCTGAGACCTCTTTGGCCCTGTATTTCAGCAACAGCAGCAGCTAGTGGAGAAGCAGCAGCAGACCGTCCTGGCACCTGCAGATCCTCCTCACATCTCACAGAAAGCTCAGCCCCTGCCATCAGGGGCCACCCTCCAGGGCCAGAAGAGCCTTCCAAGCCCCTCAGAGCAAGCCCAGCCAGTCCAAGACCCAGAAGGTGAGCTTAAGTGGACAGGAAAGGGCAGAGTCAGGTTTAGCTTCAAAGCTGGGTTATTAGAAGTCACTATAGTATGGTGCTTAAGCCTGACTTAGTAAGAAAGGATTTACAACCTCCTATGGAGGTAAGCACTCTAGAACTGTCTGCCATCATTGTTTATCATCACTTTCAAGGACTCTTGGGTGCAGATAGAACTGGGTATAGATCTAACTCCACTAGCTGTTCACTTTGACAGGTTACTTTCCTCCTCTGAGCTTTGATTTTCTCATCTATCAAATGGGAATAACAACACCCATCTCATTGTGTCACTTCATTATGAGGGGTTACTGGCGTCATTATTATTAAATCAGTCTTAGGTGACGTTAATATTTGTGTTAGTTTAACATCATATTTGGTAACAGTACTAGTAAATTACCTAGGTCTCATTTTGTTCTTTTTTCCCTCTCTTTAGTACTTTTTATTTTTAAACATTTCTCTTTTGTCAATTAGATCCTATAAGCTAGCCCTTTCAAGCTTCCCTGGTGTCTGTGGGAGGCCCCAGGGGGCCTTTCCCATGCTTTTATTGGTCAGTCCAGGCTACTTCTCCTGCTTCTTTGGCTCTGGGCCAGACTGGCCTTCAGTCCTTCCCATGCTGCTGCTGGCACCTCTGCTCAAAGCACTGCCTCATGCTGCTGTCCCCTACACTTCAGTGCTGTTCCCGGCATTCACCCCGTGTTCACCCTGCCTCTGCTGAGACAGAGCAGCTCCCCTTCCTGAGGACTGGCTCTTCTAGAAGGTATCCACTGCACCTGAGAAGGTGCCTGAGCCCTGAGGTGTTGCAGTGCTTGTCACTTTAGTGGCTCTGGGTGGGTCCACGTAATACTCACCCACTACACCCTGAAATGCTCATTTCTTCGGGTCTTCAGACTTGAGCTGGATCTTTCCCCAGATAGGTCAGACCCCCTCTTTTCCCAGGATGGCTCTTGTCAAAGGACCCTGTGGTTCTTCTTGCCATTGTCCTTCATTCATCCCTCACCACCAGAGTCTGTAAGACCCCAGCAACTCTGTCCCTGCCTTCTGAGCTGCCAGAAATGGGCCCACTCCCACCTGTGCTTCCAGACAGGCCCCGAGCCCAGCCACTCCTGAGGGGCCAGGGTACACAAATCAAGGTTACTGCCTGCATCTTGAGAGATGAGAGCGAAGTTTTACTAAAAAAATCCAGAGCAATGCCGAGGGACAGCTTGGTACTTTTCTCACTGATCCTGATGCTGATTCTCCCTTGCTTTTCCTAGAGCTAATTGCAGGGACTAAAGCGGGCAGCTCTTCCTGAGTAGAGTGTTCTCAGGGCCACTGCACTACACAACTCTTGGGGCGCCATGTACGTTTAGCTGTATGAATCGTGTCCCTTGGAACTGAGCAGGGCACAGCCTGGCCAGACATGCCTGGGTCATTGTGAGGGGTGTCTCACAAGCTAAAGGGAAGAGCAGTAACTGTCCAAGTCTACAGACCTCTGCCTGCCTGAGCCAACCCAATCCCATCCTTCTTAATAGGAAACCAAGGCATTCTGGGGACTCCCTGCTCCCCTAGAACTAACTCTGGGACAGGTTTGCATCCAAATGCTCATTGCTGTCCCCTCCCATCGGAGGGGGGCAGTCTTTCCTGGGACTGCACTCACCCTCACCATGCTGCCAGCTGCCAAGCCCACCTTTCTATTTGAAGCCAGTTTCTCAATGAAAAGGGTTTATTATAACTGGTGGAGGTGGGGAGAGTGGCACAGGAAGTAAAGAAAGAAGTCTGGGCAGAAAATGCTGGAAGAGGGAGAATGATAAGGAAGATAATTTAGCAGCCCGCACCTCCACTCTCCTTCTACACATTCACTTAGTCCATAGTAACGCTGTGTGGGATCATCAACATGAGTCCCGCTTTATAGATGAGAAAACTGAGGGCAAAGGGGTTAAGTCACTTGCCAAAGACACACAAAGAGGATGTGGCAGCCCCAGACTGGGCATGGAGGGTGGGAGTCCAGAGAAAGGTGGAGGTGGGGGGAGGGTCTAGACTGAGCAGAGGCTCCCTGAGACTGTGCCCCCCCCCCCCCCAGCTGAGCAGCTTACCGTGGTGGGCAAGATTTCCTTCAACCCCAAGGACGTGCTGGGCCGCGGGGCAAGCGGGACGTTTGTTTTCCGGTGAGTAGGTAGCCAGAAGCTGGGCTGGAAATGTGGCTCTCATGGCATTTGGGCTACTGTCCTTTGGGGGGCCATTCTTTCAAAGGCTCCCCAAGGTGGGTGAGGAGGGAGCCTCTTCCTTCTTCTTCCCTCTCTGAAACCCCCAGGGGCCAGTTGGAGGGGCGGGCAGTGGCTGTCAAGCGGCTGCTCCGAGAATGCTTTGGCTTGGTCCGGAGGGAGGTCCAGCTGCTACAGGAGTCGGACAGACACCCCAATGTGCTCCGCTACTTTTGTACGGAACGAGGACCCCAGTTCCACTACATCGCTCTGGAGCTCTGCCAGGCCTCCTTGCAGGAGGTGAGCCAGAGCTCGGAGGGGCGGTGGGGTGGTGGCGGGGGTCCCAGCTTGCACAGTGATGCTCTGTCCTCCACCTTTTCAGTACGTGGAAAACCCAGAGCTGGAGCGCTGGGGCCTGGAGCCTATGATGGTGCTGCAGCAGCTGATGTCTGGCCTGGCACACCTGCATTCCCTACATATAGGTAGGCCCCGCCCCTGCCCCGCCCTCTGCCTGCCACGCCGGCACCCCGGCCCTACCCTCCACCCTGGCACAGCCTTCCCCACCTCCGCGCTGAATTCTGCTGGTTCTGCTCTGTTCTGGTCCCAGTGCACCGGGACCTGAAGCCAGCCAACGTCCTCATCGCAGGGCCTGACGGCCCTGACAGCCATGGCAGGGTGGTACTCTCAGACTTCGGCCTCTGCAAGAAGCTGCCTGCTGGTCGCTACAGCTTTAGCCTCCGCTCGGGCATCCCCGGCACGGAAGGCTGGATGGCGCCCGAGCTCCTACAACTCCTGCCCTCTGACAGTCCTGTGAGTCCTTCCCACAGCCCCAGGCTGCACGATTCCCTCCCTGGCCCCGTGCCTCTCCTGCTGTGGCCAAGCCTGTTTCTTCACCTGTAAAGTAGCACAGTTCATCCCTTCTTACTTAGAGCAGTGGCTCTCACCCAGGGACTATTTCACTGCCCAGGGGACATTGGGCCCTGTCTAGAGACATTCTTGATTGTCACACCTGGCAGGGGAATTGGGGCTTGCAACTGGCATCTGGTGGGTAGAGGCCTGGGGTGCGGCTAAACATCCTACAACGCACAGGACAGCCCCCCGTGACAGTAATCCGACCCCAAATGTCAACAGTATCAGGGTTACAAAATCCTGAGCTAGAAAAGGGTTTTCAATCTGCACTGTGCTGCAGAATACCTGGCAAACTTAAGAACAAAGTCAGATGTCCAGGCCCCACATCTGGTGATTCTGACCAGACTAGCCCGGAGCAGGGCCCCAGGTGATTCTAATATGTAGCCAGGGAGAACCACTGGTGTCGAGGGTTTGGGGAGCACCAGAGGAGTGAATATAGTTGAAGCCCAGGGTGTCTGACCCGAGACACTTGAGTCTGAGACCCCAAGATTATGGATTTTCCAGTTGTCAGTGTGTGGGTGGAAGATGAAGTCATGTGCACAGGTGGGAGCACAGGAAAGGTCAGTTGCTAGGCAAAACCAAGCCAAAGCAAGAGAAAGCAGGAAGTGGCCACCCAGAGGCCCAAGGACTAAAGGAACTGACATTATGAGCTTGTACAGATTTTAATTAGTGGCCAATATTTTAACTTTCGGGAAATTCCACATAGCAACCTTGATTTCTGGATCCTCTTGGAAAAGCAAAGCTCTGACACCCGGGAGAGTCCCCTGGAGATCATACAGGTCTCACACCTGCTTCAGTCCCTCGCACCCGGCTAGTCTCGCTCACTTGTTACCTGCTAGGCCTGGAGGAATGCAGCTTGCACACGTGCACTAGCAGCCCAGGAGGGCCAAGATTTTGGATGAAAACCATGGGCCCCTTTCAGTGGTGCAGAGGGGAGGGGGTCTCAGGTCGAGGGGATGGCTCTCAGGAAGCATCCTTGAGTTCTAGTCTGAACCAAAGCCCTGGCTACCGTAACCCGCAGGAAAATTGAACTGTGCAGGCTTCCCGGAAGCAGGGACTGTCTCCTTATGCTGTCTCTCTGGCCCCCAGACAAGCGCAGTGGACATCTTCTCTGCAGGCTGTGTGTTCTACTACGTGCTTTCTGGCGGCAGCCACCCGTTTGGAGACAGTCTTTATCGCCAGGCAAACATCCTTGCAGGGACTCCCAGCCTGACTCACCTGGAGGAAGAGGCCCATGGTAAGGGGGGACAGGGCCTGGCAGAGAAGGGAGGAAGCAGGGCAGGGAGCTGGGCGGGCCTGAAGCCATCCCTCCCGTTTGCCCCTACAGACAAGGTGGTTGCCAGGAACCTGGTGGAGGCCATGCTGAGCCCCCTGCCGCAGGCCCGCCCTTCAGCGCCCCAGGTGCTAGCCCACCCCTTCTTCTGGAGCACAGCCAAGCAGCTCCAGTTCTTCCAGGTCAGAGGGAAATCTTGGGGATGGCCCCAGATAAGTCCCAAGTTTGGGTGCTGAGTGATAAGGGAAAGCTAGAATAGCTGGGGAAAGAGACTGTCTGCCTGTTCCAGAAAGCCCAGCTCCTTCTCTGAACCAAGCTCGGGCCTACACGCCTAGACATTGCCATGCTGGTGCTCTACAGTCTGCTCACTACCACACTTCCAGCCCCAGCCTCCATCCCTACCCCTCTCACCCCCGTGTGACACACGCCCCATACCATTCAACCCTAGTTGTCACTCAGGCTACACTGGCGCCCAGACAGCCCATCCCACTTGTGCACCTTGAGCTAGGGACTTGGTGCCTCTGAGCCTCAGTTTGGTCATCTGTAAAATGGGGACAACAGTACATACCTCATAGGTTGAAGGCCTGGCAGGTAACATGGAGACATGGCACCAAGAAGCTGTACTCGAGGGGCAACAATCTTTATCTTAAACCAAGAAGCTTTTGTCGTTTTGCTCCCCCAAGCCACAGAGGCACTCCTGGGCCTTGTGGCCTCTGAAACTGGTCATGAGGCTCAAGAGCTCTTGGGGTCCTAGGATGTCAGCGACTGGCTGGAGAAGGAGTCTGAGCAAGGACCTCTGGTGACGGCTCTGGAGGCAGGGGGCTCCACGGTGGTCCGGGGCGACTGGCAGAAGCACATCTCTGTGCCGCTGCAGACAGGTATAGGCCAGCCTCGGGGTGGGTCCGCCAGATGGAGGGAAATCCAGCAGGGGCAGCCTTGCCAAGGAGTTTCCTGCCCACAGATCTGAGACGGTTCCGGACGTATAAGGGGACGTCAGTGCGAGACCTGCTCCGTGCTATGAGGAACAAGGTGTGCTTTAGGGTTTGAGCAGGGCCTGGATCACGGGGCAGCCTGGTCATGGCTGAGCGGGGGCTCTCTCTCTACCTCCCTCCAGAAGCACCACTACAGGGAGCTCCCGACGGAGGTCCGGCAGGCACTCGGCCACGTCCCCGACAGCTTCATCCAGTACTTCACAGCCCGCTTCCCACGGCTGCTGCTCCACACGTACGGTGCCATGAGGAGCTGTGCCTCCGAAAGCCTCTTCCTGCCTTACTACCCACCGGCCTCGAGGGCCAGGGAGCCATGCCCAGCCGGGAGCTGAGGCCAACGACAAGGGGTAGGGCCCGTGGCTGAGGCCAGCCTCGGTGGCAGGAAAGACTGGCAGAGTCTTGGCAGCCTGGGGCTTCTGGAGCAAAGATGTGCCCAGAGCCCAGAAGTCAGGCACCCTCAGGGACTACAGAAGAAATAGAAGATTCACATGTGTTTAATGTATATAAAGGCAAGGAAAGGACAGTCCAGGATTCAAGAGCGGCATTCTGTACAATGCATATGGTGGGGCTGAGGGGGAAGAGGAAGGGCTGTAGAACCCACACCCGAACATGTACAAAAATAACTTACACGGTGACCCCCACCAGCAAGGATGATGGAGCTCTCCCCAGCCCCCAGGGCTGGGGGGCACATTCTAGAAAACAGCACGAGGGGAGCTAACCAGTGCGGGCCAAGGTGCTGTAAGGATGAGAAGGGGCGCCAGTCCGGAGGGGAGGAAGGCCTACGAGGAGGCCTTGAGACGGTTGGCGGCCGAGCGGGAGCTCAGCAGCTTGTCCACCATGGTGCGGGCGTAGCGGAGCCGGCTGGCCAGCTCCTTGGAGCAGCCGTACTCCTCCAGCAGGCTCAGGCGATACGTGCGGAAGTCCCGCCTCTCATCAATGTAGGTCACGGCTGCCATCAGTGGGCACAGGATGAGTTTGGTATGGTCCTAGGAGGGAAGTGAGGGAAAGAGAGACGGACAGAGTTACCAGCGGCCTGAAGGTCCCAGCTGCTAGTGCATGCCGGGGAGTAGAGGAGAGACATTCCAGCCGATGAGGGGTTCTTGCCCCCGCTCATGTGCTTCCTGCTGCCTGATGCCAAGGACAGGTGCCACGCCTCCCACTGCCCACCCCACTCTGGGGGCCTGTGGGTACCCCACCCCGACTCTCCCCACCCAGGTTCACCTGGAAAAAGTTGATCTGTACACAGCCATTGCTGAGGTGCAGGATAATGGCGCTGCGGGTGCGAAACCAGGTGCGCAGGTAGGGTAGCCGGGCGAGCTCATCGCCTTCCCGAGGTGTGATATTGGCCCCCGCCTTCAGCAAGTGTTCACTCATGTAGTTCCGGAAATACTTCAGGAGGGTGATCTGGTTGGAAAGGGAGGGAGGGAGGCCAGAGCTAGAGCCTAATACCTGGCACATGCCTCCCTCCTGGCAACACCAGGCTGCAGCCACCAGCTGGAGCTCACCTTCTTCATCAGGGAGTTGGGATGGGAGCTCACGGTGAGGTAGGACTCTGTGCCATCACGCTCTATGTACTGTAGGCTGTCGCCGTCATTGTAGAGGATCAGGCGTGTTGAGTCGTTGAAGAGCACCCCCACGCTGTTGTCGCACAGCTGGTACCCTGGGAGGTGGAGGGAGACCTCAGGAAGGGGGAGAAGGGAGCAGGAGGGGCACTGGGAGCTGGAAGTGGGAGGCCTGGGATGGAGACAGGAGACTCTAGACAGCAGAGGACCAAGGAGCCAAAAAAGGCAAGAGCCTGGAACAGCTCAAAGGGTCACTTGGCCATACCCGAGCCACCCACCCATTCTGGAAGCAACCTACCAAGGCCGTACTTGTCCGAATAGTCCACCCACTTGCTGACCCAGAAGATGGGGATGCAGGCGGGATCCTCAGCCTCCTCTGTGACAGAAACAGATAGATGGTTGGTCAGCACCAGTGTCTTCCCCTCCGGTCCACTCAGGTGGCCCATGCCAGTGAGGATTGTTGGGCGCCCCACCCAGGCTCCGTCAAGAGGCCTGGGGCCCCAGAGAAGAGCCAAGCAGAGCTTGTGTCACCACCAAGCCCTGGTAAGCAGCAGGACAGACAAGTTCCAGTTCCATACATTCATTCATTCAGTCCATCCACTGACCCACCCTGTGCCACGCACTGCCACAGGTGCAGTGAGCAATGGCATAAAACCCAGCCTTCACAAACTTACATTCTTGTTATAGGGACAGAGGCTGATCAACATAAATATGGACAAAATAAATGTTACTTCTATCATGGTGAGAGTCAGTGGCCAAGGGATTATCTAATCTTTTGGTTCTGAGTGATTAAAAAATTGTCAGAATATACACAATCCCAAATACATCAAAATGTTACGTTCAGGGGCACCTGGGAGGCTCAGTCCATTAAGTGTCTGACTTCAGCTCAGGTCATCATCTCAGGTTCATGGTATCAAGCCCAGTGTAGTGGCGAGTCTGCTTCTCCCTCTCACTCTGCCCCTCCCCCCATTCATGCTCGCTCGCTCACTCACTCTCTCTCTCTCAAATAAATAAAATCTTTAAAAAAAATATTGTGTTCAGCACATGCAATAATCCCTTATTTAAATACAGGGGGATGAGAAGTGCTAGGAGTGGGGGGCCAGGGAAATGCTCATGGAGGGGACACTGGGGCAGACATCTGAAAGAGGCGAGCATGAGCCCTGCACATATCTGGAGGAAGTACATTCC
This sequence comes from Ursus arctos, assembly GCF_023065955.2. NCBI lineage: Eukaryota > Metazoa > Chordata > Mammalia > Carnivora > Ursidae > Ursus > Ursus arctos. The sequence continues at coordinate 83,463,257 of NW_026622874.1, read as the reverse complement.
AGAAGAGAACAGTATGAGCAAGAGCCCCGAGGCTCTTGAAGACTAAGCAGGAATCCACCGAACAGCAGAAAGAGCATGTGCAGATGTGTAAGGTAGCACACGGAGGTGCTGGAAGATGGGACACTTGTGGAGGCAGAATAATCAGAAAAAGACAGGCGGGCCGTGAATGCCAGGCTAACCCATTTGGATCTTAATCTATAGGAAACCTGGGAACTAATGGTATTATGGAGACCCAGGCCTGGACAAGCCCCGGACACTGTGCAGCAGAGACTTCCCGGACCTCTTCCAGGTGCACGGGCAACCCCATCCCCAGGCCCTTCCCGTGCCCACCTTGCCTCACCAGCCCCCGCTCTGAGGGCTTGGACGCATTGACGCTGTGTAGCTGCTGCAGCATGTCGCCCAGGTGGCAGTCAACCGCCTCACTGGTCTCCCGGACCACTGGCTCCTCTTTTTCCCGGGGCCGCTCGGGCATGGGGTTCTCTGTGCCTAGGATGAAGACGACACACAGTCATTAGCTGGGCACAAAGGCAGCGGGCTGGGAGGGACATGGGACCCTCTGCCATAGCTGGTACCCTCCCCAGAGAAAAATTATTTTAGCTGCCATTGCTTTGGGTAAATTGAGTCAGTGCTGAGTTATAGAGCAGCAGCTGCCACGCTCATGTGACAGGAGCATGGTACTCATACCTCTAGAGCCAAGCCAAGCCCTTGAGGAAGGTTTCATGGCCACACACACCAAAGAGCTTCAGACGCTCCGGCCTCTGCCCCAATGCTGGGCCCTGCAGGACACCACCAGGCACTCCGGGAGATAGTGTGAAGGTACCACCAGCCCAGAGGTGCCCAGCCAAGAATTAAAATCCAGGAAAATGGGAGGGCTCAGTAAATTCACATAGCTGATCAACAAAATGGATTAAGCAGGCATTTGATGAAAACATGAGATTTTTTTCTTTCCACCCCCAAGTTTTATATAGATGTCCAAAGAGTCTGAAAAGATACACTTTGAGATCTTCTCATTGGTTATATTTGGGTTAGAAAAGCCCGGATGATTTTTATTGTGTTTATGCTCTAAAGTTTCCTTCCCCACCAACACGTGCTAGTTGTCTTATATGCAATTTGTCTTATAATATTTTCAAGATCAGAGTTTTTAAGTTAAAAAAAACTACGCTGTGGTAAGAACTGAAATGTGAACTAATAAGATATTTGGGACTTGCTTTAAAAACTCTAGCAAAGAAGGTGCCTGGGTGGCTCAGTTGGTTAAGTGTCTGCCTTCAGCTCAGGTCGTGATCCCGGGTTTCTGGGATTGAGCCCCATGTTGGGCTCTCTGCTCAGCGGAGAATCTGTTTCTCCCTCTCCCTCTGCCCCTCCCCTGTTCTCTCTCTCTCAAATAAAATAAATAAATATATAAAACCTTAAAAAAAAAGAAAAAACAAAACTAAATAAAAAAATATTATTATTTAAAAAAAAGAAAAAAGAAAAAGAAAAAACAAAACTAGCAAGGAGGGCACCTGGGTGGCTCAGTTGGTTAGGAAACCAACTCTTGATTTTGGCACAGGTCAGGACTCGGGGTAGTGAGATCAAGCCCCATGTGGGGCTGCCGAATCTGAGCAGCATCTGCTTGGGATGTTATTTCTCTCTGGCCACCCCCCTCACTTCCAGGATGTCTCTCTCTAAAATAAATAAGTAAATCTTAAAAACAAGAAGCCCAAAAAACCAATTCTAGCAGGGCACCTAGGTGGCTCAATTGGTTAAATGTCTGACTCTTGATTTCGGCTCAGGTCATGAGATCAAGTTCCATGTCAGGCTCTGCGTTGGGCGTGGAGCCTGCTTAGGATTCTCTCTCTCCCTCTGCCCACCGCCTCCCAACCCTGTGTGTGCTTTCTCTCTCTAAAAAAATTAAATAAATAAATAAAAATAAAAACTCTAGCCAAAAAAGGGGAGAAGGTAGAAACGGATAAAACTAGGTACAGGCAGGCAAATGTTGCTAACTACTGAAAATGGGTGATGAATACATGGGGATTCCTCATACAGTTAGTTCTCTCTACTTTTGCAGACATTTGAAAATTTCCAGCATAAGAATTAAAAAAAAAAAAAAAAGCTTTATGTTCAAAAATTCAAAAAGAAACATAATCTTTAAAATAGCATTATTTTATACATTATAGGCCAAAGAATAAATCCATGAGTACATGTTGATATAAGTAACCATTAAATAATGAGAGAGAAGGACCAACTCTTCCTTACAGAAGAATTCCAATGAATGAATTTAGAAGGAGTGGGGAAGAGAGAGGAATCTCCATTAGAATAACACATGAGCAACTGCCATCCCGAGATCCATGGAGATCCACCAAGGATTTAAGAGTTTGAGGAGAAACAGGATTGTCTCAAAGTAGTTCCGGCAAGGTTTTATTAATTACAAAGGGAAAAATTCTAACTCTGCAGTGGAGAAACCAATCAGACACCACCCAAACAACTGATCAAGATTAATATTACCAATGAAAAGAAATGGCAAAAACAAACAAAAAAGGAATCCTTAACAGTATTAAAAAAAAAAAAAAAGCAAAAAAGCCAAACCAAAATAAATCCCCCCAAAAACAACAAAAACCCCCCAAAAAAACCCCACAAAAATAAAAGACAGACCAAAACAGTATTAGATTACAACAGAAACAAATGATTTTATATATTAAATTGGTGCTATATCCACACGGAGGAGAAAAAGTATTTCAAATGACCTTTTTAAAAATACTATATAACCTTAGTGAAATATTCTAAGGACAAATGGAACTTCGATAAGCTAAAACACCATTAAAAAAAATAAGAGGCTAGTTCATAGATGTTGAAAAATCTATGTATATTAATGTTAAGGAAATAAGATTGATTTTATTCTTGTATTTCTTTTCAACTGACAAAGAAGTCAAAATCATATAATATTGTATATGAACTGGACACTCGTAAATTACAAAAAGTAGTAACTCCACAGCAGACAAAACAAGATTGTACCAGTGTTAAATTTCCTGAACTTGCTCGCTGTGTCATGTGCTGTGTTCCAAGCATGCCACGTGTATTAAACAAAAAATCTTTGTTTTTAGGAAAAATACACTGAAGTATTAAGTGGTCAAGGGCAGGACGTATACAACTTACTTTTAAGTGGTTCGGGGGGGAAAAGTAGATACACACACACACACACACACAACTTTATATATACTAAGAAAAGATAAAGCAAGTGTAGAAAAACATTAATTGGTGGAAAAAAGGGAGATCTGCCTACTCTTCCACCTTTTCATAAAGTTTGAAATAATACTGAAATATTGTGATGAAAAAATGTGACTCAGAAATAGCAGTACAAACTCAAGGTTTTTCCCCCACCGAAGTAGGTACTTCCTAATTCTGGCCTTTGAAGAGAACTGGACATAATGACAACCCAAGCAAGGTAAATGTCTGGGATTAACTTCAAAAATACTTCAAAGGAACAAAAAAAGAATGATGAAGCAAATGTGACAAAATCTGACTGACTGTTGAATGTGTGTGGGAGGGTGAGTCCACTGCATTATGCCCTACATATATATTTGAAATTTTTCATATTTTTTTTTCAGTGAACCAGCAAAGTGTGATGTTAGGAATTTTTTAAATGCTAAGGGTTTTTCGGGCATGGCATTCAGTCCACTCTCCTTTTTCTGGGCACGACAGATCTGATCCAGCCAGTGTTAAAGTCTGTCTTTCCCGCTAGGGCCCACCCAGGGGAAGCAGGGCATTTTGTCCTGGGGTGGGGCGGGCACTGTGGATTCAAGGACAGGGGCAGGTCCTACGGCACGCCTGGGCTCTGGGGGCCACCCATCCACACAGCTGAAGCCTAGGCTCTCTCTGGGGGTCTGCTGTTTTACCTTTATTGAGGACTGTGAGAGGCTTCCGGTTGCTGGGGTCCAGACTGCTGGGAGCAATGGAAAACCGAGGTGCAATGGTGAGACAGGTGATGGGTAGTCGGGCGGGGATGTAGCCAGACGTAAAGAACTCGTCATTGAGCAGCTCGTGAATGGTGGGGCGGGCAGTAGGATCTGTCTGAAGCATCTTCTGGATGAGGGAGGCGGCCACAGGGTTGATGTGCTGGAGCAAAAAGGAAGGGCTGTGAGCGGGACGTGATGGGGGACCCGAATGCAGTGCTGCCATAAAGGCACCATAGCCCCTGGCCCATACACGCCATGCCCAGTGGCCATAAATCTGCCAGTTCCCCATATTGGCTTTACTGAGTTGACAACTGTCAACCTATGCTATGAGAATGATCACTTCTCCTTCCTTTTGAGACTCAAGATTCACTGGATTTGCCCTGAATTTGTTCTCGAGTAACTTAAGTTGCTCACCAGTACGGTAGCACTTGAGTACATAGGCTGTGGGATCATAAAGACCTGGTTAAGTCCCAGTACTGTCCCGAAGAGCAGCTGTGGCAAGTAACCCAACTTGCTCAGGACTTTGGTGTCTTCATCTGGAAAGCAAGGACATAGCACCAAGCCTGGAGTCCTACTAGGATTCGATGGGGGATAACCCAGCACAAATCAAATGCATAGTAACAGCCTAGTATTAGCTGTACACTTACTTGTGCCAGCACAGTGTTCCAAGCACATCACGTGTATTAACTTGCTTACCCTTCACAAAAACATCTAAGGGGTGGAGGTCTCTATTACCATCTCTCTTTTGCAGAGGAGGAAACGGAGCACAGAGAGGTTAAGTGCCTTTCCTAAGAATACGCACCTAATGAGTGGTAAAGCCAGCACCCACACCAAAATACTAGGGTGCTCTCGTGCACCCACTCTGAACCCTCCAGGGTCTGTCTATCTGACAGTTAAATGACCCTTTGTGACAGATTTCGTCTGTCTGTCCTTATGGAGACAGGACCCTTGACTTCACAAGAGTCAAGGGAAGCAAACGGGAAAGCAGCCACCTGTCACAGGCTTCTGCAAAACAGACTGTTCCTTTCAATGCACTGACACCAGTGGTTGTGAAAATGTACACCACTTTGGATTCACGGTGGTTCAGGATTCTGTGAGTGCTTACTGTATACAAGGCGCCCTGCGAGCTGCACCAGAGGCAATGACTCTCTTTTATAAATGGGAAACTAGAATTCAAGAGATTCAGGCCATTTGTCCACTGTGATCTGGCTGCTATGTGACAGAGCCCAGTTAAGTCAAGAAGGACCACTTCCAGAGGTTAAACAGCACTTCTGTGTCTGCCTCCTGCTCCCTCCCCATTTTTTTCTTTATTCTCTTTTCTCTTTACACATCTTTTGGGTTATCTACACAACCTTTGAGAATCTATAAACTCTCTCCCCTTAGAAAAAATACTTCTGTGGACATACGTCAAGCTCTGTATGTAATTTCAGACACAGATCCACCAAAGCTCTGGGACTACCCTAGGGGGAGGGTTGACCTATCTCTGTCCCTAGGATATGGCTGGGCTCAGTAAACAGCTTTTGGGGGGGGGGAACCCCAAAAAAACCAAAATAAATTTAAACTTAAAGAAAAAAAAAGTGTTTTAGTCACCTTGGGAATACTGTAGTCATTCTTCTTGATCCGAAGGTAGGTCTCTTTAAGGCAAGAGGTCTCAAAAGGTGGTTTGCCCACTAACAGTGTATACCTGTAAGCACAGGGGGCTGATTTGGCTCAAGACTCCCAGCCAAAACCTACCTGCCGGGGGAATCATCTCAGGGCTGGCATCTGGAAAGTCTGACTTTGGGGCCCCTGAGGATAGTCCTCAAGCCCACAGGAGCCAGGACATGGGTAAGGCTGAGCCCTCAGGAGAAGACAGGTGTCAGCACGAGGACTCTTCAGGCCAGTAGTGACTTTTCAGCTGGAGCCTGTAGGAATCCAGGGCCCTGGAGGCTGCTGGCCAGTACAAAACAGGTCCCAGTGCGTGGGCTACCTCCCCCTACAGAGGCAGCCCCACTTTGATAGTTCTGCACTTAAGGCATGAAGTTTTCATTTGAAAAAGCTCTACTGCAAAGAAGTATGGAAGCCACTGCTACAACTCACCTCTAGCTCTCCAGTACCCCGGCCAACAATAAAAAGTGAACACCCAAAAGGGCCCAACCTTCTGCCCACCACCCACCACCTTGGAAGGCCCTGATTCAGACTTTATTATACATGGAAATCACCCAGGGATCTTGTTAAACTCCAGATTCTGAGCCAGTCAGTAGTCTGGGTCCTGAGATTCTGCATTTCTAACAAGTTCCTGGGTGATGCTGCTGCTCTGTGGACCACACTTTGAGTAGCAAGGGCCTAGAGCAGGTTTGTGAAGGCCCGCCAGCCTCCATCCCCATAGCCCAGGCTGCTGCAGGAATCCCACAGGATATACCAGTGACAAGAAAAGATATGGAAGTCAGGCTTTGTTTTTGGGCAATCTGTTCTCTGGAGCAGCCTCTCCATAGGCAGAAAGGTCCAAAGGATAAAGTCAGCTAGGTCCAAAAGGGCCAGGTGGGTCCTAAGACAACTCCCAACTTACATGATACACCCAATGGACCACACGTCCACCTCGAAACTGTGCCCTTTCTTGCTCAGCACCTCAGGAGCTATGTAATTAGGAGTCCCGCACAGGGTCTTCTTGCGTTCCCCGTCATACTCCACTTTGGTTGCCAGTCCAAAATCCCCTGGGACAGAGGGAGGAAAAGGGGGTCCTTAGCTGCTAGCCTCTGTCATCTGCCAATGCAGAAAGCTGGTACAGGTGTGACTGTCAAGAACCAAGGTCATTTGACCCCTCGGGCCCCTACTCCTTGTAGGCAGCAAGGCTTGCACAGGATTCCTCCCACCACGTTGGCCCACTGGGGGGGGGGGGTGTCTCCCCTTAGAAAGGAGGGCCAGGTTTCTAAAAGGGAACTGAAGGAAATGCCCTCAGGGATCAAGCGAGTAAGGGTCAGGACTGCTATTTGGCAAGTTTGTGAGTTAACAGGGAGAGGTGGGGATTGTGGCAAATCCCAGGGAGCCTAAGGGGAACAGTGGCTTTTTAACCCAGCAAAGAGCTGCCTGGGAGATTATTGTCTCAGAACTGCTGGAGCTTCCAACTGTTTAAAAGGAGTTCCAAACCCCAATTTTTAGGTCAAGCAACCCAACTTGTGTCAATGGAAACGAATTCAAATTCTTTTAAAAAAGTACTGTGTGGTAGCACTAAAAAATGCATCTGCAGGGTAGAGGCTTGGGGCTTTTGGTTTTAAATTTCTGTATTAAAGAGAGGATTCTAGAGGCCATCAACAGCCCAGACTTCTACCATCCTCTTCCTCCCTCGTCTCCTTCCTGTTTCCTCTCCCAGCCTCCTCCTCATTCCCGCTTCTGGAGGTGTCAAGCACCCCTGCAGGCCCAACACTCACCTATTTTCACCTCCAGATCCTCATTCAGGAAAAGGTTGCCGAGCTTGAGGTCCCGGTGAATAACCCGGTTTCGGTGCAGATACTGGCAGCCAAGGACAATCTGCCGAAGGTAGTAGCGGGCTTCGGGCTCGGTCAGTGCTTTTCTTCGCTTGTGCAGCTCCAGGAGAGACTGAGCGGGGGAAGGAGAGGAGGAATGGGGTGCCGGTACCGAGGCACAGGGCAGGCCTTGTCATTAAAAGCAGCCCAGGACGCCCCCCCCCCCCCCCCCCCCCCCCGCTCCAGGGCAGCTACGGTTTGTTCTCTCCCCTAAGCCTGGCCACTACGGGTCATAGCACCCCTTCTCCCAGTAGCTCCCTCCCAAGCCTCCTCCTACCTGGGATGCCTCTTCCAGTCCCACTCCCGGAAGCTCCAAACCCACAGTATCCCTCCCTGGGTCTTTGCGCAGCAGGAGATCCCTCTCCAGCCACCTCTCTTTCCGGACGCTCCGAGGTCTGTCTCCAACCACCCTCTCCCCGACCCAGCCCTACTCCGGAAGCTCGGACCCGCAGCACCCCTTCCCCGGGACTCCTCCCTTAGCAACTCCGGAAGCCTTAGCGTCCAGTACCAGGATTCTCCTCCTACCCGCGCCTCCCCTGCTGCGCTCAACACCTAGCGTCCAGGAGCCGCCTTCCCTAGCAGCGACAGGACTCGGGGGCCACTTAACCGGAACCCCATCCCCTAGCAGCTCCAAGTGCCAAGCACCCTCTCCTCTCTCCTCGAGACCTTTACAGTCCCTAGCTCGAGGTTCCCAGCCCCTCCAAGCCCCTGGATCCCCCCGCCAACCCCGGTCCCCAGGCAGCGACACTCACCCTCCGGCGGCAGAGCTCCAACACCACGAACACGAAGTCGTTGTCCTCGAAAAAGCCGTGGAAGCCTACGATGTGCTGGTGGGCGAGGCTGCGGTGAATGGATATCTCCATGGACATCTTCTCCTTCTGGTGCGGCTTGAGCAGCAGCGACTTAGGCACGATCTTGCCCGCGAACACCTCCTTGGTGTCGGCGTCCGAGATCTCGAAGCACTTAGCAAAGCCGCCCTTCCCCAGAAAGCGTCCCCGCAGGTAGCGCCGCCGGCTGCGCGGGTCCACTAGGACCTCCGGGATCTCTTTCGCCGGCGGTGCGGCCGCCGGGGCCCCGGGAGCTGCAACTCCCGGGCCCCCAGCTTTCCCTGGGTCGGCTGGTGCCCGCGCCAGCTTCCCTGCAGTTGCCGCCGCACTCATGTTCCCGGAGTTGCTCCGCGGACCTAGCTGGGTCTGGGCAGAGGCTTGGCACCGCTTCGCTCCTCCTCGAATTCAAACGCGGCGCCGGGAACGTTACAAGAGCCTGCGCGCCACTGATTGGCCGCGGGGATTTAAAATCCAAACCCGCCCGCCGCGCGGCACGATGGGAGCGCTCTGCACCGCGGTCTCCTTTAAACCCGTACTCAGCCCTGGGGGGTAAGACTTGATTGACAGGGACTCGCGCACAGCAGACACGTGGGATGCCTGAGAAACCGTACCGGCGTGGTGATGCCAAGACCCGCCCGAGGAGAGAGGGGAGTTCAGGGTTTCCCCCTTTCTCGGCGGCCGGGGAAGCTCCTGCAGTTCCCACGCACCTCCTCCAGGAAGTTTTTCCTAGTACCTCCTTCCACCCTCACCCGGCCTTCTAGACTATAAACTCTTGAAAATAGAGACTTTGCAGGGCAGCCTCAGGCAGCCGCCTCCGATGTCCTCAGCTCTCTTCCAAGACACCCCAATAAGCTAAAACCCAAGTAAAAACAGGGAGCTTGCCAGGCAGACGCACTTCCGTGCCAAGGTCCCTACCTTCAGAATAACAGCTGCTACTTAGCCCCTCAGGAATATAGAGCAACTCCACTCAAAGCATATATGGTTCAGGGACCACCAACATTACCATCACCTGGGAACTTGTTAGAAAGAAAATTTCAGGCCTTACCCCAGACCTCCTGATTCAGGAATCTACCTTTCAATGTGACTGCCAGGTGATTCCCACACACACTGATGTTTGAGACGCACAGTACCAGCAGCAACACCCGCCCCCCCCCCCCCCCCCCCCCGCCCCTGCTATTGAAGAAAGTTGTCTGGCTTGCTCAGCTGTATTTCCCAGGGCCTGAAATAGTGGACCCTCGAATCTCTGGTAAGAGGAAGTATGGCTGGCTGGCAGAATGCCCAGCAAACTGGTAGGCCAGGGCCATACACCCTGCAGGGGAGTGTTTTGTTTGACCACTCACTTTTGAAAATTTGGATTCATTTACAGCACTTAAAAATCAAAAGAGCTCACATAAAAATTCAGATTTGTGTTTTTTCCTAGGAAAAAACAAACAAACAAAAACTAGAAGGTCCCGCAACTCTATGCCTACATACTTCCCCGGTTTGCAATAGTTCCCAGCTATCACCCTCTGCCCATTTGCCTGATTTCCCAAAGTACCTAAGTGGTAACCCTAGAACAGCAAAATGCGCAAGTTAGAAGCCCTTCTCTTAGAAGCCCAAAAGGTGCCCCTTTGCACCCCATGATGTCTCGGCTAGAGCCCAGCAAATATCGACCATATCTTATCTCTTTACCTGCCTCCTAGTCCATGTCCCAAGCTCCCAGAGCAGTACCTAGTAAAAAGAAGTAACTGAAACGTTTGCTGAATAAAAGGAAGTTAAAAACAAAATTAAGTTGCTATTATTTTTTATCCTTGTGGTGTATAATCTCCTATCTTTTTATTGAAGTTTAAGATATGCAGGGAAAAAGCTTACATAACTTCCAGCTCAATGAATTTTCACAACTTGAACCCACCCCACGTAAACAACACCCAAATTGAGGAAAAGAACACTACCAACACCCCAGAAGTCCCCCTTGTGCCCTGTCTTGGGGGTCCCCAAAACTACCCCGCAGTTTGATGACTTGTTAGGGGACTCACAGGACTCAGCAGAGAGTCTTACTGTCAGCAGACTATAATTTATTATGGCAAAAGGCTACCAAGCAAAATCAGCAAAGGGAAAAAAGGTGCATAGAACAAAGTGCAGAGGAAACCAGGCGCAAGCTTCCGAGAGCCCTCTCCCAGTGGCGTTACACAGGACACCTTAATTCCTCCAGCAGTGAGTTACGATAACAAATGTGAAATGTTATTTGCCAGGGAAGCTCCTTAGAGACTCAATACCCAGGGCTTTTACTGGGGGCTGGTCAGGTAGGCACCCTCTGCCTAGCACATACCAAAATTCTGGATTCCTGGAAGGAAAACAGGTATTCAGCATAAATCATATTATTTGCACAGTTTAGGCCCAGTGAGCCACTTTTATCATTTAGGGAATGTTGAGAACCCTGCAGAAATCCAATTACTCAGATGTCAGCCAAGGATTAGCCTTGCAAACAAGGAGAGCAGTCTCAGGCCTACTCTGTTAACTCTCTTTTGCTCCCAACCACCACCTTGGCCGTCGGCCCAGGCTTCTATACAGCAAATTTATTATCAGTAAGACCCCATGCAAAAGGATGAGACCAAACGGCAGTACTGGTCTCAGTCATGCTCCTTAGGGATCCTGCATTTAGCCAGTTAAAATAAATCCCATTAACCATAAAAGTCTATTTTAGATATGCTATAAGTCAACTATACCTCAATGAAAAGAAAAAAAAAACCAGTCTCTTAGAAAGCCAAGTGACTTCCTCACTAAACTTCTGTATGATTCATTTTTATCTGGCCCAAGGTACCCATTCAGGTCCAGCATGGCTGTGGCCAGCAAGTTCAAGCGATCTGAAGCCTTCCAGGGTGGAGGCAGTGTGGCGAAAGGGCACAGAGACAGAAGTAGAACCCCAGAGGGCACATGGTCGCCCTAGAAACGAGTCTGCAATGTTACGGTACCTCAAGCAGGACATATGTTAGGCAGTGGAGGTTAACAGGGCCTCCAATGTAAGCCTCCTGCCATGCGGCCTCCTGCCCTGGAGTTTCCAGTCCAGTCTGAAAGATCCAACTAGCCCTTGGTTCTGCCTGTCCATGATACAAGTTTATGCACCTCGTATGTGTGCATTCTGTGTGGGAAGTGCAGGACCCTGGCCCCTCTGTTGTCAGGCAGCACTGCTAGATGTGAGCACAGGCTCAGCGGCAACTCAAAGTACTCCAGCGCGTGGAAAGGCAGCTCTGGAGTCTTATGTCAGGAAGAGGGGAAAGCTTCCAGATAGAGTTCTGAAGAACCAAGATCATAAATGCCCTCCCCGCCACTTGCCCAAGGCTCCCCAGGTGCCAGGACTTTTATCCACTGTTACAAAATCTGCAGGCCCCGAAGTTTAGCAACCCAACAACATTCTTTCAATCACCTTTTCTCCTCCTGGCCTTTTATCTGCAAGGGCTGTATGCAGGAGGCACAAACACATTTTTGCAGATAAACATTTTTATCTCACTTAACCAGAAAGACAAATTTGGGAATTGGTCAGGATGTGGGTTGAACTGTATCACTAACACCCCCCCCCCCCATTCCTAGGCTGAAGCCCTCACCCCCAGTACCTCAGAATGTGACTATGGGAGACAGGGCTTTCAAAGAGGTGATTCAATTCAAATGGACTCACTAGGGTGGGCCCTCATCTGATCTGACTGGCATCCTTGTAAGAAGAGAAGATTAGGACACAAACAACACCTAGGGGCAACTATGGACACATGAGAAGGTGGCCATCTGCAAGCCAAGGAGAGAGGACTCAAGAGAAATCAAATGTACCGACACCTTGGTCTTGGACTTCTGGCTTCCGGATCCGTGAGAACACACATTTCTATTATTTAAGCCCCCCAGTCTAAGGCATTTTGTGATGGCAGCCCTAGCTGACTAATGAGGATGAAAGCTGGAGTTTTCAAAAAAATTTCAAAATGGGTTTATAGAACCTCCCGCTCCTTTTATCCAGTGAACAGCCTCGATCGATCCCTCTCTGCAGACAGCTACATTCAGATAATGAACATACCTTACTAAGTGTGGATGGAGGTGGGTGGAGTAAGGAAGTAGAATCAGGCTGTCAGCCCACTGTGGTGAGTTGCAACTAATCTAGAAAGCCGAACACAAGTCAACAGCAGTAAGACATCCCGGTCAAGAAGGCCAAAGTCTGTCTGTCAACAGCAGGTGGAGAGGTCACAGTCCCTGTGATGTGCCATCCCCCAATGTGCGGCTGTTGGCAGGGATCACAATTAGGGTGCGGGTAGCCTCCACATTAGTGACGAAGAGCTGACCAGCAGCTTGATTTTAGATGGTCCCGTCGGAGAACAAGCCCTCTTCTGTGGGCATGCGTGTGTGGCCTGATGGTCCAGCCAGCATCCGAGATGGAGGTTTTCATCCTTTAGAGCTCCACAGGAGGGGTCCTAAATCTCCAATGGTCGCAGGGTCTGAGTCCTATTCATGGAGTCTGAGTCTGCTTCCAGGTCAGCAAGCTCCTGCTGGGACTGAAACAGCTCCCAGCAGCCTGTAGCAGTTTTTAGCTTTTTCACGTCCAGACAAGAAGAATCCGTGAATCTGGGATTCCAAGAGAGCCAGCTGCTTCTCTCTGGCTTGTTGCAGAAAGACATACTACAGTACCAGACAGCCATGGTCCAGGTCCAAGTGAGCAAGGCTTCCTCTTCCTGTAGTCAGGCTTAGAGTCCGAACTGACCAGCTCAACACCATGCGCATCAAACTGGCCAGTCATCGGCCTCCACAAGTCAGACATTTGATTTTGACTAGGGCTCACTGGCAATTTAACTGCTTTTTCCAATTCCAAATGTGCACTGCCATCCAGAAATTGCCTCTCTTTTCATGTTGTCTCCCCTTCCAGAGGCTCCAACAGACACATCATAGCAAAAATCATCAGTCCTGAAGACTTGTTCTGCCTCCAATACTCAAGGAATTTAAACTCCAACTGGTAGCTAAAAGGAGGAAGCTGTATCCCACCAACACCTTCTTAATTTAATTATTTTTGCATCTTTCTTTGATTGGGATGATTCCTCTGGCATTTGTGAAATTATAACTATGTAGCATTTTAAATCAATTTTATCGTATTTCCAGGTACAATAGCCACAAAATACAAAGTCATTTTTCAAAACTTCCCTTTTTTTCTTCTCTTTGCAAATTTACTCAAACCCCTAGCAAATTTAGCATTGGCAGAATTATAACCACAGGCCTGAAGTGCTAACTCTTTTTTGCAGAGGTAGAAACTACCCCCCATAAGATAAGACTTTGAAGCAATGGGATCAAAGGCCACTTAACACCCACTGCATGTATATTTTATTTATTCCATTTAGGAACATTTTTTACAAAATGATAAAGAATTGAAGAAACTTTCATTCTCTTCTGACCTTTAACAACGGTTTTCACGTTCCTTTCTAGTTCTTGTCAAAATGGACTTTCGATCAATACAGCTCCAATTATGCCACATTAATACCATCTATCTGCAGAATGTCCGTGAACCCTTACTGAGCCCTTACTAGATGCCGGGTATGGGGCTAAGGGCTTTACAGAGATGATCTCCCTGAATCCTCACAAAGACCTTATTCCCATTTTGGAGATGAGGAAATGAGCACTTCTGCATTAGGTTACTGCCCCAGGTCCTGTAGGCAGGAGGTGGCAGAGCAAGAATTGCAATCCAACTCTGCCAACTTCAAAGTACCCCTCATGGTGCCTCTGGGGGCCTTGTCTGTCTGTCTAGCCACCTATCCCAGACTCATTTGTTCACTCACTCCCTCCCTGCCTACCAAAAAGCAGTATGATGTATATCTTAAACTCATGGACTAGAGAATCCCGGGTTCTAATGTCAGTTCCTCCCCTTACTAGCTGTGTGACCCTGGGCAAATTACTTAACCTCTCTGTGCCTCTACTTCCACGTCTATAAAATGGGGATAATTATAGTGCCCATCTCTTAGGATTCTATGTGGGATGTGCCTATCTCCAAAGGTTCTTGTGAAGACTTCTGTGAGGACAGCACTTCAAACACACCGGGCACATGGGTCATGCCTGCTGTTGTGATTATTGAAATAAAGAGACTCTGTGGCTATTCCCAGAGAGCTCAGGGTCTCCAAGAGGCCTTGCAGTTCCTGAGTCTCAGATTTCCTTATTCTCCCCTTCCTCTGGCCCTACTGCTTCCACAGGCTCTCACTGCTCCCATGCAAAGTCAGAAAGCGTGCCCAGCAGACACCAAACGTTGAGATGAATACAGCTGAAAAGTGGTATGATGGTGCGGCCCAGAAAGACCAGGGCTGAATGTCCAGACCCAAGGTCTGAAAGCCAGAGAGGGTGTGGACTCCATTCTTGTGTCTCTTCATTTGGATGATTTTCATATACATGAACCATCTGTGTGATGGCCAATGGACTTGGAGATAAAGAACAAGCCATCTCTTCTCCTTGGGGAAGCAGAGACATCCTGTGCTAACTCTCCTCACTTCAGGGTCTGGGTCGGAGTGCATCATGAAAGTAGCTGTGGCCAACCCACCAGCAAAAACTTCAGGAAAACAAATGTTAACTGACTGGGCAGCAAGGATCCTCCCCAGAGCCAAGTGCTTTGGAGGCCCAGGATATTGGGGAACCGCATAAAACGTGGACTTTGCAGCCAGATAAGACTTGGCTTTGATTCTAGCTCAGTCGTTAATTAGCTGTGTGACATCGAACAAATTTACTTAACCTTTCTGAAGATCAGTTTCCTCCTATGTATAATGAGTTGTAAAAATTTCTACATTTGTGACAGTTGAGAGGATTAAATGTTTTTTTTTTTTTTTTTAAAGATTTTATTTATTTATTTAACACAGATAGAGACAGCCAGCGAGAGAGGGAACACAAGCAGGGGGAGTGGGAGAGGAAGAAGCAGGCTCATAGCGGAGGAGCCTGATGTGGGGCTCGATCCCACAACGCTGGGATCACGCCCTGAGCTGAAGGCAGACGCCTAACCGCTGTGCCACCCAGGCGCCCCAGGATTAAATGTTTTCTAATAAGTGCCTGGCAAGGAAGGGTGATTTCTGTTCCCCATCTCTTCTCTATGGTGGATTGATTATAAATGAACAGATGTTCTTAATTTTACTCTAAATTCAAAAATATGTCAGAATGTTGTCCCTTATACTATGAGGGATTTCACTCAAGATGTATCACTTCCTAATAATAATTGTTAAACCTACCAGTCATTGAGGCTTACCCTGAGCCAGGACTCCTGCTTTACACGTATGAATGCATTTAAATCCTCCTAACAACCCCTATGCATGTTTTCCATTTTACGGATGAGAAATCCGAGGTTCCACAAGAGGAGATAACTTGCCCAAAGTCACAAGGCTAGTAAACAACAGGGCCGGGATTTGATCTGCCTGCCTCCAGTGCCCACACTCTTCACCACTATGACCCGAAAAAAGGGCCCCCAGGCCTCCATCAGAGAACTCTGTTTCCTTGGCTTTCTCTCCTACTAATCTGTAAGATCCCTCCAGACAGGGTCTGGCTCCATCTTATTCTCCACCGTTATCTCCAGGAGCTAAGTAAGGGAGGGCCTGGCACCCAGCACTGGCTCAACAGGTAACTGTTAAATGAGTACATGAGAGATGCAGCAAGTGGGCAGGGTCACACCTTCGTAGCCCTACAGGCAGTAAATGTATGTTCTAGAAAAGCAAAAGGCCACTTCTGGGGGCTTTGGAAGAGTTCCAGTGATCATGGATTTACAGAAACTGGTCCAAGCTGGCAGGATACTTTGCTGACAGCTGTTTTGAAATAACCAAGCTTTAACACCTTGTCTCAACACTGCCAATGTCATTACAGGGGCCTTGTGGCTCCAAAGAAGGTACCCTCAGGGGACCAGCCAGCTAGATCTGATCACCCAAGGCAACCAACCGGGTACATTACTGCCAATATGCCTTGGAGATGGGCTGAGGGCAAGTAAGAAATGTCTGGGGCTCCATGTTTTAGACCCCTGTGGGCTCTCACTGGCCAGATCAATACACCAAGAAAGGCCTCCCTAGCTACCAAGATCCCTTCTTTATAGCTGAGAAACTTCCAAGGATGTACTAAATAGAAGCAATGTTTGTCTGAGTCACTTCAAGTCTGTCATTAGCCACATGGGTCAGAGCGACTAAGAAGGAACTGTGGCCTTAGGCTCTAAGTGAAATGGCCCATGCAGAAGTGACTAATTCAGAAGCCACTGCAGATCCCAACTAACCACGGGAGTGCTGTGCAACGACATGCAACAGAATCAGTCAATAGGAGGCACACGAGTCAGTCATTCAACCTTGTTGCCTGCACCAGGGATCCCGCAACATGAGACTTATCTAGGCTGGAGAGGGACTCAGTGGAGGAGGGCCTCACATCCACGCAATCACCCCATTAAGTATGTGCTGGATACCCACAGGTGCACACCTGACTCCTCAGGAGCTCACAGCTGGGTGGGCTCAGATAAGAACACAAGTACATAACTAGAATTCTATCTAGACTTTGACAAGGGACCCTCCACAAGGTGCTATGGGGTCCACGAGGAAGCAGTTCCAGGCAGAGGAGCATCCTCTAAATGGCTCTTTATTGAACATTCCACTTTCGCTAACCAGCATCTTCTCTGTGCCAGGCCCAGGTACCTCTCACGAGGCACCCCCCCCCCCATAAGACCAAGGGTAATGAGAGACTGGACAGGCGGTAAGGGTAGGCAGGGAGACTGAGGACAGTGAAGACAACCGGAGAAAAGGAACAGGCCTGAAGTGGACAGCAGGTGATTTTTCCTGCCCAGCATCCATTCATCCCCTCTTCTGGTAATATCGCACCCCTTCCCCCAACCACCAGGCGCCAGCTCTCAGTCCATGTGGGTATGTGCCCCAGGTCTAGGCAATCAGTGCATTCCCCACCTTTCTGGACACAATGATTACTTGAGGCTGGATACATCCCAGGTTTGGGCCAAAGACAGCCAAGTCCAGGGGTTTTGTCAAGGAAGGGGAGCTCCTGGGACGCCTGGGTGGCTCAGTTGGTTAAGCAGCTGCCTTCGGCTCCAGTCATGATCTCGGAGTCCTGGGATCCAGCCCTGCGTCAGGCTCCCTGATCAGTGGGGAGTCTACTTCTCTCTCTCCCTCTCCCCGTTTGTGCTCTCGCTCACTCTCAAATAAATAAATAAATAATCTAAAAAAAAAAAAAAAGGAAGGGGAGCTCTTTCTACCAATAAGTGGAGCTGCAGGGTCACTCGTGAAGCCTGAGAATGAAGCCAGCTCAGAGGGAAGCAGGGTCAAGAGCTGAAGAGACAGATCCCTGATGATGCTGTTGTGAGTCTTAGACTATGGCCTGAAGCCCCATCTGGCCCTGGCCTTATCAACTCCACAAGCCAGTGAATCACCCTTCTACCCTAAGCCAACTGGAAAGAGTCCCATCCGAGGTCTCTCCTGTCGGTCTGCTCTTCTGGGAGTATTATGAGGACAAAGAGACTTTCTTCTCTGGGGTTTTAAAGGTAATTATCTGGTGATAATTATTATTATCTGATTGTCCCTGGGGTGAGAGCCACCATGGAGACAGAGTCCAGCTGGCCTTTCCTAGGACACTTAAGACGGTCAACAGCCTTTCTAACAGTATCAGTCCATAATTATAGACGCTTTCACTGTTTGCAGTAGCTATTGTTTCTGTCTGCCCAGCACCTTGCTCTGGTGATGGACTCTGCTGTTTCTCTACCACGGCGGGGATGGAGGAAATCTCATGACCCAGATCAGATTTATTGTACGGCCTTGGCTGCAGTGATTAATCCAAGAGGGTATGGGACTCACCAGAAGCCACTGAGAACCTTTCTGTGGGACTTCCCCAAATTAGAACTGGAAGGAAGAAGCCTTTCTTTCAGGGTCATCAAGCTGGGAGGGTACAAGTCTGGAGCTATCAGCTGTCACGTGCCCCAATGCCTGGAGAAAGCCTCCTTGCAGCAGGAGAAAAGGAAGCCAACACACAGGCCTGGGAGAGCTTGCTTATTATCTCCCTATGTCCAATCTCCCCCTCTCCCTTTTACTGTTAGAATCTCCTTCCTCAGAGTTTTGGCTACCCAGCCAGTGACTAAATTTACAGCAGCCTCCCTTGTAGCTAAGTGTGGCTATGTGACAAGATAGTAGGAGCCTGGGTATTTGATGACTTCATGGGGCCCAGCCACCTACTTCCCCTGAACAACCTGCCTATCTCTGCATTGTTAGGTGAGAGAGAGATAACCTTCTAACTTGTTGCAACCGTGGTATTTCCATGGTCTTTGTTATAGCAGTCTAATCTGTACCTTTATTAATGTGCAGGTGAAAAAGATATAGAAAACAGGGGTACCTGGTGGCTCAGTCAGTTAAGTATCTGCCTTCGGCTGAGGTCATGATCCCAGGGTCCTGAGATCGAGTCCTGCATCCGGCTCCCTGCTCAGCAGGAAACCTGCTTCTCCCTCTCCCTCTGCCTGCCACTCCCCCTGCGTGTGCTCTCTCTCTTTCAAATAAATAAATAAAATCTTTAAAAATAATAAATAATAAATAAATAAACAAATAAAATCTTAAAAAAAAAAGATATAGAAAACGAAGAGCTATATGGGGTTTACATCTCTGGATGTAAACCTTCGGCTCAGGGCGTGTCCCTGCAATGATAATATTATTACTTACAGAGTGCTAGGAGCTATCTTTAATGTTTACATATGGTAGCTCATTTAATCCAAACCAATTCTGTGAGGGTACTATTGTCATTCCCGTTGTACAGCTTAGGATACAGGGCAGAGAGATTAACTTGCCCAAGGTTCTTATTGCATTGCCTCTCAAGCTAGTCTTTTCCATGATTTGTTGTGTAAGCCAATAAAACCCCGTTCTTACTTAAACTGACTCAAGCTGGATTTCTGTCACTTGCAACAAAGCAGTCTAACTGGATTTTTGTCTAATCCAGCTTGCAGTTTCCTCTATAGAGTGCCAAACATATGGTATGGAATTTTAAGACACTATTTCTTGACTGCAAGCAAGACAATTCTCCCATGAAACCTGCTCCCGTTCAGCTTCTTAAACCACAACTGCAGCTACAAGACAACAGGGCACATTGCAAGGAGACAGTCTTCTCAGAGGGAGCACTGGGCTTCCTGTCTGTGGCAGACACTGTTGGATGGTTCATCCAATACCTGTTCCCAAATCCCTTTCCCTTGCCTGCCTGAAAAAGCAAAATACTTTCTCAGTTCTCTGTACAGCGAGGGTTGGCCAGATGATACAATTTGGGGCAATGAAAGGTATTATAGCAGGGAGAAATCCCAGCATAGTGATTAAAAGCATGGGTGGCAGGGGCACCTAGGTGGCTTAGTTGGTTAAGTCTGCCTTTGGCTCAGGTCATGATCTCAGGGTCCTGGGGTCGAGCCTTGAGTTGGGCTCCCTGCTCAGAGGGGAGCCTGCTTCTTCTTCTCCCTCTGACCCTTCCCCTGCTTGTGCTCTCTCAAATCAAATCAAAAAGTATGGGTTCTAGACAGAATGCTTTGACTCACTGTCATATCAGGTATGCAAATTTGGGCACTTTACTTAACCTCCTGTTCCTTGAGGAGAGTAACTGTACCTACCTCATGGTGGTTTTATTAAAAAGTTACTAAATGTACACGGGGCGCCTGGGTGGCACAGCAGTTAGGCGCCTGCCTTCGGCTCAGGGCGTGATCCCGGCGTTCCGGGATCGAGCCCCACGTCAGGCTCCTCCTCTATGAGCCTGCTTCTTCCTCTCCCACTCCCCCTGCTTGTGCTCCCTCTCTTGCTGGCTGTCTCTATCTCTGTCAAATAAATAAATAAAAAAAATCTTAAAAAAAAAAAGTTACTAAATGTACAGAAGCCAGAAGAGTACCTGGTACATGGTAAACACTCTATAAATATTAGCAATTGCTATTTTTGTCACCTGTATGTGCCAAATATGGAACAATCTCTAAGGCACATCGTTAAGTAAAAGCAGCAAGATGAGAACAGCACATCCACCGTGTGCTCGCATTTGTATGCATGCAGAGGCTAAGGTATACGTATCTATCTGCTTGTGCCCGCAGACTCTCTGGTAGGAGAGACCCAAAACTGTTCTAGTTGCCTCTGGGAATTAGAACGTGGAACGGGGATTCTAGATCGGGAAATTCTACTGCACTGTATGTTCCCTCTTTACTAACTGGATTGGATTTTTGCAATCATGTACTTGAGTTACTTAAGGCTTTAAAAATCATGTTTAAGGGGCTTTAAACAATCCCACTTTCTCTTAATTTTCATTGTCACAATAAAATGGGCTGTCAAAAAATGATATGTCAATACCTCTCAATGAAGCTGGAAAGGATAAATTGAAAAAAAAAGTACAGTCAGTTGCATGGCGGTCAGCTTCCTTATAGAGGTATTCCTGGATGGTAATCTGTTGGACGTGCTCTGGAAGATCTCACTAGCTAACGAGAGGTTAGCTTAGACATATCAAAGCTCTGTCAATTCCAAGATTTGTCTTTATGGTGGCACACAAGGAGAAGGGAGCTGGGGGAGATGCCAGGAAATGACCAAAACAAAAAAACAAAAACAAACCCCAAAACAAAAAACAAAACAAAACAAAAAAACCTGCAACCATCACAGACTACTGGTATCAGACAGCATGCATAGCAGATGTGCTTGCTCCAAGGGCAAGCCTAGTCTCATCTTACCAGGACAGAACTGAATCACACAGCTATGCTGCCAGAAAGACATGGGTGTGACCCCTGGGTCAGCCACTTCATCACTGTAGGGACTGGACCAAGTTATCTAAGATCTTTGAGTGTCTTCTCATCTGTAAAATGGGAATAACATCCCCCTTACTGGGTTGGCATGAGCCATAAGAGACCAGTGAATGTAAAGTCTGTAGCAGGGCACCAGGCATGGAGGGAAGTGGCCGAGGATGTGACGTAGCCGTCACGGAGGGGGAGAGGGATCACCTTCACATGATTTGTTTCACGTGTCTATCTTTTAATGCATTAAAAAAAAAAAAAAAAGACAAACCGGAAAACGGTTTTACATTGACCTAGAGGAGATCATTACATATAGCCATTTTAACAAACCCCACAACCACATATTAAGTCCGGCCAGCTCCTGCTAGATCCTAACCTTCAAGGCTGAACCATATTACCCCGTTCAGAGCAGAATCAGAGCATTAAGCAAAGCCAAGGTTCTCAGACCTTCCCTTCTAAATCTCCCTCTCAGACCAAGAGGTCGGAGCAGAACCAGGCAGGGTTGTGTTATTACCCAGGAGATGGTTAAGAACAGCACTGGTAATTTCATTTACTCCTTGGGGCTCTGTGCCCACAGAATGATTTAAGAGGCCCCCATGTATATATGTGATTGGGCCCAGGAGAGATATTTTGGTCTGAACTGTGAGGTTTATGGCAAATACAGAGTGGATGAATGGCTCTAGGCCAGAGGACAAGTGTCACAAATGCTACGTCTTCAAGGAAATAAGGCATATGCTGTTGCCTCCAAATACTGTGAGGCAAGGAGTGACTGCCAGACTAGTCCATCCACATGGCAGACTCATGCCTGGGTGTTTGCAAAAATAAAATCTGGGTGCTGAGGGCCCCCCTTCTAGTGAAAGCCAAAGGCCCTAGAATAGAATGCTAGAAAGTCTTTTATGAATCACCCTGGGTTAAAATGACACTTAAGGTCATTTCAGGAAGAAGAGAAATGTTAACCACCCCTCCCTTCAAGTTTTAGTCGCCAACAGGAATCTGGGCTCTGAAAAGTCACACACACTTTTCCCCCCAAGACCATGAGCAATTGTGGCAACTGGCCAAATGTGTTAGCTCAGGAAAGCTGGGAGCGACCCATGTGAGCAGTGTTCACTGTGGGCAGCTAATGGCCGTGAGCAGACCAGTTCCATAACCTCCACGCTGGGACAGTGCTCTGCTCTGTGGACCTGTTTCAGTAGAATCCCATCATCCACAAGACCAAGGGGTGGGAGTGTTGGGAACAGATGATTCTGTGTTCTACAGATAATGGTACAAAGGGATCGTTAATAGATAAGGTTTAAGCACAGCATTTGGACACAACTCCTCCAGACATTCTGTTACTAAAGTCTTAAGAGCTTAGAACCTGGAAGGATTGAGAAATTCTAAAGAATTAAACAAAACCAGACAAACAAAAAAAGAAGGTGGAAGGTATCAAAGACACAAGAGCTCTTTGTAGATGCTGGCTGGCTCACTTTGTCCCCAAGTTCATCTTAGAGCTCAAGTGAATTCGAGACATGAGGCAGAGACATTAGACCTGTGTCAAGGGCAAAAACTTCTGGTAGTAGCTCTTGGTGACGTCAATCATCAGCTCCTGGGTACATTCTGGGAGCTCCCCTGAAAACAGTCCTGGGGAAAGAAAGACCTGGTCAACCAAATGGAGCTGGGGGAGGCCAGCAGCTCTGATTTCTGTTTAAACCCCTACAGGGCCCTTTTCTTTACTCATGAGCATTGAAATGCTAGGCCTGACAGCAGAATATTTCTACTGACCATATCTTCAAGATGGTATTTTTGTGTGGGGGGGAGACAAATAATATGATTCCCCAAATGGATAAATATCTTCCAGGTAAAAGAGGTTCGTACATTATTGCATAATCTGAAGAGTTAAGGCCTCTCTGACTACATGGGAGATTGTTCCAGACAAGGATTTGTCCATCTCCTGGGTTCTGGTGTGACACCTACTGGGCAAGCCCAGGTGAGCACCCCTTGAGGTGAGAAACTGCTCTGTTGTTCATACAATGAAACTGAATCCAATCCCCAAACCTGCTACATACAGACAAATCGTGGACCGGAGTAGAACAGAAATACCTATCGAAAGACAAAAAAACTGTATTTAAGGATTTCTGGGGGAAGAGGCACTCTCACCAACTAGGGGCGGAAGCATACGTTCGTACAACTGTTTGGAAGAGCAATTTTGGAAAAAAGTTCATACCCTGTGACATGACAATCCAACTTCTAAGAATTTATCCTACAAACAACCTTGCTCAACTGAACAATATATGCACAATATATGTACAAAGTTTCTAATAGCGAAAAACCAGGTATAATGTCTAATGATCCATTATACCAGGGAACTGATCAGTTACACTGTGGTACATTTATGTAATGAAAATCATGCAACCATGAAAAGGAGTGAGGGGAATCTCTACATACTGACAAGAAAAGATGCCCAAGATACACTGTTAAGAAAGCAAATTTTCAAACAGAATAGAAAGTGCAAATCTGTTTATACAGGTGTAAACACTTTTATGTATCTGTTACATACATAAGTACATATATATACACAGATACGTATACACACCTGCGTATTAGTATACATACAAAACAAACACATACACTTGCATATATATATATAGAGAGAAAATAATAGGTAGATAGAGAAAAAGGTCTAAAAAGTATGAAATTTTCACAGGCACCTTTTACAAACCAGCAGCCTGTGTTAGATTTGCAAACATATGTTTGGTCTGTGCAGTATTTAATCTTTTTAAAAAGTTAGCAGCCAACACTTAAAAGTTCAGAGATATCACATAGATCTTCAGACTTTCAGCTCCTCATGAACTATCGGAAGTTCTTAGAATGTTAGGTCTGTACTCTTGCCAGCCAGGATAGGCTGTCACTTCAATCACTTCTGTCTGACTCCTACAAGCAGTTTTGGCATTTTGGTTCCTGACCCAGATTCCTTCTGGATGGTTTGCCTTTCATTTTGTTCCACTACTCAGTGTCATTCAGTGGAGCCCTCCAAAAATGTGCCAGTTGTCTTACAACCTTAGGCCTCTTTCTTAAAGATGGAGACTGCCAACAGCAGTATCCAGATGGTTAGCATTAGTTTGTGAAACTACTGAAAACTAACATGGGAAGTATCTTGCCACAGTGCAGAAAGTACTGGACTCCAAATAAGGGGTCTTAAGAGCTAGTCAAGGCTTTCCCATGAACCAGTTCTGACCCTGTGCACAACCCAATCTCTCTAGGCTGTAGTTTCCCCATCTACACAATGATCTCTAAGGCCTCAGGCAGCTTGAATCCTCCATCAGAACCTCCAAACACACTGCTTATTTGGATTTCAAATACCAAGTAGTGCCTCCCTGCCTCGGCCATCAATGCCCAAAGACCAGAGTTGGTTCTAAGGACCCTGAATAAGTTAAAAGATATTAAGATATTTCTCTGGCAATATACTTCTCACTTCAGATCAGATACCGGTCTGACAATCAACCTAGAACAACTGCTGGGGTTGTTCTGATCTTCATTTGCTAAGAATGATGATACTTTCTCACAGTGGGAACCCAATATAGGGAGAATCACTCAGCAGGGCTCTCCCTCCTCTGCAAATGCAGAGGTGCACAAAACAGCAGAACAGCCTATTTTCTCCCCAAAGAATCTGAGTGGATGATTTTGTACATCTTTGAAACTCACAGTCAATGATCTGAGTGATGAGTTTTTTAATTGGAAAAACAACTAAACCACCCGGGGTACATCTCATATGTTGTCAAATCACTCGCTACATAGCATCGCCCATCTGTGAATCTCTGGTGTGCTTCTGTCCACACTGCGTTGAGTTCAATTACGTAAAACCACATAGAGAAGAAAAGAGACTGCCTTGGGGTGGGGGTGGGGACATGAGGTTTTCTTCTTCTTTCTGCTTTTCTGTGTTTTCTAAGTTTTCTAGGAGGAGCGTGTATCACTTGTTTGCTCACGTGTTTGGCCACTGGGAATGCTGAGGTCATGAGGGCTTTACCTGAGGGCATTCTGTCAGCCAAGGTCGTGAGGGGGTGTATTTGCTTCTCTCAGTTGTCCTAGAGCTATCGTTGGTCTTAGACCATGTTTTATGTCAACTTTTCAGTTTGGGCATTCCTGGGCAGTGTGGGAAGTGTAAGTTCAAAACCCCAACCAACATGAAGCCATTGTTAGAAATCTCTGGAGAGACTTTTCCTTTTCCATCCAGAGCCTAGGCCAAGAGAGTCTTGCTTCTTTGTACTTTTCCTGTATTGGTCGCAGGTTGACTCTAGATCAACTTTTACTGAGAGATCACCCTTCAAGAGGGTCTCTCTGCCATACAAGGCTTTCTCTCGCATCCCCACAGGAGTATCAAACCCTAAACCACTCTATTATGAAGATGCATAAACCTAACCAAACCTAACCATGCTTATAAAGTAGGTTTAGTTTCCTCTTTGTTTCTGACCCTTGAAATTTCCTTGTGAACCCAATTGTGCATTTAAAAAGATACTGGTTATATTTTAGATAACATTTCTAGGTAATCTGTAGCAGAATTTTTAAATTAGCTAGATCAATACATTGTCAGATAAAAATTGCATGCGTTACTTTTGTGATAGAAAATCAGCTTGAGCTTTCATAATCAACACCCAAGCTTACCTGGGCAGCCTGAGAAGACGGTGAACGGTGGCACCACAGTTTCTGGGGGTAATACTGTGTTGTCAAGAATTTTGCAGCAGTCTTTCAACACACACCGGCGCCCCTGAAATTAAAATCTTGTTACTAGGAAATAAAGCAGGAAAAGCTCGAGTAAAAGTTGCCTGATCTACTGCATGGCATGCTATTTTATATTTTCTCCATTCACGATATCATACAATAGGCAGAGACAATGACAAGAGGTTTGGCCACAATTCCCTACTTCAGGTCGCACCTGCCAAGCAGGAGGAGATAGGGGTATGGGTGTATGAGAGTGTGTGTGTGTGTGTGTATGTGTATGTGCGTGTGTGCGCACGTGTGCGCATGAACCTGGGGAAGGGGTTGTATTCTAGGAACATTTCAGGTTATCTTAGGTATTACTGACTGAAATTCAGTCTCCCAAGAGTTGTACAATTTTCTTTTTTCTTAAATTTAGTGGACATCTACTTTTTTGCTTGTCCAACATTTGATCCCCCTTCTTCTGGTAACAGAACCTGTATTGTCCTTGGTAACACCCCTCTGCCCATCACAGTCCCCTATCCTAATCCCAAACCCCAAGCCTGGCCACAAGGACTGGTTTCTGGAATGAGCCAAATCAGTCTGATGAATCTCAACATCAAGGCTTCTGCTGGGACTACCGGGAAAAGAAGCTCTTTCCAGCAGGGTTTCTAGAGGACAGGACAGACATGTGAACCAGCTGTCTTGTTTCCGTGAGGGAAGAACCTGCCTGAGAGCCTCCCAGAGGAAAGCGGGAAAGAGAAGGAGACTAGTTCTCATGACATCAACTGAACGCCTGGAGCCACCTGTGCAGAGCATTAGGATCTACTTCTGTACTCTTGGTTCATATTAGCCAATAGGCTTGTTTTGAAGGTTTAGGCCAAGCTTTATGCTTGACTTTACCCACCGCTGCCACTTTTCAATTCTCCATCACCCACAGCATTCTGA
The DNA here is from genome assembly GCF_023065955.2 of Ursus arctos. Classification (NCBI taxonomy): domain Eukaryota; kingdom Metazoa; phylum Chordata; class Mammalia; order Carnivora; family Ursidae; genus Ursus; species Ursus arctos. The sequence goes on along the minus strand of NW_026622874.1, from coordinate 83,436,652 downwards.
GGGCAAGAAATAGGTCTGGTAGATCCATCTGTTTCCTGGGTTAAGGGAGAGGGGAGGCTTCTTCTCTATACAGATTGAAGTTGTGCCTCAGACTACCTGCTGGGTAAGTGAAAGTTTCGGTCTTCACTGACTGCATTTACATCACCAGGGCCTGAGAGTTCACTTGTGTTCTGGTCAGAGGATCTGATAAAACATACTTGGCTGACAATGTGGAATCCCTAATAACATCAGGACAATGTTAACCTGTCCTCATCTCAGGTTTTACCAAAGAGTATGAAAGATACTTTGATTTGGTTGTATTAAAAATGTCCCCATTATTAATAAATACCCAAATTGTATGTATTTCCAGGAATTTCCAGGTAGAATGCCAAACGAACTTTTTAGAAAGCTTATACCTCGAAGGTCTGAATTTTTTAAGCGACCACTAAGCTGTCTCTCGTGAGGTGGATAAAAGCCTTGGCAATAGTTGGTACTACCTGTAGCTCAGAAACAAGTTATGACCGCAGCTTCCCGTTCATTCTGAAAGTTGTCTCCCATGAATTACCTGCTAGTGGCAATTCCTAAAATACAACAGCTGGCCAGCTCCCCTGTGACTCCCAAATTAACTCAAAGACATCCTATGACACCTAAGCTCCTAATAATTCCAACTAAGCACAAGGGGCACTGGATGGAGAGAAGCCGAATGTGCTGCATGAGGCATGACGCATTCACACAGAGGGCATCTGTAGACAAAGGGCCCTGGAAAAGAAGAACAGTGTGAATAAAACTTCCTCTATGTACCACTGGCCACCATCCAGCCTGGAGGCACCTGCTGCGTCCACTAGATAGCCATTCTGCCCACTCAGGCAAATGATGCTGAATCAGCTTCCAGAACATTCTGGGCAAGCTGATCAATTAAATAGCAGCAAAAGTCAAAACACGGGTACTTCCTAGGCATGAGTGCACTGGCAATAGATGAGGAAGTTAAAAGCTGAAACCTCTTCTTTATTCTTTCCTGGAGGACTTTCCAAGGAAGAGTGAAGAACTCCATGTTGCCAGTATTACAGCTATGCATATCTCCTGATTCAAGTTACTCAGCATCTTTGAGCCTTGGGTTCCACGTCTGGGAAACAGGACGTAAAACCAGACCCGCAGGGACTCTGTGAGGATTAGAGACAATAAATGTAAAGTTCACAGCACGGTAACAGTGCCCATGAAGATTGCCCGTGAGGCTTTCCTGCAGACATCTGGGCAACTCTGCCTGACACCTGTATCTTCACACTTCCGAACAGGAGGTAGACCACCAAATGGGTGCTATTGGAAGGATCTGCGGGTCATGGGGACGGCTGGACTCTAAAAGAGTCCCTGCTAGCTCCGAGATTCAAGAGTTCTAAAAGAATTTTTCTCCTGAGATTACTTGAGAATTTGTAAAAGGCTCAGCAAGTAGGTACGCCAATACCCAACAGTGACTATATCTGAACTGAAGGCACGAAAAAGCAGAGCACGGGACAAGAAGACTAGAGCTCCCTAAGTACTGGGAAGAGCATTTGAACTTTAACGTTTCAGACATTTAGCTCTGGGGATAAAGGACAGGGCTAACACACTAGGCTACTATGAGGATGTCATCATTTTGCTAAAGAAAATATCAGAAAAATCCAGCCATGGCTTAGAAAGCCTGCTTTTGTCACACAGAATGAGGGGACAGGATGGGTTTCACGATTTTCCCCCTTTCTTCAACATCATGCCAAACGAAAGACGCTCTGTCTCTAAGATACACGAAGGGACTCCTCTGGAGGAGAATATTTGGCAAAACCACTACTTCCTTTCATTCCGAGTAACAGGTCAGATTGGGATGTTTTCTGCAGCAATGTGGCTCTCCACTGCATGGTTCATCTTTGCTGTGCTCTCATGGCTCACAGAATGTGACCGCATAGTTTCTACAGGTATTTTATACTTGAGTATTATCCAGAACAGAAAGCTGCCTCTGTATTAATGGGAACAGCCATTTAAAAACATGAAAAGTCCTTGGTTTTTCCTAGAAGCTAGGATTTGGGTACAAATTTAAAATATAGGAAAAGTTTTCCCTAACCCTTAAGGCAGTTTAGCTCTGGTTATTAACATTCCTGCCTAGGATGTTCTCATAAACCCCATCTGCAATCAAGCTTTCATCTATGAAATACTGAGAAATTCAACTTTGTAAAGCCTTGGCCAGATGAAATGAGTAGATGTCAAGGCTCCTGTGGACCAGGGTCCCACATGTCCACTGAACAAGGGCCCACTTGTACCCTGCACACCCATCACCCTGAACTACTTGCAGTTCCCCTAATGTCATGCCTGTTGCCCCCACTAGACTGGATGATCCTGGAGGTAAAGCAACAGGTAGGCCATAGAGCAGGCATGGCTATTCATACAGTCTGGGTTCAAATCCCAGCTCTACCACTTCATAGCCCTGTCAAATCCCCTAATTTCTAAGGTCTTCAGGTTTGTTGTCTGCAAATAGGGATAACAGTAACTATTACCCTTGAATGGTTATGGGGGTCAAATGAAAAAATCAAAGGCAAGAGTTTAACATCATACAGAAGATGTTAGATAAAGTTTAGCCATGATTATTAATGCCTAGAAAATTCCAAATCCAATAATAATTCCAGTAGACCAGAAACTACTTCTACCCTGCTTGGCCACAGAAGTGGAGGCCCACTGACGTGAGGGATGGGAGCTGAAGGGGCAGTGAGGCCATTTAGCCAGCCAAGATGTCATACTCACAATCACACAGTTCTTGCCAACGTGAACGTAAGAGCCAATTTGAGCTGCGTTGACCACACAATCTTCCTCAATAAAGACATGGTCCCCGATATGTAAAGGAAAGAAGGCAACGCTAGAGAAGGAAGAGAAGATGAACAACAACAACAAAAAATGTCAAGGTGGTTTGCTTTTGATCAAGGTTTATAGAACTGCTGATCGTACTCTCAACTTCATCATCTTGTCTTAATAAGACAGCTCCCAAAAAGGAAGGAATCCTCAGGCTAGGAGAATTCTGTGTTGAAGATGAATGTGATTACTAGCTCAAAAGCAGTAATATTTAACCAAGGAGTGTGCAAGGAAACAGCAAGACAGAAGCGGTGAGACCTTCCAAGCTAAAAGAGCTGGCACCAAATGAATGCATGTCTTACTCATTCCTGCCTCCTTGGAAATGCTCGCAGGTCACAATTTCGATAATCTGCCCTACAGTGTTGTAGGGGACTGACATCAGTTCCTGGGATATATTTTCTACCATTCAACATGTCAAGAGTTTGCAATATTCACTGATTTTACTGAGTGCCTACTGTGTGCCAGACTCTGTGCTAGAAATTGGAGATATACTGGCAAGCAAAAAGGACACTATCCGGCCCACGAGGAGCTTGCAATCAAGAAAAGAGAGATTAAACAAATGATTATATAAGTAATTAATTACAACTATGATAAGTACTACAGAGTAAAAAATACCAAGTTATAAGTGGAAACTTTACCTAGATTGGAAGTTTGGTAAAAGTTTAATTGAAAGTTACAATTAAGGGGCGCCTGGGTGGCTCAGTCAGTTAAGCATCTGACTTCGGCTCAGGTCATGATCTCAGGGTCCTGGGATGGAGCCCTGTGTTGGTCTCTGCACTCAGTGGGGAGTCTGCTTCCTCTCTCCCTCTGCCCGTGGCCCTGCTCGTCTGTTCTCTTTCTCAAATGAATAAATAAAATCTTTAAAAAAAAAAGTGACATTCAAGCCAAGACTAAGGATGAGTAAGAGTCAGTAAGTTTTCTCCAGACTTCTGACATCATTGCATTCTCCATGATTCCTCAAATGTCATTAACAATGGTTTTCAATCACATTTATAAGTAACTTCAGTACTTGGGATGGAAAATATTTGGACAAGAACTAAAATAAAGTAGCTGGATGCTCACTGGCTCTATCTAGTCCTGTGCTCTATTTTGTCAGGAATATTTTGTAAGAGATGCTACCTGTCCTCCCTGGACCTACAGCTTATTTAAATCTTCCCTAATCCGTTTGTATTTTTGATCTGGGACCCTTGCGTGACAATGAATTCCTTGATCTTATCACAGTCAACAGCAGCACTGTCAGCCCTTGAATTTTATTTTATTTTATTTTTATTTTATTATTACTTTTTAAAGATTTTATTTATTTATTTGACAGAGAGAGAGACAGCCAGTGAGAGAGGGAACACAAGCAGGGGGAGTGGGAGAGGAAGAAGCAGGCTCCCAGCGGAGGAGCCCAATGTGAGGCTTGATCCCAGGACTCCGGGATCACGCCCGGAGCTGAAGGCAGACGCTTAACCAACTGAGCCACCCAGGTGTCCCTATGTAAGTGTTTCTACCACTAGGTTTTTGAGAACTTTGAGGCAGGAATGCTATTTCATCCATCTTTACGTACCCATCTTATAATCTAGTGACTGACATAAAGAAAACAATCAATGCTTCCTGAATTACTCAATGAAATGCAGACGGTGCCACAGGAAGGAGCCAGGAGGGAAAAGAGGGAGAGAGGCAAAAAACGAAAACAAAAAACCCAGCACATCAGGCATAGTGGACAGTCTTCCTGCCCTGTCCATGCCCTTCCCTGGATAATCCTTACTCCCACTGAGAGAACAGCGGGCCTGACTTGCCCCTGCCCTCTGGGTCAAAACTGTTTAGACCAGGGGTGGGCACTTAACTCCAGCTGAGCCAATCAGATTCCCTCTGCCAAGATTCTGAAAATAAAACCTAGTATTTTTGGCTGGTATCTGTTGAAGCCTAAATAGAGAACTGACATAAATAAGGGGCTGAGGCAGCACGGTTGGCTCCATGAGAAAAGGGGGAAGATGAAGCCAAAGTGACAGAGAGGAGAGGGAAGCAGAAATGCAGAGACAAAAACTGACAAGAAACAACATAGTCTTGGTGGCAGAGTGACAGACAGTTGTCTTGATTCTCGCTAGCTGTCCAGTTACAGGTTCTAGTCCCCGTGAGGCCTGGCCCCTTTCCTACCCTTATATTCCATTAAATATGCCTGAATTTCTTCATCAGAACCCCCTCTGCCTTTGCCAAGTGGATTCTGTTTCTGGCAACAACGAACAACTAGACTAAGACGACCACCACCAGAGTTGTGTCCATTACAGTGAATTCTTCCACAGTGATGCACACAATAGCACAGACCTGCTCCTTACACCACAACTCAACACACGGAATACACCACCCCGTAGCAGCATCTTGCCCAAGACCAAAACAAGGTAAGTAAATGACATACCCTTTGCTGAATTTCTTGAACGGTGGCCTTATGACACTCCGACTTTTCACAACACAATGACGTCCAACTCTTACATTTGCCAGATCCCCTCGGATAATACAGTCATTCATCACAATGGTCTACAAAATAAAGCACATTTTAACAAAACTGCCAACATAGCCTAAAACACAACAAAAAAGAGTAGGTAAGACACTGATTGAAGTTATGCTATGATCTACTGAGTCACATGTTCTGTCAAAAGGGATAACTTTAAGGTAAAGAGAACTGCCCTCATAACACTGACTCAGTTGAAGATGTTCCCAGCATATCATGAGCTTTGCCCTTAATATCCCCAAAACAGGACTCACTGAATAAACAGACCTTTACTGAGAATGCCTGTAGTTGACCTAGCTTACTCACCTCCTCAGATTCACTTGGTTCTACCTGCCCTTAAGCCTTGGCTGCTTGCTCAGTGAGAATCCAGGCTGCTCCTACCTTTGTCCAATCTCCCAACACTACTGACTCTCTCCAACTTCATGCTCCTAGAGGTAGGCCTATTGAGCTCCTGGTTCATCTCCCAAATTCTGGATTCAAATGAAGTGCTACACTGCAGGGTACGATATCCAGCTGCCCAATGATTGCCCAGATGGGCTCCGTGGTGAATAATGTAACTCAGAAGTTTGGGGGAATTAATGCCCCGTACTTGGTAAAGAGTAGGCATTCTGGAAATGTCTTTTGAATGAATGAATAAATGGGGTAAAAAAAAAAGTGCATATGGTTGGGGCTACAGCTGGAAAAGTAAGCTGGGAACAGGCCTTATGAGGCATTATGTACGCTGAGTACAGAAGTTTAGGCTTTTTCCCTAGAGGATATAAGGAATCAGTTTTTAAGCAGATTAACACATTGAATCTTCATTTTGGAAATATTACTCTGAAAGCAGTCTAGAGTCTGAGTGAAGGGGCAGGTAAGACTGGAGGGAAAGTGACACTTTAGATTACAACAGTGGATCAAGGTAAAATGAGAGGATGGGCCTTCTCTACGACAATAGTTGTGCATGAAGAAAAGAGAAATACAAGGTAGAGGAATCTGATCAAGCCTCCAGATCTACTAATTAAGAGGGAGGAGAGAGGCAGAGAGAATGCATTTGACAACCATGTAAATAGAATTGACCAAATTCAAAATTTGAAAATTCTACAGAACAATGAGCCAGTTTCTTCAACATATAAGTGGCATGGGGAGAAAAACAGGCTGGGGGCAAGAACTGTTACAGATTTAAAGGGTCCTGAGAGATACATCAACCAGATGCAATGTGTACTTGACCTTGTTTGGATCCTGATTTGAATAAACCAACTGTAAAAAGACATGTTAAGATACTAGAAAGATTGAACATCAACTGAGGATTAGATGATATTAGGAAATTACTGGCTTCTTAAAAAATATATCATGATAAGGGTACTCTACTCATTTTTTTTAAATCTTTAAATCTTAGTGATATATATTAAAGTATTTATGGGTGAAATAATACAGTTTTTGCAATTTGCTTTAAAATACCCCAACTCCCTGTCCTCCCACTGGTCAAAATAGGTATGTGTTTGTGGGGCAGCTACAGAGATAAAATAAGGATGTCAGAATATTGCTAACTGCAGAAGCTGGTGAATGAGTATATGAAGATTCATTTTATGTTATCTCTACTTTTTTTTTTTTTTAAGGATTTTATTTATTTACTTGACACAGAGAGAGAGACAGCCAGCGAGAGAGAGAACACAAGCAGGGGGAGTGGGAGAGGAAGAAGCAGGCTCATAGCAGAGGAGCCTGATGTGGGGCTCGATCCCATAACGCCAGGATCACGCCCTGAGCCGAAGGCAGACGCTCAACAACTGAGCCATCCAGGCGCCCCTGTTATCTCTACTTTTGTACATGTCTTAAAAGTTCCATAATAATACTGCTCATCTATAAAAAGTAATGAATTGTTAATCCACTACTGTACAAAACAAATGGATAAATCTCAAAAACATTATGCTGAGAGAAAGAAGGCTGACAACAAAGAGAACATGATTCCCAATATAGTCAACTCCAGAAAATGCAAAAGTAATCTCTATTAGTCTTAATACCAGTGGTTTTCTGGGGCCAAGGGTAATAGGAGGACTGACTACAGAGGGGTCCAAGGAAATGAGGGTGATGGAAATATTTTATATTTTAATTGTAGTAGTGGCTGCATAGGTGTAAGCATCAGTCAAAACCTGTCAAACTGAGGGGCGCCTGGGTGGCTCAGTTGGTTAAGTGTCTGCCTTCGGCTCAGGTCATGGTCCCAGGGTCCTGGGATCGAGCCCCAAGTCAAGCTCCCTGCTCAGCCAAGAGCCTGCTTCTCCCTCTCCCTCTGCTCCTACCCCCTGCTTGTATTCTCTCTCTCTCACTTGCTCTCTCTCAAATAAATAAATCTTAAAAAAAACCCAAAACTTGTCAAACTGCACACTTAAAATGGGTACACTTCATTGTATGTAAATTATGTCTCAATAAAGATAACTTTTAAAATGTTCCACGATAGGAGCACCCAGATGGCTCAGTAGGTTCTGCGTCTGCCTTTGGCTCACGATCCCAGGGTCGTGGGATCAAGCCCCGCATCAGGCTCCCTGCTCAGCAGGGTATCTGCTTGTCCCTTTCTCTGCCTCATGCTTTCTCTTGCCCACTCTCTCTCTCAAATAAATAAATAAAATCTTTAAAATAAATGTTCTCCTATAAAATGTTAAAAATAGAGAAAAAAAGGGAAGAGAATCTATATGACCTGGTTATTGTTTAGATATTGGGGAAAGAAAGAAAGAGAGGCGAGGATAAGAGTCTAGAATGGGGTGAGTGATTCTGGGGACTGGATGACAAATTCATTTGTGAAATGCTATTTGAGGTATCTGTGGGATGACCAACAAGCAGTTGTAAATGAAGGTCTGAGACCCAGGACAGATGATCAGGTTAGAGAGGTAGATGGGAACACCTCAAATACAGGTGAATTTAGATACGTCGTCACAAGCCTGAACACCGGGCTCTGAGAAATTACTAAAAAAGAAGTGGGCTCATACTTGGAAGAGTTTACCAATCTCACCTGCATATGTCCGGTCTATAAAACCTCTGCTAGTAAAAAGATAATTTCTCATCAGCTGCTGACTATAAAGGACTATAGTTCCTTGTGGTTTTTTAAAAACGGCCTACCTCAAGTTTAAAGAGATATCTGTTTCTAGTATGTACTCTTTCATCTGAAATCCTTCATTTACTTTAATCATTGTTTTCTGTTTATGTTTCCATCTACAATCAGAGAAAATGACTTTCTTTTCTTTGGACGAAAGCAGAATACCAAGAGTTCTGAGTATTTGGTAATGGTTGTTTTTGTTTTACTGTGTTTTAAACAAAGATAGCAATTTTAATCTGGAAATAAAGAAAATCCATAGAAGTCCCTCAGGCAGCCTAAATTACACTCCCATGTGAAGAAGCAAACATGAAAAACATAAGTAACAGATATCACAGGAGGTCAAAGAGATTAGCATGAGGGACTCACATCCTGGTTTCCTATCTCATAAAGAGTGGAGCTGAAGATGAGAAGTCAAATTCAAAAGAGAGGCAGCAGGATGTTAAAATGAAAGTGAGTGTACATAAGGACCTCACAGGGAGGAAAATGGTAGTAAAGCAGAGTTCACTGAACTTGACAAAGGATGAGGCAGAGGGGCGAGCTGGAGGTCTAAGAACTGCACCTGGAAACCTGTTTTGTTTGGCTCATGCAGCCTGTTTCATCGCTTAAATTTAATGCTATTATTTGAATAGTGGGACATTTTGCATTAAAAAAATCCAGATCTCCAGTTTCTTTTGAGAAAATATAGGCCTATATTCCCACATGGCAACAATCAGCTTGAGTTTGGCTAGGATAAGTATTCTCTAATTCATCAGGGCCCACCACTCTCTGTTGTTGGCACCCAGTCTTCCTTACTCACTTGATCCCTGCCTATCCCTACAGGCACTGTGACATCCAATATAACGGTTTAGGAAAATAGAAATCTCACAGTTCTGAAAGGGACAAAACAAAAAACTGGGAACAAAATAACCAGTTGGAGAGGGGATAAATGGAACTGTACACAGCAGTGAAAATGCACAAACCACAGTGAATATTAGAAACAGAATTCAGAATTCAGTGGTACTTAGTGTGATAGGTATTTCCTACTGTGATTATTATAAGTGAGTGTAAAAAAAGTAAGTAACAGAAAGCCAAGTAAAGCTAAACTATATATGTATATAGTTTACCTCGATGTAAACATGTATATATGTACTAGTTTACATCCTACCACAGGGATGAACTTTGAAAACATTATGCTAAGTGAAATAAGCCAGACAAAAAAGGACAAATATTATATATTTAGAACAGGCAAATTCACAGAGACAGGAAGTGGACTGAGGTTATTAGTGACTAGGCGGGATGCGGGGGGTAGGGATGGGGAGATGGGTAGGGAGATGGGGAGGAAACAGGGAGTTATTCCTTAATGAGTATAGAGCTTCTATCTGGGTGATGGAAGTTTTAAAAATAGATAGTGGTAATGACTGCACAATGGTTGTAAATAGAATTTTTTTTTAAAGATTTTATTTATTTATTTGACAGAGCTAGAGACAGCCAGCGAGAGAGGGAACACAAGCAGGGGGAGTGGGAGAGGAAGAAGCAGGCTTATAGCGGAGGAGCCTGATGTGGGGCTCGATCCCAGAATGCCGGGATCACGCCCTGAGCCGAAGGCAGACGCTTAACCGCTGTGCCACCCAGGCACCCCTAGAATTTTTTTTTTTTTAAGTAGGCTCCACATCAAGCGTGGAGCCCCATGCAGGGCTTGAACTCATGACCCTGAGATCAAGACCTGAGCTGAGATCAACAGTAGAACGCTCAACCAAATGAATCACTCGGGCACCCCAAATATATTTAAATATAATTAATGCCAATGGATTGATTGTACACTTAAAAACAGTTAAAGTGGCAAATTTTGTCACATATTTTATCATAATTTAATAAACATATGCCCTAAAAAAATCACAAAAAAGGTTTTGAAATTACCTAAGGGATTTCTAAAAAACTCACACATTTGCTAATGAGTCAGACTGGGGTTAACTGAATTTTCCAATTCTGTGCAGGAACAGTGTGTCTATAATTACTAATTATACCTAATTATTGAACTATGTTTCTTTCTATTAAATCTCATGATGAGCTAATGGAGTGTTTCTACTGAAAAAATGTATGATTGCTTGATTATAGTGAGACTGTTTTCCCTTTGGAGTTAGAGATGTAACATTTCAAAGAAAAATGTCAGGAAAAACTATGGACTTCAGTGTTCGTCAAGTTCAAGTATATCTTGATATTTTCTCTGGTTCTGAAATGTCCTAATAGTATTCCCATGTTTATACTCATCTCTCTGCTATTTCAATTTATTCAGATTACAAATCCTCAGCCTTTCATATTCCATTTTGCAAATGTTTCATAGTTTAGTGTCTTTCCCAATTCTCTCTCTCTTTTTATTTTATTTTTTATTTTTTTTAATTTTTTTTTAAAGATTTTATTTATTTATTCGACAGAGATAGAGACAGCCAGCGAGAGAGGGAACACAAGCAAGGGGAGTGGGAGAGGAAGAAGCAGGCTCCCAGCAGAGGAGCCTGATGTGCGGCTCGATCCCATAACGCCGGGATCACGCCCTGAGCCGAAGGCAGATGCTTAACCGCTGTGCCACCCAGGCACCCCATCTCTCTCTCTTTTTAAAAAGATTTTATTTATTTATCTGACACAAAGCAAGAAAGCGCACAAGCAGGAGGAGAGGCAGAGGAGAGGGAGAAGTAGGCTCCCCGCTGGGCAGGCAGCACGACTCTGGGCTCGATCCCAGGACCCCAAGATCATGGCTTGAGCCGAAGGCAGAGACTTAACGGACTGAGCCACCCAGGCGCCCCCACTATTCTCAAATTAATTTTAAGAGTTTCAGTTAATGCTGAATCATTATTACGAAACAGTTAATTACATTACTATTCTTTATAGCTTCTAAACTAAAATATTTTGTTGCCTATTTATGTTTTTGTCCAGTAGTTTAGGGCACACTACAATACTTCATAATAATTTCAGTTCTGGGTGCCATGGTATATTGTTCCTGGCATAAAGGGAAAAAGGTTTTCTGTTGCCTCCTTTTATTGAATCTTTTTTGTATTCAATAAAATTTGGAGAACGAAGAAAAGAGAATTTTTAAACATATGGCGATAAATGGGAGATGTGACAACATATTATCTGCCCTGCTAATGTGATAATTAGTGGAAAGAAAGCAAAAGTATGCATCCTGGAACTGGCTTTGTCCCTTACCTTGCCATTGAGAACGATGTTCTGACTTCCACACAGTACCGACTGGCGACTAACTTTGTTTCCAGATGCCTGAAAGCAAAGAGCAGAAAATGGGGATGAGCAAACTGACTGGATTCTGGGCTATAGGTTTTCATCAAGTAAGCTGCTACTGTAGAGGAAAGGACTTGAAACGAGGCATACATATAGTCCTCAATGGAATGAGTACAGGATATCAAAGCAAGGATGGATTAGCAAACTAGGGATTCCAGGAAGGGACCCAGAATTTGGATGTGGTAAGTCTAGAGCCTAACAACATTAGAGATGGGGAGTCAAGTTTCAGTTCTATACTTATAGCGCTAAATCCAGGATAATGACTCAACCTATAACACAGTTTCAAGAATTCATAGCAACGCTGACTGAACACTTACCCTACTTCGAACATCATGTATTGACTATAAACGACCTAACTGTCTTATAGCACACAGTAATAAAATATGACACAATAGTTTTAAAAAACCTTCTGAATGGCCTGAAGCCTGGAGTTGTTATTGATATTTGGGTGGACGAGACTTGTCCTGCTTTCTGGAAGGCATTTTATCTTTAGAAAATCAGGAATAAATAAAAAAGCCTAAACTGGCCATGCAAGGAATAAAAACAAAGCTGGGCCATTCACTAAGTGATGGTAGGTAATCTCGGACTAAACGCCAAAGGGAGCCGGGGTGTGGCAGGGACAGGATGGGGGCACCGGCCTCAAAGGGACGCAGGCTCGGAAAGGGGAGGGCAGATGTCTGGAACGCGCACCGTCTCGATGTACTCGGACTTGTTGTAAAGCAGCTCGCCCAACTCCATGGCCACCAACTCCTCACAGCTCCCGTTCCTGTCAAAGCCTGTCAGCCGGTCAGTCAGGATGCGATTCCAGACACTTCCGGCCGCTCCTCCACTTCCGCTCTCGGCTTCCTCTTCTCTCATCCGCAGCTCGGCTGTCTCCTAGGCGGCCTCGCTCCATTACTCGGCCGTCTCCTGCTGCGCGTGCGCAGGCCGAGGGATGGCTGTAATTGGCCCGGGGTGACGGCGCGCGATTACGGTTTGTGCAAGCTGGTGGCGCGCCGCGGGTAACTCGGGCGCTCGGTGGCATTCCCGGGCGCCTCCGGGGCTCAGGGCCAGCCGGGACCCTTGAGTCCGCAGGCCCGGGGCACGCGACGGCTGCTCGTTCCGTTCGGCTTCCAGCCCGATGGAAGATCCTCCCGGGAAGCCCCTCAGCTGTGAGGAGAAGGAAAAGGTGCCCTGGGTGTGCGGGAAGGGCTGACTCGGACCTGACCTAGGATTTTAGGCGCGTCTTTGTTTCCTCGACCGCCCGGGGGTGGCAGTGACCTCTGACCTACGCTTTTTGGACGCAGAGGACACCGGGAGTGAAAATATGAAGAGCCCTGTGCTCACGTGGAGTCATTTAAAAAACAAGTTTTCTTACACCAGTGATGCATAAATACGAAATGTAAAATTCTGGATAAAGCCAAAGTCCCCTTTGACATCCTCCCCACTCCCACACACTCTCTCAACTTTGGCTTCTCCCACCCACTCCCTTAAGTAGATCTCTGAACTGCCTGATGCTGCAAATCTTTTTGAGCGCGTATGTGTACGTGGGTGTGGTGGACGGAGGTGGGGGATTTGGAAGGTTGTGATTGTATTCCCTAACCACCAAAAAGTAGTGTGTATTTTTTGTTCAGAAATGGTATGATCTGAATGGTTCTGCAACTTCCGTTTCACTTCACGTTTCATCCATGTCACTTCATGTTAACCTACCATACTTTTTAAAGTTGTATATAGTGTTATGTATTACGGAAGTGCCATCTTTTCATTAGACATTACTCTGCCGAGAGAGTTTTAGGTTTCCAGCTTTTGCTTCTATGACAATGCTGCTCTGACCATCCTTACCCATGCCACCTTGGGCTCCTGCTGATGATGTTAGCCTGAATGTATCTGTGCTGGCTGTCCAGGCATTGTGCTAAACCCTTCATTCACATTAGTTCATCAGTCCTCTTATCCCAGCCTACCTTCCAGTGGAGGGTGAGTTAAGTCCAAGTCAACAAGATAGTTGTCAAATGTTGATAAGGCTGGTGCTAAATAGGACCCTGTGAGAAGCAAAATACTAGTTTGCTAAGAGCACAGATTCTAGAACCCAACTACATAGGTTTGGATCATGCCATTTATAAACTGTGTGATTTTGGACAAATTGCTTTCCCTCTGATCTTCCCAAAGCTACCTCCTTCCTTCTTCAGGTCTGGGCTCAAATAGTAGTCCTCAGAAATGCCTCTCTGGCCACTCTACCTAAAGTAGCTCAGGCACTCTCACATCTCCCTGTCCATCTGGGTTTTAAGTACCATGTGATATCATCTTATTTGTGTATTTGTTTTCTTGTTAATTATCCGTATCCCTCACTTGTGTGTAAGCTTGACAACTCTAGTTCTAGCATCAGAGATTAACAATAACTGACACGGAGTGGTTATCAGTTACTGTTCTAGGTTCTGCAGGTACCTGGACCATTAACTGACGAGATTGATTTGCTGGATGAGTGTCTGAGGATGACAGCTCCTGCCACCTTCAGGAATCTCACAGTGAGATGGAGGGAAACAAGTAAATAGACAGCATAGTATATAATAAATATTGTGATAAAGGAAGCACAGTGGAGAGGTGGAATGTCCCAGCTGGATTTCAGGAAGGACCTAGAAGTCTACCCTGGGGAAATAAAAATCTAAGTTGAGTCTTGAGGAATCAGTAGGACTTAGCAAAGTGAGTTCAGGAGGAAATGCTCCAGGTGGTAGGAACCATTGAAGTAAAGGTGCTGAGGTATTAGCTTGGTGCTTTGTGAGAACCGAAAGTAGTGTGGGCACCTGCTACTCCCTCCTCTGTCTGTTGCTGAGGGACCCGCTAAGCACTGCATACTCAGGTTTGACAGGCACTGTATCCCTTCTCTCTGACTCTTCCTTTCTACCTGCTCAGTATTGTTTGCTGTTTTTCTTCTTCCAGTTGAAGGAAAAATTAGCATTCTTGAAAAGGGAGTACAGCAAGACACTGGCCCGCCTTCAGGTGAGTGAATCTTATTCTCTCAAATTGAAGTATTGTAGTATGAACATATACAAACAATTTTTCATAATAATAAAGGTTTAAAAAAACACCTCTTTTTCTTAAGTTTGTTCCTTGAGCTGCTTTTGTTTTCTCTAGCGTGCCCAAAGAGCTGAGAAGGTTAAGAATTCTATTAAAAAAACAGTGGAAGAACATGATTGCTTGCTCCAGCAGGAAATTTCATCACAGCTAAAGCACTCAGGTAAAGCTAGCCCATTTACTTATGCCTGCTTTATTCATCTTCCAGGTGTATTTGGTCGTTTTTTTCTCACAACCAGAAGATAAGGACAAGCAATAAACTCTCTTTAAAGTGTATGTGTAATTCAGTGGTTCATTGTATACTCACAACATTGTTCAACTATCATCATCACCTAATTCCAGAATATTGTCACCACCCCAAAAAGAAGTCCTGTACCCATCCTACTGCTAACCCCTGACAACCACTAATCTACTTTCTGGCTCTGGGGATTTACCTGTTCTGGGCATTCCATATGAAGGGAGCCATATGATATGGGATCTTTTGTGATTGACTTCTTTCACTTAGCATGATGTTTTCAACAGTCATCCCTCTGTACTTACATCCAAGCATACATTAATACTTCACTTCTTTGTGCAGCTGAATACTATTCCATTGGATAGATGTTTATATAGCCACAGTTTATATATCCATTCATCAGTTGATGGACATTTGGGTTGTTTCTACTTCTTAGTTATTATGAATTTTGGCCATTATGCTGCTATGAACATTCATATGTAAGTATTTGTGGGGATGTATGTTTTTGGTTCTTTCAGGTTTATAACTAGGAGCAGAAGTGCTGGGTCATATGGTGATTCTCTGTTTAATTTTTTGAGACTGCCAAACTGTTTTCTGCAATATCAGTACCATTTTACATTCCTACCATGATACGCAAGGGTTCCGGTTTCTGCACATCCTCACCAATACTTGTCATTTTCCATTTTTTAAATTATAACCATCCTGGTGGATGTGAATTTTTATCTAATTATGGCTTGGATTTGCATTTCCTAGTGACTAATGATGTTGAGCATCTCTTCATGTGCTTGTTGGCCATTTGTATATCTTCTTCAGGGAAATATCTATTCAAGTCCTTTGCCAATATTTTAATTAGGTTACTTGCCTTTTATTGTTGAGTTGTGAGTGTTCTTATATTCTAGCTACTAGATCCTTATCAGATACTTCATAAATATTTTTTCCCATCCTATGAGAATGACCTGTTCTTTTGGTTGGATTGTTTATCAAGGTGCTCTTTCCCCTCTCAACTTTTAGAAATTACACTTATTGTGTAAACATTGGAAAGTATATACTGTATCATATACTTGAAATTTGCTAGGAGAACTGATCTTAAGTGTTCCCACCACACATATACACACACACATCATAACTATATAAAATGATGGATATATATATATATATTTTTTAAAGATTTTATTTATTTATTCGACAGAGATAGAGACAGCCAGCGAGAGAGGGAACACAAGCAGGGGGAGTGGGAGAGGAAGAAGCAGGCTCATAGTGGAGGAGCCTGATGTGGGGCTCGATCCCGGAACGCCGGGATCACGCCCTGAGCCGAAGGCAGACGCTTAACCGCTGTGCCACCCAGGCGCCCCTGGATATATTTTTTTAAAGACATTTATTTGAGAGAGAGAGAATGTGGAGAGGAGGGGCAGAGGGAGAGGGAGAAAGAGAATCCCAAGCAGACTCCTGCTGAGCACTGAGCCTAACATGGGGCTTGATCCCATACCCTGACATCATGACCCAAGCCGAAATCAAGAGTCAGATGCTTAACCAACTGAGCCACCCAGGTGCCCCGGAAATGACAGATATTTTAATTAGCTTGATTGTGGTAATATTTCACAATGTATACCTATATGAAAACATCTCATTGTATACCTTAAATATATATAATTTTTATTGTCAAGTGTAACTAAGTAAAGCTAGAGAAAAAAACTAAGAGGAAAAGATGATTGCAATAAGGAATAAATTATCTTTTAGCTTAAAATCATTTTTTCCAGCACAATTCTGTTTACATTTACTTAAAATTATTAGTGTATTAGAATATTAAAAATTTGAACTTTGAAATACCATTGACTCTTTCTTAAATAAATGTATTTTTATATAAAACTTTAAAATAAATAATGGGATTTTTTGCTTCATTTGAAAGAAGATTACTAATTATATAATTTTTTTTCTCAGAACCTAAAAATAAAGTATCTCCTTGTGACACATTACAAATCAGCACTCATCTGGATGAAGAAACTGGAGAAAAGACACCTATCACACTTGACATTGAGCCTGAGTCCTTCAACCCTGGACATGGCCCTGTGGAGGAATTACATATACAAAGAATAGGTGATATCCAAGAACATTTTCTCTACCAGGTCAGTGGCTCTGGTGATAAGAAAAGGCAGAATAAGCTGCAAGGGAGAAGAAAAAAGCAGCAGAAGAGAACATCTACTCCACGAGTGAGAGAATCTTTCTTTGATGCGAATTCACTCATACTCTCTGGAAAAACACTAAAGGATCAGGAGGAAGTCAATAGAGAAAATCCTAGGACACCTGTAAACGAAAGAACTTGTCTTTCGAGTTCTACGTCTGACATTCCTGGTTCTCCAGCACCAGTGACAGAAACTAATATAAGGGGTGTATTAATTCCACCAACTGCCAAATCACAAAGCAGCGTCGATGCGCTCGTAAGAGGAAATAATTTCCCCAGGGTGCCTCCATTTGCTACATTTACTCTGTCAAGTAGCAGTAGCGGTCAGCACCTTGAACATAAGCCTCCTAAAGGTGACTGTGAACTCACAACTCACAATTTAAAAAACATTAACCCTGCTTCACCTGTAAACCTAGAGGCACAAAGCAGGAGAGTGACAGTCTCTGCAGATAACCCAGAGGTAAATAGAGCTATAAGTGCAAGTGGGCAGCGGCCTAGAAGTCCTGACTTAGAGGCAGTTAATTTATACTCTATAAATGAACTCGCTTATAACTTACCAGCCAATGAAAGCCAAAACTTAAAAGGACAGAATCACACAGAGGAGTCTTTAACATCTCATAACACTCTTGATGGTAGAAATGAAAGTCTTCAGAAAAATGAGGTTGTAAGTCAATCTAAGCGTCTTAGCCCAGAAATAATCTCTCCTGCTTCTGCAGAAAATCAAACACATTCTTGTACAATGCTGGAAGGCCTTTTATTTCCCGCAGAATATTATGTTAGAACAACACGACGCATGTCAAATTGCCAGAGGAAAGTAGCCCTGGAGGCTGTAATTCAAAGTCATTTGGGTGTCAGTAAGAAAGGGTCTAAAAATAAAAGTAAGGAGGCAACTAAAAATGTAAACCTTTGCAGTGAAGAAACTGACCAGAATGAAATTAGGACATCTGACACATGCACAAGACAAGCAAGTTCCAAAAGACCTCAGAAACGTCTCTTGTTAACTGAAATCAGCTCTCCCCCCGAGCCCACTAAAGATAACCTTCCCAGGAAGGCAGTTACGCAGCCATCTCGTAGAAGACACGGAGGAAAAAGAAAGTCAATCTCCCCGCCTGTATCAGAGCATCATGAACTACTTTTGCCAATCCGTGGGACGACAATTGTTGATCAATCCAAGGAAGAAGTCACCTTACATGAAGATCAGAATGAAAAGGCAATTAGTCATGGTAAGAAGAGAATTAAAGGTAAATCAAGGTGTGGTTGATGATGGTAGCCAATACTTACTATGTGCTTGACTATGTGCTTGGTACTTTTTTAATTTATGAGAGAGAGAATGGGGGGAGGGGCAGAGGGAGAGGGACAAGCTGACTCCATGCTGACTGTGGAGCCTGACACAGGGCTTGATCTCAGGACCCTGATATGACCTGAGCCAAAACCAAGAGTCGGATGCTTAATTGAGCCACCCAGGTACGCTGTGCCTGCTACTTTTTAAATATTGTGCAGATACTAACTCCTTGAATCATCACAGCAACCCTACATGAGGCAGAATCTATTTTTAGCCTCACCTTATAGACTTACAGGAAACTAAGGCACAAGGAGACTGAAGTGACTAATTCATTCGAGTGACAGAGCCAGGATTCAAACCTGGCAGTGTGATACCGGAGTTCACAAGTGTGGTTGAAAAGTGGACATTGAAAAGGAAAATATATTAGATATTCACCTAAAATTAGTATTTATTCAGGTACAACGCAGTCTATTTATAGAGAAAAGTTTTATAACCTACAGAGGAAGTGTTTTTGAGGTAAAAAATGTGTGTCAGAGTGAGTCCACTCATAAACTCTTAGGAATGACCGTGTAGGGGGCACCTGGCTGGCTTAGTCCGTAGAGCATGAGACACTTGATCTCGGAGTTGTGAGTTTGAGCCCCACGTTGGGTGTAGAGATTACCTAAAAATAAAAATCTTAAAAAAAAAAAAAAGGGGGGAATAACTGTGTAGTAAAATGCAATACACCTGAGCAACTTTTTTGGGTAATCTATCTACTATAGCCCCTCTGAGGTCTGCAGGACACAAAATTTTGGAGGATAGCAAATGACATAATTTAAATGTTTTTATTCATTTACTCTGGAGTTCTCACATTTGATAAAGCAAGCATAACAACCAGATAATTCATTCTGGTTCTGTGTTAGACCTCAGCAAACTTTCTTACACTAAAGGGCCAAATAGTAAATATTGTCTTTGTGCTCCGTCACAGCTAGTCAAGTATAGTGGGAAGGTAGCCACAGACAATATCTGAATGTGTTCTACTAAAACTGTATCTACAGGAACAGGCACCGTGTGTGCTGTGTGACTGCTCTATCGCATTTGGACACAGACTTCGGCCTATGGGCTATAATTAATTAATTAAGGGTTAATTAAAAGACCATAATCATTATGACTTTTTTTTATTGTCATCTTTAAGCCAACAAGAATACAAAGCAATTAGAAAGTAGGGCACTCCAGTAATAAACTAGAAACATTTTTTGGTGTACTTTGGAATAATCTGCTGTGATTTTCTTTTTTTTTTATTTTTTATTTTTATAATAATATTTTCTTATTATATTATGTTAGTCACCATACAGTACATCCCTGGTTTTTGATGTAAAGTTCGATGATTCATTAGTTGCGTATAACACCCAGTGCACCATGCAATACGTGCCCTCCTTACTACCCATCACCAGCCTATCCCATTCCCCCACCCCCCTCCCCTCTGAAGCCCTCAGTTTGTTTCTCAGAGTCCATAGTCTCTCATGCTTCATTCCCCCTTCTGATTACCCCCCCTTTCTTTATCCCTTTCTTCTCCTACCGATCTTCCTACTTCTTATGTTCCATAAATGAGTGAAACCATATGATAATTGTCTTTCTCTGCTTGACTTATTTCACTTAGCTTTATCTCCTCCAGTGCCATCCATGTTGGAGCAAATGTTGAGAAATCGTTCTTTTTGATGGCTGAGTAATATTCCATTGTATATATGGACCACATCTTCTTAATCCAGTTATCTGTTAAAGGGCATCTCAGCTCCTTCCACGATTTAGCTATTGTGGACAATGCTGCTATGAACATTGGGGTGCATATGGCCCTTCTCTTCACTGCTATGAATATTGGGGTAAATACCCAGTAGTGCAATGGCTGGATCATAGGGTTGCTCAATTTTTAACTTTTTAAGGGACCTCCACACTGTTTTCCAGAGTGGCTGTACCAATTTGCATTCCCACCAACAATGTAGGAGGGATCCCCTTCTCCACATCCTCTCCAACAATTGTTTCTTGCCTTGTCAATTTTTGCCATTCTAACTGGTGTAAGGTGGTATCTTAGTGTGGTTTTGATTTGAATTTCCCTGATGGCTAATGATTTTGAACATTTTTTCATGTGTCTGTTAGCCGTTTGTATGTCTTCATTGGAAAAGTGTCTGTTCATATCTTCTGCCCATTTTATGATTTATTTGTTTCTCGTGTATTGAGTTTGAGAAGTTCTTTGTAGATCTTGGATACCAGTCTTTTATCTGTAGTATCATTTGCAAATATATTCTCCCATTCCGTGGGCTGCCTTTTAGTTTTTTTTACTGTTTCCTTGGCTGTGCAGAAGCTTTTTATCTTGATGAAGTCCCACAAGTTCATTTTATCTTTTGTTTCTCTTGCCTTTGGAGATGTGTCATGAAAAAGGTTGCTTTGGCCGATGTCGTAGAGGTTGCTGCCTATGTTCTCCTCTAGGATTTTGATGGATTCCTGTCTCACATCGAGATCTTTCATCCATTTAGAGTTTATCTTTGTGTATGGTGTTAATATGCTGTGATTTCAGTAACCTGCTGTTACATTAAACATTTTTTCTTGAGGTGATCTTTACATTACATAAAATTAACCATTTTGAATTGAGTGAACAATTCACTGGCATTTAGTACATTCACAGTGTTGTGCCACCAGGACCCCTACATAGTTCCAAAACATGTTCATCACTCCAGAAGGAAACCCCATGCCCCTTAAGCAGTTCCTCCCCATTTCCTTTCCGCCTCCCCCCAGACCCTGGCAACCACCAGTATGTATTCTGTCTTATGGGTTTACTTGTTTTGAATATTTGCATATGAAAGGAATTAATACAGTATGTGACTTTTTGCATCTGGCTGCTTTCCCTTAGCTTACTTTCAAGATTCATGCATGTTGCAGCACGTATCCGTACCTCCTCCTTTTTTTATGGCTGAGTAATATCCCACTGTATGTATGTGCCACAGTTTATTCATTTATTAGTTGATGGATGCAGCTTTCCCCATCTTGGGCACTACTCCAGCTTTTGGCTCCCGAGCATGCTGTGACAAAGTGTGTGCAGATGTAGTTGGGCCAACTCGGTCTACATTTCGAATGCTGTAGAACGCCAGCTGCTTTAAGGGTAGTAAATTACTCTGCTTGAAAAGGGGACTTAAGTTTTTTTCAGTGAGATGAGCCAGCATTTTGTAGACTGCTCTGGTAGCCTGTTGGAATCATAGTTTTATAGCTGGAACCATATTTTTTTTTTAGATCAGAAAGGACTTTAGAGATTCTTAGTCCAGTTCCCTTAGGAGAGACCAGGGAAGGTGAAGTGAACCGATTTGCCCAAGGTAACAGTGGATCCATGGCAGAGCTGGGACTAGACTCTGGTCTTCCTTCTCCCGGCTAATGCCGTCAGCACCGTACTGTTTTTGGTACTACGGAAGGAGAACTGCTAGTTAGCCACCAACCTGTGGCTGACTTTTGAACCATTTACGGAGGTTTCAGAGTCCTGGATGGGAAGAATAATGAACATTTTGCACTGCTTTGGCATTCAGAAGCTCACACTCTGTTGGGTATTGGAGATTTGTTGTTACTGTCGTTCCTTTCTATTTTAGGGAAGGAAGATCACTGTCATAAAGAGGACTCCCTTTCTTCCGGAAATAATGCTTATCTAGCTTTGGATTCTGCTGTGTTCAGGGCTTCATTCCAGGAGAATGAAATGCTAAGTTTAAAGCAACTGTCGTCTTTTCTCAAAATCACAGATTTTCAGTTACCTGATGAAGTCTTTGGACCTCTTAAGCTTGAAAAACTGAAGTCCTGTTCAGAAAAACCGGTTGAGCCTTTTGTAGCAAACATGTTTGGACAGAAGCATCTTAAGGAGGGAAACTGTAGTGTTCTGGAAGAACTGACTCCTCCACAAATCGATATCGAAATGGAGGACTTGGAAGAGGAAATTCGTTTTCTCCCAAGAAAAGCACAACCTAAAACGTCAAACCTAACAAGCCGGTCTCAGAAGAAGGGCCTTTCTTCATCCATACTACTTTTCACTCCTTTAAATACTGGTGCCCCCGAGGATAATAACAGGACGACAGCAAACCTGTGTTCGCCTGCTTTCCCCATCTTAGGCACTACTCCAGCTTTTGGCTCCCAAGCACACTGTGACAAAGTGTCTGCAGAGGCTGTCGGGCCAACTTGCTCTACACCCCCACTTCCTCACTTAAAAGACAGTGATCAGAAACAACGCGACGGTTGGGCCAGCCCGTCAAAATCAGATGGCAGCCTGGTTGTGTCAGGTAGGGAAGGACAGCCTTCCTGTGACTCTGATTCTCGTCCCCAGGCAGCACCTCTTCCCACTGAGTCAGTTGCTCTCAAAGACAGTCAGCTGTGTGGAAATGCACAGCCGGAGTCATGGAAACAGTCCCCTGAACAGGTACAATCCACTTTCCTGGTGAGATTTTCTATGAAGGAATGAAATATCATAGTGAATTTGGACAGCATATGACTTTCTTACCCGTTGGCTTCTCAGTGTTTAAGAATACTTGAACATGTCTCTTTGATATGACTTCACTGAAACCATTAAGTTCAGTTGGGGGAAATTAAAGTTAAGAATGTATTTTTTAGATATGGGCGATCCAATGCCCTTTGTCATTAAGGAAGCAGTTGCATATGGAACTTGGCTGCTGTTATCAGAGAAGATAACACATACCAAGTAGACATGATGATGAATGAGCAAGGCAGGCAGACATGTATAAAGCCTAGAGTAACAGTGTGACTTTTATTTCCACAGCCTGAAGCAGCAGACCTTCCTACTTGTACTAGCTTAAACCCAGGCCGCCTTCAATTGGTTTCAAAGTTAAAGGTCAGAAGACTGTTCCTTTATAATGTGTCTTGTGTCTTACATGTAAAAAAAAGTTAATGAATTGCTAGGAAAATTGGGAAGAATTTGATCTATAGCTTCTCATTCTTAATTTTTAACACTAACATCAACTTGGTGAAACAGATCCAGAAAAACATTTAAATTCTTTGTTTTTCACAATACTTAGCTGTTATTTATGTTTTGAGATCTTCTCCAGAAGTTTATATGTCAAGCCATTGCCAAGAACAACTTAAGCTAGGTAACTCAACTTTGTATCTAAATTTAAATTAGGTATTTTGACAGAGAGGGAGAAAGTCATTCATGACCCTCCTATCCAAATGGTGTAGTGTTTCTAGAAGAAAATGGTGATTTATAAGAAAATGGGTAGCAGTTCTAGATTACAATGAATGGTTAATTTTTCATATGCTACGTGACATATATTTCTGAGAAATATAAGTTACAGTATTCTGTTAATGCTATTTCAGTAAATCCCAAGAAGTGGATTGGACCTGTGACCTAGTTAACTTTTTGTACATGGTAAGAGCACGGTACAGAGCACAGTTTCCCTATCTCTGCACTCTGGACATCGGGCTGGATAATTCTTTGTGGCAGGGGCTGTCGTGTGCATTGTAGGACATTTAGCGGCAGCCCTGCCTCTACCCTCTACTGGCTAGAGCCAGTAGCGCCCCGCCCCCAATTATGATAACCCAAAATGTCTGCAGGTATTTCTAGATACCCGCCAGGGAAAGGTTGCAAACCCCCTCCCAGCCAGGGACAACTGGTTGTAAAAGAAAGAGCTTGAAACCCGCATAAACTGTTTCTGCTGCTACTGGCTGTATGACCTTGGTCAAAGTATTTACCCTCTGAGCCCCAGATTCCTTTTGTATAAAAGATACATAGTAATGGTCATTTCAAAGCTATTCTTGAATCAGTTTTAATAACTTCATTTCTTAAAAGAATCAACCTTTTCATTTGTATTTTTCTAATTTGTAGGTAAAAAAGTTACTCATTATTCTAATAGGGTTTTTTTGTCTGTGTGTATTCAATTACACCTGTCTCTCTCCCTAGTCCCCATTTTCTCAAGTATTTTTTTGCCTGCATCAAACTTAAGAGATTTTCCATTCTGTGGGTCTCCCCAAAAAAACTAGTTTTTGGTTGTATTGATCGTTAATTTTTTTGGTTTCCTATTTGATTTATTTCTGTTTTTACCCTTAATAGTTCCTTCTGGGGGGTGCCTGGGTAGCTCAGTCAGTTAAGTTTTACCTTTGGCTCAGGTCATGATCCCAGAGTCCTGGGATAGAGTCCCTCATCGGGCTCCCTGCTCAGCAGGGAGTCTGCTGCTTGCTTTCCCTCCCGTTCATGCTCTCTCGCGCTTGCACTCTCTCTCAAATACATACACACATACATACATACACAAATCTTAAAACACAAAAAAACCCGGGAAGGCATCCAAGTAAGTGATATTGAGCAATTTACAGGTCTTATACTCTTCTTGTAGCCTATGCCAGGAAGGGACTCTAATAGTTCCTTCCGTTTTTCATTGTGCTTACTTTGTTCTTTTACTAACTTCTTGAGCTGTTTTCTTACTTTATTTTTATTTTTCTTAGTTTTTTTGATCAATGCCTTTATGATTATAAATTTCTTTTGGAAATACTATTTTGGCCATGCTCTGTGTGGTTGGATACACGGTGCCACCTTGTTCATTTGGAAATACAGCTGACTCTTGAACAACATGGGTTTGACCGGCAGAGGCCCACTTACATGCAAACTTTTTCTTTTTCAGTAAACACAGTATAGAATAGCAAATGTATATTCTCTCCCTTATGATTTTCTTCAGAACATTTTCTTTTATCTATACTTTATTATATACAGTATATAATACGTGTATCGTACCAAACATGTTGATTGACTGTTTTTGTTATCAGTAAGGCTTCCTGTCAGTAAGCTATTAGTAGTTAAGTTTTGGGGAAGTCAAAAGTTACATGCAGATTTTTCACTGTGTGGGAAGTCGGCGCGCCTGACCCCCACGTTGTTCAAGGGTCAGCTGTAGTATGTTGTTTCAGTTTTATTCCCTCTTCAACCCATGGGTGGTTCATCAGGATGTTTCATTTCCAAATGGGCAAGTTCTTTTGGGCTCTGTTTTATGATTAAATCTGAATCTGTTCCATTCTGGAGCTATACGCTATACATTTTTAGATCTATCATGATAGAAGTGTGTGGGGGCAATTTTTTTAGTACATAAATTTTTTTTTTTAAGATTTTATTTTTGAGTAATTGGCTTGAACTTACAACCCCAAGATCAAGAGTCACATGCTTCACCGACTAAGCCAGCCAGGCGCCCGCTCTTTCTTTTGACCTATGGAAAACTTTAATTACATTTTACTTGGTATTTAATCCTTATAACCCTACACTTTTCATACTTATTCTTTTCATGAAACAGACCCCAAGTATGACCTTAACGTAACTGTCGTTGCTGTTTATTTCAGAATCCTTCTGGTTCCTGTTCGGTGGATGTGAGTGCCATGTGGTGGGAAATAGCGGGTTCCAAAGAGCCATGTATCATAACTGCCTGTGAATACATAGTTTCTCTTTGGAAACCTCTCGATACTAGGCAGTGGGAAAAACTTTATTCCTGGCACTTCACAGAGGTACGTCAGAATCTTAGAGCTGAGCGCGGTCTTTAAAAGCATTTCCATGGTAATGTGGACAGGCAGCTACCAAGAATGGGACCCACGACCATGCAAGACAAAACCGAGATGAGTCATTTTTTCCACCATTTCATTATGAGTTTTCAGGCACAGAGAAACGTTGAACAGTAAGCACCCATATACCCACCATTTAGACGGCAGTGAACATTGTGCTTTGTTTATTTTATCACATGTTTTTTGAGAAATGGATTTTTATGCTAGACATGTTGGAGAAGCTTGGAATTTTGTGTGTTTTCTGACTTCTAAACTTGCTGATACCCATGTTCCTTTCCCCTCACCAAAGCATTGTTCCTGCTTTTCTTTATGTATTTTCTTCTAGTCCTTGTCCACCTTCATACGTATCTTACATGCTTACAATCCTGGTGCACTTAAAATTTTTAAATCTGCCTTTTCTCACTTAACATATGAACATTTTTCCTTGTTTCTACATAGTCTTCATACTTTATCTTGAATTTTATTTTTCCACCTTTTGGAAGTATGATTGACAAAATTGTAATATATTTAAGGTGTATAATGTGATGATTTGGTATTTTAGACACTGTGAAAGGACACACACAATCAAATTCATTAACATGCATCAGCTTGGGGTGCCTGGATGGTGCAGTCGGTTAAGCCTCCGCCTCTTGGTTCCGGCTCAGTTGTGATATCAGAGTCCGTGCTCAACACAGTCTGCTTGGATTCTCTTTCCCTCTCCCTCTGCCCCTCCCCATCCCGTGCACTCTCACTCTCTCTCTCTCTAAAATAAATAAAAATAAGCAACAGCAACAACAAAAAAACATGTATCAGCTCACATAGTTCCTTCTTTTTTTTGTGAGAACACTTAACGATCTACCCTTAGTAAATTTCATTGTTCTCCATCATATCCACAGCTTCTGGCACCGTGCTTTGCATAGTAGTGCTCAATAAATATTTATTGATGGGAATAAACTTATTTTATTATTTTTTTGAATAAACTTATTTTAAGATTTTTTTTTTGAGAGAGAGAACACGAGCAGGGGGGAGGGGCAGAGAGAGAGAGAGAGAAGCAGGCTCTTAGGTCCTGAGATCAGGACCTAAGCTGAAGGCAGACACTTAACTGACTAAGCCACACAGGCACCCCTTGAATAAACTTAGTTTAAATGGCTGCACAATGTTCCATTTGTCCACATGGCAGAATTTATTTAATTATTCCTTTATTGTTAGAAGTGTAGATTGTATTAAATAAATGCTACTATATACACGGTTTTGCATATAGCTTATTTAAATTTACAGCATGTAGAAAGAGGGTGTTTGGGACACCTGGGTGACTCGGTTGAGCATCTGCCTTTGGCTCAGGTCGTGATCCCAGGGTTCTGGGATCAAGCCCTGCGTCCGGCTCTCTGCTCAGTGGGGACCCTGCTTCTCCCTCTCCCTCTGCCTGCTGCTCCGCCTGCTTGTGCTCTCTCGCTGTCTCTCTCTCTGCCAAATAAATAAATAAAATATTTAAAAAGGAAAGAAAGACGGAAAGAAAGAAAGCAAAAGAAAGGGTGTTTGCTCACATTTGTTCGATATTTGAAACTGTCCTGGTGCAGTGAGAATAGAAGAGAACGTGACAAATTTTGGAAAATGTAGATTAATTAAAAATGAAACAACCAAGTATAATTTTTGGCTTCTTTGGTTTTATTTAGGTTCCAGTATTACAGATAGTTCCAGTGCCTGATGTTTGTAATCTCGTGTGTGTGGCTTTGGGAAATTTGGAAATCAGAGAAATCAGGTATATAATTCTCAAGAAGTAGTTTTTTCTTTTCCTTTTATCTTTGTCTCTGTCAGCTTGTTTTGAGTGCAGATTATAACTTAGGGTTGAATCTGGAAAGAATCTAAATTTAGGGACACCTGGCTGGCTCAGTCGGTAGAACATGTGACTTTTGATCTCAGGGTTGTGAGTGCAAGCCCCCTGTTGGGTATAGAGATTACTTAAAAATGAAATTGTTAAAAAAAAATCTAAATTTAGATCCCAGAGATATTTGTTTTAAATATTTAAAATTAAATTTTTTTTAATTTAAATTTAATTTAAATTAAATTTTAATTTAAAATTAAAAATTTAAAAACTGATAGGGCTTTATCAGTGGAATGATATCCCTGACTGAAGTTTCCATTTAAAATTGGAACTTCGGGGTGCCTGGGTGGCTGAACTGGTTAAGCTCTGACTCTTGATTTCAGCTCAGGTCATGATCTCAGAGTCATGAGATCAAGCCCTACATCGGGCTCTGCGCTGGGTATGGAGCCTGCTTAAGACTCTCCCTTTCTTTCCCTTTGCCTCTTCCCCCTTTCTAAAAAATAAAATAAAATAAAATAAATAAATAAAAATAAAAATAAATTGGACCTTAGTCTTTTCATATTAAAGGCTTATTTCTGACTTCTCCACATTTTCCTCTATACTTGGTTTTAGGGCATTACTTTGTTCCTCTGATGGTAAACGTGAAAAGCAAGTACTACTGAGTTCTGGAAATATAAAAGCTGTGCTTGGCCTGACAGAGAGGAGGCTAGTCAGTAGCAGTGGGACCCTTTGTGACCAACAAGTAGAAATCATGAAATTTGCAGAAGATGGAGGGTAAGATGGTTGGTTTTAATTACTAAAGAATGCTTTTATCACGGGCTTTCAGAGAAAGTCGGATCACTAGCCTCCCGTTTTTCTGGGCTGTAGGTGTTGTATACCAGGTTCTGCCTCATACAGCCTCAGGCTGTATCATGGAAGCAGTTTAGAGAGGGCGAAGCTCAGTGTAGCCAGAGGGAAGCCAGTGGAGTGGAGATGCTCAGCAAACATAGTTTGTTCTTTCTTCAGTCTTCTTTGAAATCTCTGTGTACCGCTTAAATATCACAAATGTCTTAGGATCCTAGACTCCTCTTGTTCCGCACTTGGTTTCCATTGCTTCAGTTACCATCTAGATGCTGACTGCTTGCAAACGTATATTTCTAGCTCTGAGCTCTCTCTCAGCGTCTAGACCTGCTGTCTGTCTGTTAGACATCTTGTGGGTATTTCAGATTCAACATGTTGAAAATGGAACTCATAGCATCCTCTATATCTGTTATGTGCTTGTTACACTTTATTGTGATTATTTATGTCTTTCATAATAACAGAGGGCAGGGACCTTGTTTGTCTTATTTATTTCTTATCCGTTGTAGTAATCTAGGCAAGAGACAACTGCTTGCTTAAATTAGCAAAGTATTAATGGAGACAAGGAGAAACATGGATTTGAGAAAGAGGAGACTAAAATCTTTAGGGCTTGGTGATTGAGTAGGTAGGAAAGAGACAAGGGTAATATCCAGGTTTCCGCATTTGTCACCTGGGTAGACAGTGACACAGTTTGCTGATATAGGAAGGAATGCAGAAAGAAACACAAGGTTTAAAGAGAGACCTGGTGAGTTTAATTTTGGATATGATGAATTTGAGGTGCTTGCAAATATATCCAGGTAGATAATATGAAAGTAATATATGTTCATTGTAGAAAATTTAGAATATGTGTTTTCTAGTTGAAATTTTTTCTAGTATTAGATTAGTGTGTATTATGCATAGTTCAGTAATATGTACAAGGGCTGCTTAGAAACTGCTTTGGTACAAAGTGCTGATTTTTAATACTGTTTTAAATGCAGAAACAAAGAAAAACAATTTTTGATGTCCCCTGAAGAGACTGTACTAACTTTTGCTGAGGTCCAAGGGAGGCAGGAAGCTCTGCTTGGTACCACTATCATGAACAACATTGTTATTTGGTAAGCTTTCTCTCGAGGTCCTCCCATTTCCTCGTCTGTAATATACATCTAATTTCACAGGGTTGTTTAGATAAGAGACTGTAAATATGATTGTGTTTTGGGGCACCTGGGTGGCTCAGTCAGTTAAGCGCCCAACTCTTCATCTCAGCTCAGGTCTTGATCTCAGGGTCATGAGTTCAAGCCCCATGTTGGGCTCCATGCTGGGCGTGGAGCCTACTTTAAAAAAAATGATTGTGTTTTTGTTTGTTTGTTTCTCAACAAGAACATCATATTAATACAGACATTGTGGAAAAGCTCAGTCTGAGTAGATTATTTTAAAATAAGTGAAACTTTACTCTTGTCAAAAAGGTACAATTGTTTCTGCTTCTAGTTAATGGCTTTCATCAGGCCAAATCTCTTACCTCAAATAACTATAAACTCTGAACAAAGTATAAAAAACAACTATTTAAAGGCACTGGGGAGTGAGAAAAAGAAGAAAGGTACTGGAGCGGGTTCAACAGGAAATATCAGTGGGCAAGTTTCCCGTTCCTGTTCCTTTAGCTAGAGGGTGAGCCCTAGTCTGCGTACTGGGAGACAAAAAACCTGATAGAAAACCTTCTGTCCTACTGGCTTAAAGAACCAAAGGACAGAGTTGACGGTGACCACATTAGCTAGAAAGTAGGGAGAGAAATCCCCAAAAAGAGAGCCACAGAATGAGCCTCAAATTCTGGAAAGCTTTACCTAGTAATCTGGCTGGCCTTTAAGCTACATATGCACAGGGCAGACTCGAAGCAGCCCAGGTAAGGCAAAAAGGACTGAATTGGGTTTTCAGCATTTGCAATTTTAGTTGAGCCAAATTAACTGTTTACTAGGGGAAAATAATATTCTTCAGAGGAATCTAACAGAATCCAGGGTTTATGTGACATGTCGTTAATAATGTCTAGAATACAATACAAAATTATAAAATATGTGTGTTTAGAGGAACCAAATTAATGAATTTGTAATAGAAAGACTGAGTCAAGGAGTCCCCAGGCACCTGTCTTTCCTGACCCAGGGAGAACCATATCCAGCCAAAGGCATTTTCAAAGTTAATTTCTATTAAGAAGATAAGTAGTTTCTTTTTTCTTTCTTCAGAAGCCCTCTCTTTTAACTGGTTCCTTAGGGCCAGGATGGGTCTTGGTAAGAGGAAGTTGTGATATTAATGTCCCTGCTACCCCACATCTTCTGCCCTGTCCAACACTAACTCTCTAGTAGTAAACCAGGAAAGCATGGTCCTTGAGAGAATCTTTGTCCCCATCTCCCCACGAGGGAGCCTCTGAAATTTGACCATGTTCTAATCTTCCAGGAGACCCTGTTTTCAGATGGCCTACTGTCTAGAGCGCGAGATTTCCACTTCTGGCACTTTGCTCAGTGTTTGTGCATGAAGGTTATTTGAGGACAATATTCTTTACAAAAGTTGTCTTTTCTGTTCTTTCTGGTATTTCAGTAGTCCGGACCTTCATTACTTGGTTCCTGGACTATTAATATAATCTAGTAATTGGTCTCCTTGCCATCAATCAATATCGCACCTCCAGATCTTCTTTTATGCTATTACTGTATTAACATTCTTTCTCCCAGCATTAACATTCTTCCTCCCAGCCCTCCCCACTCCCCGAGAAATAAAACCTTCATGGAGGCCCACGTGTTGGTTTGCTCTCTTCAGCTTCCCTTTCCCCAACGCTTTGGTACAAGAATTTCTCTCCAGCTAGTCCATACTCCTTAGCTCCCAGTTTTCTTCCCATCCTTCAGTTCTCCCTTTTTTCTAATAGTAACCTTTTGGCATTTTATATATAATGGATCACAACAGAATTTGAGGTTGGGAGGGACCTCTCTACTTAGCTTCTAAGTCTAAGTTTAAGGGGTATCTTTAGCCCCATAGTTGCCTTGAGCTCAGTCTTCATTGACATCTCCCTCTCTGAATTCATATTGCCCTTATTTTTTTTAAGTTTTTAAATATTGTATTTTTACATATAATTTAAATACAATAAATATTGTATTTAAAAGAAGTATTTTAAATATCTTATTTTTAACTTAGCATAGGCTACTTTGTATCATGGAAGTCCTTGAAGATAGGTACATATTTTCTATCTATTCTGAGTGCCTGCCTTAGATCCTTGTCTAGGGTACTTAAAGATGTATAGGTCATATTGTCTATCAAAAGCTATCATTTGCTTTTTGGGCTCTATATACTTTATATTTACACATAGTAGTTGGTCACCTTTCCTGTTTAACTACTGATATGTTACATGTCTATAAAGTAATTCATGTTATACTCAAGGTTACAGTGGTGCTTTTAGAGGTCTAAATATTTAATCTTGGTCAAACTGTATTAACTGAACACTCATCTTTCAATCATTTAATAGATATTTGAGTCTTTACTTATATACTGCTTTCTAGGAGAGATGTAGATATGAATCCTTGTTCCAAGGCCTCTAAAGTCTAGTGAGTAAATAAGATTGCTTTATGATTCAAAGTGTACGATTCCAATCGAATTCCCTTACAATTCAGACAAGGTCAAAGTGAGAGAAATTTGGACAGAGTGCTTTGGGACTCGGGGAAAGAGCGGTTACTAAATACAGAGCGTGTACCAACTTCTGTAGGGGATAAACCCACTGTTGTCCCTGGTGAGGAGAACCTTGTGTATGTACTCGAGCATTTAGTTTTCCTTCTTCAGTTTTTATACACAGAACCTGGTCCACAGAAAGTTCGGACGTGTTTATTGAATGAATACATTACACCCTGTTACAGTATACATTACATAAAAAATGCATATGGACAGTACTGTAGGGAAATGGAGGAGCAGTGATTTCTGTGGGTTGGTGCAGACTGGGAGAAGTGAGAGAGTCTAGTTGAGCTCCTGCCGCTGGGCAGAGGCAGGACATAATCGAGGCGGTAAAGGAATAGAAGGGCATTGGTGCATAACAGGGATGGGAACTGGTCAATAATGGGGAGGGCGTTGGGAGACTAGCTTGAGCGAAGGTGCAGAGCCAGGAATATGCATAATGGGGAGCAGTGAGTAATGTAGTATCACAGCACTGGATTCATGAGGATTATAAATACCACAAAGAAGAACGTGGACTCTATCTCATGGCTAATGGGAAGCCACCTGAAGATTTTTCATCAGTAGAGTCCCAGGATAGCACAATTATCAGCGTCACAAATAACCCCAAGGAGTGGTTCCAACAGACTTTTCCTTCTTTCATTTCACGCTCTTCTCTCTTCTTTCATTTCTTACCCCACCTTAGTCTTCCCGTCACTTTTCATTACATTAATCTAGCTCTAGTATGAACATGTTATAGAGACAGAATTATAAATCTGTTGTGGGTGTAGTCTCCCATTGAACCAAATTTGGTTTCCTGACCATTGTGTCCTATAGAAAATTTAGGCATAATAAGTGTGACAGAATCATAATGCTAGAGTCATACCGTGTGCCTGATTTCAATACCTAGTCACGTGAGATAAGGGAAAACTTTTCTCATGGAGTTTGGAGAGATTGATTCCTAGTGACAAAGCAGATTCAATCTAAGGTTGAACTGTCAAGTTAAACCACTGGCAATGTTAACCAATAGCCCTTATTTTTAGCTAAATCTGTAACTAAACAAAACTAAGGTATCGTGTCCCTTAGTTTCTCCCTTGGTCACTTCCTAAAGGATGCTGTGATAAATAGAATATTATGTAAAAACCAGGTTGCTGGAAGAATTGTTATCAGCTTATTTATTTTTGGTGTCTAAGGAATTTAAAAACTGGTCAGCTCCTGAAAAAGATGCATATTGGTGATTCCTACCAAGCTTCAGTCTGTCACAAAGCCTATTCCGAAATGGTAAGTAATCTGCTGGGATTTTGTCTACTTTGTGTGTTGCAGTTGGTCTCACTGAGTAAGAGCGGTAGTTTAGTAAGAGGTAATTAACAGACCCTCTCTGTTGCCTTTTTTTTTCAAAATTGGATAACAGTGTTTGTCCTTACTTGAAATTCGTGGATGAGAATAAGCATGGGTCCAATGTGACGGCTCAGTAAATTTTCTGGCTGTATGACCTAAGAGCAACATTTATTTCTACCTGTGAATTTCTACCAAGAAATATCATGCCTGTTACCAGACTTGGCTCCCGACCACATTGCCATGAATGATGTATGATGTGACTGAGTACCTTCAGAGAGGATGATTAAATGGTCCTAGACATGTATTTCCCTTAGGCTTTAGTGTTCTCACATGGAAACAGAACACGGCTTCTCAGCCACCGTGTTAGTAGACTTGGCTCACCGTCTAGTTTGGACATCTGAATGGGCTGATGGCAGCTTCCCAGGAGTCAGGGGTAACTCTTAAGTACCCACCGTTGAGCCACAAGCAAAGGCAGTAGCAGATGGCTCCACACTTGTATGGAAACCGACTTTCCCAGCCTCAGTGGCAGCCCTGTGCACGTCAGCACCCCAGGGTTGGAATGCAGAGGACACACCTTTCCCTAGGATCTGTGGAATCGATCTCAGAAGTCCTGTGATCTTAGATAATCTGTCACATTATCTTGAGGCTAACTTTTTTTTTTTTAAGATTTATTTATTTGAGAGAGAGAGTGGGAGGGGTGGAGGGGCAAAGAGAGGGAGAGAGAAACTTAAGCACACTCCATGCTGAGCACAGAGCCTGACGCGGGGCTCGATCTCAACTCTGAGGTCACGACCTGAGCCGAAACCAAGCGTCAGATGCCTAACCTACTGCACTACCCAGGCGCCCCGAGGCTAACTTTTTTCATCCTTAAAATAAGAGGGTTGAATTCGCCTCTGGAATTGTTACATTTCCCTACTAGGCATTGAAATGACTCTATATCTTTGTTATTACAACATTAATACCCACCTGATAATAAAACATTTAACATAGGGGCGCCTGGGTGGCTCAGTCGTTAAGCGTCTGCCTTCGGCTCAGGGCGTGATCCCAGCGGTCTGGGATCGAGCCCCACATCAGGCTCCTCTGCTAGGAGCCTGCTTCTTCCTATCCCACTGGGAACACAAGCCTGCTTGTGTTCCCTCTCTCGCTGGCTGTCTCTCTCTCTGTCAAATAAATAAATAAAATCTTAAAAAAAAAAAATTTAACATAGAAATCAGCAGACTTTGTAAAAAAGACTAGGTGGTTAAAAAAAAGACCAGATGGTAAATATCTTCAGGTCTGCAGGCCACATGGTCTGTGTTGTCCCTGCTCTGCTCTGCCACTGTGGCATGAAGTCTGCCATAGATAAAATGAAAACACACGGGTGTGGCCATGCTCCGTGTAAACCTTTCTGGACAGTAAAATATTCCAGAACTTGAATTTCATATGGTTTTTTTCATGCATCACAAAATATTTTTCTTCTTTTTTCCATCCATTTCAACATGCAGAAACCATTCTTAGCTCATGGGTCATGCAGAGATAAGCACTGAGCCAGATTTGGCCTGTGAGCCATCATTTGCCAACCACTAGTTAAGTGTATGGCATCTAACCTTTTCTTGACTTGGGTTTCTAATTATAAAAGTAATTCATTCTCATTATAAAAGTACAGTCATTCTAGAAATGTATAAAGTAGAAATGAATGTTATTAATCCTAATACGGTTCTATAATTAATTTTCCACATTTTACCCCCAAAGAGAATTGCTTTCAATATCATACATATCTGTGTGATATATTTGTCTCCACACACAATAATGTTATTATTAGAACATGTAATTTGAAAGCCGGGAGAGGTCTGTAACACTTTTTCCCCCAAAGACAACCATAGATGATGGTGTCTTTTTTTGGTCACTCTTAACTCTGTAAGTGCAAATAGGCTATACACAGACTGGCCTAAAAATCCAGTCACCACTTCCAAGATGATTTTTATGGGAAAATGTGTTCCAAGTTTTCAAAAGCCAACTTACCAATGAATATCTATAGTTTGAGGACTCCCTCTGCATGCTTATATGCCCTCTTTCCCTATGACGGCGTTTTCCTAAGTGGACGGCATGAGACGTTATTTGTATCTAAGGTGGAGGAAATTAACGCGTCCGCTAGCTTCCCACCTGCAAGGCTGGCTGAGCCCTGTGCTAGAGATGCCAGAAGTCCAGCTCAGTGATAATCTCAACAGGTTTTTTGTCTGAAAAAAATATGAGCTAGTGATTAAATCCTGCATACTGAAGAGACTATTGATCATTCTTGTAATTCTTTGGTTTTGTCTCTGCCAACACATTCTTTTCCCTCTTGCTGATTTATTTGGTTATTAATTTTTCTCTTAAATTAGGGGCTCCTGTTTGTTGTTCTGAGCCATCCTTGTGCCAAAGAGAGTGAACCACTGGGAAGCCCTGTGTTTCAGCTGATCGTGATGAACCCGAAGACAGCCCTGAGTGTGGGCGTGATGCCCTACTGTCTTCCTCAAGGGCAGGCTGGAAGGCAAGTGTGTGCTGCTGTTCACGGAGTATGACATTTAAGAAGGAATTTGTGCAAATACAAAAACCAGATATTTTCATGTCCCTTAGATGAGTGGAAAACATGCAATCCTGCAGAGAGTCGTAAGAATGTTAAGCAGGAAGAAGCGTAGAGCTTAGTAGATCCAGGTCAAACCCCAGATTCCCTACATTCTGATCCCCGCCAGTACGGAGTGGGATAGGTATTTTATGTGTATTCAAACTGTGTTTTTTCCCATAACAAAACCATTGGGGATACAAACAGTAATTGGTATTCTCTACAAAAATGTCCTTTCTGTAAAACCTAAATTCAGAAAGTTTTAAGTGTTACTTTAGGAAGGCATCTTTTACTTTGAAAACAGACTGAGTCTCCATCATGTAAGCAGTTGATATTTATCTGTTGACTGATGAGAAGAGCCACTTATCAGTGATACAGTTATTGGCATCCCAGGGGTTCTCTGAGCTATCTAGAGCTGTTGGCAGTGCTGGTGTTGTTAGGCCAACCCAGCAACATCTGAACGTGTCATTCCCAGAGATCACCTTTTTAACATTTGGAATTAGCAGCAAAGACTGGAAAATAGATCCAGGAAATCGAGATCCCAAAGTCTAGCTTTAACCATTTACAAAGATAAGGAACCTTGATAGGTACAGTGTATGTTTTTGTGTTCCTTTGGGTCTTGTACAAAGCTTGCTGGATCCGTGTTCTCAAAGACAGTCTCTCTCCCTATGTGCTTAGCCAGCAGTGGCATCTCTGCAGATGTTCTTAGCTTGACAGGAAGCTCATAACTATCATCTACAGTACATGCTTACCTATGGAACCTTTTTCTTTGGATTTGAAGAGAGAACTGTAGTCACTGGCCCAGAAATTGAGGATATAGAGAACTACTCGATCGAGCATTTCCTTCATCACTTTTCAAACCCATTCGTTTATCAAGCCTTGGAACCTGTCTAGGGCCAATTCTGAGAGGGCACTACTGTGTCTCATCTCTTGGAAATAGGGGAAAACTAGAGACCACTGTTCGGTGCATGAATTGCCATGAGGCTTGCAGTGTTTGGGAGCACGAAGGATAGAGGGGTACCTTAACTGACGGTGGAGGGCTGGGGCAGACTGTCAGGGAAGACTTTATGGAGTTTCAAAAGATGGGTTAGGAGTCAGCCACACAAAGTTGGGTGGGAGCCCAGGATAAAAAATACCATGCACGTTGCGCAGAATATTCCCTGAGTGTTGACAATGTCCCAGGCCCTCTTCGAGGTGCTGGGGGTATGTCAGTGAGGAATAACAACTAATTTATATCAAACACTTCCGGTGTATTAGGTACTGTGCTGAGCTTTTTATATCAACTGATGAAGCCAAAGAACCTGCCCAGGGTCATACAGCTCTTGCTTTGTTAGAATTCAAATCCAGGCTGCTGCCTGCAGAGCCCCTGTCTTAAAAAGACAACTGGGTTTCTGCTTTATGATGTTTACATTTGGTAGGAGAGAGATCCACCAAATATGGAAATAGGATAATCTCACAAGTGAAAAGAAAACAGGAAATGCGATAGGGAACCGAATACATGTATACACTTGTGTAGACGGGAGATTGGATCTGACCCTTCTACAGAGGTGACAGGCCTGAATGCTGACAAAATTCCAGGCATGCAGGTGGTACACGGACTGGACACATGATTGGGTCCCAAACGATTTCATGCTTGCCAGCAGTCCTGGGGTGGCAAAAAAAGGTATCATATTTACAGGTATTTTTGTTCTTGGGGTTGCTTTGGGGAGCATGATTTTGGCTTAATGAAAAGAATTCTTTTGATAATGTGATTTGAACGGTTTCTTCTCTGCTTGATAATTAGGTTCCTGGAAGGGGATGTGAAAGATCATTTTGCAGCTGCAGTACTGACTTCTGGAACAATTGCCATTTGGGACTTACTTCTAGGTCATTGTACTGCTCTCCTCCCACCTGTCTCTGACCAGCATTGGTCTTTTGTTAAATGGTCAGGTACAGATTCTCATTTGCTGGCTGGACAAAAAGATGGAAATATATTTGTATACCGCTACTAATAAGATAAGAAGAAAACACAGGATTTCTTGACCAATTAGTACTTTATAGAGTTGTAACTGTAAAGACTATCTGGGTGTCATTTAAAATAATTACTTGTATTCATTCAGACACATTTTTTATTCTGATGGTAGCACACCACTGATCTTGAATGTTCATTTAGACTTATTTTTGGAGAAAGGATTTTAGGTTGATTTTTGTAATTCCTCACATCTGGACATTTGCTTTTAAAGGTGTACATAAAGCTTCAGATATTAATAAATATTTATTTTGATACATTCTGCTTAGCCTGTTTTTTTTCTATCCTTTTATGATCACTTTCAGAACAACTAGTTATTTTTCAACTAGAATACTTAGTGATGCTTGCATAATAAGTAAATTTCAGTTAACTTAGGATACTAACATGCAATATACTTTTTGTGCTATTTGTAATGCCTTATTTTTACATACCTACTAAAGGTAATATAAAGCCTGTTAAGGAATGCTGGTTTAGAAATGCCATTGTTCTTGTGTATTCTCACACGCATCCTTGAGTCAAGCGCCTGTGGTGTCACTAGAGTCACTTTGAGTCCACACGGTGGTATGCTCTGAGCCCATCATCTTCACCATTGCCTACTTGATTTGAGAGACAGAGATCCTTATGGTCCTAATCAGGTGGTGTCATTGGAAATTTTGCCCATGCAATAAGTACTTATTTGTTCAACATTCTTACTGAAGGAGTATATATTTATGATCCATATAACCTAACCATTTGCTCTGTCATTTCTCTTTTTTTTTTAAGATTTTATTTATTTGAGGGAGAGAGAGAGCGTGCAAGCAAAGGGAGAATCAGGCTCCCCGCTGAGCAGGGAGACCAACACGGGCCTCGATCCCAAGACCCGGAGACAATGACTTGAGCTGAAGGCAGATGCTTAACTGACTGAGCCACCCAGGTGCCCCTCTGTTACTTCTCAAGACACCTTTTTACAATGTTCACTAGTGTGGGTTTTGCTAACTTTATTATTTCCCTTTGATACATGTGCATAAAAGATTTAGCTTTCTCTCTTGCACTCGTTCTGTTCCCACTATCTCTACCTAAATGAAATACTTTTATTTGCTACCACATCATAGATAATAGCTTTTCACAAAGATTTCATTTACCCAGGGATCCTGAGAAACATCTCATCTATAACATTTTAGAGTTAAGAGAACAGTAGAGGTAAGCAGTAATTCCAGTTCAGTGATGGCTGAACAAACGCTGAGAACATACTTGAAGTAGTAGGTATGAAAATGATTACTGTGAGGCTGCGGCCCTTCAGAAGTACGCAGTCTAGCACCCGGGTGGCTCAGTTGGTGAAGCGTCTGCCTTCAGCTTAGGTCTTGATCCCAGGGTCCTGGGATTGAGCCCCATGCCGGGCTCTCTGCTCAGTGGGGAGTCTGCTTCTCCTTCTCCCCCTCCCTCTGTGTACTTGTTCTCTCTCTCAAATAAATAAATCTTTAAAAAAAAAAAAAAAAAAGGCCTTTCACAGTCTAGTGAGGGAGACCGTGACACAAAGCAATAAATTAAATACTGTGTTTTGAATTTAGAGGGTATGTTCAGAGTGCCCAAAAGATGGGCAGTTAGCCCAACATGGGGGAGTTCCAGAAAAGCTCCATGAAGGATGACAACTAGCCAAGTCTTGCAGGGTCTGTAGGTCAGAGCAGAAGCAAAGGATATTCTAGGCAGAAAAGACAGTATGGCATGAACTACAAACAACTCACTGTTGCAAGAAAATGGATCATGTTGTGGGGGGTAGAGTGAGGAATTGAGAAAGGTAGCCAGGGAGCTGGCAAAGCCTGTTAACAAACCTAGACTTTATTCTGCAGGTGTAGGGACTGCTGAAGGGTTTGCCCTTCAGTGATAAGCTCCCACTCTACCAACACAGTGAATAGTGAATTTCCAGCAGACAAGAGTGGAGGTGTGAAGATGACCAGAAGGGCCTTACCTGCGGCAAGGCCGTGCAATGAAAGACCTGAACTCGAGGGAGAGTTTTAGGAAGGAAAAAAATGAGCAGGGCTAAGTGAATGCATGATTTAGGTAGAGGAGGGAGTCTTAAATTTCTGGCTTAGTGGGTAATAGTGTCAGCAGCTGAAACAGAACACACAAGGGGGAAGACAGCTCATTCAAGTGCTTACAGAGCATCTGGTAATCGACAGTTGGATAAAGGACTCTGAAGCCCAGAGAAGAGACCAGGGCTGGATGCAGGTGGGAATAAAAGCCTCTGGAGTGCATCAGTTCTGAAAACTTGGGTTTTTAAAGTCAAGCATGGGTCAAAGAGGACCCTGGCGAACAAAGTTTAAAGGCTGAGCAAGGGAGATAGAGCCATGGAAAACCAAAAAAAGGAATGGCCAGAGATGTATTTACTGGATTTGATCATTTAAGATGTAGTGGTGAGCATTCTGCAAGGTGTGGAGTAGAATCTGGATTTGAGTGGATTAAAGAGCGAATAGGAAGTGAGGAATTAAAGGCTGAAAGCGCAGATTATTTTTTCAAGAAGCTTGACTAGGAAAGAAGGAGAAGTGTGATGTTGGGGATACATAAAAGATCAGTGGAGTAGGCCTCTGGCCTTGTTTTTAGACTAGCAGAAACTTTGGCATGTTTATGGGCTCAAGGGAAAGAGCCAGAAGAAAGCAGGAGGTCGAGGACATAGGAGAGAAGAGGGAAGTGGTCAGGCTCTTCTTGGGTGCTCCCTCTGCTGTTAATGCTGCACAGTCACATCACACGTCTGTCCCAAGGGTCTGGCCGGGAGTGCGACCATAAAGGAGCATCAGAAGCTAGTGTGTCACTGGTGGCTTAAGCAGATCTAATGGGCCCTGATCCTCGGACTCCAATCAGATTTTTTTTTGGTGCTGCTTTTCTGTAGAAATAGAAGTTTGGGGGCGCCTGGGTGGCACAGCGGTTAAGCGTCTGCCTTCGGCTCAGGGCGTGATCCCGGCGTTATGGGATCGAGCCCCACATCAGGCTCCTCTGCTATGAGCCTGCTTCTTCCTGCTTCTTCCTCTCCCACTCCCCCTGCTTGTGTTCCCTTTCTCGCTGGCTGTCTCTATCTCTGTCAAATAAATAAATAAAATCTTTAAAAAAAAAAAGAAAGAAAGAAAGAAATAGAAGTCTGCCACCCAAAATGGAGCTGGGCCATTTATTCACTGACCATTCCCAAAGAGGTGATACAATTATGCTTCCAATTGAT
Source organism: Ursus arctos (assembly GCF_023065955.2). NCBI lineage: Eukaryota > Metazoa > Chordata > Mammalia > Carnivora > Ursidae > Ursus > Ursus arctos. The sequence goes on along the minus strand of NW_026622874.1, from coordinate 83,395,285 downwards.
TAATAAGCAGTGAAGTGATGGTGATGGAATCAGGATGCTAGCGAAGCCTGGTGTCAACTGTCACGGACACTCTGGTTGGCATCACCAGCAGCAGGGTGATTCCTGAGGCTCTGTGTTCCCTCCCCCAGATTGATGAAAACCTCAGCTCAGATATCACCTCCTAAGAGAGGCCTTTGGGGACCACCCTATCTAAAATAATGCCCCTCCTGTACTCCCTCACTATCCTCCTCCCTACTTTACTGTTCCTCATTGTATTTATCACTACTTCCCTGGATTTTTTGTCTTAGGGGAGGTGTTTATTTTAATTTGTTAATTTTCTACCCACTAGAATGTAAACTCTATGAGAATAGACTGCCTGGCTTGCCCACTGCTGTAGCAACTGGCACATAACAACTAGCATGTAACAGATACTCAATTTCTTAATGAATGCATAAACAAATAATTTTACAACAGTGGGATGGTACTATGCAGTCTATTTTACTTTTATTTACTTATTTTTTAAAGTTTGTTTGTTTATTTATTTATTCAGTAAGTAAGTAAGTAAGTAATCATTACACCCACCATGGGGCTTGAACTCATTACCTGGAGATCGAGAGTCACTGGCTCTTTGAGGCACCCATGCGACCCTTATATAATTTTAATACCTATGGAATAATCGCCGCGTCAAAACTTTTAAACAAATGTATGTCAGAACGTTCAGAGAATAAGTAAAAACAAGTTCCTTTCATGTGTCAATGATTAGTATTTAGGGAAAGACAAGACAGAACTAGGTTCTGGCGCTGGCAGCCTTTTGCCTCTGGCCCTAAATGGCTGGACCGCGCGCCCCGAGAGAGCAGTGCCACCAGGAGCCTCTAGGGGGCGCTATAGCCAGCGGCGTCCGGCTGCGCCGCTCTGTGCATCCTCTGCGCTGAGCGGAGAGGAAACCTGGCCGGAGGGCGCGGCGTAGTGCATCCTGGGTCGGCGTAGCCATGGCGGCTCGTGTCCTTTCCGCTTGTGTCCGCCGACTGCCCGCGGCCTTTGCGCCGCTGCTCCGGGTCCCCACGCTGGCCGCGGCCCGGCCGCTCAGCATCACCCTGTGCCCCGCGGGGGCCCGGACGAGGCCTGGGGCTCCGCAGCTAGCCTCGGTGCTCGCGCAGGTGACTCGCGGTGACTTTGCTGGGGCTTGGCAGGGGTCAGGGATCGGGGTGGGGGGGAGGGGCCAGGCAGCAGGGTCACGCCAGCCGCGGCAGGGGTGCTCGGGAGACATCTGGCTCTCCGCCCATTCCACTCCTTCACGGTGCTTGGTTGACCCCTGCTGGGAACCCAGGTGACCTAGTGCTTACGAGCTGGAGCGCAGACCTTCCAGTCAAACACCCCTGGGTTCGAATGCTGGCCGCCACTTTCCGAAACTTTGGGCAAGTCTCGTGACCTTGCTACTCTGGCTGAACGGCAAAGCTGGGGTACTAATCTCTACTTCGTGGGGGTGCAGCGAGGTTTTTAGAGCACCTAGTTGGGGTGCTTGGTAAACTCTCAAATATTGGTCTCCGTTAGTCGTAGTGATAACGACGAATACCGTGATAGTTTTTTAGGGGAAAACTGATGACTGGGTGCAAAAAGGAAGCCACACTGGCCTACAACCTTCTCCAGAGCAGTCTGCACCCAGGATTTCTCCCTGTATTGCCTTTGCCTGTTTACAGGCCTCCTGGAAGCAAAGATAGGAAAAAAATAGTATCTAGCTTTTCTGTCCGAGAAAACCTTTGTGAGGCAGAAATTCTCGTTAGGGCAGTGATTTTCAACCCTAGTTGCACATTCAAATCACCTGAGCATCTTAAAAGAGGGGAAGAATCCCTTGCCCACCCATTTTGATTTATTTCTCTGAGATGAGGCTCTGGCATGGGTTTTCATTTAAGTTCCCCAGGTGACTAAAGGGTTCAGCCAAGATCAAGAACTCCTGCCTTAAGGTAGAATAGACTGTCAAGGCCAATTTGAGAAACCCTCCAAACCTGTGAACTTAATATAATAGTGGTTTCAGTATTGAATATATGTTAGAATGAAACATAAGGATGCCCAGGCCAAATCAGTCATTATTTCTAGAATTGGGGTCTTGCTGTCTGTTTTTAGAAGTCACCAAGTGATTCTTTTGTGTGGCTAGGATTGAGATTTACTGACAATGCGATGTATTAATTCATAGGGCACTGGCCCTGTTGCCTGAATCAAAAGGTTAACAGCGTCACCATGAAGTTAAGAGTTAAGGGCATTATATAGAGTTGCCGAGACCGCTTTCCGCAGTAGGCTGAAATGCAAAGTGATTGTCCTTATTCAAAGAGCACTGATTCTCAGACTTGATTGTTACAGATCCCTTGGGTTAAAATACAGATTCTGAGAAGGGGCCTGGGAGGCTTTATTTCCAATGGTCTCCCAGAAGATTCAGCTGCTGGTGGTCCTTGGACCATGCCTTGAATAGCAGGGTACTCAGAGATGTTCCCACTACCTCTGCTTGGTTCATATACAGCAGAAGAACCATTTTATTTATATTTACAAAGTGGTTTTGACTAAGTGTTCCCATTTAACCACCTTATATCTTTTGCTGATTGAAGAGAGAGTAAACACTTGTTCATTCAAAGAAACTGAGGGACGGCTATGTGCCAGACCTTATTCTAGGTGTTGAAGGGTACAGAGATACATATAAAGGAAAGACACTAGGTAATATCTCATTGGACACTGCAGCCTCATGTTAAACTTGCCAGCTCATTCCCTGCTGCTGTGTTCCCAAGGCTGTTTGACACTGTCTTTGTTCGTTCTTTCCCTCTACTTCCCTGTTCCTGTCCTTTGGCACTTTCCAGTCCTTAAACGTTGGTAAGTTCCAAAGATCTCTCACCACACTCTCTTCCTTGTCTGTGTCTTTGCTCTTGGTTTCTGCTATTGCCTGTTTCCCAGTTACCCCAAACTTCCACCTCCAGCCCTTGCTCATTTCATCTGGACTATTGCTCACTCCACCCATTCTGTTCCATTAGATTTTTTCTCCTCAGATCCATCCACTTTGCTGACTCCAGGGCAACTAGTTCTTCATTTATATTCCAACCTTTTCCCCTCCCAAAAGGAGCTAAAGCAGTTCTGAATATAAAAATATGAGATAGTGTAAAATAGAAGGTAAGAAAAACAAGGGTAGTGGCCTAGAATGGAACCTGGAAGTTTTGTACTTGACCCAGGCAGGCCCCAGATCTGAACTGTCTCGAAGCAAGAGCACAAAGAGGACTTCCAAAGAGTTCTTTGGGGCATGGTACCCAGATGAAGGCAAAACGCTTGTACAGGGAGAGCTCGGCTATTTTGTCTGTTCGGGTGTCTACACCTCTGGGCCCTGCCTCTTGAGCCTCAGAGCCTGTGTCCCACCTTAACCTTCAGTCTCCAGCAACATGAACTCATTTCTTCCCACACAGACCCACTACACTCCTATGCGTCATTTTCTTGGCCTGGCCTTCCCTCCTTGAATATCCTTGTCCTTCCAGGGCTAACTCCAAGTTTGGTATCTCTTTCTTCCATGCCTGTCAAGGACTGAATGACAGCTCTTGTTCAGGAAGCAGCTTACAAATACGTCTGTCATGGCTCTTGCCACTTTTTTTTTTTTTTTAAGATTTTATTTATTTGAGCGAGCATGAGTAGGGGGAGGGGCACAGGGAGAAGGAGATGCAGACTTCCCGCTGAGCAGGGAGCCCAACTCAGGGCTCGATTCCAGGACCCTGAGATGATGACCTGAGCTAAAGGCAAACACTAACTGACTGAGCCAGGCGCCCTTCTTGCCACATTTTTATTACAACTTAAATAATCTATTTGGCTTGATCTTTTCCATTAGAGGTAGCGGTTAACGTTTTATTTATCTTTGTAGTTCTAAGCCACAGCACAGTGCTTGGCACAGGGGGTAGAGCTCGCAGGCTGCTGAGACAGTCCTGTGTACACAGACAAGACATAGCCACCGTGAGGACAGGTATGTGTACAGCACAGAAGAGGGACCTACCCAGCGCCCCTGGTGAGCACGGTCTCAAAGGCAGCAGTTTCTCACACACTCAGGGCAGGAGCATGTGCAGAGGGCAGGAGAGCCTGGCACTCCTGCGATTGACCCTCAGGGTGCCTGTGGAAAGGGGAGACCTGAGTTGAGGTAAAGACTTGGGCATGTTGTGAAGGGCGCTGTGGAATGTGGATGTTCTGTTTAGGCTGCAGGGAGTGAACATGAAACGAGGTTTGTTGAATAAGTGAGATCTTGCCTCCCAATCAGCCAGGCTGGGTGGCCCAGTAAACATGATGGTGAGAGGGTGGGAAGAGTCGAGGTGGGCTCTCAGGTCTCTGGCCAGAGCACCAGGTGGTGGACAAGGAATAGAGGTCTGTGAGCAGGCGTTTTGGAAGACAGATAAGGAATTTATTTCCAAACTGACATCAAGATGTCTGCTACCAGGGTGGAGCTGTCCAGGGGACAGCTGGTAGAGCTGGCCTTTAAAGCTGTCTCCTGAGCTTTAAACTGAGCTTTCTCCGTTTCCCTTCGTCAGAGATGTACCTGAGTGGAGACAGATGCATTTCAATGGACGAACTAGGTTATTGGTTTCTACTAGTTGAGAGGGTAGTCACTCTTTTCCTGTACATTGTGCCTTCTCTGATGACTGTGGGAAGTGACTTGTGTCACATAGAATTGTTAAGTGTAGATCTTGGGGAAAAACACCACCAGAAACATTGTTGACTGTCGGGGACCCTGCTGAGCTGCTTGCCTCTTCTGTGCCTCTTTTTTTTTTTTAAACCGCTGAGATCCAGGAGGAAGGAGGCAGTAAGGCCCTCCCCAGAGGCCAAGCTGGGAGGCCTGGCTCGGGATATTTTTCTCTGTCTCCGTTTCCCGTCTGTAAAATAGGACTGATGACAGAACTAAAGGAGGTGATGGTTTGTAAAGTGCCCAGCGCAGGCCGTAGTCTGACTGATGATAAGAAGTCCATCAAGACACCAGAAGGGGAGGCTTGAGAGGGAAGGAGTGGGATCAGGTGCTTTGGGGGCACACTACCGCCAGTCTCAGATCCCGATCCTCCTAGACGGCCCTCAGTAGCACTCACTGTGGATGTCCCTGTCAGTGTCCTGAGCCCTTTACATTCCCTCAGTGACGCCTCATGGCGGTGGTGCCCATTTTACAAAGAAGGAAACTGTGACATTGGAAGGGTAAGTAACTCGCCCAAGGCGACACAGCTAGTAAGAAAGCTAGTGCCGGGGTACAGATGTAGGCAGTCATACTCCAGAGTCTGGGCTGTCACCCACTAGACCTGCCTGCCCTGTGCTGAGCCCACTGTAGCCCCCCACTTTGGACTGGCCTGTGCTCTCCAGGTGGAGACCCCTTTAATTTCACCACGTGGTGCCCACTGGCCCAAGCGCGGGCACTTGCTGGTGCGGCTGGGGACAGTGCTGACCCCTAGTGGACCCCTTGGGTAGTTGTGTACCATGCGCCCTCCCCAGCTTCATCCTTCCTCTTGGGCTCTGCAGCAAAGCTCCCATGTTCTCTCTTTCTCCTTAGCAGTAACCCCCCCCCCAATACCACTTCTTGATGTGGCAGACAAGGCCTCTGTCAGATCCTTCCCCTCAAACTTCTGTCACCACCACTTAACTCATTGCTCCTCCCTCATCTCTTCCCCTTCTGCTTCATTTTATTTGTGGCGTGGAGACTTCTAGTGATTGTGGATAAGTATGCCTGGAGATGTTCCCATAGCAGAGTTCTCCTTAACCCACACTGCAGGTGGAAAGGAAAGGACACTATATACATTGAGACAAAAAAGAACAAGTGCTCTTAAACTCTGAAAGCACCTTGAAATACCTTTAGGATATCCATGAAGCTCTTCATCTAATCTCTTTATAGCTCGGTGATTAAACCTGATTTTTTTTTTTTGCAAGATAAATATTTCTTATACAGAGGTGTGTACAGGTTTGATTCATTTGGCAGTGTTTTTTATCATGATTTTCATAGACCTTTGTCGGTCTCAAGGACCTAAGCCCCAACACACAAAGCCACTTTCTATGGGGAGATGCTATAAGAACTCCAGCTTAACTTACTTAAGAACTCGAAATTTAACATCAACTTTAGAAGGTAAACAAACCAGTTCAGATTGAGGACTTCCACAGTGAGCAGAACTGTCAGACAGCTGTTTTGTTTCCTCTTGTTCTGCATTGTACCTTCCATGGCACTAAGCCTGCTGAGCTGTAAGTTGGAGCTCCTTCCATATTTGGCTGAAGAATCCATCCAACACCCTAATACCTAGTTGATTATCAAGTAGGCTAGTATCACAGACATTGGAGACACTACTCCCATCATGGCAAAAATCAGAAAGGCTCATGGTTTTGCTGGTGACAAGCGTACCCTGAAGAGAAACAGATTGGACCAGGAGGACTGCTGGGCTCCCTTGTCTGGGGTTTGGTAGCTGGCTCGTTTGTCCTGGCTGAAGTCAGGGGCCATATTAGACCTTCCCGTGTGCGGTCCTCCAGGGAGCTCTTTCCGAGTGGGCTGTCTTGACTCAGGTGTGCCAGTTAAAGGTGACAGAGCCTTACAGTGGCCAGGTGCTGCAGAAGGTGCCACAGGACACACACATCTGCAGACCCTGCACGATTTTCGAGGCAGCCAGTCTCCTGGGAGCCAGACTAGCGGCCAGAGCCGCAGCGCTGAACACAGGAGCCAGGGGAGCCAGTCCTGGCTCTGAGGGGATGGGAGGCCCATTTTTATGCTGCTGGACTGCTGGGGCTTCTGAAAATACCCAGTGTTGTGACTCTGGGTGGCCTAATGGCCACAGTCAGAATCCAAGGAGGTGGTTCTTGGAAGCGCTGAAAGCTCTGAAAGGTATCGGTAAGCTAGTGCGTTGACCCAGAGGCGTGTTTGGTTCAACGGCTCTTCCCTCCTGCCCTTTTCTAGGTTCCACGTACACAGCTGTGCCGCCAGTATAGTGACGCACCCCCTCTGACGTTAGAGGGGATCAAGGACCGTGTTCTTTATGTCTTGAAACTTTATGACAAGATTGACCCAGAAAAGGTAATTGACGTGCCTTAATGTTTTTTCTTTAAATGAGTATTTAATCAATGGTACGGAATTCAGAGGGTCCAAAAGGATATTCAGTAAAAAGTCTCCCTGACTCCCGGCCACCCGGTTCCCCTTCTGGGAGGCAGCCAGGGGAACCAGCTTCTCGAGTATCTTTCCAGAGGTACCAATACATATGCAAGGCGGTGTACTCACATATGTACGTATATGTATATTTTATGTACTGTGTGACCTTTAGCTCCTACCCTTTTATTTGTTTTTAAAGATTAGAGAGAGAGAGAGAGCGAGCACAGGCGGGGTAGGGGCAGAGGGAGAGGGGGAAGCAGACTCCCTTCTGAGCAGGGAGGACCCTGGGATCATGACCTGAGCTTACGGCCGATGTTTAACTGACTGAGCCACTGAGGTGCTCCACTCTCCTACCATTTTTAAAAAACACAAGTAGTAGAGTACTATAAACATTGTTCTGTACCTTGCTTTTTAAACTAAACCACTGGCATTTTTCTCACAGTGGTGCATAAATAGATTCCTTCTTTAATAATTGAATCTGCCGTATAGGTAGGTTAGTGGGGTTTTTTATTATTGAGGTCTAAATGACATATAACATTAGTTTCAGGGGTACAACATAATGATATTTGTATAATACCGTGAGTTGAAAAAAAAAGGGGGGGGTGCACCTGGGTGGCTCAGTCTGTTAAGTGTCCAACTCTTCATTTTAGCTCAGGTCATGATCTCAAGAGTTGTGAGATCAAGCCCCATGTCTGGCTCAGCGCTAGGGGTGCAGCCTCCTTAAGATTCTCTCCTCCATCCCCCCCAAAATTGTGAATTGATCGCAGTAAGTCTAGTTAACATCTGTCAGCACACATAACTACAGAAACTTTTTTCTTATGATGAAGACTTTTAAGATTATTCTCCTAGTAAATTCCAAATATGCAATGTAGTGTTAATTAGTATAGTTACCACATTGTACATTATATCCCCAGGATAGTTTTCCCAAGCAGTGATCAAAGATCTTAATAAAATATATAAAGTAAAATCCATCATTAGTTTTGTGTGTATTGTTAACCATTTCAAAACAAGCTTGAATAAGTTAACATATAAAGCACACCAAGTATATGCTGGCACAGGTTAAATGTAAAATGCTGGTTATCACTCTTCATATTTCAAATATGTCCTCTTTATATTAAGCATATTCTATGAATGATTGACATTGTACTTCTCTGTTCTCTCGGGAAGCAAATACTGTTATGGACTGAGTTTTGTGTTTGGCATTCCTTTCTTGCAGCTCTCGGTAAATTCCCACTTTATGAAAGACCTGGGCTTAGACAGTTTGGACCAAGTGGAAATTATCATGGCCATGGAGGATGAATTTGGTAACAGGCTAAGTCTGGGGTCTGCACAGTGTGATTCCTGATTTAGGTGGAAGAAATGCTGGGGGTCACAACTGGGATTTGAATCAAGTATATAACTAGAAATAGCACCCCTGCCCCCACGTGCTTACTGTCAGGTGAAGTCAACACTAGGGATGGTGCGCTCACCTAGAACGCACTCGGCGTGGGGCCGGCAGAGCGCCCAGTGTGGTGCCGAGGGCCGAGTGACCAGAAAAGGCCTGAGGGAGGATGGGATTTGGATGCTCTGGGTGGGGGCTCCAAGATGGGAGGCAGAACCTCACCTGTGGAGAAGCTGAGCACACCAGAGCACCCCGAATGGCCGTGCCCAGAGAAGTAACTGGGAGTGCCTGGGACACACGCACACGCACGGTTCCTGCCATGCCTCCCATGCACACTGCCAGGTTATGCTTGCTTCTCAGACAGTTGTGCACAGGAGACCTTTTAAGGGTCCATGGCTCAGTTTTTAGGTAAGTTGCCTGAAGGAAAGCCAAGGGGCTTCTGTGCTATCACTAGACAGATGAATGTGGTCATGAAAATGTTCTGGAATTAGATGATGGTGATGGTTACACAACCTGTGAATGCACTAAAAACCACTGAATTTTATACTTTAAATGGGTGAATTTTCTATCCTATGAATTACAGCTTTGAAAAAAAGAACCAGCTGTTATTAACTGTTGTCTAGAACATAACTGGCCCATAACTTAACAAATGGGATTCAGGGTTGCTGGAAAATTCTGATGTACTTGTGGGTGGTAAGGAAGCGTGAGAGGTGTTTAATTTTAAAGAATTTGTTTTTTCTATACTCATGCATTGTATACATTTTTACTTTTAGGGTTTGAAATTCCTGATACAGATGCAGAGAAGTTAATGTGTCCACAAGAAATTGTAGATTACATTGCAGATAAGAAGGATGTATATGAATAAAATATCAGGTAAGTAATTTGACTTACAGAATAATGTCCTCCCATAGAATTAACCTGTCTGTAGTTCTTCCAGTAAAGTAAGACTCTGGAAGAAATGGAAACATTGGAAATGCCTGACAGATTTTCACTGGTTATAAAACACAGGTCCTCTCTGGTTATCTGCCACTCAGAGGGGGCTGGCTTTAGTGACCATCTTTACCCTTGAGACAGGTCATGAACAGTTCATTCTTAGGTAGGACTTCCTTGATTGTCAGCACTCCTCATAAAAGCAGTCTTGTACAAAACACTGAGCAGGGTAACCCAAAAGCGGAGACCTCTACCGCCCTCGGTTTCACACCTGAAGCCAGCCCAGCCTGCTGTCCTGGAAGCTGAGATGGCCTGACTCTTAATCAGGCAGGAGAGGCCTCCTGGGTTAAAAGGCTGTACTCTAGAGTCAGCACACTTTATTCTCAGCTCTGGCCGGGTCTGTAAGTCTGGTGGTCTTGGGCAGGCCGCCTAGCCTTTAAGCCTGTTTCCTCAGTTGTAAAATGGGGATAATGATAGGACCTACCTGAGGCTTGCCTGAAGGTAAAATTCAGTAGTGTGTGCAGATTATTTAATGCAGTGCATGGTAAAGGAGCCTATCACTTCAACATTAGCTGTTGTTTTTCAGGCTCCAGTATGATCAAGTGGTTGACTTTTTTAAAATAAACATTGTATTAAGTGTCTGTAATTTTGATTACCCTGAATTGATCACCTCAGAGTCATTGAAAGTCAGTGCACCAAAAAGAAACACTGAACTAACTTTGTCTTTGCCAGATCCCCTTTTTTCACTGGAAGAAGAGTTGGAAGATGCTGACAAGTGTCTGGAAGTGAGGACGTGTTTTGGCATTATTGCTGCCTTTGAGAGAGTAATTCTGTTTAGACTCGTATTTAAATTGTCTGTTTTTTCCTTTGAAAATAAATCTATAAAGCCAAGATTTTTCTCAGTCTTCAGTTTTTCAGTGCCTATAAAGAGCTTGTTTATACTGACTTTGCTTAGTATTTTATTAAGTAGGTTCCTGCTGGGCGTGTAGCCCAGCGTAGAACTTGAACTCATGATCCCGAGATCAAGACCTGAGCCATGATCAAGAGTCAGCTGCTTAACCAACTGAGCCACCCAGGTGCCCCGAGTCTTAACTTTAATATTTTTAAAGATCTGTCTGATTAGTCATTGGTATTCATGCATATAAAAAAATGACTTTTCTAGCAGTGTATCTGAAATAAGTTTCTCTCCCATTGCCTTCAGTGTAAGGAATGAGTATTAGTGAAAAAAGAACTTTTTGCCTGAAAAAAAAATTTTGTCTTAAGTTTATCGGATGTATCAGCTGACACCAGCATATATGACTAATTTTTCCTCCCTGTCCTATGATCTCTTTCCAAATTAATAGAATTTAATACTTTTGGAGGATAGAAAAGTTCTCTTTGCTCCTGGAAGGTCAGTTGGACATGGGTCCCTTTGTCCTACATCAGTAAGTAGCCGCACTGCTCCTTTTATTCTTTTTTTTTTTTAAGATTTTATTTATTTATTTGATAGAGAGACAGCCAGCGAGAGAGGGAACACAAGCAGGAGGAGTGGGAGAGGAAGAAGCAGGCTCCCAGCAGAGCAGGGAGCCCGATGTGGGGCTCGATCCCAGGACCTGACTGAGCCACCCAGGCACCCCTGCTCCTTTTATTCTTAGCACTGCGGGAGGTCCTGTGTGAGGGCTGGAGCAGGCAGTTACCCGGCTCTTAAGATTTCCTTTGAGACCTGTCAAAATAATGGCTCTACTTTTACCGAAACTTCTAGTTTGTAGGAGGGAGGGAATCAAGGGCTTGTGGTAAATAGGAAGTAGTGACACAGAAGTGCAGAGACTGAGTGACCCTCAGCTGGCAGAGAATCCCAGGGCTGCGGGATGGGGTGGTAGGAGGGCTTGACTCCATCTGGGCCTGGGTTCCTTTCTGGGGACACCCGATGCTGCCAGGTCCTGCTGTGTCGCTCGAGGCATATCAGGCAGACGTACCTCCTTTTTCAGTAACAGGAAGCACTCATTGTTATACTGCACCTGATATATGTATCTTAAGACAAGTTCTTAGAAGATGCCAAACTGGTGCATAAGGAGCATCCTTAATCTTTTACAGCAGCATTTAATCCGCAAATAGCTTGAGTGCTTCCTGGGCGCTGCAGAGCCACGAGGGAACAAAACAGGCCCCGGTGGCTGTGATCAGGATGAACGTCTGGGGTAAGCTGTTCTTCTGGTCCTTTCAACCCCTTGGCAGCTGCACATTTTGCTGAAAAACTCATCCGTGGTTGTTTGCGCTGAAGGTCCTGCAGTTCAGCCGTGCTGGCCCTGAACTGACTGCTTTGCTGCCGTCTTAACCACACACCTGCAGAGATACCCACTCACATCCTCTGTAGCTGTGGGAAGTCCCAAAGGAGCCAGAATAAGGGGAACAACTCACCGAGTACGCCGACAAAGACACCCTGACAGATAACTTGCTGGAGATGCTACTTTAGGATCTGGGTATTAAGCAACCGCAAAGATCTTTCTATCTTTCTATTCTAAGAACTTGCTGGAAAAATCTTTGACAGACTTGTGTGCCACCACAGATAAGCAGTGAACTAACCAATGTAGCATTCCAAAGGGTGTATGAATTAAAACAATAAATGAGATTATGTGCATTTGTTGGTTTTTTTTTTTTTTTTTTGGTAAGAATTATATTTGAGAGCGAGCACGAGTTGGGGGGAGGGGCAAAGGGAGAGAGAGCAGCAGACTCTGCACTGAGCACAGAGCCCGACGCAGGGTTCGATCCCAGGACCACGAGATCGTGACCTGAGTCAATGTCAAATGTTTAACCAACACCTTGGTTTTAATGGCCTCCTACTGATGCCTTTGAGGATCTGTGCCTCTGTCGCAGGCCCTTCCCTTGGTACCTGGAGTAGCTGTGAGGCCAGTCACAACTGGCTTCCTGTCCCGTCTCCAGTTCTGCCACACCACTCGTCGTCTTCTGTGTCCCCCCAAGGGCAAGCACGCTCATTCAGTGTGTGCAGCCATTCCACGCCCACCGCAGAGCGGGCACACATCTCCGCTTGCCAGGAGCTCACAGTGTGTGAGGGAGACTTACAGTCCGTGTGCTGCGTCCTACCGGCGTCAGAGGCAACGCAGGAAGCACCACTCCTCCCCGACCTCATGGACTGAGACGGACGTCACCGCCGGGTGTGGCTGCAATTGTTCAACCTGAATCTGACTGTAGGAAATGAATCCAGAGGGTGGGACTTTACGACCATGTCTGTCATGGGGAAAAAAGGACAGGGCAACTATTCTAAATTACAAGGGACCAGAGGTATGTCAACTTCATGGTATGTGAAAGGACTGGGGGAAAGGAATGTTTTGAGAACTGGACTGTATGTAGGTGACATAACAAGCTGGATTTCTCAGGTCTGATAACAGCATTATGGAGCAGACCTTATTCTCAGGGGACAAAGACACCCTGACATCTTGGAGTAAAGCATCAAGATGTCTCTGGCTAACTTTCAGATGGTTCAGCAAAAGAAAAGAAAAAAGAACAGTGGAAACAACACAATGTTAACAACTGGCGGCCAGGTGACAGGCATGTGCACACATATGCGTGTTCCCTGAATATTCCTTCCAGCGTTTGGTTTAAAAGTTGCCAGACTAGGGGCGCCTGGGTGGCACAGCGGTTAAGCGTCTGCCTTCAGCTCAGGGCGTGATCCTGGCGTTATGGGATCGAGCCCCACATCAGGCTCCTCTGCTATGAGCCTGCTTCTTCCTCTCCCACTTCCCCTGCTTGTGTTCCCTCTCTCGCTGGCTGTCTCTCTCTGTCAAATAAATAAATAAATTCTTAAAAAAAAAAAAAAAAAATACTGAGTTTAAAAAAAAAAAAAAAAATTAAAAAAAGTTGCCAGACTAAAAAGGGATAAACTTCATGATGCACGTAACAAAGAGTATACTGATGGCATACAGGTGGATAGCCAAACATGAGATTGGCTAAATAGAAACAATTTTACACAGTGACATGTAAAGATCAGTGTTTAAATAAAAACCTTATAAACAGCATGATCCCATCTTTCTATAAAACACATACCAAAATGTTAGTGATGAGTGCCATGATACGGCAGAAATACACTGGCTTATTTTTGTTAATCAGTATTTTTAAAATAAATACTGGGGTCCCTGGGTGGCTCAGTCAGTTAAGCGTCCAACCTTTGATTTTGGCTCAGGTCATGATCTCAGGGTCCTGGGATCAAGCCCCATGTGGGGTTCTATGCTCAGCGGGGAGTATGCTTGACATTCTCTCCTTCTCCCTCTGCCCCTCCTCACCGCTCGCTCGCTCTAAAATAAATCTGCAAAAAAAAATTAAGGGGTACCTGGGTGGCTCAGCCGGTTAAGTGTCTGCGTTCAGCTCAGGTCATGATCCCAGGAGGGTCCTGGGATCGAGCTCTGCATTGGGCTTCCTGCTCAGCAGGGAGCCTGCTTCTCCCTCTCCTGCTCCCCGCTTGTACATGCATGCGATTGCATGTGTGCCCTCTTTCAAATCTTAAAAAAAAATTTTAAAAATATATTAAAAATTTTTATAAGTATGTGAAAACTGAGCAGAGGCGCTCGCATTTGGGAAAGACACTGGCAGGGAGTGAGGCCTGAGCAGAGTTCCTAAGGTTCTGCAGGAGCTAGCCAGGCAGGCCCGAGAGTGACGTACACCAAGACAGGAGGTGGGTCGTCAGTTTGCTCAGTGTGCACGCTGCTACAGCATGAACTCACAGGCTGGGATCAAGTCACAAAGGAGGGCTTTAGTCTGCTTCAGGAATGTGTCAGCAGCTTCTACAGGGGAGACACAGATATATTTGGCCTCAGACACTGGTAGGTATGCAAAGGGTGGGCTGAGGAGATGGATTTGGTGGTTACTGGAAAAGCCCGTGAGAAAAATGCAGATTTGGGAGTTGGGATGAGGAGGGATGGACTGGAAAGATATTCTGGGAATAAAAATGGCAGCACTTAGTCAGATGAAGAAGGCAGTGAGCCTAGGATCTCAAGTGTATGGCTTGGGTGCTGCCCAAGGTGCTGTCTGAAGTAGGGAATGGAGGAGGATCAGACTGAAAGGCGACAGAATTTCAGTTGGGGACTGTCTTGGATTTGTTTGTGGGATACCCAAGCAAATGTCAGATAACCAGCAAGAGCTCAAGAAAAACACCAGACTGGAGCCACAGGGCTGGAGTCCGTTTGCGAGGTGCTTCCTGCTGGTTCCCTCCAGCTGCGAAGTCCCCACTGAGTTAAGCTTTCAGCCTTTAGGACTTGAAGTGAGAATGACTGACCCTCAGTTCCTGGGATGGATCCTTACATGTGTGAATTTTGCCTTCGTCAAGGATGGATCAGAGCGGAGAAGTGAGTGAGAGAATTAACCACCACCTGAAATTTTTTTAGTAAGTACATGTGTTAGTTTTCATTTTTTAACATAGTAACCAATTAATAAACAAAGGTCAGGGTTCAAAGTTTAAAAATAGAACTTATACACAAGTTAGTGCCCTTAACACACACAGTTAAACCAGGGAAAGAAGACATCTACGAAACAAAACAAAGTAGCCAAGTTTTTTTCCCAGTTCTCAACAATAAGTTGCTATCTAGAGCGCAGGCTAGCTACAGGCAAAATCTCTGAACGGTTAGACTCTGGCAGGCACGCAACCCTGGCTCTGCGCCCTTTTCCTCTGACAGGTAGAGCGGGGGCAACGAGGGATGTGGTGAAGGGCTGGCAACAACGCACGAGCATAATTTGACCCCGCGCCTGGCACACGGTTAGGACTTGATGAAGGAGCTGACGTCACAGCACCTGAAGGCAGTGTGTGCAGCAAGTCCCTCACCAGGTAGCACTGGCTTGGCATCTAGCAAGAGGTCACAACCCTGCGGGTGTCTGCCAAAGCTGCTCTGTTTTCTACTTTGGAGTGGCAAGTCCCGTACTCAACAACGAATGGAAGTCAACTAGGACATGCCTTAGACGCTAAGGTTACCATGCTTGTGCGTTTGGGGAGGGCAGGGGCAGCAAGGCAATTAGGAGCTCAATGTGGCAAAGCCGAGTCAGGAGTGAGCTGACTGGAGCACCTGCGCTGGGTTAGGTCTGAAACTCTTGATTTTCCGGTTACACGAGCCAAATCACTTTGCCCACGTCATGTGAATCAAGATTGTCACCAAAAACCAAGAGTTCTGAGTCCTGAAGCCCTGGAGTCCGTAAGTCCTAGACGTAGATGTGAGAAGGGAGCCAGAGTGATCAGTGGGTAAGAGGATTCTGCCCCATGAGGTGCTAGTTCCCTGACTATGCCTCCTCTAGAACCATGGCTCTGACCAACCATGACACGCCCACGACATAAAGAGCAAGACTCAGGACAAGAAAGGAAGACGAGATCAGGGGGTCACAGTGAAAATTTAAGATAAAAGATATGTATGGGGGAAATTACTTTCCAGTGGGAGAGAAAAACCAAGATTAGCAACAACAGAAAAGCTGAAACGGTATTGAAAAACCACAAGATTGGGATAAAGATTTAAAAACAGGGTCGCCTGGGTGGCTTAGTTGGTTAAGCATCTTGATTGTGGCTCAGATCATGATCTCAGGGTCCTGGGATCAAGCCCCACGTTGGGCTCCATACTCAGCAGGGAGTCTGCTTAAGAGTCTCCCTCTCCGGGCGCCTGGGTGGCGTAGTCGTTAAGTGTCTGCCTTCGGCTCAGGGCGTGATCCCGGTGTTATGGGATCAAGCCCCACATCAGGCTCCTCTGCTGGAAGCCTGCGTCTCCCTCTCCCACTCCCCCTGCTTGTGTTCCCTCTCTTGCTGGCTGTCTCTCTGTCAAATAAATAAATAAAATCTTTAAAAAAAAAAAAAAAAGAGTCTCCCTCTCCGTCTGGCTCATCCTTTCAAATCAATCAATCAATCAATCTTTAAAAACATAAGGACTACAAGCTGGGAAAAACTAGCTCTAGAAGATATTTTGGTCTGTGTATCAGGTATTACTGAATCAACAGGAGTCTTCTTGGGTGAGACAATGCTGTTGTGATAAGGTATGACAGTCTCATTCTGAGATGAGTGCTCAGTACCACAATGTCTACATGTCCGTCAAATGTTCTGGTAAAATAAAGTGCATTGTGTCTGGGGAAGAAACTAGGCATGTGTGGTTAATATTTTAACTGGTGAAAGGTAGGTAAAAGTATGCGGTGGTCACTGTAGCATATTCCAACTGTAGGTCTGAAAATGTCCAAAACAAAAAAGGGAAAACAGCGAGGGATTAAAATTAGATAAGGGGGAGAGGGGTAAAACAGAAGCAAGAAACTTGAGACTTCAGAGTTATAAAATGGGGTGAACAGGAGGAAAGTTTCTATCAGGAGAGTAAGGCTAACAAGGCTTAGGATCAAAATTAGCCTTGATAAGCTAGGGAAAGCCAAAGGGGTTAATTCTGGCTCAAAGGAGCCAAGTAGCGTTGGCAGAGGGCTCATGGGTGGGAAGCATGTCATCTTCCCACAGCACGGATGGGCTGACCAGAGCACCTCTTGAGCAAGAGTAGGAGGAAGTCATTGCCTCCTGCACTAATGACTGTCTGGTTTGTGGGATCCCCACCGTAGAAAGGGTTCTGTTAGCTGGCATTCTCTCCACAGTAGTAACTATCTGCCCAGAAGGTACGGTAAGAAATTCAGGCTGGAGTTTATCTCATTCTCCATCTGAGGACAGACGATCATCCTATTGGTTTGAAGGTGCCTGAAATAACTCTTCAAAACGGGGATAAAATCCAGCAGCACACTCTGTAAGAAAGAAGATTCTCCACGTGGGCATCAGCCCCTGTACAGCACATGGCACAGTCCACCCCTCTCTCCCATAGAACAGATCCTCAAGGACCTGACAGCATCGCTTTGGGATTGAGATACTAGGAAAATGGCGGGGGGGGGGGGGGGAGAGCCAGGGAAGGGCAAGGAGACCAGAACCTTCAGGAACATTTACGAAGTGGGCAGAGAAGGAGAGGGCCCCGTGGGTAGTACTGGATCAAACCAGTTGTTGACAAACTGGTTGACAAACATGACTCTTCATGCCAAGGACTGTTTTTGTCCGTTTTGTGAAATAGATCCCCCCTCCCCACCGCCCTGGGTCTTGCCGCAGGAGCTGCGCCTCCATCTCAGGGGTTTACTAAACATGTCCTCGAAGGCTGAGTGGCCAGGAGAAGTCACACAAGGCATAAGGACAGGGAGGCAGCTTTCCTCTGATGCCTGGAGGCCAGAGCATGCAAGGAGGGCTGCCCTAACCCGAGCGTGTCCGACCAGTTGGTCATTTTCGCTAACACAGGAAATAAACCAAAATCGCTGTATCAATTGTTTTACACAGGAACACATTTGGATATACTTAAAGCCAAATAAGTAAGACAGTAGTAATACAGCAGACCAGAGCTGGCAAAAGAAAAACAGAACAAACAAAACAGCCCCAGGCCCAGTCCCAGTCCCAAATATTGGTCAATCCCCAGTATGGATCAGGCGCATGAAAAACTGGAAGGAAAAAGAGACGCAATTAATTATCAAACTTTAATTGATAGACTAATCTTACAGGATAAACAATAAGACAGCTAGTCAAGGTTACACTTTAAAAAAAAAATCCAGCAGCGCAGATCTAATAGACTAAATACGTTCATCTCCTCCCAAACAGGCATTTGATTTAAAAACAAACCAGAACAGAGCGCACACCACAAGGAAACAGGGTACTTACGTATATTGTCAAATAATTCTGCAGAACTCTTTAAGAAAGAAAAGGAAAGAGGTTTTCAGAAGTTGAGAAAGCAGTAGAACCACCCAGCCTGGCAGGTCGAGGTGCCAGATGTTCCGCACTTCGGAGGGCTCCTGACCACCTGTAACTTCAGAGAGGCCATCCGGCCCTATTAGGAAGGAAACAGGTGCCAATCCTCACTGGAGAGGACTTCCTCACAAAGCCTTCAGACAAAGGGACAATTGTTTTCCAAGACAACAGGCATGAAGAGAGCAGCAAGGAGCAAGAGAAAGGTCTCCCTCAGAAGATGGGGTGGAAAGAAAGCCTGCCCTTGCACGGCCCTGGCACGTGGAGTCTATCCCTTCCCCTTCGCTGCCCCAGCAAAGAAAGGGTGGGCCAAGTGCAAGAGCCCAGGACAGCTCCTCCAGGCACATGGTTAAAGTAAAAAAAAGAGGAAAGCAAGTCCTTTCTGGCTGAAATATGGCAACTCCTCTGAGACATGGCAAAGTGGCAGAGCTGGTCTCTTTGGCCCTCGTAAGACAGAACAGCAACTAAGGAGCCTACCAAGGCCTCACCGGCCCCCACTGCGTCGAGAGCATTCTTAGCTCAGTTCAATCTCATCTACAAAGAGCGAACGCTACTTGCAAAAGGCCCAGCTTCAATTAAAATACTTCATACTAGAGAGTTCTAGCAGCTCGCATGTTGGCTTTTCAGAGGACCAGACTGACAGAAACAGAGTTGTGAGGGCCTCGGGCCTGGCCAGCGTGACCCTGTCACTGCTCTGCCAAGTGGTCTCAGTGAGGGAAGAAAAGCCTGCCGTCTGTGAGCAAAGCCCCGCGGAGGACGGCCAGCATAAAGCCTGGAGGAGAAGGCAGCCCCTTGGGAGGCTCCAAGAAGCGCCCCACAGGGAAGAGATGACGAGCCTGGCTCCCTGCACGCCGCGCCCCTCCTTGGGACCAGCTCCTCCTGATGCCGCCTCTGCCACAGTGAAGGAACTGCACAGAAACAATCCTGAGGACAAATGAACACTGTGATGCCACTGAGGGGGACGAGGACTTCAATGTGCTAACACAGATTTTAGTCAGAACATTCTAGACCGTAAACAAGGTTAAGAAGAGACTGCTCACGGGACCGAGGGAAAAACCGTGAATACTGCTGTGACCCAGACATGGACCTAAGTCAAATACTTTTCCCAGTGGCTTCTGGTGCTATTCACCTCTGCTCTCCCGAGGGCTCCCAGCAAGGTCTCCATGCAGACAGGGTCCGGAGCCAGAGCTCGAGATCGTTCTAGCAAATTTACTGAGCTCTGTAAAGCAATACTCCAACGGCTCTGTACGAAAAGATGTCGTTGACATTATTATTTATATATAGTATCTTGAAGTAAGGAAAAAAGCACCATTTTACGTAAAATAAAAAGGCTCACGCAGGCTTTGGTCCTGTCTAGAAATGACAGCAGCCTGAGTGAGAAGCGGTTTGGCCCTTGGGGAGCAGGGAGACAAGGGGACACAACGCTCTCACTGGGATGAAGGGGGGGCAGACAGCGAGGGCAGCCACTGAAGAGGGCAAACGAGGGGACCTGGTGGGAAGGGCCTCTGAGAGCAGCACTGTGAGGCCAGTCTGGGGACGGAGACACCTGCTTTGCGAGAACAAAGGTGGGTGTGTGGCACTGTCAGGACACGTCTCCAGGACAGGGGCGCTGGCCAACAAGGGCAGTGTTCAGACCGAGAGGACCCTCTGCTTGCTACAGCATTGTTTCCTCCACAGACCCGTCCACTGCAGAGGGAGGCTCTGACAAGTAGCAAAGAAGCCCTTTTTCTCCAGGAACTGCAGGCCAACGAGGACAGAAAAGCTGCAGTGACTACTCCTTCTTCAAGGGATGACAAACAGGCAGTTTCTTGGGTGCTACACTTCACACAGGTACATATGCCCCCCACAAAAGCAAGAGTAGAGTTCCCAGCCCAGATGCATAACTGGGCAAGGGCTACACCGTGAAAAGCACAAGTCTGTCTACATGGGCTGGATTCCTGAACTACAGCTTGGAAGGGAAGGGCGGAGAGTATCATCAACTGGCTCACAAGGAATAGTCATCTTAGGCGAACACATGCTAATTACATTTCACAGAATGAGGGGGAACAGCCTAGAATCATCCAGAATGTGAAGTTTGGAAAATCTCTCGCCAAACCTTACTATGAGAGCCTGCAGCCAGGGAGAGGAGAATTGCAAAGACAGCCAGCAGAGTAACAGCAAAGAGCACAAAGGGCATCATTCACCAAGAGACTCGCCCTCGTGTCCGAGTCGATCGAGCCATAAGGAGACAACAGAAGCTCACGTGTACCAAGAACATAAGGGCTAAAACCAGAAGAGGGTGAGCTAATCACAAAAGCAATTTATCCCATTTTTCGATGTTTAAGTACATCGGCCAACCCACTAGGTCAACATGTCTTTTTATTGAGAAAGGCAGCATCTCTGAACCTGGGATGAAGGACACTTGAACATAATGCATGAGCAGAAAGACCAAATGGAGAAGCATAATTGAAATAATCGTTGGACTGCTTAAGAATTTCTCGGAACTTCAAAAGAAAGAAGGATCTGGGCCTGTGGCTATATGGCTGTAGAAACGGTCTTCCATCCAGCTCCTCCTCGAAGAGGCCTTTGTCGGCCTGGGAGCTGTGGCTTTTGGGCAGTGCAGCCCAGGCACACCCAGGCCAGGCTGGGCCTCGAAGCCAAATCAGCGAGGGTGCCGGAAAACCAGGACACCAGCAGTGTGGAACTCCCCAGAGACCGGGGCCCAAGGGGCAAGACGTTTAGACGGGAGTCAATGTGAGATACTCCGCTGCTCGACACACAGCACAGCAAGCGCGAGAGCTCCCTGCCCTAGACCAAACAGCTCGTCCTCTCCCGCCACGCATTCTCCAGCAGCAGCAATGGCGGGAGGGAGGCCAGGAGAGGAAGCACTGATGAGGTACAAAAACAGGAACTGACATCTTTGGGTTTTTAAAACAAAAATTCAAATCTAGGAAGTGAGAACATAAAAAAGGGAAAAAGAATTAAATCTGAATCCATGGACAGAAAAATATGGCTTACTAACCCCCCCTCATTTTGCATACAATTTTATATGAGAAAAACCAAAACCCAGTTCATCACAACGCAGTCCAAATGTTTGCAACCGAAGATTTATGAAAATATTTGTTGAAATCGCTTTAAAAAAAAATTAAAAAGGAAACCAGCAAGCTTTTGATCATTCCTTTCTAAACAAAATTGGTAGATCTACTCTCAAACGCACTGAAGAGTATTCCACACAACGTGCTCGGAACTCAGATTTATTGATTTCCACCGTATGGACTTTAAAAATGGTATGAAGCTGACTGCCAGAAAAGGGAACCGGTGATTTTAAGTTAAAATTAAGCTAATGGTGAAAGTACATCACCTCTGGCTTCAGTCACCACATCACCTTAGAGTGGATATAGGTTTTTTGTTTGTTTGCTTTTGAACAAAGTCCCAGAACTCTGAAATCCAGGGATGCTGCAGGCCTCTCCCAGCAATGTCCTTCACTTTGGGTCAGTCTCCTGGGCCAGAGGTGAAAGTGCTTTCAAAAATACTGCCACTTCCCCAGCACAGTGTCTTTGATTGCATCCACATATTGAGTTGGGACCCAGTACACCCAGTAGTAAGAGGCTTCCGTGGGGCCCAACTGAAACGCCTGGAAGGGAAAAAGGAAAACCAAGCGGTACTTCAGAGGTCGGGCGACTGAGCAGGCAGCACGACAAACAAGGGGGAGGGCTGAGATGTGAATTAACTAAGGGAAGGGGAAACACTGTGCACACGGGGAGCATTCTCCATCCCACCTCCCCCCCCCAAAAGGTGGTGGGAGAGTTAAGCATAGCCGACCCTAAAGCAGTGGCTCCCAAACTTGCGTGTGCATCAGAACCATCTGGAAGTCTTGTTAGAACAGGCTAGTTGGGCTCCATCCCCGAGAGCGTCTGATCTGGGAGGGCTGGGGCCTGAGAATCTGCGTTTCTAACAAGATCCCAGGCGATGTCGTACTACTGATCCAGAGAGCAGGTTGAGAACCACTGCCCTAGAAACACTGTCACACATGCACAAAGAAACAGATCTGAATGTTCACAGCAGCACCGTCACAACTGGTAACAACCTGGAAACAACCTACATATCCATCAGTAAGGGAACGCGAAATTAAAAGTGACGTGGCCTATTCGTACGAATGCGGGATTATTTTTCAAAGGTATGAACTGAATCTACGGTTAATACAGACAGATCACAATGTCGAACCAAAAACAGTAGGTTGCAGAACGATACATACCATGGTACCGTTTATGAAAACTGAAAAACACAGAACAGTACTGCATCTTGTTCATGGATTTATACGAACACAAAAGCAGAGAGCTGGGAAGGAGCCACATGAGAAATCATGGTAATGGGGGAGGGGAAGACAATGGGGACGTATTCACTGTTGGTAGATTTTCTTTTATTAAAAAGAAAAAAAGGTTTAAAGCAATTCACAAAGTATTTACAACAGTCATTTCTTGGTGATGGATATATGGGTTTGCTATAGTCTTCTCTGTTCTCTTCTGCATAAACATTTCCCTAAGAATGAAAAGCACAGTCATCCCTCTCTAATGTGAACTATGACACCATTAACCTAGCAACTGAAATGGCATCTGCAAAATGAGCGGAGTACTTTCACTTAGAGGTCAAGGTGCCACTTTGTGGCGTTTAGCGGAGAGAAGGGACTAGCAGCATTCCTCTGCCAGAAATGACCCGAGAAAGAAAGAAACATTTGAACTGAATATTAAAGCATTAGCCATCCATTTTGTAAAGGATGTCTGAAATGGCCCCCTCAACTTGCCAGGAATCCCACTCACTGGGCTGCTTGAAAAGTGGGGCTGAGAATGCGACAGAGCAACACGGGTAAGATGAATGTTTCAAAGGGAGTGAAGGGGCCCAGCTGAAAACATCTAGAAGCCGACTTCGTAAATGGGAAAAATTAACCAACTAGGCAGAACAAATCCGTCTGCAATCCTTTAAGGACGAGGGGTGGAAAGGCCGCCAAAGGGCCTACAAGCAGCCCCAGTGACGTCGTCACTCCCAGGACACCCGGGAGCCCTGCGGCCCCAGGACTGCAACCCCAACCCAGGGACCTGGCTTCAGTGCCTCTGAGCGGACAGACACCAACAGGGCAAGAGACGGGACATGCCTGACTTTCCCTCGAGCCAGGGGACCTGCCATCTACCCAGAGAGAACTTCCATAACACCAGACCCCCTTTTCCCTGGGATCTTCCAATGCCTCCCTCTCTGCAGGGGACCTCTGAAACCCCGATATACAGGCCAACCACTAGCTGTTCCTCATCCCAGGAATGGGGCTGGCACAGCTACCGCGCTGTTGGCTGGATGCTAAAGAATCTGCCTCCTCGGATGGAGAATGGCAGGCAGCCCTGCCTCCGCCCCACCACGGTCAGGTTCCTGTCAGAGTAACGCACTTTAGGCAACTAAACTTGACTTCTAAAGCGGCCCCTCCTAACAGTGCTGGGAGAATTCAGGGGTCTGCCTGAGCACTGCACTTTGCTCCGTGGCCCGCATCACTGAATTCTCGCCTTTGTTCTGCACAAAGCTGGGGAATGCCTCCGAACGTTCTCTCTCGGGAAAGACCAGCCTGCTCTCTTGAGAGTGAACCTCCATGTGGAATGAGGACCACAGACCCTGTCCTCCCCACGGCGTCCTCGGCCACTCAATGGCTGCTGCCCACCACAGAAGGGACCGCCTGTGTCCTCACAAATGCCAGGGCTAGTGGGAGATTTTGTTTTACACACAGGACAAGTTAAAATGAAAACCCACAAGCCAATCCTCCTCTTTGTGTTTATTTTCCTGATCTAAAGACAAAAATATTACAAATAAGAGGAAGGTAAAGATATAAAAACATATCCCCTTTAAACTTATGGGGGGGTGGGCACTGCAAAAATAAACTTAGGAATAGGTCATGGATTGAGTTCTAAGGAGATAAAGAAAACGTGAAGGTCTTAAAACTGTGCGTCTTCTGAATATCGAGTTTGCTTCTTCGGTTAAGAAAGCTCAGTTAAAACTCCGTTCCCTGCCAGATGAGCAGAAGCAGGAGTGCAGTGAGAGGCTAAACCACGCCAGGCTACTTACCATCATGTGGTAGTCTTCGTGTCCTTCGATAGGTTCACTGACCACATTTTTAATGGAGCCCATGGGCAATTTCTCAGTCCGCTCTAGTTGAGAGGGATTACAGTGATTACTCAAAGGCCCTCCTGTCCACTCCTGTGACTCAGCAGTCCCTCATCAGGGCTGGTGGCTCTGGGATCTACTGTAATCTGAAGTCTCCCACGCTCTAAGGACAATGGGACAGGGTCTTCTGACCAGTGCACTCAGAGCTCTGCTTGGCAGTTGGGACCTTCTTGGGAGCAAACGGGGAACGGGACTTGCCATGGCATATATTAAAGGTCTCTGAGAGCAGAGATAGCGCTTTCCTGGTGTTATTTTTTTTTAAGTCTGGCAACTTATAAACACCCAAGGATTTCCACTGCAGCCTTCGTGCCCGAGCCCAGCACTGGCTAAGGTCTTTGGCACCTGGGGGAGGGGCAGTCAAGAAGACCAAGAATAGAGGCAACAGTATGCCCCTCTGGTTCCCACAGGCAGGGAGTGCTTGGGGGTTTCAACTAGTTTCTATCCCATCCTCCTCCTCACTTGCCCAACCCCCCACCCCTTCCCTCTCCCAGCCCCCAAACCCTCCACATACACACACCTGAGGAAGTGCTCTTAAAACATTTACAACCTCTTGTGATCAACCTTCAAGGTCTCACTTATCACAGGGGTCAGAAGACATTTTGCAGCAAGTTCAAGGGTGGCAGGTAAGAAAGAGGCGGCAGTGAGGGATGGCAGGAGTGAGAGGAGCCTGCAGGAAGTGAGGCCAGTGCCACAGGGCAGGGCATGAAGGCGGGAGGGGGCGCAGTGCCTGCGCAACAAGGACCCACCCTCCAGGAGCAGCAGACACAGCGGGGACGGGGAAGTTCCCAGCAAGGTTAAATCAAGTCGGAAAAAACCCATGACAGCCTTTGCAGAAGGAAAAATCGGGAAAAGAGAGAATATGCCAATGGATGAGTTGACAAAACAGACCCAGAATTTAGAGGCCTGGGTTCTACTCCAGCTAGTGACTGGAGACATTTTAATTCCATTCCGTGGGCCTTGGTGTCTGAAATATTGGGGGTGGGGAGAACGGACGTGAAGGTGTCCATTTGGGTTGTGACTTCCAGTGGCTCTAAAACAGTGACCCACAGGCAGGACCTGACCGGCAGCTGTTTTTAAGATCGGAACTTTTTAAAACACCAGCCACCTTGAAACGTCCCGAGATTTCACACAAAAAGATACATTTCTGGCTTCTCTTGAAAACTCGATCCTGGGCCCACATTCCTGACTGACAGCAATGAGCTCGATCAGGCTGGACGCCCCTACGCACAGGGCACGCGCTCCCCCTGGCGGCTTTGCCCATCCACATTTCCTGCCTGAAGCTGGTTCTGCTCGCTGCTGGGCCTGAGGCTGCGAGGGCCACCTCCTCCACACGCTACCACGGAGACAGCTGAAGCTGCAAGCAGGAGCCCTTGAGTGTCACTCCGTGAAACACCCCACCAAGCAAGAGGCCAACCAGCTGCCGAGATGGTCAGCCCGCAGCAGCCTCACGCCAGCAGAAAGATGAAGCCAATGGCTGGTGGCCAACTCCCAGAACAGGCTGTCCTGCTGGGAGGGTGCTCAGGACACTCAGATGACAAGACTCCTGGGCCAGTGGGAACACTGCCTGACACACATCGCTACAGTGGTCTGCGTGAGAATGAAAATCTCAGCCCTGCCGCCCGTACAGACAGGACTCTTGGCCACACTTTCATAAGGCTGCTGAGAGAGGCTTCCGCTAGCTCTGAAACCCCCACCCATCAAGATTCTTTCGAGGACTGCCTTCGTGCCAAATCGGGAAAGCAACAGCTCCTCTGAGCTGAGAGAAAAACCTCCACCCCGGGTACAGGAGGTTCCACTTCGGGCCTGCGGTGAGGACGTGCTTCCTATACGACCTCCTAACACGGAAACGTTCCCCGAGGAACCAGCAAGCACTTACAGACGTAGCCCTTGCCGGCCTCCCCCTATCCTCCCGGCCCGCAGGTGACTTCTGCCTTCCATAAGACTGCCCAGAAGAGAAAGCGCAAGTGGAAGAGGTAGGAATTAGGGAAGTCAGCGCAACGACAGAGAACTAAGCAAAATCGCCCGCAAAGTCGCGGCCAAGGAAGGGTCCAACAGAGGCAGGGCAGCTCATGGTGGATAAGCGCTGACCGTGTGACCCAAGAAACGGTCCGAAGGCCCGTGGGAAGACCAGGGAAGCCCTTCCGAGTTCTGTAACGCTTGCTCTAACCATGCAGTTAGCGTCGAGGGGGAAAGGAAGCAGATAGAGCAAGTTATCATAAAATCATGAGAAAACTCCTGCACTTTTGGCATTTCAGTCTTTGTTCACTTTAAGGACCAGCACAGAGTGACAGACAGGAACGCCTGTGTTGGCATTTGGAATGAGAAAATGCCTCACGCCCCATCGCCCCGCTGATTACTTCCCGTAACTCTGTGGTCCCGCTTGAAGCAGAGTCCTACCGAATGGCCTGTCCCTGAAACCAGTCAAACTCACGTGATGGGACCCTCTATACCTCTCTTTAGCATTTACCTCGAACACTGAATACCTACAGTGCTGGCCAGAACCAGATGAATTAGGCATGTTCGGTTCCCTCCGGGAATCTAACGGGGACAGACAAGTCAGAGAGTAATGAGTGCTCTGAGGATGTAAACGGAGCGCTCTATGAACAGAAGCGGCAGCAATTCATTTGGAGGGTGGGGGAGGCATTGGGGAAGGCTTCGTTAGGAGAGGACATTTAAGTAGGGCCTTGGGAGATTTTATTAACAACGAGAAATGGGAAGAAGGCATTCCAGGTAAGGGCCCGGCAGGAGCAAAGACGTGGGGCTGTGCAGAGCACGGTGGAAATTGCAGGCTGGTGCAGCTGAAGCCCACAGCGTGTAACGGGGCAAGCTGGACAGGAGGCTAGGTCCAAAATGTGACAACACTGGACACTACGTTTAGCCATCTGAACTTGGCTCTTCCAGGCCAAAGGTTTCTGAGCATGGGAACCAGGGAGGAAGATGGGTAGGACGGAACAGAACACAGACAGGGCAGGGAAATAAGTTAACTTGCTTTAACAAACAAGTTTAAAGATGCTAGGAGTCTTAACTGGCACAACAGAGTGGCAAAAAAAGGGACACAGATAATTCTGGAGTGTAACTGACAAGACTTTGAACCATCCGGGGGAACAGAGGGGGAGGAGAGTCAGAGACAATTTCCAGCCAACAGCAAGCAGCAAGCCTGCCCCACCAGGCACAGGCAGGGGTAGGTAGAGGCAGGCAGAGCACAAACAGGGAGGGAGGGGCGGGTCCACGGTACTAGGAAAACACACCCAGTACAGGGACAAGCTCTGACCTCCAGGGGCCAGACAGGTGACATTACATGAACAAAGCTGGCTCCATAAGAGGTACACGGACAGTGAGGACTGTGGCATGGCTCATCTGAACCTACTACCTGGTTCCAGCTGATTGCTGCCATGTGAGAATGCAGGTCCAGAATGCCTAGATCTTTTGATTTTTATTAATTTTTTTTTCAAGAGAAGCCCAAAAACCCCCACATCGGATCAAGTGAAATCTCTTTGATTTTTACAGAACCTGTATAAATCCAAAAAACCCTGGTCTGGGGGCCAGACCTGGCCCTCAGGCTACACATCTGGGACCTCTGGTTTTCGGTGCAAGGGAAGAGCCACTGTTGAGGGACTGGCCCTGACATAAAGACTAAAAAGAATGAGGGGAAAGGGTCCAAACAGAAGGTGAGCATCTAAAAGCAAAGACAAAAAGCCAGGGGCACGCAAAGCACAGTGAAGAGAGAGATTTCAGGAGGAGCACAGTCGCGCCCAAGACCGAGCGCTGGGTGCCCGGGGCAGCGAGCAGGGAAGGGTCCGAGAGCAGGAGCCCACCTTTAGTGCCGATCCACAGCTGATCTTGTTCCAGCTTGAAGGTGAGTCTCACTTTGCCTCCGGATTTGTTGTACATGCCGGATAAGGGTACTGATGGCAGGCGCTCCTGGAGGCACAGGAGCACAGTGAGAGACGGGGACCAGGAACAAAGACAGACAAGGAAGGACAAGGGTCAGGATGTGAGGACGCGATCACAGGAAGCTCAGGAAGGCAGAAGGTGGGCCTGGCGCGTTTTTGGAACCCTCACAAAGGAGTCTGGCTTACCTGGGCACCCTTAACAGATGGCATCACATCTTCGGGTTTTCCTTTATCCAACACTTTCCTGTGTTGCTAGAACGTAAGTCAGAAGAGATGATAAATGAAACACCTGACCGCGTTTTAGTCATGTTACTACCTTCCCGAAAAACAGGAAAAAAGCCTTCATTTGGTTCAAAACCTTTCAGTGTGTACAGATTATGGGTCCTTTGACATTTAAAAGCAGTGCTGTCCAGCAGCGATATCTCTGATGACAGACATGTCCTACAACTGTGCTGTCTGAAACAGCAGCCATGAGACACTTGGGTCCAGGAAGCACTTGAAAGGTGGCTAATATAACTGAGGAACTAAATTCTTAATTTTACTGAATTTTAATAAACTTTATGTGGCTGCTGTGTTAGACATCAAAGTTCTAGAGCAATTAAGGTTTCCAGACTGCTAATTCGAATAAACTATCCCCTCCTCTGACCAAAAAAATCGCCACTAAAAGGAATAAACATTGCGCTGAAGAGAACCGCGAAGGGTCTTGTTCTCCCGGTAGCTATGAAATGACAGCCATGTCTGTCAACTTAAACTCCCAAGGAAACTTATGACGATGCTGGTGATCAGCTAACTCCCTACAAGGGGCATTTTTTCAACAAATGGAAACTCAGACTACTGTAGATGTCTTCCCCCATTGTCCCACCCTCAACCCCAGCTACACAGAAGGCCACGAGAGACATATTTCCAAAACAAAAGCCGATTACTCCACAGCCTGATATTAACAAGTCTCTGAGGCTGCACCCCCCACCCTGGGTTTGAGGCAGCTTGTTAAGGGTTCTCATTAGGCTCATGGCTCCCTAAAACAGCTCTTGAACAGCCCAAATGCCCCAGCTTGTCTGCTCTCCACCTGTGGCTTTATAGGCCACTCTTTGGTCACTATTTGGTAAAGCTGAAACTACGGAGCAGCAAGTGGTTGAAGGGAAACAACGCCACCAAATTTAAGCACCACGTGGTCATGAGCCACTTTAAACCCTCCCTGGCATGGCAGAAACCCTCTGGCAGGGATAAACTCAATACTGCCAGACTGCTAGCAAAGGGTCCCCATATGGATCAGCCCCAGACTCCCAAGCAAGCTGATAAAAAGCCAGGAGAACGGGTCCCTCCCATTAGGCCACATTAAGACCTCAAAACTAGCATCAATGAAAAACAAAACAAAACAAAACAGCAGAGATTAACAGCTTAATTCGACTCATACCTCACAAAACCATCTTTTGGAAGAATTTTCCCTGTACTGTGGAAGACAGTTTTAAGGCTGTTAAACTACCATTGGTAACTCAAAACCTATGTTTAAGAAGCGTGTAATGCTCCAAGGGTGTGACCAGTGGGAATACTCACTCACTTCTGACATGCTCACATTTGACAATTTCATATATGTGGCAGAGGTAACAGGTAAATGGAAGTCAATTGGTTACATTTTGACCCCATATTTGGGGATGAAAATGTCCAAATAAATACCTTTTAGATGTTAATATAGATTTACAATTCCCCCTCTAAAACCCTATAAGCAGGTGTTTTAGACTTTTATAAAACCCAAGTCTTACGGATTTTATAAAAGCAATATGCTTTAAAAACACGTTACACATTATCCTCTGTAAGATCTAGAGCAATACCTTGTCATTCAAACATATGAATGTTTCTATACCAAAACATGGACATTCACACTAATTCTGACCAAGTTTTGATGCCTGGTCAGGTATTGGAAGCACACATAGAAGGTTATGGACCTGTAACACAAAACTGTATCCTTCTCACACTATCAGCCATATGCCTTAGTGCCTTAGGTCACTAAAACTGACCTTGGTTCAAACTGGTCTACTCTAAAAAAACAAAAGAAAAAAACAAGAAAAACAAAACAAAACAACAAGCCAAAAAACCCCCAAATTGGTCTACTCTACTCGGGACACAGGTTAAGTTGAGAATATCTATTTTCCTGGAAAGCTGCTAGCCATGGTCAAGAGGCTCCATGACAATGAGTGGGGCTTGCTGGGTGGTAAGGTTGCAAGTGATGGTTCTTCCAACCAATTCCCTCTGTAGTGAAATCCTCTCACTTTTCCTAATTACAGAAAGAATTTTAATGGCTACAATGAGCACAAGACAAGCCTGGATCTCTTCCATCCAAAATGAGCAACAGGACATAAAAAATCAGGCCATTTCACGGACCAGGAGGGAAAAAAAAAACCCCAAAGCTGGTGTAGTTATGTTCCTAGTCAGCTTCATTTGGCTTCCTGAAAAAGTCAGTTTTAGAGGAACCTCTGAAAGCTGCTGAGTTCTATGGCTATCCAGAAATGGCTTGTTGACTTGGGGGAAGCCACAAACCAAAAACAAATGTACAAACACTTGTACAAAATGGGGGGTTAATTCTGCTGGTGGCATTTTTCTCTGGCACTAAATAGAGGAGAGAAACGCACATCTGATTCAATACCTGGTCTGAAGTCTGCCCTTACAAAGGCCTTATCCTTAAGTAAATAGACTTGAGACACACTGACCCGCCAGATGAGACAAAGTTGCAAATCTCAGGTAGTTGTCACCTCCACTCAACAGCCAGCCGCACCCAACTGCTGCCATAAATTTCCATCATGGGCCCTGTCCGAAAAGGAGCTTATTCTAGGGAGAATATAACCAGCCGAGGCTCCAGAGGACAAAGCCTCAAACTTCCCAGGACTAGCAATGACACGACGGACTCACTTTCTGCCTGCAGAGTGGCTCCTTCTTGTTCTCTTCGGCCTTTGCATCCTGCTGGGCAGCATCTTTGGGTGTGTTTACGGCTAAAACATCATTTATCGTGGAGCCAACCACCATGATCTTGGCTCCACTGGTCACTTTTATTTCTCTCAACGTCTTATCCTCAGGAACAAGTCCCTTATACATGACTTTCTGCATGGCAGGAGGGAGACCTTGGGAAAAGGAGACAGTGAAAGGAAGCGATGAAAAATGTACCTGGACCAGAGCCGTTGGCAACAGACCCAGAAATGAATACTGCTCTAGCACCTTTGTGCGCTCAGGCAACTCACAACCTCTCTAAGCCTGTTTCCAAAATTTTATAATTATGATGGTAGCATTTCCTTCTGCATAGACTTCTTTGAAGGATTAAGGAATAAAACAAACAGAACATTTAGGGCAGTATCTGGCATTAATGGTAATCGTTCAATAACGTTAGCTCTCATTCATTCCAAGTTGTTCCTCAAACCCCCGGTCACGCAAATACTGAGAATCCACAGGCCTCAGTGATACAGAAACCAATAAGGATAAAGTTCTTGTTTTTACCATGCGCTCACAGGCTACATGGAGAAAGCTTTAAAAAAAAAAATCATTTCGGTTGGTGAACTGCTGTAAACAAGACAAGACTAAAAACTAAATATAAGGACCTGTGAAGGGGCCAGCATGATAGTCAACAGCAACGTTTCCTAAATTTCCCTTATGAGGATTACCCAAGATATTTGCTAAAAATAAATTCCTGGCCACATTCCAGATCCAGGGAATCAAACTCTGCAGGGAAAAGAGCTTAGGAGCCCTAAATTTAACACGTGCCTCAGATGATTTTCATTAGAGATGTCTGGGACAGCACTGATTAGAAGCCTGGGCCTAAGAGTCAGACCTGGGCCTGAATCTCAGCTCAACCACTTTCTAGCTCTATCATCTTGGGTCTCATTTTCCCCATCTGAATAATGGGCATACTAGTACTTACTCCGGAAAACTATTCTAAGCCCTGAGGGAGCGGATGCAAAGAGTGGCCAGTGCGGTGCCTGGCACTGTGCGAGCACCAGGGATCTGCAGGCGGGGTGGGGAAGGCTGCCTGTCGCTGACAGTACCACGGCGATTACCTGTAATCGAGTGAATCTTCTGTTTTAGCTCGGAGCCTGTGCTATCCAGGGGGAACTTCACGTCGTGCTTAGTCTTATTCCAGATGATCTTCAGGTCCACCAGCTCCCTGCCCGCGCCGCCGCCCGCGTCCTCGCCGTTGCTAACCGAGGCCTGGGCCGCAGGGTCCCCAGGGGGCTGGGCCGGGGCCGGCTGCAGGCTACCTCGCTCCGCGCAGGAGTCCTCGGCCGCCGCTCCCGCCGCGGCTTCGGCCTCCACGCAGTTCAGGGGCCGCGCGGGGCCCTCGGTCGCCACCGTCTCGGCCTCCGTGTCCATGCCAGGTTCCTCCATGCCTGCAAGGGGGTTACGGGGTGGGCGCTCGCCGCAGACTGGGCCTGGGACCGAACCCTGCTCGGGTGCCGCCGGACCCCCGCTCCCGTACCAGGCTACTCCCCATCGAACCGGGCCGCATCCCTCCCGGAGGCCAGCTTCACCTGGGCCCAACCCGGGCACTCGCCACCCCCGCCACACTCACCATCCGGGGCCCCGGCCGCCGCCATGATGATTGTGTACAACACCCACCGCTCCCGCAGAGGCCGCCGGGAAAAAGCGAGTTAGCTGAGATTGGCCCCCGCAGCAGCCCCTAATCTCTCACAGCCTGGCCGGAAACAGGTGGACGTTTCTATGGAGACCCGCCTCCTCCTCTTCCCCGGCCCGGCCCCTGCCACGCTTTAGCTTTCGGGAGCCGAAGGGGGCGGGTCCGGGAAATCGGCCGCTCAGTAGGCTCTGCCCCCTAGAGGCCGAGTGGGGCCGCAGCCGCTCGGGGGGGAGGGGGGAGCGTGGGCTTGCTAGTTAGGAGGCCTGCGCCTTTAAGGGGCGGGGCTTTGCCCTCTGTGGCAGAAACGGATTGGCTGGGAGAGGCCCCCCGGAAGTGATGCACGGGGAAGCCCACGTGTGCGCTTCCATCCCACATGGCGGTGCTCCTGAAGAGGCTGCTGCAGTCGGCGAGGCGCCCTGCGGCCTTGGGCCGCCCCGTGGGACGGCGCGAGGCTAGCCTGGGCACCGATCCCGGGGCTGCGGTGCGAGTGCGGTTCGCCCCCAGTCCCACAGGTAACCTTGGCGGACGTGACGCTGCAGGTCGATGTCCACCGTCCCGTGCCCGCCCCCCGAATGTTCCCGAACGAATCCCTTCCGGTGGAGTCAGCCTGGGCGGGCAGCGCGACCCCATTTTACAGAGGCAGAAGCAGGTCCACGAGCGGAAATTATTCACATAGCCAGGAAGTTCTTTGTGTACCATCTCTTTAGGTCTCTGATTCGTGTATTCAATAAATTATCGAATACAAACTGTGTACTAGATACCGTTCTAGGCGTTGGGATATAGTGGTCATCGGGAACGTATGGCTCCTATTCTCAAGAAGCATACACTGTAGTGGCCGCGACAAACAACGTGTAAAAGTAACGGTACCTTTAGACAGTCACATGTGTCATGTGAGAAATGAAGCGGAGTAGGGAGCTGGGGTTTAGGTAGGAAGCTCTAGAAGATCTTATTTAGGACGTATCGTTTGAGCTGAGAACCAAAAGACAAGCTAGCCACCCTGAAGCCTGTAGGAGGAACCTTAAGGGCACAAGAACTTGCAGGTACAAAGGAAAGGCCGTGTGGTTAGTGGTATTGGCGCTCAGCAAGCCAGAGAGTGAGGCAGGGGCTCATTGTTTACCCTAGTGGAGATCTTGTCATGGCCTTCCCCCTAGTTCCCCAGGTTTTTTTTCTCAGGGAGACCACCTTCTGCCCTCTCCACACCGAGCATGCCTCTCTCATTCTGAACCTTAGGGTCCACATGTAAGACTTCCTTTGTGGCAAGATCCCAGCTACACAGAGTGACAGGATCTTTCCTGGCAGGCAGTAGAGTGCAGAGTGGGCTTCTCAAACCATTGTGACAGGACTGGTTTTTAATTCCCAATTGATTATAAATATTTTTTTAGAACCAATATAAATGAGTTAGTAAAAAGGAAAAATATTAAAAGCATACAAAACGTGAGCTTATTTTTATTAGATTCATCAGATAAAAAATTGTCAAATTGCTGTTAAGTTTCTAAACATTTATTCTCGATTTCTGTACTTGTTGTGAACTGGCAACATTTTGCAGACCAGTACTGGCCTGCACCTTGCTTTGCAGAGCACTCTTAGTATGCAGGTGCCAAGGCCTGAGATTGGCTTGGTCCAGATTATGGGCTTTGCCACTTCTCAGCGGTTTGACATGGGCAAATTGCATAACATTTCTGAGCTTCAGAGTTTTACCCTCTGTCAAACAGGGCTAGTGATGGTACCTGCCTCATGGGTTTGAGCTAATGCAGCTGAGGCACTTAGCAAGGTCTGGTACTCCTAGAGCTTAATAAACAATATTCTCTATTATGATTATAGTTCTCATTTTCCTTGCTGATTTGCATGTGGAAAAGGCTGTTGAGTATAGACAGACAAAAGAATTACCAAGCAACTGAGATCACTAATTGCTAAAATTAATGGAAAGCTGTAGTTTGATCAACATTTAGTCTCCAAACAACTCTGTAAGGGAGGTTTCTATTTTTTGTTTTTAATCTCTCACAATGAAATTGAAGCTCAGACAAGTGAAGTAGAGTGCCCAAGGGATAGATAGCAACCAGTAAATGGATGCAGAATTTAAATCCAGATTTATTTGATTTAAGAGATCTTGCTTTCAATTACTGGACCCCCGTCTTCCATCTTGGGGACTACTGGTTTTGTGGTGGCCTTGCGATAACTAGCAGAAAGTCACAGTCAGTGTTGAACGGGAGTCTGCCTGACTACAGAAGAGCTTTTTGTGTCCTGTGCTGCGTCCTGTTCCTGTAGATGTAGAGAAGCTTATCGTGGGGACAGGGCCGTGGCCTGGACCAAAGAAGACAGGATAAGCGGAAATGGGAAAATGCTTCATTTTAAGCTGTTAGGAATGATGGAAAGGTAAAATCTTAGGAGTTTGAACTCAGGTGAAGAGAAATATAGTGGAATCAAGTATTACTTTTGGGTAGTGTTTAAAGCCAAAACTTCAGGTGAAAATCAGAGAGTATATGCAAAATGTAATTGTATGGTATCTTCAGTTTGTAATACCTTTTTTTTCTACCCAAGCACATCCCTGAATTTGCACCCATTAAGTGCATGTGTGATATGGCTTGCGTGGATAATCCTCTGCTTGGCCTCATTTGGGTGAAAACTTGGCCTTGAGGCAAATCTCAAAATAGAACAGTGGGTGCAGCTGGGGAGAGTTGGAGTCTTTTTTACAACATTACACGCTCTAAAACGTGGGTGGTCTTCTGCTTCCAGGATAAGGGGCTAAATGAACGGACCATTCCCATCCTCTGTGGCCGTCTCTCTGGGTCCTGGCTGGAAAGAGGGGACGGGGTAGCTGTTTCTTGAGCTTTGATACTCCCTGGGGCATCCTGTTACAAGCAGGGCTTGTTTGCCTCTTGGCCAAGGCATGTCCATTCATCTTCCTTGTCTTGTCTGAGCTGTTCTCTTCTTTTCCCAGGCTTCTTGCACCTGGGCGGTCTCCGCACTGCCTTGTACAACTATATCTTTGCCAAGAAGCACCAAGGGAGCTTTATCCTCAGGCTGGAGGACACGGATCAGACCCGCCTTGTGCCTGGGGCAGCGGACAATATTGAGGACATGCTGGAGTGGGCAGGTGAGGCAGGCCAGGGAAGGACCCTTCTCCAACGGGAAAGAGGGAGCAGGGAAAGGAACCTGTAGGTCTTCTCATGGGCCCCAAGATGGAGAACGAGGACTTTGTGGAGAGATGGGTACATTTGTGCTGCCTCTGGTGGCACGTGCCTTCCCAAAACATGATGAAGCTCCCTGAGGAAAGGCTCCAAGGCCGTTTTGAGGTTCCTGTTCTTACCTTAGAATCTCAGGTCAGGTCCTCTTGGGAGCAGACGGGAAACACAGGCCAAAAATAAGAGGGAACTGGAGAGACTAGGCCTGTAGTGAGCAGGAGAAAGCTCCAGCCCCCAGTTCCCATGTGGGAACCCATGTTCAATCTCACTTCCCATAGGAGCCAGAAATCCAGGTTTTCATTACTATTTTTTTTTTATGAATACTTCCCATTGTTAAATTTGAGCCCAGATTTTTTTTTTTTAAACCACATTGTGTGAGCCAAACAAAATGTGTGTAGCCTCTAAAGTCAGTCTTGTGGGACGTTTAATCCAGAGGCCTCCTAAACTCCTCAAAGACAAGGAGGAATGCGTGTTCCCTGGGTCAACAGTCGCCTACCTGTCAGGACAGGTATAACCAGTTAAGCTCCCCAAGGAAAAATACCAAAATACCAAGACTTTTATGAGATGTGTATCTTAATCTCAGGTAAGTTATTAACGAGACTTTGGGTTCCCAAAGGGCAAAAACTGATTTCATTTGTACCTTCTGTCATGGAACATTATAGCAGATGCTTAGTCAAGATTAGTTGGATAAAGGAAGTGATTCACGAAGATCACTTACTGTAATGAAGGTCCTGTTCCAGCATTGAACAGAGACCCAGTGCCCAGTAAGTAGGGGAGGACAGATGAACAGATTCGTTCATTCTCCCTGTAAGCATTGATGAGTGCTGTGGAGACAAGGGTGACAGGTTAGAGAACTGGCAGGGAAGGATCCTCTCTCAGACAAGGTGGTCTTCTCAGAGGAGGTGACCTGAAAGCAGATTGCACAGTGAAGGGCCAGCCCCGTGGTTACCTGGGCGAAGGCTGTTCAAAAGCAGAGGGAAGAGGAGATAGGAAGGCCCTGCTGCAGGAAAGTGTAGGATGTGTTAGAGAAGCAGCGAAGATGCCGGCGTGTCCCAAGCACAGTGACCCAAAGCAGAGGGACTGCAGATGTGAAGACGGGTTGGCCAGAGCTAAACCACATAGTGCCAGGCAGGCCAGGCTGAGCACTTGGATTTCCGGGAGGGCCTGCTACTGTCAGGCACTGGACTAGGCACGAGCGGTACAGTGATGAAGAAGTCCCACCGTCGGAGCCCCTGTTGAGGCCGTGTGAATGCGGCCTGCGGCCCCTTAGCAGAATTCCCCCCACCAGCTCTGTGGTGAGGCAGAGGGGCAGCTGACTTCTATAGCTTCCTGCTTCAGGAGTCATCCTGTGTGTTTTGGTTTTTGGTTTTGTGGGTGTTTTTTTTTTTTTTTTTTTTTTTTTTTGGTAATTGACATATAATTCACCTGATAGGTAATTCACCATTTCAAAGTGTACAAATCAGTGGTTTTTAGTGTATTCACTATGATGCCAGCCATCACCACCATCCAATTTCAGAACATTTCTGTTCTCCCGAAACAAAACCCTGTACCTATCCGCAGTTACTTCCTATTCCTGCTTCCTTCTAGCCCCTGGCAGTTGCTAGTCTACTTTCTGCCTGTGTGGTGTGCCTACTGCAGACATCTCAGATAAATGGAATCGGATAATATGTACCTTTAGTGACTGTCTTTTACTTAGCAGAGGGGTTCTGTGCTGTAGCATGTGTCAATAGTCCATCCCATTTTGTGACCAAATACTGTTCACTAGATGGAGATACCACCTTCCGTTCATCAGTGGATGGGCGTTTGGATTCTTTCCACTTTTTTGAGTCTTTTTTTTTTTTTTTTAAAGATTTATTTATTTTAGGGAGGGGCAGAGGGAAAGAGAGAATCTCAAGCAGACTCCCTGCTGAGCATGGACCCTGATGTGGGGCTTGATTTCAGGACCCTGAGATCATGACCTGAGCCGAAATGAAGAGTCGGACGCGTCACTGACTGAGCTACCCGGGTGCCCCACTTTTTTGACTCCAGTGAATGGAACTGCTATGAACACTTCTATACTAGCTTATACGTGAACATACATTTTCAGTTCCCCTAGTGGGATCACCCTTAAACCCTGGGGTGTTTCAAGTGCTGAACGTGTTAAGGTTTGGCCAGGAAGGGGCTCCCAAATGTACCTGAGCCACTGTCTTTTCTGACAAATGAAGAAATAGAGACCCAGTGGGAGAGGGAGCTGAAGGATCATGATCACAGCCCAAACTGGCTGAGGGCCTAGCACTTAGGGGACAGTGCACTGAGCACTTCACCTGTGTCGTATCGTGCTGACGTCATGGTGACGCCCAGGAGAGTTCTTACTTGCAACAAAGAAATGGAAGCTCTGAAAGGTGACTTGCTCAAGGCCTCGGAGCAGGCCAGTGCGTGCGAACCCAGGCCTGTCTGCCTGCAGAGCCTGTATTAATGTTGGGTATGCAGGATTAATCATGTCCCTACCTTCCTAACTCACTGGAAAGCGATTTGAGGGCAGAAACACCACCATCCGGCTCACCTGTGTCCCTTCTGTCTGTAGGGGAAGTGTTTATTGGTTACATCTGTCCTTTGTGACCTGAGGAAAAGGGACCTTGGGTTGGGGCTGTGACTTAGAACAGGTCACATTTCATTTCACAGCACCCAGTGTGGCGGTTCTGCCGGTGAGCCTCACGCTGAGTGCTGTGTAAGTGCTGATGTGTCCAGTTCTCGCTGCCGCCCCGCACGTGGACCGTCAGCTCCGCTTCGCAGGGGCGGATGCTGAGGCAGTACGATGAGTGGTTAAAGGCTGGATTCTGGGGCCTGCTAGCCTGGGTTCCAATGCAGTTGCACCCCTTGTCCTTGGCCAAGTGAGGGAACGGAGCCCGTCTGTGCCTCAGTGTCCTTACTGAATGGGCGTCAGGATGACATCTGCGTGGTAGGGCAGTTCTGAGGCTTAGTGGAGATCACAGAACGTAAAAACAGCCTGGCAGGTGCTTGGCCCTGCAGCTCTCACACATCTTCAGGATCCCGTGTCACAGCTACCCAGGCGCAGGACCCGGAGTCCAGCCAGGGCCTGACAGACTGTGCCCTGAACCATGCTTTGTTCTCCTGAGCCAGCTGTTCCAGACCTGGGCTCCCCCCCACTCGCCGGGGAAGGGGTGGGTGGAGAGGAAGTGCCG
Organism: Ursus arctos; assembly: GCF_023065955.2. Classification (NCBI taxonomy): domain Eukaryota; kingdom Metazoa; phylum Chordata; class Mammalia; order Carnivora; family Ursidae; genus Ursus; species Ursus arctos. The sequence continues at coordinate 83,356,074 of NW_026622874.1, read as the reverse complement.
TCGAGAGCGTGGACTGCAGAGGCAGCACACCTCCCTGACTCTTTCTCCGTCAGGCCCCATGACCTTGGGCCCTTAGCCTCTCTTTCAACTTACTTGTAAAAGGGAGATCGAAATAGTAATGAGCTTGAGGAATGTTGTGAGGATTACAAACTTTACTGTGTACCAACAGCACATAAACAGTGCCCGGGAACCAGTGTTGTGATTATCTTCGTTTTTAATATTTGGTGATCATGGTCTCTTGCTGTGTCGCAGGTATCCCGCCTGATGAGAGCCCCCGCCGGGGAGGTCCTGCTGGGCCCTACCAGCAATCCCAGCGGCTCGAGCTCTACGCCCAGGCCACAGAAGCGCTGCTGGAGTCCGGCGCCGCTTACCCCTGCTTCTGTTCACCACAGCGGCTGGAGCTCCTGAAGAAGGAGGCCCTGAGGAACCACCAGACGCCCCGGTGAGAGCCCCGGCCTATCGAGGCTGCATCCCTAAAGTTACATGTGTCCCTGGGCTGTTGCTCCATAACAAATCACCCCCAGACTGTGGTCACCGCACGGCCTCTGTGGGTCAGCAGCCTGGACATGGCCTAGCCGGCTCCCTCGGCTCAGGGCCTCACGCAAAGCTGCAGTCAAGGTTTTGGCCAGGTTTGTGGTTTTCTTCAGGCTTGGTTTGTGGAAGATCGGCTTCCATTTCTCTCATGAGGCTGTTGGCAGACCTCGGGCCACACTGGCTGTCGCCTGGAGACACCAGCTCCTTGCCACGCGGGCCTGGGCACAGGGCAGCTCCCAGCACAGCAGCTGTCTTCGCTGTGAGTGAGCCGGACGGAGAGCAGAAGCAAACAAGCAAGGCAGAAGCCAGAGTCTTTTCATAACCGAATCGAGGAAGTGACATCTCGTCACTTCTGCTGCATTCTGTTCATAAGAAGGAAGCCGCTGGGTCCAGCCCACGCTCCAGGGAGGGGATGCCCTGGGGGCAGAAACCCCGGAGGCAGGGTCACTGGGGCCACGTCGGAGCTGCCTGGCACAATGGCTCTGGGGCAGTACTAACATGTCATTTCAATTATTGGTTGTTCTGATGAAGTAAAATGTTTTTAGGTCCAGAGAGATATATATAGAAAGATCTTTCCTAACCTTGACTCTGGCCACTCGATTTCCCTCATCATAGATAAATGCTGTTAGAATCTTCTTAGGTCTCCTCCAGAGACATTCAGCGCAGACCCCGAGAAATGTGTATTGTTTCTCTTCTCCACCATTCCAGCAGCCCCACGCAATATGCAGACTACGCAACCTACCGTTCCCACTTACCGTCTTGAGGAGACCAAGTCTGTACTGGCCCATAGATTTTTCTTAGACTTGCACAATATTCCACGGTACAAATGGACCAGCCCTTAACCAGTTTCTTACTAATGAATCTTTCTGCCATTTCTAATCTGTAGTTACAGCAAAAGAGCTGGGGTGGATCACATTGACATACCTCATTGTACACATGTGCGGGGCGTTTGTTGGAGACCTTCCTAGATGTGGAAATGCAGGGCCAGTTTGGAGCTTTGATAGACACTGCCCTGTGGCCCTGACCACCTTGCTTCTTATCAGCAGTGGTGTTAGGACGTCTGGGTTCCAGTTATTTATTTATTTATTTTTAAAGAATTTTATTTATTTTTTTTTTTTTTTTGTTTTTTTGGGTTTTTTTGAGAGAGAGAGCGCGGGTGTGTGAACATGGGGGCTGGGTGAACGGGCAGTGGGGGAGAGAGAATCCCAAGCAGGCTCCACGATGAGCACGAAGCCCAGTGTGGGGCTCAGTCTCATGACCTTGAGATCACGACCTGAGCCGAAATCGAGAGATGCTTAACCAGCTGAGCCATACAGGTGCCCCTATTTTTAAAGAATTTTAAAAACTTTTTAAAAGTTTATTTAAACAATCTGTATGCCCAACGTGGGGCTTGAATTCACAACCTCGAGATCAAGAGTCATATGGTCTTCTGACCGAGCCAGCCAAGTGCCACCCTGAGTTCCAGTTTAAACGAACTGTTTGGACAAGGGCTGGATGTTTGTATGAGGTCTTGACATTCATTGCAGAATTGTTCTTTTATTATAAACAGTCCACTTGTCTGTTGGCAGAAGGTTCTTTTTTTAAAATTTGGTCAAGTTCTGTCGTGGAATCCACCCAGCCATTTACTAATTGAACACTTAGCTCTGTGTTAAGGAGTATGTTTTCAAGCTTTACATTTGGTATCAGGATGCTTTGGGGAGCAAGTAATGGAATGCCCTGTGGGAAAGGGCCAAACCAGGGGCTGGCTTAGTCGGTGGAGCATGCGACTCTTCATCTCAGGGTTGTGAGTTCAAGCCCCATGTTGAGGGTAGAGTTTACTTAAAAAAAAATAAAGAATTTCAAAAATGGGGGACAAGCCAGAGCTTCTCGTACTTTCATGTGCAGGCAGCTCACCTGGGGATCTAGTTAACATGCAGATTCAGATCCACCAGGTCTGGGGTGGGGCCTGAGATGGCGCATTTCGGACCGGCTCCCTGGTGGGGCTGCTGCTGGGCGGTGGGGGGGTGGTTAACAGACCATATTTGGAGTAGCCAGGGCATAATCCCAGAGACATTTACCATGTACTCTGCAGAAATCTGGAGGTGAGGCAGCAGCTCTTTCTGCCCATGGGTCCTGTCTCCATGCTTAGTAAAACCCATCTTATTGCAAAAAAAAAAAAAAAAAAGGAAAGAAAGTCTGGGGATGAGAGACCCAAGGATAAAACCAGCAGCTTCAAGACATCAGGGCTCTGTTTTGGCTCCTCCCTGCCTCCCTTGCCCCACCCCACATCCATTGCAAGTGGCTGCGGTGGCTTCAAGCATTCTGTCCTCCTAGGACAACAGCTGAAGAGCACAGAAGGAGAAGGCAGGGTATAAAACGGGGGGTTTTCCTCTGGTGGCTCTTTCACTCTCAATTGGAGAGAAAATCTTTCCCAGGACCCTAACTCTCCCCTGCCCCCAAGCAGACTTTTCTTTGAGTCTCAGTGAGGAGAGTGGTCCTACCTGGGCCAGTTGCTGGCATAAGGTAAAGAGATTGCATGATCGGCTATACCAGCTGTGATTCAACCCCTGGGACTCGGCATTTTGCCATTTCCTTGCTAACGAAGAAGAGGGACAGGCTGGCAGGTAGGCATTAAGTGTCTTGCCATGCTGTTATCTCACTTGGTTTATTGATATATCCCTCTTCTTATCCCTGGTCGAGACTGGAAAAAGAGCTAGAGAAGTAAATGACTTGCCAAGGTCATCTAATTATCAGAGATGAAGACGGAACCCATCTGTCTTTGGTACCCCAGTTGCTATGCTGCTCTGTTTCCCAACAGGTATGACAATCGGTGCCGGAACTTGAGCCATGGGCAGGTGGCCCAGAAGCTAGCCAAAGGCCCCAAACCTGCCATCCGCTTCCGCCTGGAGGGGGAAGCGCCGGCCTTCCAGGACCTGGTGTATGGCTGGAATCGGCATGAGGTGGCGCATGTGGAGGGGGACCCGGTCATCCTGAAGAGCGATGGCTTCCCCACCTACCACCTGGCCTGCGTGGTGGACGACCACCACATGGGCATCAGCCACGTGTTGCGGGGCTCCGAGTGGCTGGTCTCCACCTCCAAGCATCTGCTCCTCTACCAGGCCCTGGGCTGGCAGCCACCTCACTTTGCCCACCTGCCCCTGCTCCTCAACAGGGATGGCAGCAAGCTGTCCAAGAGGCAAGGGGACATTTTCCTGGAGCATTTTGCAGCTGCTGACTTCCTGCCAGATGCCTTGCTTGATATCATCACTAACTGTGGCTCCGGGTTTGCAGGTACCCACCCACCTGGGAGGTCCCCGTGGGACCATAGCAGTGAGGAGCAGGGCTTTGGTTCAGGCCCACCCAGTCTTCAGCCCCGGCTGTGCCACCTGCAGTCTTGCCCAAGTTCATTCTTGTGTTTATTGAGCCAGAAATTGTGTCCAAGGCTGGGACTACAACAGTGCTCTTAAGGAGCTTATTATGGTCTTTGAGCCTCACCCTCCTCGTCTGTAAAATGGAGATAAGCGTTTTCCTCTTAGGGTTAGGATGCACTGAGCTCATGAGTATGAGGCACCCAGCAAAGTATCTGCCCTGCAGTAAGCATGGAAATTATAGACCTTATAATCATGACAATTATGTGACTACCACTGTGGCAAGTATGGGTTCCAACAATATTACTGAGATTACTATGAGCCTAGTTTATTCCAGCTGTGCCTTTATCCTTGGCCCAAGACTTAGAGCCCAAAGGTTAAAGAAGTACCAGATTAGGATGACCTCTTGGTGGAGGGGATTTCTGAAAATGTGGCAGTGACCGTCTGCTTACTGTTTATTCTGCTTTTACCTGGTTTACTCTTTAAAGTATCCTTAAGAGGTATTTATTGTCCCTGCTGTTTCTAAGATGATGGAGAGGCTCGGAGGGGTTTGAGTGACTTAACAAAGTCACACAGCCTGTAAGAGACATGGCAGAGGCTCCCTTGAGGCCCAGGCCTGACCACAATGCCCACTGACTGTATGGGACGGGGCTGCTGCTCAGGAGGAGGGGCTCCCAACACAGCAGTTCTTAGCACTGCCTGCGCCTTGGAATCACCCGGGAGGCTCGTAAAACGTACTGATGCTCAGGCCGCGTCCCAAACCAGTGGAATCAGAATCTCTGGGCACAGCCAGACTGTGAGCATGCTATTCCTGCAGCTCGAGTCATTGTGAGGGTCATTTAGCCTGATTGTTTTCAAACTTGTTTTTTCTGAGTGCAGAATCCTTTCTGCAAATGAAGGCTCATTCGGGCCCTTGATCTATGAAAGAGCTAGAAGTTGAATCCTGTTGGTTGGTATGGAATGGGGAACCCAGGACGTGCTCATCCAGCCTCTGTTGTGATTGAAAGGAGAGGCAGGGGCTGAGGCTGGGCATGCCTACTTGCAGAGAACCAGATGGGCAGGACCTTGCCAGAGTTGATAACACAGTTTGACCTGACCCGGATCACCTGCCACTCAGCCCTGTTGGACCTGGAGAAGCTCCCAGAATTCAACAGGTGAGTGGGGAGCCTGGGGGTGTGGGGCACTGGTAGAAAAGGGCTTTCTTGCTGAAGATGCGTCCCCAGGGCGGAGGGTCACACGGACCTGATTTGACTGTGGGCTCAGGCGTCTAAGGTTCTGTGACCTGACACAGAGCATGTAAGTCACCTAACCTCCTGGAGCCTCTATTTCCTCTTCTCGAACATGGGGCTAATAACAGTACCCACCTTGTGCAATTGTCTTCAGAGTTCAATGAAATTAAATGTTGCATCAGAGTACTTTGCACAGCCCCTGGCATGTAGAAAGTGTTCAGTAAATGGTAGGTGCTGTTTTTGTCATTATTGTCCCGGCATCCCTGGCTTGGATTCTGTTAACCACGGCCTGGAGAAGGGGCATCTTCATCTCGGAATCATCCCCTACTTCTGCAGCCAACAGTGAATGAGCACTGTCTCGTGGCGCCTGTTGTACATTTCATGCACTTCTTCATCACGCCTCTAAATCCAGTTAGGTTCAGATCACTGTTGAGATATACACCTAAGGGCCTCAGTGGTAAAGCCAGTGGACAGATGTGTACTTAAGGGACAAGGGACTCCTTGATGCCATCTCCTGAGCCCCGGTCTGGGGACAGGCTCCTTTCTGTGCTTTACTTGTGTGAGCCCAGAGTTCACATTGACTGCAGGTGTCTTAAACACGTTACTTCATTTATTTCTCCCATAGACCTCTGAGGTCAGTGGCCTGACTCCATTCTGTTTTGCATACACAGAAACCCAGACAGTTCCATAGCTAGCCCAAGTTCACACAGTAAACAGCAGGCATCTCTCGAATGGGGCATTCAAGAGCAAATGCAACTTGTACCCTACCTTACTGAGTGTAGGGAAACCAGTATCTCAGGGAAATGGGGACAGGATGTGGAGATATTTGGTGACCCGTTCCAGTCCCCCCTGAAGCATGAGGGCAGCCAGAAGAAGGTAGAGGTGGGCTTTGCTCACCGTGAATCAGGGAGGAGATGCAGTGTTGGAACTGACACCCACGGGTTTAATGCAGCCCAAGCTATCATGTTTAGATGTTTCTAGTATCCAGCCACTGCTGATTATTTCCGTGCTAGTAGTAAAGGTAGTAATAGGAGTTGTCACAGCAGTACTAGAGGTGTGACGCGAGTAGTAACAGTAATTACCGTCTGTCTAGCACTTACTGCCTCCCAGGCCCTGGACCTGACACGTGTATCTCAAGCTTGGCCACTAGGGTCTCTTGATTGCTTTCTTTCTACTGTCTCATCTCACTGCTGCGGCAGTCCTAGGAACAGTTTCAGCATGTGGTATTAATTCCTTTTTAAGAAAATCATTATGTTTTTTGGACAGTTGTGTGCTGTAGATAGCTTCCCAGAGGGTCTCCTCCTTCCACTGCTGATGTATGGGAGGCTTTGTTCTGACTCCCTGCCCGTCTCCAGCTACCTTGTGCTCTGTGCTCTACAGATGGTCCCTCGTTTAACCTGCACAGCACCCTGTGATGGAGGCCCCCCCCCACCCCCCATCATCCCCGCATGATCAATGAGCATCCCGAGGCTCTGACTGTTCATGTAACTTGCTGCAGACATCTCACAGGGCTGGTCTGATCTGCAGGCCTGTCCGGTTCCAGAGCCCAGGAGATACTCACCCACCGCTGCTGCCTGCCTTCCACGCCAGGGACAAGGGCCAAGCCCCTACAGATTGGTCCTCGGCCCTGTACCTCTCCTTCTTGGGTCCCTCTGACATTGCTGGGGACAGGGTAAGGGCAGCCTAGGGAGGGGACTGAGGACTGACAGGGCCTACTTCGAGGCTATGCTGCTTCCAAAGAGAGGGAACAGGGCAGTTAGAAGAATTCTGGAAAGGAGAACAGTTGAACTGATAAGAAAACCTGAACTTCTTAACTGTGAGCCCTGAATTCAAGCAGCTCTGTCCTCTGAGCTGTCCCCTGGCTTCAAATCCTAGAAATCCGTATTCTTAACCTCAGCCTCTTTGTGCCAGAGCCCCATGCTTTAAGCTGTGTCAGTAGGCAGACCCTTGCAGAGTCTGCCTTGTAAACTCAGGTGTCTGTAGAGGCCAGGCCGGCAGCACAGGGGAGGGTGGCAGGCCAGGAGAGGCACTGGGGAGCAGAGGGCCTGGCAGACTGGAGCATACTGTGCCTGTAAGCTGGGTGGCCTCCACTCTGTGCTAGCCATCAAAGCCTGTGGAATGCAGGCCCTTTGCAGCCAGATCTTCAGATTTCCCGAGAGAAGCCAGAAATCTCTATTTTTATGTGATCTCTTCTTAGTTTAAAATGTTAGCTACAATTTTAGAAACACTGAAAACAGGATATCTCTCTGGGTTGCTTAGGGGCTCTCAGGCTGCTGCAGACCTTGGCTAGATCCCTTTCCTGTATATTCTGTTTCTAGGCTGTGGGGGGGGGGGGGGGCAGCTCACATAATGTGTCATTCTTCCACCCCCGCCCCCACTTCCCTGGGGAGAGAGGGTTTGGGTGGGCTGGCAATGCCACGTCAGGACGGTCCCTTGGCTTCTCTTACAGGCTGCACCTCTGTCGTCTGGTGAGCAGCGAGACCCAGAGGCGTCGGCTGGTGGGGAAGCTGCAGGCCCTGGTGGAAGAGACATTCGGGAGCCAGCTGCAAGACAAGGAGGTGCTGGACCCAGCCTACGTGGAGAGGATCATCCTGCTGAGACAGGTGTGGCCTCAGGGGGCTCCGGGAGACTGCGGGAGTGGATGGCGCCGCCATTACTCCCTGTCCTGGTGTGTCCGAGCCCTGTCCACAGCCCATCCAGTGACTGCCTCTTCCCCCCCCCGCCCAGGGTCACGTTTGCCGCCTGCAGGATCTGGTCTCCCCAGCACACTCGTACCTGTGGACTCGCCCTGCAGTGAGCCGAGCGCAGCTGGGCACCATCTCGGAGGAGGTGGATGTGATTGCAAAGCGCGTGCTGGGGTGAGTTCCTACAGGCCAAGCTCAAGGCTCCGCACCTGACTTCCCTCTCCCTCCTGGGACCCTCTTCCCCCAGGGCTGGCTGTGGGAACCCTGCACCACCCCATGGCTGGCAAGAGGGTCTGGGTAAAATGAGCGCTGACTGGTTTTGTTTGGCAGGGGCCTTCCCCAGAGGAGCCCAGACCTTCCCCAGAAGGGGGAGCATATTTAGGCTTTGGGGTTGGGTCCCCCAGGGTTCCCTCCCAATACTGCCACTTACCCAGTTGTTCTGCCCACACCGCGTCGCTGTGGCCAACTTCAGCTCTTTGAACTCCCGTTTCCTCGTCTCTAAGGTAGAGATGACGCTCTAGTTCTTACCGTGACAGGAACAGAAAAACAACCAAAGCTGGCGTAGGCCCAGCCTCATGCAGGAGCCAAAAATGTGTCACCAAGATCTACTTTATCTCTCTGTTCCTTTGACTTTCTGAGCCACACTTCTCCACGCCGGCTCCTTTTTCTGCAGGGACCCCACATTGGGTGGGTGGAGGGTGGGACTCTCTACCAGACAACAGAAGCCACAGTACTTACCCACATGGGAGTGGCTGTCCAGGGCTGAAGAGCTTTTCCCAGTTCTCAAGGGTTTTGCTGTCCCTCGACTTTGCTCTTGTCCACACAGTGCAGAGTGGCTCACAGATTATCCACAATTTAGCCAGAAGAGGAAGGAGGAAAGAGGGACGGGTAGGAAGCTCCTTCCCCTTATGGACCTGACTTAAGAGTTACACATTCGTTTCCACCTGTATCCTGATGGCTAGAATACCTGTCTTGGTGGCCACACCAAGCTACAGGGGAGTCTGGAAAATGTAAATTTTTTTTAACTTGGTAGCCATGAGACTGGCTAAAAATTTTATCCAGAAAGGGAGAAAGAATAAGAAGGGACTGCTGACAGCCTCTCTCATAATCTGTGCTCTGGTTGTAAGACTGCCCCAACCCCACAAAGCCTCAGCTGTGTCTTGAGATGAGCTCCGACAGAGCTCCGTTAGCCTCGTTTTCTGAACCAGTCATCAAAGCCTGCGGAGTGTGACGTGCCAACCAGCATGGTTAGCTTATCTCCTGGGCTCTAAATGGACCCCCAGCTGGGGCACATGGGCTGAAACTGGGAGCCAGGGGATTCCCCAAGGAGATTTGGGGTATCAGGAGAAAGGCCGATGGACGCTGGGCAGCAAAACCCACAATGTCCTTTTTACTTACCTCCTCCCACCTTTATTTGAAGATTAAAGTAGGTAATAAGTATTTGCTGTGCACATGCCTGCAGTGGGCTGTTTTGTATATTCTGTACGTTAGGTATGTATACATCGTACGTGTGTGTGTGGGGTGTGTGTGTGTGTGTGTGTATACACACTTAAATTCACAGCAACCTAATGAAGTATCAGGTTAAAATGTTATATCCCCATTTTGTAGATGAGAAAATCGAGACACAGAGAGGCTAAGTAACTTGTCTAAAATCATTAGTTAGAGGAGCGGGGATTCAAACCCAGGCAGGCTGGGCCTACAAGGCCATATGTTCCTCTGTACAAAGTGCTTGGACAGTGGCTGATACTTAGAAACCTCAATATATTGTTATAATACACATTTGGAAGTGATAAGAAAACAAGTACATGGCAAATGATACAGTATCATACAAATGGTACAAGAAGGTCTCTCGCAAAAAAGTGTGTTTTCTGTTCTACTCCAGCCCCCAACAGAAATGCACCACACTTAGCAGTTTCCTTTGTATAATGTCAGAGTATTCAACAGTATGTGTATATGGCGCCATTCTGAGGAGTTCTTAAATTTTGAATTTAACATTTTGATTATAAACACATTCAAGTCTCTCAAACCTGGGTTTAGAGCCTCGAAAGTATTTAAAAAGTAGATAATTGGCTGGGGCGCCTGGGTGGCTCAGTCGTTAAGCGTCTACCTTCGGCTCAGGGTGTGATCCCGGGGTTCTGGGATCGAGCCCCACATCAGGCTCCTCCGCTGGGAGCCTGCTTCTTCCTCTCCCACTCCCCCTGCTTGTGTTCCCTCTCTCGCTGGCTGTCTCTCTCTCTGTCAAATAAATAAATAAAATCTTTAAAAAAAAAAAAAATAAAAAGGTAGATAATTGGGAAACCCATTTTTATCCTGTTCCCCATCCGCCCAGTTGTAGAACACTCCGTACGTTACTACTGTTCCTAATTAAATCTAAATGGTCCTTTTTTTTTTTTTTTTTTTACACAAAAATCAGTAACACTGTTCCGTGTCTTTGGTTTGTTTGTCTGTCTCACTTAAGATAGCTGCGGATCTGCCCAGTGCCTAGAGAGCGTTCTCATTCTCTTCTACAGCTGCACCTATCCCATTATGAAACCACTTTACCGTAACTTATTTAATTCATCTCCAATTGATAGACATTTGGACTGCTTCCAAATTTTGCCGTTACAAACAATGCCACAGTGAATAGCCAAGTATAGACATCATTAAGCAGGTTTGCAAGTGTATCTCCAGGGTAAATTCCCAAGAGCCATTATTATCAATACTCCCTTAATTTAGGGCATTCCAACATAGGGGCTCTTAGTTCTGATTCACCGGGGCTATTGCCTTAACTTCCCATACCTGCCACGGGGTTAGATTTCAGAGACAGTCTGGGGCTCCCATTCAAGGCAGGAAAATCGACACCCAAGCGTTCTGGAGACGCCAGATTTCTCGAAGTCCCTTCTGTGCCCACGCCAAGCTCTGGGCCAGCTCTAATGTGTCCTGAGCTGCCATTGTTGGCCACCTGGGGCCTGTCACTTCCACCAGATCCTTGGCAGCCTGCTTCCCCACAGTGACGTGGAGGAGAGTACCTGTTTTTTCCCACATTGCATTTTATATTTTCTGGATTTTGGAAACAACAGTCATCATGTGGCCCAGGTAACGCTGCAATAAGAATGGTTACTTTTGCCTCCCATTGAAACTCGGTTGCTCAAATACTAGGGTTAGAGAGGGAATCTGTCAGTACAAAGAGGCAGTCTCTTCACATTACTTCTAAATGCCCTGGGGCCAATAGCCCTCTCACAAAGCGCCCAGGCAGCATCACAGTCGGCATCGTGGCTCATCCACGCCGGTGAAGTTCTCCAGCCCCAGCCCCTCTGCAGCATTTCTGGTTTGGAGTCTCCATAGTAGCTGAAGGGAACTGGGAAGGGGCGGTAAAATAGACCGACCCCACCCTGCTCCTGTCCTTTGCTCCAACTCAGAGTTGTTATTACTATTTTTTGGCAAGTCCAGCTCTAACTGACTGGGGAGTCTCTTGAAACTCGAGCGCACTTGTGAGAGAGAATCTCAGCTGGCCTGCCAGGAAAGCAGCGAGCAGTGGCTGGCTTGTTGGATTTTAGGTCTTAAGTGCTTCAACTTATGAGCAAAGAATGGTTGTAACAAGAAGGGGCCCCCAGGCCGGCTAACACCAAGACCTGTGCTCTGGTGGCCCCGGGCAGCGGGCACTGTGACCCTCTTCCACTTTGGGAACTGCTTCACCCTGGCCTCCTTCCCCTACTTCATCATGTCCAAGTGCAGCAGCCTGCTGAGTACAAGGCCTTCTGGGAGTGCATGCAAGCCGGGGTCACCTACCTCTTCATGCAGCTGTGCAAGATGCGGTTCCCGGCCACTGGGAAGGTGGCATCTGTGACTTCACTGGGGAGTTCATAAAGGCCAGCATGGATGTGCCGACCTGATAGGCCTAAATCTTGCTGTGTCCCAGAATGGAGGCAAGGGGGAGTGCAAGAGCGTGGTTGCTGCCCTAAAAATTGAAAAAAAAAAAAAAAGAATGTTGGTAGCAAGTTGGTGGCAGTGCTATTATGGGAGCTGGGGTCTCCTGATATCTTTCTTCCTGTCCTGTGCTACATTTCCCCCCACCCCCCAAACAGTCTTCTGTCCACTGCATTTCAGGTAATTTCCCAGAGGGCTTCCTTCTTCCATCCTATGTCTAACCTGTTCCTAAGTTGTTTTTAGATTCTCTTGCAGTGTCTTTGAGCTCTTGGATATGATAAATGTCAGCTAATATTTAATCTTTTAATGAAATACGAGATCTACTACTTTGGAGTACTGACTGTTCAGGCAGTGTACTCAGTGCCTGACAAGTTTTAAGTTAGCCCCAGCAGAGCCCTGTGAGGTGGAGACTGTGTTATTATCCCTGCTTTACAGATGAGAAAACTGAGGCATAGAGATCACATAACACTGAGAAAGAAATTTGTAAATACTCTTATTATGAAGTCTTCCAAGGTTGTGCTTGGGTTATCTGTGTATGTGGTCTCTTGGTGGTTTTTCTTCCTTAACTTGGATGGGAAGGGGGTAGTAGATCTTCCTTCCCTCCCTTCTCCCCTAAGCAGGCTTGAATACTGGCTTAAACAGTCACAGCTGACCATTAATCTTCTCAAATTCTCCATCTCACCTACTTGCCACTTGCCCCCATAGACTGGCTCTCTTTTAGGCTTTTGTTTATTTTTTTAAGCTTATGTATTTATTTTATTATTATTATTTTTAATTAATTAATTAATTTATTTATTTTTAAGTAGGCTTCATGCCCAGCGTGGAGCCCAATGTGGGGATTGAACTCACAACCCCAAGATCAAAACCTGAGCTGAGATCAAGTGTCGGATGTTTAACCGACTAAGATACCCAGGCGCCACTATTTATTTTCTTTTTTAGTCATCTCTGCACCCAACATGGGGCTTGAACTCACGACCCTGAGATTAAGAGTCACGTGCTCTTCCAGCTGAGCCAGCCAGGTGCCCCTCTTTCCTAGGCTTTTAGGAGGACCCAGTACGACCTTAACTCGGGATATGCTGAATAGAGAACTGAAGAAGGTATCCGAAGGTCTGGAAGGGACCAAACACAGTACTGTGATGCGGCTCCTCCGAATGGCCCTCAGCGGACAGGTGGTAAGTGGGCAGATGGGCCGGACTGTTCCCTGGAGCCCCTTATTCATCCATTCAGCTGACATTCACTGGCCAGCACTAAGCTCTGGTTTGGGGGTACAAAGACAAATGAAACACGATTGTTCCCTTCATTCAGTCATTCAGCAAATAGTAGTTATGGAATACCTACTGTGTGCAGGCACCATGTCGGGTACAGTGGGCACAGCAGTGAATGAAACACACTCCCTACCTGCATGGAGCTGGCGGTTGATGGGGGCGGTTGATGGATCAGCACGGGAACACGGCTCCTGGCAGCCAGCCTCAGCCACAGAAAGTAAAGACAATAGAAGGCTAACTGTGCCCCTTGGGCTGCAGGCGGCAGCACTGGGGTTGGCTGGGGCAAAGCGCCTGCGGACCAAGGCTAGACGTTCGCTCTTTAGGCAGCTCAAGGCGATGAGGCAATGTTTTCTCTTTTTATTCTTAGCAAGGCCCCCCTGTAGCTGAGATGATGGTGTCCTTGGGAGCGAAGGAAGTGCGGGAACGAATACAGAAGGTGCTTTCCAGCTAGAGAGAAGATGTACAGGACAGTGGAGGTGTCCCTAGGAACCTGGACGGTCCTGGAAACTGCCTTCAGAAGGAAGCAGAGGGGCCTAGAGCCCACCGGTGGAAGGAACCCGAGTGGAAAGTCTCCAGATGCACACAGTACATTTATGGCTTCTTCTCACCTCGTGTCTGGTTCGGACAGCACGTTACATGGCGCAGGTTAGGGGCTGGTTTGCGTTCAGCTCAGACTGCCAGACAGGTGGCTGAAACAACAGAAGATTGTTTTCTCAAAATTCGGGAGTCTGGAAGTCCAAGCTCAAGGTATCAGCAGATGCGGCTTCCCAAAGGCTTCTCTCCTTGCCTTGCCCACGGCCACCTTCTCTCTGTGTCCTCACATGGTCTTTCTTCGGTGTGTGTCCTTGGCATCTCTCTGGGTGTTCACATCTCCTCTTATAAGGACATGGGTCAGGTTGGAGTAAGGCCCACCCTAATGGCCCAGTTGTAACTTTATCAAACCCCTTTAGGGGTCCTGTCTCCACATCCAGTCCCCTTCTGAGGTCCTGGGGGTTAGGGCTTCAGCATGAGTGTTGAGGGGATGCAGGTCAGCCCCTAACAGCATGGCAGCTCCCTGGACACATGGGTCTTGGTCCTTGGGCCCCATTGGGATGTGGAGCAGGGAAGAATGGCTGGCGCACGCAGGGCTGAACTGGACAGCACACCTTCTGGGGCTTGTAAGAGGAGAAGTGACCGTCTGCCAAGGGTGAGCACTGCATTTCATACTGTTCTATGTCCTTGCACTTGGGGCATCTTATGTCACCTTCTCTAAAGGTCATCTCTTTCTCTTTTCCAGTTCTCCAGGCCTTGTCCTTGGACTGGAGACCTTCGCCCTGCCTGTTTTACACCTTTTTCTTCATATCCATCTCTTCTTCTGTCCATTTTTGTAAGTCTTTGTGTACAGGTTTCTGAAATAAGACGCTCTTTTTATTTATTTTTTTATTTAATTTCTGTGCCCAAAATGGGGCTCGAATTCACAAGATCAAGAGTCGCATGCTCTTCCAACTGAGCCAGCCAGGCGCCCCGAAATAGATGTTCTTAATGGGGTAAACAGGAATGGCTAAAGTGGAAGGAAGATGGTGGCTGTCTATAAAGACTGGAAAGAGAATAAATAAAATAAACATTTTTTTTTTTTAAAGACCCTACTGGGGCTTCTAGACTTTCCCCATGTGGCAGCCAGCCTCCAAATGAGAAACATTGTAGTGGTCCATCCCCATTCGATTTGCACAACCCCATGAGAGAGGTGTTCTTATTTGTGTTATAAGTAGGGAAACTGAGGCTCAGAAGAGTTAATGAACTGTCCTGAGGTTGTAGTATGAGGCAAAGCAAGAATTTAAACTCAGGCTTATGACAACCCAGAGTCCAAGCCACCTCTTAGCTACAGAGTGACATCAGGGTCTCTGCTTCTACAGCACAAAGCACGGTTATGAGAAACTGGCTCGTGAGTTGATAAAGCTGCTGCCACTTCCTCAGTTGGAGGGAGCTGTGTCTTCAGACTGGGGGCTTTGCTCAGTACCGTGGGTGTGTGTGAAGGGACTCCACGCATTGGAAATAACCTCAAGTCCATCCCCCAGCACTTCTTTTTTTTTTTTTTTTTTTAAGATTTTATTTATATATTTGATAGAGATAGAGACAGTCAGTGAGAGAGGGAACACAAGCAGGGGGAGTGGGAGAGGAAGAAGCAGGCTCACAGCAGAGGAGCCTGACGTGGGGCTCGATCCCAGGACTCCAGGATCACGCCCTGAGCCGAAGGCAGACGCTTAACCGCTGTGCCACCCAGGCGCCCCATCCCCCAGCACTTCTGAGAGCACAGTGAAGTGGTAAAGGCCGTGGAGGCCAGCTAGCTAGACTCAAAAGCCAGTTCTACCACCTACTCAGCATGTGACTTCAGTACTTCAGTTACCTCATCTGTAAAATGGGGCTGGCAAGGGTTCCTGTCTCAAAGATTGTATAAGGATTAAAATAGATATTATGTGGAAAATTTTTAAAACAATGCCTGGCACTTAACCAGTGTTATCTCTTACCATCATCATCACCACCAGTATTTTCATTCTTAGAAGGGTGATCTTGATTGCAAAGCATAGAAACACTGAGACTAACTTTTTTTTTTTTTTTAAGATTTCATTTATTTATTTGAGAGAGAGAAGGAGCAGGGTGAGAGGGAGAAGCAGACTCCCTGCTGAGCTGGGAGCCCAACACAAAGCTCGATCCCAGGACCTGAGCTGAAGGCAGATGCTTAACTGAGCCACCCAGGTGCCCGCACACTCAGACTAATTTGAACTGCAAAAGGAATTTATTGGAAGAGGTAGGACTCTGACTGATCCAAACAGGAGGACTTCCAGCTGGACCTTTCAAGAGACTGGAATCAGTACCTGCAAACCCACTGGAACCCAAGAACCCCACTTTTATCCCTCTGAGACCACAGTCTCTAGCATTTAGCTGGGTCCACTCCCCTCGTCTTCCCTCTCCAGGCCGGCTTTCTCTTTCTCTCTATACTTGGCCAACAACTGCCCCAGCCTTAAATCCAAATCCTTTCTCTTATCCTACACTACCAGTTAGATAACCAGTATTCCATGTCCAGATTCCCAGAAGGAATCTGATGGGCCTCACTTGGGTCAGCTGTCTACCGTGGTCCAGTCGACTGTGGCCAGTGGGACAGAGTCACGCAATAGGATCGTGGCTGCAGGGGGGCCCACTGTACTGAGTAGGGAGAGTGGTTCCTTCCCCTCAGCGCATTCTCTGTTAGTGTCAGAGAGGATCTTTTCTAGAAATGATCGTTCTTGTAACAAAGTTTGGAATTTCATTCCCATTGCCTTTATCCTACTTTATTTGTTTCTACATAATACTACTATACGAGTTATACAGCATGCTTGTACGTATTTCCTGCCTCCCTTACTCTAAAGAATGTAAGATTAAGACAGGTAGTTTGTCTCATTCTTGGTTATAACCATGGTGCCTGGTCTATTGCCTGACACATAGTAGGGAATCAAGTGAAGATCTTATGGAAGAAATAAGGGCCCCATCAGTCAGACCAGTGAATTCAGAAGTGGCAGTCATCAGCTGGTCTAACTGCCAAATTCTAATAGTTTCCCAGCATCGCTTTGCAAGATTTGCAATTGTGGTTAGCAGGCTGGTCCGCGGCCTGTAATTTGCTTTGAATCCAGCTATCTGTGACACATAGCCCTTTTTTTTTTTTTTTTTAAGATTTTATTTCTAAGTAATCTCTATACCCTGTGTGGGGTCTGAGCCCACAACCCCAAGATTAAGAGTCACATGCTGTACTGACTGAGCCAGCCAGGCGTCCCTCTGTGAGACAGACTTTGGACAAAGACTCTAAAGTGGACAGTGGGGACAAATGGAAGTCATCTATTCATCAGTTAATATATTTGTCATATGACAAAATTCCTACCTTCCCAGGGACCAAGAGTGATGAATACTTAGAAAGTGAGGATCCTCTGGGTGATAGGGTCCAGAGAGGGAGGCTTTCAATCTGTTCAGGGGTACCAGAAGGCTTTACAGATGAAGTGACCTTTGAACAGGGTTCTAAGGGATGAGTAGGAGTTTCCCAGGTCTGTGGGGGTTGGAAGGGTATTCCAAGTAGAAAGAGGAAAGGAGAACTTCACAAAGGTGAGCATGATTGGAACTAAGGGTAGGAGTTGGGGGAGTGTAAAAGTGGCTGAGAAACCAGGCAGAGGGAAATTCCAAATGGCCCTTCTTTTTTTTTTTAAGCTTTTTATTTATTTGACAGAGAAAGTGTATGAGCTGGGGGAGGGGCAGAGGGAGAGGCAGGCTCCCCGCTGAACAGGGACCACCACCACCACCCACCCGCACCCCCCTCCCCAAATGGGGCTCAATGCCAGGACCCTGGGATCGTGACCTGAGCCGAAGGCAGACATTTAACCAACTGAGCCACCCAGGTGCCTGCCCAAATGGCCCTTCTTTGCCAGGTTAAGGATATCAGGGTGCCATCTGATGCAAATAACAACAACAAAACAACCCAGATTCAAAACCAGCTTAAAATAAGATTTAGTATTTCACGGTAACAGGAAGTTCAGGGGGTAAGGCAGGCTCTCAGGTTGGTTAATTAAACGTTCAGTGACGTCAGTAAGGACCCCGGGTCTTCCCATTTCCATCTCTACCGTATTGGCCCCAGCCAATGGCCTTAAGTTGGTTTCCTGTGCTGACAATTGGCTTGGCTAAAGTGGTTGGGCCTCTCTGCACTTCCTCCTTCATGTGCTGTCAGAGATAGTGGCTTTTTGCAGCTCTCTCCCTAAATGCAAAGAAACATTTCTCCAAGCACCCTTCCCTGGTTCACTTCCCCATTCTTGAACTTTTGGGGAAGTGGGGGAGGCATCCTCATAGATCAGTCAAAGCTCAGGCAGAGCCAGCTCTTCCCTGAGGTACATGGCTGGGTAGGGGAGCCTTGGGCACTTGAACAAACTGCGGTTCCGTCAGTGAAGACAGGAGTTAAGTCTTCAGGAGGTGGAAGGTGAGGAGCCATTGAAATGTTTTGAGCAGGGAAGCATCATGATCGGATTTGTGGATGATTTGAAAGCTCGTCCTGGTAGCTTTGCTGCTGAGAGATTTGAGCAGAACCGGACGAGAAGCAGGGAGCCCTGATAGGAGATGATCGGAAAATGAGGCATGAAGGAGGCTTGTTGTCCGGATGAAGCCACGCTTCCTCATCACAGCCTGACCCTGGTCTGTCTCCCCAGCTGCACTTCACGCTTTACAGCCCCTCACGTGCCCTCTTGCCTGGCCTCCAACCACATACGCCTTCCTGAGGTCCCCAGGCACGTCTCCTTCCTGCCTTCATACTACTGTTCTCTGTGACTGGAAGACCTGTCCACCCGCTCTTCTCTGGCTTTGCCTGGGCACCTCCTTCCTAGCCGTCAGATCTCAAGCTCCACTCTCACGTCAGGGAAGCCTCTGACTTCTTCCCAGGAGGTCTTCCTGTTGTCTTTCATCATCAGCACCCTCTTGTCCTGAGCACACAATTGGAATTGATTGCATAAGTAATTGTGTATGGAAGGAGTTCGGCAGTTACTTGCTGGTGTCAGATAGTAAAGTCCAGGAGAATGGGGGCTCCTGTCTTCAGCGTCGTACCTCTGGTGCTGAGAACAGCTCTGCTACACATAGTGGCTGCCCAGAGACACTGGAGTCGAAGACCAGATCCACCTCCGATTGGATTGGATGGTCAGGGTGAGCAGTCAAGCGCACGGGTGCTGGCCTCACCGAAGTCACTATGTTTAGCGAGAATGCTGCTCTGCAGTGTTCAGGAACTTCACATCACTGGTGGTAACTATTTTCATTAGTGAATCACCGGATATGAACGTGTTTTTTTAATTTAGAAGGCAGTATACGTTTTTCTTGGCACTCATGCTCATTATCATGGCCTGGGGGATCTCCCAACTTATCCTTCATAGCTGGGCCAAATGTTAGGGTCATGGCCTTTCCCTCTAGGCCAGAGCCCCCCTTAGCTCTGCCCCCTCCCACCACTCCCCCAATCCTGATGGCAGTAGGACAGCCCAGCCAAGGAGGGGAGGCTTTCATCACCTGGAGAACCCTTCTAAACTGAGACCATTCAGTCCTGTCTTTATTCATTCATTTGACAAATACCTATTATGTGCCAGGCCCTCTGAGGCCTGGGGATGTGCAGAGGAATAATAAAGGCTCATTAATCATAGACACTCAGGGGCACCTGGGGGGCTCAGTCGGTTAAGCATCTGCCTTTGGCTCAGGTCGTGATCCCAGGGTCCTGGGACGGAGTCCCACATCGGGCTCCCTGCTCAGAGGGGAGTTTGCTTCTCCCTCTGCCCCCCTTTTCACCTGCTCATGCGCGCTCTCACTCTGTTTCTTTTGCTCACTCTCTGAAATAAATAAAATCTTTAAAAAATTATAGACGCTCAATCCACAGGTGTTTCTCACCCTCATTTATATATTTATGTATGTATTTACATTTATTTTTTTTAAAAAGATTTTTATTTATTTTTACTTGAGACAGAGATAGCTAGAGGGAGAGCATGAGCAGGGGGAGAGAGAGAAGCAGGCTACTCGCTGAGTAGGGAGCCTGATGTGGGGCTTGATCCCAGGACCCTGGGATCATGACCTAGCCAAAGGCAGGTGCTTAACCGACTGAGCCACCCAGGTGCCCCGTGTATTTACATTTATTTGTTAAACTTTAAAAAAAAGAGAAGGTCCCCCACCTCAAAGAGATGAGAGTCCCACGTGAGACTGACAATTACAGTAATACAGGTGTGGAGCTGATGGTGGAGAGGCAATGAAATTGCTACAGGGATATGGAATCCCTGGGTGGTGGGCGGGGGGAGCCAGTCGGGGAACACTTTCTTTAGAAGGCGTTGGGTTTTGCCTTTTGATTTCAATTTCAGATAAATAGTAATTGTTTTAGTATAAGTATGTCCCAGACAATATTTGGGATATACTTGTGTTAAGAAATTATTTGTGTGTCTGAAATTCAGATTTAACTGGGCTTCCTCTATTTTTATTGGCTAAATCTGGCAGCCCCACACTGAGGTAGTTTGACAGCAGAGGGAGGTCCTTCCAGGCTGAGGTAACAGGGCATACAAAAGAAAGGACTCAAGGTACAATTAGCTCCCATTTGGTGCTTAGAGCTAGATAGGGAGAGCCAGAAGATTCTGGTTCCACCAATAATTATTTTTCATCTATAAAGTGCCAGAAGTTCGATGGTGTTTGAACCCACTGGCTGCCCTGAACTCCCAATCCACTTCCTTACTGCCCACTTATCTTTGTATCTTTCTGTTGTGGTCCCTAGGCCAGCGGCCTCAGCATTGCCTGGAGACTAATGAGAAAGACATATTCTTGGGCTTCCCCCAGTCCTACAGAATTAGGAACTGTGTGGGTTGGGCCCTGCATGATGCGTTTTAACAAGCCCTCCAGGTGATCCTAACAAAGGCCCATTGGAAAACTACTGATCCGCAAGTCAAAATGTTGAATGAGTGTGGTTGCTTAAAATCAGTAAGGTAAGCCAGGTGTAAGAATTATCTAGGAAGTGATGGACGGTCCCTGGTCAATGGAGAGCTTATACCGCTCTATAGGGTGCAGTCTCCAGTCTCCTCCAGACATTTGTTGCAATGAGGAAACCCAGCTCTAGTAACCCAGCTGTTTAGAATTTTCAAGAGATGAACATGTGTTACAGATTTTATTTGACTCATTAGTGAAGACACTGAGGAGATGTTACAACCAGTTCAAAGGAGAATCCACAGTACAGACACATTTATAGATCAGGAATATTGAAATGAACGTGCAAATGGAGACAAACTGGTTTTTCCACATGGAGCCAGTTGTATCCTCCCAGGAAAATTCATTTGCGTGCCTGTAGACAAGAATAATTTTTAATTGCTTTCAGTTATCTACAGTTAACAGAGATGTAGCATAATTCCCAAAGAACCAAAAAAAGAGAACACAAAAGGGTACGCTATAGATGATGCAGTTTCTTTGAAAAACAAAATTACCCCTATATGAATAATGTTCTGGGTGGAAGCTGTCTGCTGAAGTTCATATGTTGAAGCTCTAAGCCCCTATGCGATGGTATTTGGAGGTGGGACTTTGGGAGTTAATTCGGTTCAGATGTGGCCACAAGGGTGGCGCCCTCATGAAGAGATTAGTATCTTTATAAGAGAAGAGACCACAGCGCATGCTCTCTTTCTCCCTACCTACCAGCCCCCTTGGAAGCACACAGCAAGATGGCAGTCCTCTGCAAACCAGGAATTGGGGTCTTACCAGGGACCCAATCTGCAACACTTTATCTTGGACTTCCCAGCTTCCAGACCTGTGGGAAAATGTCTTGTTGTTTAGGCCACCAAGTCTGGGTATTCTGTTACAGCAGCGCAAGTTGACCAAGACGGGTAACAACCGTGAAAGGTTTGTTGCAGAGGCTGGCAGACAGTAAGCACTTCAGTCACTTGTGGTTCAGAACCCTTTCATGACAGTTTCTATGTAGAAGGGTGCTTTGGGCAGCAGTCTGTCAGACGGAGACGTCTGTGGCTAGACTTATTTTGAAACTGAGATAGCCACAATCGTGGTTACTTCACTTCGATTGTGTGTTTACTTGGGGCAGGGATGTTACTCGTGCAAGAGCCCCTGGCTCTGAGGGTCGCAAACAGATCAGGTTTGGTTCCTCACAACTGACAGTATCCAAAGGCAGAGAGACAGTGGTGGTGAAGCAAGAAAAGGATTTATTTCAGTGACGCCAGCACAGGAAGGAGAGCAGACTAACATCTCAAAGCCCGTCTCCAAAGTGCTGAAAATGCTTCCAGATTTATATAAGGAACATGTGGGATAAAGATGGGCAGTGAAGGTCAGGTCATCAGTGTCTTAGGGTCAATCACAGGCAGGGTCTTGCTGGCTCAGGACAGTCCTTACATCGTGAGGGGGTAGTTTCAGTTCCCATCACAGGCTGCTTTCCCCATGTAGCCTTTTGCCACAGTTAAGAGATAAGCTGGAAGGAACTTAACTAGAAAGTACAGACTGAGGTCGAGATGAAACTGGTTGAAGTCCTCGTTCAGAGGTGAGACCTAAAGCCCTATAGCTACCTCTAATTGCTGGTAGGGTTTGTTTGGCCATTCAACAATTAATTAGTGGCTCTAGTGTGCCAGGCACTATTCTAGGTACTGAGGATATAGAGGTGTACAGAGCAAAGTTTTTGCTTTTATTAGTGGGGGGAAACAGGCAATGGAATATAGACGATTCGTGCTTTGAAGGAAAATTATGTATTGTCAGGATAGCATGGCCTTTTCATTGTCTCACAGACCTCCTTCCAAGTGGTTACTCATAGATGGCTGATAGTTATGCAAATTATTCTGCAAGTTGGATGGACAGCCCCCACTGCTGTTGGATAAGCTAGTTTTGTGTCCATTTGTCCATGTGTTCCAACGTTTCTTTATATATATACATTTGCCTTTTCCCTTTTTTTAAGATTTTGAAAAATCTCTATATGCAGTGTGGGGCTTGAACTTCCAACTCCAAGATCAAGAATCTCCTGCCCTACTGGCTGAGAGTGCCTGGTGCCCCCAACCTTTTTTTTTCTTTTGAATGACTTATCACGTCTGCTCAATTCTCCTCATTTAATTAACGAGTTAAAATATTTAACACGTCTTCATTTCAATATGTATATAGAGAATCATGACTTTTTTTGGGGAAAAATTTTCCTTTAACACAATAAGCAATATTTAGTAAATCGATGGTGTAATGTGTAACGGAGAAAATAAGGCAGTAATCATGGAAAGCGGGTGTGTCACTTCAGAGAAGGGGGGAAGACCCTCCTGGATAAAAATACCCACCCCCAAAACCATTCCTAGTTTATCTGAAATTCAAATTTAACTGGGCATCCTGAGCCTACTCCAGAAGGACAAGAACACGCAGGCCTCGGGAAGTTGGCTTGATGGGCTTTGACCCAGTTGCTGGTCTAGAAGTAGGCTGGGCAAAGCCAGGCTCCGCGGAGGCGAGGCGACTCTGCGAGGCAGAGCCCCTATGCCTCAGGGCCCGCACGGAGGCGGGGCCTGGCTGCTGGGCGGAGCCGCACCAGGCTCCGCCCCGTCACGTGCCAACCCTCGCCTGCCGCGTCGGCAGCCCCGGAGCGCGCCGGACGGCGGCGGCTAGAGGGCAGGGGCGGCTGCAGCTTGAGCAGCGGGGGCCGGGGTCATGGCGGCGGCGACAGTGGCAGCGGGGGCCGGGGCCGCAGCGGGGGCTGAGTCAGCCGAGGGGCCCCCGGGGCCGGCAGCGGCGCTGGAGCTGTGGCTCAGTGAGTAGCGGGGCGCCCCTCGGCGGGGGCCCAGCGCCACACGTGAGGCCTGGCTTCCCGCCTCCCCAGGCCTTTCTTCTGACGCGGCGGCGGCGGGCAGGTGGCCGCGGGGTGGGGGCTGGGCCGGGCGTGGGTGCGGGGATCCCCCTGGGCTCCACCGAGGAGCCCCAGGAGTTTGCCGGGCGGCGGACCCGAGCCTCGGTGCTCTGCGCCCCGGCACTGCCCACCTCCACTGTCGTCGTAGCACACAAATTTGATTCACGTAATGGCTCGCGTTTGTGGAGCTTTTGTTTTGTGTCAAGCACTGTGCTAGGAGCATTTCAGCCATTGTTAATCCTCATTACGACCCCAAGAGGCAGCTTCTATTATTAACCCCGTTTTGGAGAAAAGGACATTTACACTGAAGGAGGCTCGTGCAAGCCAGGCAGCCTCTTGCGGTCTCTCTGGAGCTGGCACAGATCTCTGTCAGGCTGCTGTTGTTAATGTCAAAACAAGCCTTTTATACCTTTTGTGTATGTTTACTCTGGCCGTACTTAGGTGTAAGGTAAGCTTCACGACAGTCCTAGCGGGTAGGGGTAACTGATGAGGAATTGAAATTCAAGGAGGGTACAGACTATGCGCCTTGTATTGGGCTCTGCTAGGTGTTGGATATCCCGAGATGCATAACACAGGGTCCTTGATCACAAAGACCTTGTTTAGTGGGTCCAAGGGCACCTTGCTATAATTAAGGCAAATTGGGGGTGAGGGCCATGTTTCCTTAACATGTGATAGGAGTTGATCGGTTTACCTGGGGCTTGTCACAGCAGACATAGCATTTGAGTGGACAGTGGAGGTGACAACATCTTAGGCACAGGAAACCATGTGCAAAAAACTGGGAGCGTTCTGGGAACCAGTAGTGGGTACTGCTGGAGTGTAAAGCGTAGAGAACAAAGAGGCTGGAAAAGAGGCTGCAGGGCTAATTGGGGCTTGGATGCTGCAGATCTTTGAGGGGCTTGGATGCTGCAGAAAAGAATTTATATTTTATCATGTGGAGGGGTGGGGGTGGAGTTTTCAGCGGGAGCATCTGATCAAGTACACCTATTAAAAGCCTCACCTGCAGCCATATGGAGCCAAATTGGTTAGGGAGGGGAGGCCAGGCAGGGAGAGTAAATAAAAAACTGTTTTGGTAGTGCTTAGGGGCTGACAGTAAAAAATAATTAGCAGGCACAATCAGCAGCCTTGATGCATTCGAATGGAGACTAGGAGGAACCTAGGATGGATCCCAGGTTTCGGACTCGGGTAACTGGTTGGTTAGAAATGCCTCACCTGTGAGGAGGACTTAGTTTACGAAGGAAGAGATGGTTGAGTTGTGGAGTTTGAGGTACAAATGGCACAGCCAAAAAGACCCTCTCTAGGCAGGTGGTCAGCTGCAGAAAGGGTGGGAGCTGGAGGTCAGTGTGGGAATCTTCAGTTCGCTGGCAGAGAGCTTGTCCAGGCAGGCGGTGGATATTAAGAAGAGTGGAGGTTTGCAGATAGAGCATGGAGAACCTCAGCATTTAGGAAGCAGGTGGGAAAAGCCCCCTGACACGGAAGGCAGAGCTGACACGGGCAGGAGAAAGCTGGGAGGGTGGGAGCCACCCATCTCAAAGGAGGAGCGTAGTTGGTGGGCAGCTTTGCTGCAGAAAGATGGAGTAGGGTGAGGCAGGAGAAGGGGGAACTTTGAATTTGGCAACTAAAAGGTTACTGATGAGGTATCTTTGAGTGAAGTGGTGGGGACGGAAGGCGGTTGATTAGATGGTGGAGAACAGGCCTAGACTGGAGTTGCCAAGAAGAGTCAGGTGGACTGGGTGAGAGGACAGCTGTCAGCTGACCGGGTGCAGGAGATAACAGGGAACCTGACTGCCCAAGGAGGGGGGTTCTTCAGCCCCCACTGTTTTAGGTGGTTGTGGTCCCAAAGGTGCTAGATCTTTGTTTTTCAGGTAAAGCGAGAACCTATATTTTTATGTGAAATCTCTTGAGTTTTGAAGAGTTGGCAACAATTACTCTGAAACAAAGTTTGGTGTAGGGAGCATGTAGCCCGTGGTCACCAGTCTTTGTGTGTGTGTGTGTGTGTGTGTGTGTTTGTGAAAGGAAGGAGGGAGGGTAGCTAGAGGGAATTTAGGTGTAAAGGAGATCTCATCAGGAGAGGGGCACCTGTAAGCCCCTCTTTCTGTTGCTGTTCCTTTGGGGAACTATCCTTAAATTTCAAGCCCAATGCTGGAGCCATTGGCAAGGGGCTTGAAGAGGCTGAAGGTCAGAGCCAGAGCAGAAAGGGGTGACTTGGCTTCGCAGAGAGGAAGGGCACCTTTTGTTTCTCCGAATGTTTGGGGAAGGAGATAAAGATGATTACACATGCAAATGAGGGTCCATGTGACTGCCACCATTCCCTCCTGAGTGTCAGGGGCTGAGGTGGAACTGGGGGCTTGAGGAAGGAAGTGGGGAAGTTTGGGAACGGCTGGTAGGAGAGACAAAAGGGAGCCCACCTGGAAGCTTGAGAGTAAGAACTCTCAACCTTGACGCTGTTGACATATTGGTCTGATAATTCTGTGTTGTGAGGGGGTCTGTCTTGTGCATTACAGGATGTTTAGTAGAATCCCTGGCTTCAACCCACTAGATGCCAATAGCACACACCAAAATGCCCACATAAAACTAAAAGCGTGTCCAGATATTGCCAAATGTCCCCTTGGGGAAAACGGCAGGATCACTTTCCCCTTCACACTTGTGATCCTCTGAGTTTGAACTTCGGAGTGTTGACTGGACATCAGAATTGTTTCTTGTAGTCTTTGTGGTTGTGTGATTCTCCATCCCTAGTAGGATCAGAGGAGGCGAACTACAGTTTAAACTGGATTTGCTGGGATGTGGGGCACAGTGGAGTTGGTACAATGGAAGGCCAAGGAGGTAGAGGGGTTGATGGTGTGGCAAGAACAGGAGTGTAGCTGAAGGAACCGAAGTGATGAATCACTGAACTCTCCTGAAACCAATATTATGCTATATGTTAACTACCTAGAATTTAATAATATTTTGGGGGGAAGGAAGTTATTACCAGAAGTTCATGCTTTAAAAAATGCAAATAGCAGCTCCTGTGCACTCTGCAACCCCTCACCCCCAAACTCAATTGTGGTTTCTCAGGACTGAGTAGAGAGCTGCCTCGTTCTTGTTACTGAGAACCTATGTCCACTGTATGGGTATACTATAATTGATGTAACCAGTTCCCTGTTGGTGAGCCTTTGAGGTCGTTGCCAGTCCTGTGCTGTTAAAAGCAGTGCTGGGTCCCCTTGGTCCCTGGGACTGTAGCCATGGTAGTGCTGCCAGGGGCTCTGGGCCATCTTACATGCTTACACTGGGGTGCTCGGCAAAGCCCTGTCTTCCTTCCACCTGGACCTACTCCCAGGTGATATGTCCTGTCTTCCTTCCAGCCCCACTTTTGTGCCTCTGTCGGGGATCGGGGGTGGTCAAATTGCAATCTATTTATACGCTCCCGGCTTCTTGAGGGCTGAGCTCATTCATCTTGGAGCCTAGCATAGGACATTCCTATGGTGGGTCTTGGGCTTCCATCGTGGACTTAATTGAAGGACTGCTGGACTGTAGGGGTCAGTGGGTACTTCCCGAAGGATTGAATTCTAAATGTTCCTTGCGATGACTGTTTCCCCACAGGCTCAGGGTTCCCTCTGACCAGCGTAGGCTGCTCCTGGTGCCAGAGTCAGGACTCTCGTGGTTCTTTGGCAGCTGGTGTGAGATGATTTGGCTTTGGATTTAGTCACTCTTAGATAAGCCATGTCACTTGCTGCTGGAGGTCTCAGCTGTTTTCTTAATACCTCTCACCCTGTAGCAGGCTTGAAATGCATAGGAACGCTGCTTTTATAAAGCAGATACATGACCGGGGTGTTATTTGTCCTGCTCAAGTGCCAGCTAAAGAAAGCACCTTAATGCCTGGGGCAGCCCCTAGTAGCGGAGAAGGGCTTCTTTGAGTCTTTCCCTGGCCATGCCCTGCTGGCCGCCCACCACTCCTTGGGGCACATGGGTGTCCTGCACCCTGGGTCCATGCTACGGCGTGATCAGATCCAGCTGCTGGACCTTTGGGAGTTATTTTCCCTGGAGCCACAGGAGGCCTCTGAAACAGCCTGGCAGGCTGGCATTATGTTGTGGGAGACCCAGTTATTTCTGAACTGGGCTAGCCCTCTCCTGGAGTCAGAAATAGGTCCAACCAACTGGCCAGGCTCTGCATAGCAAAAGGTGAATCATTCATTCATTTAATAGATATTTGTGCCAGTGACATTCTGGAGGATGTGAAGGTGAACCAGACTGGTCTTCCTACTTTGGGAGCTGGGTGGAGAGAAAGGCAAAGAAACTAGTTCCCTTGTCTCTGTCAAGGAACTGAGAGAAATGTTTGGGCCCTGACTTGGGGCAGACCTGGGATTGCAGTTTTGTTGCTGTTTTCTAGCTTTTGTGGCTGGGCAGGTT
Source organism: Ursus arctos (assembly GCF_023065955.2). Taxonomy (NCBI): domain Eukaryota; kingdom Metazoa; phylum Chordata; class Mammalia; order Carnivora; family Ursidae; genus Ursus; species Ursus arctos. Next base: position 83,328,369 of record NW_026622874.1, on the reverse strand, counting down.
TCTTTGCCTCTAAAATGATGAGAGGATAGTGGCAATCTCCCTTCTGAGGACTGGACGGAAGGGAGGCTTGGGAAACACTCAGCCTGGTGGCTGGTACATAGTAACGTCTTTACCAAAAAAAAAAAAAAAAAAAGGGCAGATAATACTATTATTGCTTTATGGGGGCTTGGATAAGCTTTGAGGAAATCCTCATGATACAAATAACTTTATAGCTCTTGCTGCTTTGCCTTGGTTAAGGGTTTGGAACATGGCCTGACCTCATAAAGTGTCTTCTTCCTTTCTTTGGAAAAGCTGGTGCCTGTCTTACTCTTTTCATTTGGTGTCGGGGGAAAGGGGTGCAGGAGGAGAAGGCTGGATTCTGCCCATCTTGGCTCTAGGTCCAGTCATGGATTGAGTTTCTGAATACCCAGAGGCATCAACCTTGACCTGGTAGTGAACTAAAACTTCAGGAAGCTGAAATCGGGCAGAATTATTTTAGATGAGTCAGACCTTCTTAGGATCTCTGAGAATCACTGCTTTAAATAATGTATTTCATGAGTAATTATTTTGTGCCTTTGAGGAAGGCATTGTACTAAGCACTGCAGGGAATATATGGCTTTTGCCTTCTAGAGTTTTATTCCCTTTAGGTGCAATAAGTCACATGTGTGTGTTTTTAAAGTAAAAGGCAGAGACTGTGTATTATAATGAACAATAAGATTAATTGTCCTTTATTGACTACTTTAATATTTGCTGCTGTATCAGGCACTTTAGACACTATCTTACAAACCTTAGGAGTGTCCTGTGAAGAAGGTACTGTTTTCCTTTATAGTGGAGGGAACTGAGGTGCTGAGAGCCCAAGGACATGTAGCTAGTCAGGATTGGAGCTAGCGGTCTCCATCATAAGAGAGAGGGGCAGGTAGAATGTGGGCCTTCTGAGAAGGAAGAGAGGCTTCTGTTTTGCGGGGGTGGGAGACAGATCAAGGAAGTCTTTATGAAGAAGTGGCATTTGAATTGGGGCTCAAAGGATGGATAGGATTTTCGAGATCAGCATAGAAAATAGCTTTGAGGAGGAACAGGTGAGGGAATGTGGGCAGTGATGGTCTGATTCCTTTGTTCTCCCTTGTCTTTTTTCACTTAGAATGGAGTTGGCTTTTTGAATCTCACTGTTGAGCTGGGGAGACACATGACTTCCACATGACAGAAGTGTGACTGCAGTCAGGAAAGGTTAAACTCCGTTTGACCTTGTACTCTTCAGTAATCCGAAGAGAGGAGAATCGCAGGGGCTGGAGCAGTGGGAGGAGGTTTTGGGAGAAGGTGGAAATTCAGATGGGCCTTGAAGAATGGGTAGGATTTTGAGAGGAGAGGAGTAGATGTGCAGGCATAAGGAATAATATCAGAAACAGGACCCTAGAATCGGCCTGTTGCAGACCTTGAACAAGCTTCTCTGTCAGGACCCTTCAGGAAGGTCTTTCACTAGAGGAGAGTAGGTAGGCCCCCAAAAGCTGGACAGCAAGGAGTTGGGGATGGGGTTTAGGAAAGCGTAGGACAGAAGCCTCCCAGCAGCTCCTTTGTGAGAGAGCAGGGCCTGGTTTAGTCTGGGGCAGGACATGTAGGATGGACACCCTTCTTGGATGGCTGGACAGGAATTCTAGGCAGCAGCAGTAGGAGAGGAAGCTCCTGTCATCTAGCACCAGGAAGGTCAAAGATCACCCCTCCCCTCAGTGGAGCATGGTCTTATGTTAGGCTTTCTGATAATCCCCCTTCTGCTGGTATCTCTAGCTGTGCTCCCATCCTTTCAATGCTTAGTGTCCTCAGATTTCATGGGGGGACCATAGCATGATTGGATCTGGGGTCCCCAGGAATGTGGAAGTTGATGGAAAGGAACAGCATTTTGAGGAGTGAACGCAAGGAGGTCCTTTTGTTAGAGCTCACAAGCCATGATACATGGAGAAGCTTCATATATAGAACGGTCAGAGAGGATCTCAGTAAGCTGAGGGTTAGACTTAAGGGTATTGTTTTTGAGGAGATGGTGAGATGACCAAGTGGAGCCACCTAGAGCCTTGTGGTACGTTCTAATCTTACCATCACATAGCTAAGAAAGTTAGAAGTAGCCTCCCGGATGCTGTCCCCCTCTCATCCTCACTGCAGCGGCCAAGTGGGGAAGTCCCGACAGGGCATGAAGGAGGCGCACGTGGGCCAACCGCTGCTCTGGAAGGGGAGTCTCCTGCAGGACAAAGCTTGCTTGTTCGTTCAGTCAGTAAATCTTCACGGAGGCCATAGCATGTGCCAGATGCTGTCCTGTCCCTTTCAGCTGTCTGCTTGCTGGGTCTGATCCCCTGGAGCTGTGCTAGCACTGTCCTTGGCTGCCACTTTATTTGTGAAGGGGGGGGGTGTATATTTCTTTTCATTCTTTATTTTTATTTCCTTAACAGATAAAGCCACAGACCCAAGCGTGTCAGAACAGGATTGGTCCGCTATCCAGAATTTCTGTGACCAGGTGAACACTGATCCCAATGGGTAAGGTGACCTTCACACACTTGACTCGGGATATCTCAAGTGCATGCTTCTGTCTCTTGCGTCTCTTTTACCTAAGAGAAAGAAAGCCTCACTTTCTTTCTTTCTTTCTTTCTTTTTTTTTTTTTTCCTCCATGATCTGAGAACATTATTTTTCTGGAAATAGCAAACGGGAAAAAATTGCAGTGTTCTAAGCAACTAATGCCGAGGAGACCCCTAAATGTTAGGGATAGAATGTAGCTAGGTTATGTAGCAATGCAAAAGAGATTAGTGTATTCTCCATAATTTAAATGTGATCTTTCTTAAGAAAATGCAGGAAAAGGGTGAGACTTTGTGGGTTTCTGGTTCTGTTTTTGTTTTGTCTTTTTGTTTGGTTTCTGTTTCCAAAGCATCTGGATAGGAACTAAAGAATCATCATCCACATGTTTAATCTACATGATGCTGCATAGTCAGCATCTTGAAATGAGTGAAAAGTTTGATCACACTTCCTACTCCAGTGTTTACTAAGCATTTGTCATCCGACAGACAGGGTCTGCTGCTCATGACCTGGATGCACACAGGTCTGGGCCTGAGTGCTCAGCTTGGAGTTCTAGGGGTGGGTTGGCTGCGGGGAGGAGGATGTCAGGTGCTGTGGCTGCGACAAGGGTGGGTGGGGGTTGCCTCCTTCAAGGCAGGTGTGTGGGCCATGTGCCTGTCACTCCACCTCTGCTTTGGTACCCGTGCTTCTGGAAGAGTGGCGACTTGACGGAGTGTACTCAGCCACACCAGTTGGTTTCTTCCTCTCCACCCACAGCCCGGGTCTCTCTGTTTTCCCTTAGCCCAACCCACGCGCCTTGGCTGCTGGCCCACAAGATCCAGTCTCCACAAGAGAAAGAAGCTCTTTATGCCTTAACGGTGAGTTTGGCTCGCCCCTTCGCTTGAGCTTTCCTGCCGTGCAGCTAGAGACGCTGAACCCCAGGCCCATTTCACGTGGTGGAGATCGTTCGATAGTGAGTTCTGTTCTTAGGTTGCCCCATCCTAGGTCTGTTTCAAGAGAGCAGCATTGAGTCTGCTTTGGGGGAAGGAAAAGGTTTTCTTTCCCTTCATCTTCCTGAGATCAGGGCTGACGAGTTCAGGTGCCACGTGTAGCGGGGCTGACTGGTCCCATAAACAAGCGAGCTGCTGGCTGAAGACGGAAACCCCCGAGAGCGCAAGGCCGGTGTGCAGAGAGCAGCTGTGGCACAGGACCAGCTGGCTACGCCAGGCATGAGGTTGGGCCCGGTTTTGCTAGAACTTTTTTCCAGGAGAAATCAGAAATCCAGATTTTTATGTCCATTCTCTGAGTTTTTTGATGTTTGTGACTAATTTGAAATGTTAAACAATAGCGTGGACCGAATGTGTGGAGGCCCATCTTGCCCCTTGAGTGCCAGCAAGTATCCTGTGGCTTAACAGTCCTTGTGTGGTACATATCAGGTCTCTGCCTCTGAGGAGGACAGGATTCTCTAGCCAGTGTCTCCTGCCCACTTGGTCTCCTTAAAAGGTGGGTGACGTCAGGGTACACCCCACTGAACTTTCTCCTGGTACGAACCTGGCAGTTACAGCAAGATCAGGCAGGTAGCCTTTTTTCTTAATCTGAAAATGTCACCCTTCCTCAAACTTTAGTGTCTTTGTCGTCCTGAGGAAACACGAGCCATGGTTCCAGCAGATGCTCATCAGCTGTGAGATGAGCCCTGAAGCCCACGGTTTTCCTTTTCTCATGGGCTCCCGTGTCCGTGCAGGTGCTGGAGATGTGTGTGAACCACTGTGGGGAGAAGTTCCACAACGAGGTGGCCAAATTTCGCTTCCTGAATGAGCTGATCAAAGTGTTGTCCCCGAAGGTGAGCAGCCTGGGCTTGTCTACTGTACCTACCCCCAGCCTTCAAACCCTGTGCCCCTTCTTGGTTCAGAAGTAGGCCTGCTCCCAACAGAGCCTGCCGGCTGGTGTCTACTTTACAACAGAGCTGAGAAGGGATGTCCTGCATGTGAAGCTTTCCTCTTTGTTGGTTCGTAACCTTTTTAGGAGCTTCCCAGGTATGATCTGAAATTTAACTTAGATGTGATGCTTGTCCTGAGTGACAGCAAAGCTAGTAGATCTCCACCCCTGCCACATCTTCAGAGTTTATATAGAGGTCTTAAGGGGGTTCAGTGAGAGGTACTGTGTAGGTGTTCTCCACACCATATCACTGTTCTCATGGCTGTGTCCACATTCCAAGGACGGTGGAGGGGGTGAGACACCTTAGTTCGCCCAAGTCCAGCTCACAGGTCAGCTGGTGGTCACATCTTTTTCGATGTGGTCAGCACTCTCCAAGGTCGGGGATGCTGGTTGTGTTCATCACTGAGCCCTGCCTTTGGTTATCAGCATTTTCACATTCTCCTTTTAAAGATGGCCAAGGGGTGAGGAACTCAAGCCTGAGGACATGTTTTTTTGGTGGCAATGGCAAGAGATACCAGGTGTGGCTTTAAGTTTTATGTCCCTTCTTGCCTGTCCTCTGCACCTTTTCTCCTGACCCCTGTCTTAGCAACACTGTTCTTGGGTACCTAACATGGATGGAGCCCTTCTTTGCTACTTCTCAGCAATTCTCTGATATCAACTGTAGGTCCTACAGTTTAATTCATTTCAGTTCTGCCACTAACCACCCAGAGTTATTACAGACCCTACACGTGAAGGGCTCAGTCCTACCTAGACTGTGCCTACATCAGATGCCAGCCAGGGTCTCAGATGTCCCCAGGCTACTTCCTGCTCTCTGACCAACTACAAATTCAGGGATTCCTCTGACTCCCTCCACCAGGTTTCGTAATTCAATAGAAAGACTCACAAAAGATAGGAAAGCACTATATTTGCTTTATCCTTTTGTTATAAAGGATGTAGATGGAAGAGATCCATAGACCAGGGTCTTGGGGGAAATGGGGACAGAGCTTCCACACCACCCTCCCAGGACATCCATACGTTCTAACCAGGAAGCACTCTGAAGCTCCTTGAGAGTTTTTATCTGAAGTTAAGTAGCATTTTGATTAAATCAGTAGCTAGGATTGAACTCCATCTCTAGTCCCCGCCCCTCCTGGGAATTGGGCTGAAAGTTCCAGCCCTGTCATCTCATGGTGGGTTTTTCTGAAGTGGTCAGTCTCTCCCTTGGAACTAAGTGCCCACCATGAATGGTGAATGTAAACTTACATGTGGTCCGAGGGGGCTCATGGTGAATAACAAAAGATATTCTTACAACTCAGGAAATTCCAAGGGTTTTTTGAAACTGTGCCAGGAACTAGGGACAGAGACCAAATATATCTTAGTAATCGTTGTGTCATTCAAAAAATGAGTGTCCCCTGTGGCTCTAACGTAGCACAGTAGATGGTGGGCTTCATTGAGTAGCTGTGAAGGTTGACCCCTGGAAGCCCAAAAGGCACCCTGGGGCTGAGGGCCAGATGATTTGGCCTCTATTGCCTCTTGTGCCCACCAGCCTTGGGCAGCTCACTTCCTGGTACCTCGGTGGCCATCTCTTCCGTGGTAGCGTGTGCTGGCTAAGTCCTTTCCAGCTCTATAATTCTTTCCTTTCTTTTTTCAGTACCTAGGGTCCTGGACCACAGAAAAAGTCAAAGGAAGAGTCATCGAAATACTCTTTAGTTGGACCGTCTGGTTTCCAGAGGATATCAAGATCCGAGATGCTTACCAGATGCTGAAGAAACAAGGTCGGACTCCATGGCTTACATTGCATTTTGTCTTCACGGCAGCTGTTCTTGTTTTTTTTGTGTGCTTTGTGTTTTTTTCGGTGAAAGCTGGACACCTTGTGTAGGACAGTAGAGACTGAGACAAATGATTTTTTAAAGATTTTGTTTTTTGTGTTTTTTTTTTTTTATTTTATTCACTTATTTGAGAGAGAGAGTGCGTGCGCATGAGTGAGTGGGAGGGGGAGAGGGAGAAGCAGACTCCCCGCTGAGCAGGGAGCCCAGCGTGGGGTTTGAGCCCAGGACCCTGGGATCGTGACTTTGAGCTGAAGGCGGACGCTTAACTGACTGAGCCACCAATGCGCCCCTGAGACAAATAATTTCTGATCCTTGGAAATGGGCAGACCTTCCCTTCTTGTAGCAGGAGTTGAGCTGGGTTTGGGAATGCTGTCGCTATAGTTACCCTCACTCACTGTACCAGATTTTAAATTCCTGCGGTATTGGTTTGTATTGAGTGTGGGAGCTGATTTGCTAGAGGTTTTCTCAGTGTCCGCTCCTTCTCAGCGTTAGGTCTTCCTTTTTTGCCCTGCACCTCAGATAGGGTCTTATTCCGGATTCTTTCCTAAATAGTTGATTGTTACGAGTTGTTACCCAGTGCCAGTTAGTCTGGTGGGGGCAGGGAGCCGTTGTTCTCTGTTCTAAGCCTCAGTTATTGGTGGGCACTGTGTCTCTGGGTGTCAGGGGCACAAGGCTTTCTTTTCTGTTCCAAAGCTGCAGTCGGTTTCCACTGCTGCTCGCTGCTTGGAGGACTGCAGGGTTTGTTGGCCTTTCCCAGCAGTTGAAGGTGTCTGTTCTGGAAGGGGAAAGAAGGATGGAAGTGGGATGTCAGGCCTTTCCCGTGTCTCTCCGTGAGTGCCTGGTGAGGCCCTGTGAAGAGCCTGTTCCTCTTGCGATGTGGGCCTCGGAGGTTCTATGTTCCCTCACTAGCTCACACTGGCCTGTAAACAATTTAGAAACAAGTTTATCTGAATTATTCGCCTTGGTGTTGCCTTCCATCTTTCCTTGGAGGCCCTGCCTCTCCTTAGATTTCAGGTGGTTCTTGCCCTGTGATCTCCACTCTCTGATGGATTCTGGAAAAGTTGTAGCTTTGTAGGTTGTCCAGTGTCATGTTGTCGGGGTTGGAGTGATGCAGTTCATGCCTCTCTGGGTCCTGTGTGGAGCTGGGTGCCTGTAGAGCTCTGTAGAAGAAGGAACCTGGATTCAGGATGCACTATTTCCGCCATCACATGCACTCATTGTTATTGGGAGGGTCGTGGATCCTATAGTAATTTCTGGGCCCTGGGAGGTTACATACCTGCATGCGATGATCAGTGTTTTTATAGCGCAAGGCCCATGGCCCACGAGCCCTAGGGTCTGGTGCTGATCTCAGTTGGTTCTGATGTCCCTGTCTTTGTGCTGGTTCCTTGGAGTCTCCTGAGGGAGGATGCAGAGCCTTGGTCATACCCTGGGTCTATCCCTTTAAGGTCATTGATAGTGTTTTCCCAGTGGGACATCAGAAACTGGGAGTTCCTGGACTTGATGCTGCATCCTACTGAAGACAATGGGTACCCAGAACTGTATCTTAACTTCACGAATTGTGTGTTTCAGGAATTGTCAAGCAAGACCCTAAACTACCAGTGGATAAAATTTTGCCTCCACCTTCTCCCTGGCCCAAGAGCTCTATCTTCGATGCCGATGAAGAAAAGTCCAAGGTAAGAAGCACCTCCCTGACCTTGGTGGCTGACCTGGAATCTCATCAGACCCCTTCTTTTAGGGACTCTCCTGAAGTATCCCCTGGAATGTGCTCTGATCCCTGAACCAAAGTGTGGGGGATTGTGGAGAGGTGTGTTAGTGAGTTCTCTCTGGAGCAGGCTCTTGGAGTCAGGTAGCATAAGGTGTGGATGTTCTCTTCATGGATAGGCCAAATAGTAAATGCCATGTTCTTTGTACCCTCCACCTTATCTGACAAGCGTTCCCGAGGGAAAGAAGGTGCAAAAGAATAACCCAAGTGGGCAAGATGGGTGGTCGGTCGTTATCCAGCATATGTGTGGTAATAAGGGAAGATGGTGGAAAGAATTGGTTGTATATTGGCTCAGATTTTTTTTTTTTTTTTTTAGTTCCAATAAGCTTGATCCTACCTGTATTCCATCTGCCACTGTCTCCCATAATTATTGCTCCTCAGACATCAGGAAGGAGAGGGACAAAGACCTAGAGGTAGCTGTAGAGTGCCTCTGAATGGGGACAGGGCCCTTGAGCACTGGTGGTGGCCGTGCTTTTGGATGTTGCTGTTCTCAGTCACTCACAGGGTCTGAGAAATGAGTACCAGGGAAGCTCCAAGTGGTATAGGAGTCTGGCTTGGGGGCCCTCTGCCTCTAACTGCACCCCTCGGCTGCACCCTTCTCTCGGACCCAGAGCTGCAGTGGCCCAGTGGTTAGAACAAGCAGGACTGCGTTAGGTTCTGGGCTGCCTTTCTCTCAGGCTCCTCTCCTGCTGGTGCCTTACAGTGGCAAAGGGTGGGAAGAGGAGGGTTGGCATGGTCTTTGGAGAAAGAGAGAATCCTGTCACCTGGGGCAAGCTACCGAGACACTCTGGGCTTCAGTATAGCCATCTTTACTGCCATCAGTGGAGACTGAGTGACTCCCACGTGCACGGCGTTGTGCTAGATCACCGAGATGTGTCACATCGGAGGGTGCCTGGCATTATGAGGACAGCCTCAGCATTAGTGACATTTTGAGCCAGATAATTTTCTTGTTGGGGGCTGTCCTATTGACTGTAGGGAGTTTATAGTATCCCGGCCTCTACCCACTAGATGCCGGTAGCACTCCCCGTTGTGACAACCAGAAACGTCTCCAGTCTTTGCCAGATGTCTGCTGGGGGATGTCTCCTCCACCTTCCTACCCCATTGAAAACCAGTGGTATATGGGGAGAGTCCTAATACCTCCATGGCCTCAGTGTGAGGACTTGGTAAGAGAAGGCATAAAAAGTGAGGAGCTGTTACCCGTATTCTGTTATCACTGCTGCTGCCGCCACCACCGCTCTGGGCCATTTGACACAGTGGGGAGGTAGTCTCACCTGCTCTTCTTGTTCACTCTGCAGCTTCTGACGAGGCTTCTGAAGAGCAACCACCCGGAGGACCTTCAGGCTGCAAATAGGCTGATCAAGAACTTGGTCAAGGAGGTGGGCATTTTTCTCCTGGGCTCTGCAGAACAAGCATTTGACATGTGTATGTGCTTGCGGGCGTGGGTGCACAGTTGGCCGGGGAAGGGATGGCCTCTAGGCCGAGAACGGGGGCACAGCCGCGGGCTCCCTGAAGGGCAGCAGGATGGTGACTGGAAGCAGAAATCATGCTGTGTATTTCCCAAGTACTTTATGCAGGACCCCAAAGCATTTCATAGGCCCCAGTTTCTGTCACAGTGACAGAGTCCAGTGTGGGAATCTGGTTTTCAGAGGGATTAAAGCTGGTAGTAGGAAGCAGTGGATCGCCTGGTCCCTGGACTGCTTTGCCTTTGTCAGGAATTCTGGACTCAGAGCGTTTTCTTCGCCCACTGAGTGAACACTCAGGCCCACTCGGTGTTGCGGCGACTTCCCTGAGCTCGCCAGCGCAGTGTGTCTTTCCCGTCCCTCGCTCAGGCATTCTCCAGGGCTTCTGCTCCCTCACCTCCATCCCCTCTCTTCCGAAAGGAACAAGAAAAGTCAGAGAAGGTGTCCAAGAGAGTCAGTGCCGTGGAGGAGGTGCGGAGCCACGTGAAGGTGCTGCGGGAGATGCTGAGCGTGTACCGCCGGCCGGGGCACGCCCCACCAGACCAGGAGGCCTTGCAGGTACTGGTTTTAGAAAATAAGTGAATTCAAGTAGAATTGAGTGTACTTGACACATTAGAAATTGCACACATTTCAAGCGTATTTGATGTGTTTTGACATGTGTGTCCATGAAGCCAACATCACAATCCAGATAGTAAACCTGTCCCTCTTCCCTCAGAATTTCCTCATGCCCCTAGGTTATCCCTCCGCTCCTTTCCTCCCTGTCCCCCCTTCCCCAAGCAACCATTGCCTTACTCTCTGTTCTTTTTTTTTTTCTTTTTTTTTTAAGATTTTATGTATTTGACACACAGAGGGAGAGAACAAGCAGGGGGAGCAGGAGAGGGAGAAACAGGCTTCCCGCTGAGCAGGGAGCCCAATGTGGGGCTTGATCCCCACGACCATGGGATCATGACCTGAGCCGAAAGCAGTTGCTTAACCAACTGAGCCATGCAGGCGCCCTGCCTTGCTCTCTGTTCTGATTAGTTGATACTTCCTAGACTTTTGTATGAATGGAATAATTCCGTTTTGTTTCCTTCTTTCTGGCTTCTCCCTCTTGGCATAATTGAGGTCCATTCATGGCATGTGTGTCAATAGTTTCCTTTTTATTGCTGAGTGGTGTTCGTTGTGTGTATTACAATATGTATATCCATCTTTTGATAGATCGTGGGTTGTTTCCGGCTTTGGGTGATTGTGAATTAAGCTGTTATAAACAGTTGTCTAGTTCTGTACAGGATTTTGTGTGAACATACACTTTTCTTGGGTACATGCCTAGGTGTGGGATTGCTGGGTCACATGCTAAGTGTATAGTTTACTTTGGGAAATAGTTGGCCAGTTTCTTAAAAGTGGTTGTGTCATTTTATGTACCTAACAGCATTACACGAGAATTCCAATTCCCCCACAGCCTACATATCTCAAGATCTTTTTTTTAACACCTTTAGTGAGAATTTACATAGCCTAAAAGCAGCCATCAACACTAACTAGAAGAATTTAATCAGGCCTTAAAGAATTCCCGTGCCCATTAACAGGCACTCTGTACCACCACCTCTCCCACCAGCTCCTGGCGACCACTGATCTATGTTCTGTATCTGCAGATTTGCCTCTTCGGACACCGTGTTAATTGAATCCTACAACATGTGGTCTTGAGTCTGGCTGCTTTCACTTAATCTTTGGAAGATTTCTCCATCTTGTAGCGTGTATCAAAACTTCATTCCTTTTTTCTGGCTGAGTAACCTTCCATTGTATGGCTGCCTCATGTTTTGTTGGTTCATCAGTTGGGCATTTGGGTTTCCACTTTGGCTATTATAAATGATTCCATGAACCTTCGTATGCAAGTTTTTTGTGTGTGAAACGTAAGCTTTTGATTTTCTTGAGTGTAGATACCTAGAACTGGAGTTGCTGGATCATCTGGTGGCTCCATTTAACTTCCTGAGCAACTGCCAAGCTGTTTGCCAAATCATTGTGCCATTTTACAGTCCCACCAGCAATATGTGAGGGTTCCAGTTTCCCATGTCCTGCCAACACTGGTTACTGCCTGCCTGTTTGATAATAGCTATCGTAGTGGGTGTAAAGTGGTATCTCACTGTGGTTTTGAAATGTATTTCCCTGGTGACTTAAGTTGAGCTTTCTTTCCTGTGTGTCTTGGCCTCTTGTCTGAAGAAATGTCTGTTCAGATCCTTAGCCCAGTTTTAAATTGGGTTGTCTCTTAGTTTTTGAGTTGTGAAGGGTTCTTTATATATCCCAGATACCAGTCCTTTGTCAGACTTTCTCCTTAAATTTTGAAGTTCAGTTTACCTATTTTCTTCTGTTGCGGTTGCTTTCGGCGTCCTAGCTGTGCTACTGCCACCCGGTGCAGACAGATGGTGGTGGGACTGGAATGCTGTCAGAGCCAACCTCTCTGAGTCCGTCCTCGGAGCTCTGCTGTTCTCCCTCCTTCTGCCAGCTGCATTTGTCTTCTCTGTCTGCATTCCAGCTTTTCTGCTTCTCTACACAGGAGAGACGGCCTTAGTTTCTTAGTTTAGCTCCTTAGTTTCCCTGTCCTTCCATTTCACAGGGTTAGCAGAAGCAAGTAGCTTTCCTAAGTCCAAATTCCTGAGAAAAAAATCTGTCCAGCGAGGCTCCTGTATAGCTAGGATTGGGTAGAGTTCCAGAGAGTGTGCTGGCCTTCTGCAGCCGGAGGGGACAGTACTCAGAAGGGTTAGTGGGCTTGGGCCAGGCAGACGCTCCAACGCCAGTTCCCTGTGGTGAGTTTGTGCCAGAGCCCCTGGGCAAGGTTGGCCTGCTGGGCTTCTAAATAGCACGACTTTCCCTCACCCCAGAGGATAACCAGCTAAGAGACCGGAGAGACATGGCAGGAAGTAAAACTTCATCTTTATAATGGCGAATCAGTATTAACAAGTGGCTTCCTAAGACTGAAGCTGAATCAGGCAGGTTTACCTTCTTCAAAATAGTGCTGGCACCCCATTGTTCTCCCCAAAAGGGGCTTCCTTCTCTAAAACTTAGAGCCAGTAGGAGCAGAGCCGAATGTGGGCTTCCGTATAGGCAGGTAGCTCTCAAGAGCAAAGTGGCAGGAAGGGGCTCTTTCCTGCTTCCTCTCCCGGACTCCCCTATCAGATATGTCATTTCACCAGCCCTGCAGAAGCGGGCAGGGAGCACTGTCGTCAGGGAGGACCGGAGTATTCAGCTAATTGGGCTTCCTTGCAAGGAAGGAAGCCTAAGAGGTGCAGAAGCTATGTGTCCTCCTCAACACCTAGTATGTGGAGGGTGAAGTTGTCCAGAGCACTCCCTGGGATGAGGACAGTGAGATTTCCTGGATGTTACTGTGCGGACTGAGGTTCAGTCCTGGGAGAACCTGCAGTGGGAATCAGGGAGTGTTGCTGGAAAAGGACGACTGGCATCAGACAACAGTTGGATGGAGAGTTTGGCTGTTAGTTTTAAAGCAGGGCAGTCGCTTCAGGCTTCCATGTGGGGTTACCCCATTATTAAAGCTCTTCCAGGGAGCAAGGAGAGGAGCGTGGAGAAGAGAAAATACCGTACACACTCAGAAGATGGATTCTTAGGCGTTCTGTCACTTTTTTAACTATTTTAAAAGTTCAGGTAACTGTAGCCCAAACTTTTTCTGACACTGTAATGGCCGTATCATTTCAAACCTGCAGTCATGCATTTGGGATGGACTAAGGAGAATTCCAGAAGCCCCAGACTCTGCTGTATGCTTATTGGAGGCACCTGGGGCCTTGCTGTGAAACCAGGCTCTGTGTTCCTAGGTTGTGTACGAGCGCTGTGAGAAGCTGCGGCCCACCCTGTTCCGGCTGGCAAGCGACACCACGGACGACGACGACGCGCTCGGTAAGGCAGTTCTTCTCCAGGCACAGCCACAACATCGGAAGGCAGAACACGTGCCGCTTCCTGCTGGGCTATGGTGGTGTCAGAGACCAGACAGCATGGCTTTAGATTTTGTGGCAATTGAGCTTCGGAGGGGCGTGCCCCATGTTGGCTTAGAATGGATTCCCAGGACAGTTTGGGCTTGAGCAAGCAATCATCAGCAGGTCTGAAAGCGTAGAGAGGGGTGGAAATGTGCCGTGGAGGTTGGGTGCGAGGGAGATGCTGACAGGAAGACTAATGTCCACAGAAGTCTGGGGAACTGTTGCATCTCGAAGGTTTCACCAAGCTAAGTGCCGTCAGGGGCTGGGTCACCAACCTGAGTGAGGCAGGCTGAGGAGGAACGGCGGGGATTATGGTAGCGACAGTGGGGGATTTTAATACCTGTGCACAGGGATTAAAACATTTTATACTTTTTGTTATGGAAAATTTCAGGACATGTTCAGGGAAAGAGTGGGATAAATCCTATGTGCCCTTCACCTGTTGGTAACAATTACCAGCTCATGGCCCATCTTTCTTCCTCTTGTTGCATGTGTACTGCTGTCTACCCCCGTTGTTCATTCCCTTTGAAGCAAATTCCATACATTTCAAGGTAATCAAATAGTCAGTTTAGATATTCCTGGGCATTTCTCTTCTCTAAACATCTCTTGCTAATCCTCCTCCGCCCTTTTTTTAAGTTCTGAATCAGACTCAGAAAAGCCATACTTTGTAATTGGTGGTATTTTGTAGTCTTTTTTTTTAATGGTTAGCTTCTCTAAGATAGTTTCTCTAGGCCTCAAGGTTCTGATGGCATGCCCCTTGGTATTTAATGTGTTTCCGTATCTGATACTACTTATAAATTCCTGCTATTTCTTATAAATTGCATCATGGACTTTATCAGATTCAGGATCAGTTGGGGTACAGATGGGGGGAGCAAGAACACTTCATGGGTGGTGTTCAAGAGGCCCCTGGGTTCTGATCTCCTTGTGATTACTGTCTGGACCCATCATTTTCTCTGATTGCAGTGAGCTCAAAAACAATCAAATTAAAATTTTGAAGCAACTCGTCATGCCAAATAAAATTTTGCCAGGTGAATTCAACCCCATGTTGCAACTTCTGTCCACAGTTAAGAAAATTGGCAGGGGGTGCCTGGTGGCTCAGTCGGTTAAGAGTCTGCCTTCAGCTCAGGTCATGATCCTAGAGTCCTGGGATTGAGCCCTGCATTGGGCTCCCTGCTCAGTGGGGAGCTTGCTTCTCCCTCTCCCTCTGCCGCTTCCCCTGCTTGTGCTCTTTCTCTCAAATAAATAAAATCTTTAAAAAAAAAAAAAATTGGCAGGAAGTATTTGGTCTTTCCTGAGAAGCAATCTAGCACTTTGGCCTGATATTCTATATAGCCCCAGCCCCGTTGCCAGTTCTGTGTCTTTCTCTCCTAGCTCTGTCTCAGGGGATACTGTTTTGCAGATAAACCAGACTGAAATGCTTGTGACATTTTTGAAATCCAGTGTGTATTTTATACTTACATAACATTTCAATTTGGATGCCAAGTTTTCATCAGGAATACCTATCTATATTTAGATTTTATGAAATTTACAGGTGAAAATGTACATTCATGTACCAATTTGTTCCCTGCACACTTAAAGGCTTTGCAATAAGTGACTAAAGTACCAAAAAGCTTTTTTCCCCAAAGATTTTATTTATTTATTTGAGGGAGAGTGAGCATAAGTGGGGCAGAGGTGAGAGGGAGAGGGAGAAGCAGGCTCCCTACTGAGCAGGGAAGCCCGACGTGGGGGTCGGTCCCAGGACCCTGGGATCGTGACCTGAGACAAAGGCAGATGCTTAACTGCCTGAGCCACCCAGGTGCCTCCCCCGCTACCCCCTGCAAAAAAACTCTTAATATTCACATCCACATTGACAAAACTGTTTTTATTTTAAGTTAATTAATATTAAAGTAGTTAATTAATATTAAAGTTTTAGTTCCTTAGTTGAAGGAGCCGTGTTTCAAGTGTTGGCCGTTATGTTGGAAGGTACTGGGAACAAAGGTGAAGAAATTTGGTTCCTCCTGCATCTTGAGAACTAGACGTGTTGGGGTTCTGGGACTGAATAACGAGTTCTGCTAGGGGCCTGATCACATGATCTGGGGGCAGGAGGCATGGGTATACTGAACCTGGTAGAGCCGTGTGACCGCTGCTTTCTGGAATGGCTTAAAAAAA
Source organism: Ursus arctos (assembly GCF_023065955.2). Taxonomy (NCBI): domain Eukaryota; kingdom Metazoa; phylum Chordata; class Mammalia; order Carnivora; family Ursidae; genus Ursus; species Ursus arctos. The sequence goes on along the minus strand of NW_026622874.1, from coordinate 83,312,797 downwards.
ACTAGATTGTTGGTAGCTAAACCAGGGCGGTTCTCATTTTTCTCTCCTTCAGCGGAGATTCTCCAGGCAAATGACCTCCTCACCCAGGGAGTTCTGCTGTATAAACAGGTGATGGAGGGCCGAGTCATCTTTGGGAACACAGTGACCAGCTCAGTAGGAGACCTACCTGTCTCCAGAGGTATGTGGAAAGAAGCGTCTCCTTGCTTTCTGCCTGGACATCCTACAAATCCCGGAGAAGAAATGGATCTTCAGAATATTCTGTGTTATGGTGTGGAAATAAGAGGCCTTTCCCTCTGTTCCCTTCCCCATGAGGGTTGGATTTCTGTAGCTGGCCTCTGCCACATGTGCCATCACGATCTGACTGGCAGGCGGGACCCCAGCTCTGGCTATCCACAGGAGCAGATGGCTGTATTGCACCCAGGTTTTTTTTTTTATTTATTTTTTATTTTTTTTAAAGATTTTATTTATTTATCCGACAGAGATAGAGACAGCCAGCAAGAGAGGGAACACAGGCAGGGGGAGTGGGAGAGGAAGAAGCAGGCTCCCAGCAGAGGAGCCTGACGTGGGGCTCGATCCCAGAATACCGGGATCACGCCCTGAGCCGAAGGCAGACGCTTAACCGCTGTGCCACCCAGGCGCCCCTGCACCCAGGTTTTGATTCCTCTTCTGATGAATTCTTACTTGGAGGAGCTAGAGACCAAAAAAAAACCAAAAAAAACAACAAAAAAACCACAAAACTGTTTTGGTGGTGCCTAGCAGGCTAACTGCATCAGAATCATCTGGAATACTAGTTGAAATGCAGATTCTTAGGTCCCTAGCTTGGACCTTTTGAATCAAGACTGCTTAGAGCTTGGCCTGGGGGTTAGTGTTTTTATCAAGTGCTCCAGCGATTGCGATGAGCCGTTGTCAGAAGGTCAGCCATGTTGCTGGGCCAGGCTGAGTGGGCCCCTCGCGGAGGATACTGATTGCTGGGGTAGGAAGGCAGTCCTCTGGCTGCCTCCTATTCCAGATGCCAGCTCAGGCTATACATCAAGGTGTTCAGCGGAGGTGCATCGAGGGGGTGATGTGAGGTCTTCTGATTGGGAGGTGGCCTGTGGGAAGCTGACAGGCATTAAGTGGAGATTTTGCTCGTATCCTGACTTATTTTCCTGACTGTTCTCTAGTCTTTCAGCAACCAGCAGGCTGCATGAAGAGCTGCCCTCTGATTGACTTGGAGGTGGACAATGGATCTGAGCAGGCCGGGACTGTAGCACCGTCTTTGCTTCACCAGGACCTGGCAGCCTTAGGTGAGGGTGGGCGTTTAGGGGGAGCAGGCACAGAATGGCCCTGACTCCCAGGGAGAGCGAGTAAGCTGGTTCCGCTTGGGGAGAATATGCCTGTTTTCAGAGGGAGCTGGGTATACAGTAGTCTCCCCTCGTCCGCGGTTTCAGTGAATTGCGGTCCAGAAGCAGATGATCCTCCTTCTGACCTATGGTCAGAAAGTCAGTAGTAGCCCAGGGCTGTGTCCCATGCCTACGTCATTCACCTCACTTCATCTCATCACGTAGGCATTTTATCATCTCCCATCACAAGAAGACAAAGGGTGAGTATAGTATAATATATTTTGAGAGAGAGACCACATTCACGTAACTCTTACTATAATATATTGTTATTTTTATTATCTGTTATTGTGTCTAATTTATAAAGTAAACTTAATTATAGATATGTACGTGTGGGGGGAAAGACATAGTATATGGAGGGATTGCTACTATCTGCCTTTTCAGTCATCCGCCAGGGGTCTTAGAACATATCCCCTAATGGATAAGGGGCACTACTGTCCTGGGAAGTTCAGAGAAGTCCTCTTTGCATTCAGTCTCTCAGATTTGCCATGGATGAGTTGAAGGACTTTGGGTAATTTGCTGTGCCTAGGCTTTCTAAATGTTCTAGAAAGGGTGAACATGGTATCGATCTCCGGCTCATGTCAGGTAGAGTTACTGGTGTGCATCTTTCTGTTTCTTCCTTATAGGACTCACTGATGCTCCAGTTACCAACAAGGTAAGGAAGCCCTTCCTAGGTCCTGGAAGGGAGGTCCCTCAAACCTACATTCATGAGGGCAGCGCTGCCTGGGTGGGGGAAGGGGCTGTAGCATAGCCTGGTGGTGACTGTGGACTTGAAGAGCCAAAGCCTCTTCCTTATCTGTACTGTCTGGCTTGAACTCCCAGAGAAGACATTTTTCCCTCTCGTTGTACCCCTCCTCTCTTCAGTGGTATCCAGGCTCCCGCTTACTGAAGGTCAGATCAGGAGTCCTGTGTTCTCTTGCCCTTTTTCTCCTCCTGCCCCAGGAAATGCAGTAAGCCTGTGTCAGTCATGGTGTCACCATGGCTCCTGGTCATTCATACCCTGGCCTTATTTTAGCCATTCCTGGTTTGACAGGTTGCCAGTCAGAATTGCTGTAAGGAAAAGAGGACTCCCCCCGCCAGCACGCTGCCAGGTGGTGGTGTTCAGAGCCCTTCTGCAGAAAGGAACTTGCTGGATCTGCTCTCCCCACAGCCATGTCCAGGGCCTCTGTGAGTCTTGTGGGCAAGGAAAGTGGAAAAGGGGCTCATGTGCGTGCTTCCTGCTCCTTGCGTGGTGGCCGGGCGGAGGGGCCGTGTTAGTGTGCAGGAACACGGGGCGACACTTGGAGACAGCCAGAGACCTCTCTCCCTGGAGGGGCTTCTTCCTTCCTACCAGAGGTTCCATATGTGCTTCTCTTCTTCTCCTTTGACTCCTCCTCCTAAGTCAGAGGAAAAGACCTGCTTTGGTTAGGAGTTCTGCAAACGGGTTGGTTTAAGGAATAGCAGCAGTAGGTGATGATTTTGGTGTTCACAGGCTTTTTTTTTTTCCCTTTCTTGATTACAATGAAGTTAAGCAAAATTTGATCACTAGAGAAATAGAGAATATATAAAGGCCCAGTTATCACTTCCTAAAGATAATGTTGAATGTTCTTTCTTTGCTTTTCTCTCTGTGTGTAGTAATGTGTTTATTTTTTTACACACGTGGGTGTCATAATTTACAGACGGGGGTTTTTTCCAGTGGGGTTTTTTCATATCGCATCTTTGATACACGTGCATATCGGTTCACATAAATTTGTCTCATTCTGATAGTTGTATAGTAACCCATGTGCGTGTGATACTTGTATATTTAGTCATTGCCTTTTTCTCGGTATTTATATAGCTTTCCGTTCAGAGGCACTTGGAGCGTTTTTGTAGTACAGATTCCTAAAAGTAGAAGTGCTCTAGGGTGTGAATCTGAACATGTATGGAGATCTGCTTTGCCTCTGGAAAGGGTGGAGTGGTTTGCCTTCCCGTAGACGGCCCGAGTGTCTCCATGGCTGTGGAGGAGACACAGGGCTCTGGTGGACTCGGAGACGCGCTGGGAGGTCATTCTTGTTTGCACCCAGGGGAGGTGTCTTTCCATTTACTCTTCCTAACCACTCAGTAGGGGGCTGGTAATCTTCCTGATCTGGGTGGGTTTCTCTGTCTGCAACACAGTTTGCAGTTTGTATTGAAAATGGTTTTGGAGCGCCTGGGTGGCTCAGTTGGTTAAGCATCCGACTCTTGGTCTCAGCTCAGGTCTTGATCTCAGGGTTGTGAGTTCACGCCCCGAGTTAGGCTCCTTGCTGGGTGTGGCACCTACTTAAAAAATGTTTTCAATTTACATTCCAAATGGACAAAATCATGAAGTGTGAATGAAGTGGTCCTGTAATTGGTGTTATCATCTTCCTAACTCCTGCCACTCTGGTGACCATGACGGGAAACTTAACCTGACTGAGCAACTTGTCAGAGGCTGCCTGACAACTACAACCTTGATTACCTTAATAATAGCTCTAGTTTATTAGGTTTTTATGTGTGCACAGTTCCCTCAATGCTTTTCATACATTTTCTCATTTAATTCTAATAACAACCCCATGAGGTAGATGCTAGATGATTTCCATTTTACAGATGAGAAAACTGAGGCACAGGTGAAATTACCCATCTGAAGTCCTATACCTCTAAAATACACGCACACGTGCACATGTATGTATTTGTTTTTCTCCCCCTTCTTCATCTCATTCTTCAGAAAGTCTAATCAGATTTCTGGAATTGTCTATAAACTTTTCTAGTCTTGATGTTTTTTTCATTTCTCTGCAGGAATTATGTTCCACAGAAGAGCATCCCTAAGGAAGTGCCCCCCGGCACTAAGTCCTCTCCAGGTTGGTCCTGGGAAGCTGGGCCATTGGCTTCTTCCCCATCCTCCCAGAATACACCTCTGGCTCAAGTGTTTGTCCCTTTGGAGTCTGTTAAGCCCAGTAAGTACAGTTTTACCTCCCCCCTCCCCCCGCCTTGCTGTTAAATACCCAGCTTTATCTGCTCTGGATTGGTAGGGGATGGCTCTTAAATTGGGGAAGCTGAGTGGTAGAGACTTTGCCTGGGGGCAGAGGGTAAGGAGGTGGCTTCACAGTCTCTACCTACTATTTATAAGGCTTTCTGTCTTGGGGTTGACACTAAACGTGAAGGATATTGGCAGGCAGACTTTAATTAGGGGTTTGAGTCTGTTTATGGATGTGATGCTCACTCGTTTGGAATTCAAGAAGGGAATGTCCAGTGTGGCAGAAATAACTCTGAAGAGGTGGGGTTAGATGGAAAGGAAGAACTTGGCTGGTGGCCGTCTTCCGTTGGGGGTCCTCATTAGAGCAGGAGAGCAGAGGTTCCCTCCTTAGGAAGGAAGGTGACCACATACGGTCGGCACACTGGCATGTGAGCAGGAGACACCTGGGGTCCTTAGATGTATGGTGCAGGCCCTTTTCTCTGGGCACATGGCTCTCCTGTGGCTTGGTGTGCTGATGTCATGTTGCAAGGAGCCCTGGAGCCAGGCAGAGGAATTTAAACAGTAAGTACGCAGTAGGAGCCGTTTGTGACAATTACTTGAACTTAAAAATAATACATGTTCAGTGTTAATTTCCTGGTTTTGATCATCGTACTGTGGTTATGTAAAATGTTAACGTTTGAGGAAGCTGGGTGAAGGGTATATGGGACTTGTGTTTTTGTAACATTTTATAAATCTGAAATTATCACAAAAGTACAATATTGAAAAAATTTAACGTAGAAATTTTATTTTTTTTCTTAAAGATTTTATTTGAGAGAGAGAGTGTGTGGGCACAGGGGCAGAGGGAGTAGGGAGAGAGAATCCCAAGCAGACCCCATGCTCAGCACAGAGCCTGTTGCTGGTCTCAATCCCATAACTCTGAGATCATGACCCGTGCCGAAATCAAGAGTGGGGTGCTTAACTGACTGAGGAACCCAGGTGCCCCTCAAAGTAGAAATTTTAGGAAAAAAGCAGAAAATTAAAATCATCTATATCATTCACCCAGAGATGGAAGTTCTATAATGTCTTAATGTGTTTTCTTGTCTTAGCCATGTGCATATATATATTTTTTTAATAAATTGGCACCGTAGTATATTTAGAATATTTTGCATTTTTATTGCATTAATTTTATGCATTTATTGCATTATTAGTATAAGCCATAGCATTTTTTCATGCTGTGAATTGTTCTTCAAAACCTATACTTTTTAAATGTCTCTATATGTCATGTAATCATGGTACTGTCATTCATTTATTCAATTCCTTTCTTTTTTTTTTATTTTTTATTTTTTTAAAGATTTTATTTATTTATTTGACAGAGAGAGAGACAGCCAGAGAGAGAGGGAACACAAGCAGGGGAAGTGGGAGAGGAAGAAGCAGGTTTCCCACCGGAGTAGGGAGTCCGATGTGGGGCTCGATCCCAGGACCCTGGGATCATGCCCTGAGCCGAAGGCAGATGCTTAACAACTGAGCCACCCAGGCGCCCCGTCCTTTCTTTATTTTTTATTTTTTTAATTAAAAAAAATTTTTTTGGGGGTGGTGCGTGCTTTAGTGGGGGAGGGGCCCCGGGGAGAAGGAAGGGGAGACTCTTAAGCGAGCTCCACACTCAGTATGGAACCCAACACTGGGCTTGATCTCACGACCCCAAGATTATGACCTGAGCTGAAATCAAGTCACTTAACTGACTGAGCCACCCAGGTGCCTCAATTCAATTCTTTTCTGAAGGATAATTTGTTTCTAGTTGTTTGCTGTTAAAAAACTGCTATGGTGAACATCTCTGGACACTCGTGTTTTTAAACTTTCCTGATATTTCATCAGGATATATTCTTAGAAATGCTGGGTGTAGACATTTAAAATTTTGTTCTGGCTTACCAGGATCCCTTCAGAAAGGTTGCCTGTTTCCCCATAACCTCACCACTGTACCTCAAGAGTGTTTTCTGACTTTTAAATCTTTGACAGTCTCATTGTTAAACTATTGAACGTACATTTTGCTAAGTGATGTTTGGCATGAGCTGAGGATCTGCATTAAAAATTTTTTGACAGATGAGATAGTTTTCTGCCGCTTATTGAATCAGTCACTGATTTTGAAATAGATGTTCTAACCTATTGAATTCTCCTATTAGGTCTTTTCTGCATGCTTTGTTTTCTACCTCTTTGCTCAGTTGTGTACTTATGAGTATTTATTGATGCAGGTAGCTCGTCTTCCTCCTTCTAAAATGGATAGTCTCCTACCCCTCGACCCCCCCATTTGCCTTAAAATCATTTCTTAGCTGAATTAAAACAATTCTTTTAGGATTTCCATTGGAATGTCATTAAACCTGTTGACTTGAAGAGATCTGTGTCTTTATAATTTTGTAAAATTAAATGCTATAGAGGTATGTGTGTATGTAGTCATATAAAAGAGACCAGAAGGAAATAGGCCCAAATGTTAGCAGTGCTTATTTCTGGATAGAATTAATGGTGTCTCTTATTTCATTCTTTATGATATCCTGATATCCTGCTCCCTCAAAAAAAAAAAATTCTTTTTTTAACTGGTAATGTGCTGGGACGCCTGGGTGGCTCAGTCAGTTAATTGTCTTTTTCAACTCAGGTCATGATCTCAGGGTCCTGGGATCGAGCCCCGAGTTGGGCTCTCTGCTGAGTGGAGAGCTGCTTACTTCCCCCGCTCCCTCTGTTCCCCGCCCTCGTGTTCCATCTCTCTCTCTCTCTTGCTTTCGCTCTGTCTCAAATAAATAGAATCCTTAAAAGAACAAAGAACTGGTGATGTGCATCGGATGGTTGGTGGTGAGGGAGCGATCAGTCTGAGGGGCCTTAGGAGTCCAGCTAGAAGTAGTGAGGGCTGGATTATGGCGGCGCCGAAAGGTTGGGTCCGAGGTGGTTAGTCCGGGAGCCGTGCTGGCTGGAGAAGAAGCAGTGTCGGATGATAACACACACGTCTCTTTCAGACGTGGCTGCTGGCGGCCTTGTGGTCATGCTAACCCTTTTGGTTGGGTTCTTCTCTTCCAGGCAGCTTGCCACCTCTTATCGTGTATGACCGGAATGGATTCCGAATTCTGCTCCACTTTTCCCAGACGGGGGCCCCTGGCCACCCCGAGGTGCAGGTGTTGCTGTTGACCATGATGAGCACTGCCACCCAGCCTGTCTGGGACATCATGTTTCAAGTGGCTGTGCCGAAGGTGAGTCGTCTGCTGGCCAGCTCCTTCGAATTTTTCAGTAAAGCTAGCATTTTTGAGCACCAGGTCCTTTACCAGGACGTGACCTTTTAGTTAGGTATAAGAGACACACTCTTCAAAGGAGTTTAAGATCAAATGGGAATTTTATTGGCTTGTTGAACTGGGGATTTCTGAATATCTGACTTCAAATGTGGCTGGATGCAGATAAGTTCTTAAAATGTTTCCTTAAGAATCTGTCTCTTTCCACCTGTTGACTTTGCTTTCTTCTTTGGAGCCTGTTCTCCAGCAGACTCCACAGAGCATGGAAATGGCTACCAGCAGCTCCAGAGTTACATAGTCCTTACCCTCCCGAACCCTGTTTTCTCTCAGAAGGAAGCTTCCGCCTGGCATGAGGCATGCATACTGATTTGGCCCTGTTGGCATTATTTGGATATCTGGGACCAGTAACTTATGTCCAGGGATAATGTGGTGCTCTGACCAATATAGATATTACGTCCATTCCTTTTCAAGGGAAGTAGGGCCCACTAATTAACAGCCTTATCAGCATCACAATGAACAGGGAAAGGATGTCCTGAAAGGAAAGATTCAAAGTAGGCATAAGTAAAAATATGCATTCTCTCATCCTCATGGTAGTCTTGTGGGACATGTGTTATTGTTATCTCTACTTTGTAAACTTCTAGTCCAAGGCTCAGAAAGGTTAAGTATTTTGCCTAAGATCTGAGAGCTGGTAAGAAGCGAATTAAAATTCAGCCCAAGGTAGGCTCTAGCTTTTCATGCTGCCTCTCAGAACTCAACCTCTATTTATGGAAGGGAAGGACTTTTGGACCCTTTAATTATTTGGTGGGTGGAGGTCAAGTTTTCCTGTTTACCTAAACTCCCTCTTCAAAGCTGTACTTTATTAGGAACAAGTTAGATACTGGATTTTTCTACCCTGCCCCCTCCATAGTCCATGAGAGTGAAGCTGCAGCCGGCGTCCAGCTCCAAGCTCCCTGCGTTCAGTCCGTTGACGCCTCCGGCTGTGATCTCCCAGATGCTGTTGCTTGACAATCCACACAAAGTATGTTCTGGTAACTTTGATAGCAGGGGAATGGGTGGCCCCTCGACTGTAGGGAGGCAACGTGGTAGGTTGCAAGAGGTTTATTTAGGTCTTGCTCTAAAGTATGTGGTTGGGAGTGGTGGTGGGATATTCCTTGCTGAGTCTGTTTTCTTCAGGGCTCATTGGAAGATCTGTGACTGGGTTGCCATAGCTGGGAACTAAGAGAGTGACAGAAACTCCCCCTAGTACCATGAGTCCTCTGAAAGGGTGAGGTCTGCCTGTCCTCCTTAGCCGGTCTCTGAGTTGTGGTCCACCTCAGGACTGCAAAAGTGTGGGAGTTCTCTCAGGATGTATGGCTGGCTTCCTTGATTTTTTTTGTCCCAGAGGGTCCTGGCCAGGTGTTCCTGTCATACAGTTGTTTCAAGCCCTTGCTGGCATGGAGTTAACATGATATGCTATTCCTTGGTGACTACAGGGTGGGTAAAAGCTCTTACACTGCGTTCGCTGGTCTGTGTCTCTCCCCACTAATTTAATGTTTTCTGTCTTTGCCCAGGAGCCCATCAGGTTACGGTATAAGCTGACATTCAACCAGGGTGGACAGCCTTTCAGCGAAGTAGGAGAAGTGAAAGACTTTCCAGATCTGGCAGTCTTGGGTGCAGCCTAATTTTTCACAGGACAGACCCTGCCATTCAAGCTTAGGCCAATGTGAATTTTGCTGTCTAGATAGGACTAATCATGGTGATTTAGTGCGGAGTGCCAAGAGTTCTATCCTGACGTCAGGCTCTGGATCCCAACCTCTGACTTACTCTGCAGATACTATTTGTGTGTGTGTGTGTGTGTGTGTGTGTGTGTGTGTGTGTGTTATAGGGGGTTGTGGGGGAGGGTAGAGCAGGGCTTGGGGTGTGGACAGTGTGGGAAATGCTAAAGCATTTCTGACAACCATCTGCTACAATCATCTGTTTCTGCATGTTGGTGGACACGGATGTCCCCACCTCAGGTTGGAGGTTTTATAAGCCAAAGTTGTGTTGTGTTTTGTTTTTTCCATGTATTGTTATCTTTTCATTCATCCACTCTGTGCCTTGTCAGCCTTTGAAAGTCTTGGTTGCTCCCAGGCTGCTGTTCTCAGGGACCTTAAAAGGGACCTGGTTGGTCTTGGGGCGGAGAGTATCTTCTGGGGCACTCTCTTCCAAGAAAGACCTTGTCTCCGTTTCCATTAGAGAATGCTGCTTGCATGTGTTTGAGAAGCTCTTCTAAATGGAATGCTTGTTGCACTGTTTGCCAAGCGAGGGGGCTGCCACTAGAGCAGAGGACCACACTGGGTGGGCCAATCATGTCCTTCACCACTGTGCCTTAGAATCACCCAGAGAGGACCTTCCAGGGCAGAGGGGAAAGCAGATCCCAGGCCCATGCAGGCCTCAGGTTCTGTGGGTGGGGCAGCCTGTCTGGGCCCTTCCTCAGGACCCTCCTCTCCATTCTCATCCTCCTCCACGAGCATCTACTCTCAGAGCTCTTTGATGGTGACGCCATGCCAGTCATTATCAATCATAACTGACAGGCTCTCCCTGGCCTGCCGACTTCACCGTCCAACATGAAGAACTGTGACACAAATAGATATGAAAAGAGCTTAGCAGTGGTTTCAGTGGTGACTGAATATAGAAAGTCCTTGAATAAATACCCGTGTAGCAAATACGCTTTGTGGAGTCTTGAGTAAGCAGGAGATGCAGAGCCTGGTGCATTCAGAGGCGCTAAGCCGGAAGGGCCCTGTTGCCTGTTGAGGAAGACTTCTTGCTGTGGAAGCTGAAGAGTGGCTTCAGTGAGGGCGAGGCCCTGCGGGTCTGACAAAGCTGGAAGAGAGGTGGATTCTTGTTACATGTGTGGTGTGAGGGGAGAACTCAGGTTCATCACCCATTCTTAGCGCCTGCTGTGTGAGGAGTCTTCTGTGGTCCTGCTTTGCTGGTCAGTGGGGGAAGCAAGCTGAGCCTTGTGTTAGGACCTGATTAGGACTTCAGAATCCGAGCCGCTCACCTGTTGGGGCGAGATTCTACCTCAGGAACCACAAGACTCTGTTTGGGGCTCTTTATCACAAAATCTGGTACTTTGCAGGTTGATCTTTGAACTTCTATGTATAGTTAGAGCTCCACCAACACTGATTGGTGGGGATGGGAGCTGTAAAGGATCATCTGGCTATGCTAATTTTTAAGCAAATGTGAAAGCTCGTAAAACCGAGAAGTGATGGGTAACTTCTTTGTTTGGCATAATTCCCATAAGGTTCATTTTAATTTAAAATTTCTTGCATGTTCAACTGCTCTGTATAGCTTTTATGGGCTCTAGCTAATCTCATAAAGTCTTCTAGAGGAACCCATCATAATGATAATGTCTGCCTGTGCAGAACTTCGATCAAAGTGGGTGAATGAGAGTTACGAGATTTTTACCGCCTGGTTCAATGGTGAACTTGTGTGTGTCTCAATCTTCTGTCTTCCAGGCTCCCAGTGGTGCTTTGGTGGAGTTGGACAGGGTAGGGGTGTAGGGTGGGGGTCCCTAAAAGTGGCCCTGGTGTCTGTCATCAATGCCTTCTAATCAAGTTCAATGGCTACTGAAGGCCTGACCCGTATCATTCCATTCCTTCCACAAGCAGTTATGGAGCAGCTACTAGGAACTCCGCACTTCTGTAAGCACTGCAGATACAACAGCAGAAAGTTCCTGCCCTCGTGGACTTCTGTTCTAGTGGGGAGACAAATCCGTGATGTTACTGGGTGGGGATCTGGCACTGATGATCAGTATTTGTCCCTTATCCTGAATTCCTCTTCCAGGATCCTGCTCAGCCCTATCTCTTGACTTAGCTCTGTGACTGTTCTCTTCCTCTATCCCTTAAATGTGGCATTGCCCCAGGGTTTAGTCCTTAGGACTCTTCTAAGCACATCTGGGCAGCTAACAACTAGATGGGTCCTAGACCTCTATCTCAAGCTTCTACCTCCAGATCCATATTCGTCAGTCGTTATCTGTAGGTTTCACTATTGTCTCAGCTCTGAAAGCTTAGAATGGAACCCAGCCTCCTCCTCCTCCCCCACCCCCCGCCCCTTCTCCTTACATTTTCTTTTATTGAAAGCACCTGCCTGAGCTGTCATGGATCCTTGATTCCTGTTCCTTCTAGAGCCACTCATTTGTTTTTGTCTCATCTAGTCTATTTCTAAATGATGACATCTCGCCCTTCCCTGCATTCACATGGTTACTGCCCTGGTTTGGGGAGGGGAGGCAGGATGGTGCAGTAAATCTGCCTCTCAGTTTTCTAAACCATTATACTTGCCACCACCAGAATTATCTAACAGATCTGGCCCCTTGACCATTTGAGAAATCCTGAATGGCTTCCTAATCCCCTAAAAGTTGATGCAATCAAGTTGAATGCTTAATTATTCATTGCCCTTTTCCAACTTTGTGTGCTCTCTACCCTTCTGGCAACCACCAAGAACAAGCAGTTTGCTACAGCCACAAGAAAGTCCTTTCATGTCTTGATGACGCCATGTTTTTTCATGACATTAGGAGGCAGCTCGTCTCCCTTTATCTCTTCAATGAATTTAAGACCAGGCTAGAACCCTGATTTTATTTGTGAGCCACTGTGAGCATAAATGCGCTATGAAGATGGTAGATGTTGAAAACAGGGTAAATGACTTAATGACCAAAAGAACACGAACCAAATAAACCAAAAGAACACGAACGTTATTAAAAATGGTGGGGAAAAAAATTGTGTAGGGACGCCGGGGGGCTCAGCGTTCAACTCTTGATCTCAGCTCGGTCTTCATCTCAGGATCGTGAGTTCAAAACGACTAGATTGAGAGAACAAACATTCAGGGTAGAAAGCAAAGGTGATATTCTAAAATATAAGTAGTGCTTGATTACTACAGTGTTTACAAATCAAAATCTTCATATCCAAGGTAGACGATGCCGACCCAGCCCCAAAATATAAAATTCTATCGACTAGGTGTTTTGTTTTTTCTTTTGAAGAAAACAGGAAAGTGTCCTGGAATGGTAGCCATGGTTTTGGGGGGGAGGGTTTGTGGGGTTTTTTTGTTTGTTTGTTTTAAATAAAGATATGGCCTGGCATTTTCCATCTGTGAAGAGGTGAAGCCAGGTAGGACAAAGGAAATGTCCTCACGTGAGATGAGCCAAGCCTTGATATAGTTGAGGCACATAAGGTCCAGAGTTCTCATCACATTTCATGTCAGCTGGAATGAGAAAAACCTGGGCCTTTTTTCCCCTTGCCCTATGCATTCCCGGTACACCACGTTCATTCTGAAAAAGCTTGCATTTTAAAAAATGAACATTCTGTTCCTTCTGATTTTTATTCTTGAATACCTCATCCCACTTCTAGAGGTAACACTTTGATTTTAAAAGTTAAAATTGTAAAATCACACTGCAGTGTTACAGGCCCCAGATACATAGGATTTTAACGTTTGCAGTCGTATGAAGCCCCAAACAGTTGGAAATAATTAAGTCACAGCCCTTAGTTGTAATTCAGCTCTTTAGCTTCACTACTGCCTCCAAGAAGCTGTGTGACCTTGGGTAAGTAACTTACCTTCTTTAGATTCCTCCTCTGTGAAGTGGATAACAAATTTTTTTTGAGAATTGAAAAGTTAATACATGTAAAGTGATTATAATACTGCATGGCACTCAATTAGCTAAGACTTATTTCATTCACTGTTTGCTGTTAGCCTGTCCACAGGTTTCCTTCCAGCACATGAACAGAGTTGACTTGCCCATAACTATAAAGTTTATCTCCTAAAATAAAAAGCAAATATTTAAAATTTTGGTGAGTCTCAAATTAATACTGAGACAGTAAACATGAAGGATAGAAAGGTAACAAAAAGTTAATAGTAATTAGAAACTATACTCCTAAATGTAGTCACTAGAATTCTAGCCATTTTGAAACACATCCCCAAGCCTAGTCAAAAGATGAAGTCTGTAACAGAACACTTAGAAACTAAGATTGAACACATTTCCTATAAGACAGTTAATTTTGTACAAAGCTGTGCATTCTAAAATTTATAACCCTGACATCAAAATCTGAAGCAGATAACTTGGTCTGTTCTCGTTTTTGAATGCACATGCAAAATATTAGCTTTAAAGCCAGTGACATATTGAAAGAATACATTGTACAAAGCATTTTCTGGAAATGCAGTTAACCACATGAGTAGCTCATCTGGACTACTTCGTCATCTCAACAGATGTAGAAAAAGACATTCTAGATTATTCGTTGTTTATTCCTAATAACAATAAATGACCATGGGTACCTGGGAGGCTGAGTCAAGTGTCTGCCTTTGGCTCACGTCATAATCCCGGAGTCCTGGGGTTGAGCCCCGTGTCGGTCTCCCTGCTCAGCAGGGAGCCTGCTTCTTCCGCTCCCTCTGCCCCCCCCCCAACTTATGCTGGTTGTCTTTCAAATATTGAAAAGGCCAGCAGCATGTCTAATAAGGAAATATTAACAGTGGCCTAAACGCAAAGGTTTATTTTCTACTTAAAAAGGCCAGACTTAGTCCAGAACCATTGCTGATAAAAGCATCACAAAGTCATTAGGGATCCAGGCTCCAGCTGGCCCTAAGTCATCACCCAAGGATATGCATGTTACATGGTAATGGCTTGAGATGCTGACATTCTAAGCCATAGGAAGGAAGGGGAGGAAGGAATAAAGGAAAACTGACATTCTTAAGGTTTCCCATAAGTTTCATGTGTTACTTGGATTCACATCTTATTGGCTGTTCAGTGACATTGCCACTGGGCAAAGAAGGCTGAGAAATTGTCATATTTGCATACAGTGCCACACTGTATGAAATTGGGGTTTGGCCAAGGAAGAAAACTGGATTTGTAGTAAATTAGCTATCATAAGATACTCTGGCAACCAATTGGAGAAAAACTGCCCTTGAACTATTGCTAAATGGGAAAAAACAAAAACATGCTTTTATATCATGACCCTAATTTTAAAACCAAGCAATCTAGGTGTATGTGTGCATATATAATAACTGCTAATCTTTGGATCCTAGATTTGCAAATGAATTTTTTAAAGACTTATTTTAGAGAAAGAACATGGTGGGGGAGAGGGAGAAGAGAGGCTTAAGCAGACTCCACACTGGAGCTTGATGCAGGGCTCAGTCTCACAACCCTGAGATTGTGACCTGAGCCAAAACCAAAAGAGTTGGACGCTTAGCTGACTGTGCCACCCAGGTGCCCTGTAAATGGGTTTTCTTTAAATTTTATCTGCATTTTCGGAAGTTTCTAGGCTGAAAAAAAAAACACTTTTATGCTTAATGTTTTTTTTACTAATTAAAAGGTAGAAAGTCTTCCATCTGATTACTCTTCTAGGAGACAGTGTTACTAGTTCTCATCTGTCCTTGGAGATATTCTGGGCGTGTTCAGATGAACTGGAGTGTTTTTCTTTTAAGGTTATGATGTAGCTTGGAGATAATGCCATGCCACTGTTCGGTAGGAAAAAGAATAGCCCCTGCTCTCCACTCTCCTGACAGCAGATGGGATCAATCAGTTATATGTTAAAAGTCCTGTGTATTAAAACCGGCACATGAATTTCCTGGTAGTTTGTGTATTTCCAGTCTCTCCCTCCCACTGGCTCCATTTCCATGGGCCCAGATACGCTTACATCTTCTCTAGCAACCCACTCCCTCCTGCCCTACTTCTGTCAGCCCAGCATTGTAGAGTGCAACAAGTATAGGCTTTGGAGTCAGGTTCGGTTTCTAGTTTTTTGCCATCTGTGCATCTTGGGCTGGACACTCAACACATCTGGGCCTCAGTTTTTATATTCTCAAATTGTAAAGACATTAAAAATCTACCTCATAGGTTTAGATGCAGGTTTAATGAGGTCAAGAAAATACCAGACTCAATAGGGACTCTATAAATGTAGGTGCTATTGTTTCTCAAATCACCTTATCTGAGATTTATTTATTACTGTAACTGTGGTGACTTCCATTTTGTCACTTAATTCATTTCACGACCTTTCCTGTTCTCATGGAAACCAGTAAAATTTTGCTAACAATACTAAAAACCTAATGTTTGTCAAGGCTACAAAAAAGGTTGATGGTTTTGATAGAATCTGACCATCCCCTCCATAAGTCAAGATTAGTATCAGCTGTAAGAAATGGATAAGTTCAAAGTAACAGTTGCTTAAACAGAAAATATTTATGTCTCTGTATTGGCTTCTTGGGACGACTGCAACAATGTATAGTAAATTGGGTGACTTAAGACAACAGAAATCTGGCAGTTCTGGAGAAGTCTGAAATCAGGCCATGTTCACTCCGAAACCTGTCAGATAATTTTGGTGATTTGCAATGATCTTTGGCATTCTTAGGCTTGCAGCTGCGTAACTCCTATCTCTACTTTTGTAGTCATGTGGTGGTCTCCCTGTGTGTCTTCACGTGACCATCTTGCATTGGTCATATTGGATTAAGGGCCAGTCCTACTTCAGTATGACAACTAGTTGCATCTACAGTGATGCTATTGATAAAGTCACATTCTGAGGGACTAGGGATTAGGAGGATTTCATGCCTAACTCATGGAGAGACAAGTCAACCATAATTCTCTCAAATTCAAGAACCTTGGAGGTAGTGAGATCAGGGTTTGTATGCAGTCCATATGATGTCAGGTACCTAGATGACTTCAGTCTTATTGCTCTGCCATGAGTGATTTCCATTACTAGGAACATTTTATGGTTCAAGATAGGAGACTGACCAACAAAAGACAAATTACCAAACTCAGGAAAGAGGACACATCACTACTGATTCTACAGAAATTGGAAAGGATTATAAAGGAATATTATGAACAGTTTTATGCCAACTTAGGTGAAATGGACATGTTTCTAGAAAGGCCCGAATTACCAACTGATTTAAGAAGAAATAGAACATCTGAATAGGTCTATAACAAGAAGTTGAATTAATACTTCTCAAGAAGAAATGTCCAGGCCCAGATTGCTTCACATTACATTCTGCCAAATATTTAAAGAAGAGGCTTTCCCAATTCTTCTCAAACGCCAAAGCTAGAGAAGGAAGGATCACTTCCCAAATGATTCTAAAACCAGCATTGCCCTTAAACCAAAATTAGAGAAAGATCACAAAAACAGTATTACGGACCAGTTTTCCCCCATGGACATTGACACAAAAGTCCTGAACAAAATAGTATCAAAGCAAATCTGGTAACATTCTACACCATGACCAAGTAGAATTTATCCTAGGAATGCAAGATCAGTTTACATCCAAATGTTAATTACTATATAACATCATATGAGTAGAATAAAAGGCAAAACCACATAATATAGGTACAAAATATGTAAAATCCAACATTTTAACAAACTAGGAATAGAAAAAGATTGGACTGAAAAAGATGCTGAAGATCTGGAGCAAGTCAGGATGGCTGCTCTTGCCATTTCGGCTCAATACTGCACTGGGTCTAAGCAGTGCAGTTAGTAGAGGGAAGAAAAAAACATTCACAGATGTTATGAACTTGTACATAGACAAATTCCAGGACATGCACACATAAATAGAACTGATAAATGTTCAAAAGTTACAAGATATGCAAAAATCAACTGTATTCCTATAACAAGAACATGTGAAATGAAATTAATTCACAATAGCATTAAAATGAATGCAATACTTTGGAATAAATTTAACAAAAGTACAAGATATTTACAATGTACAAAAAAAAGGTATTGCTGAGAGGAATTAAGATCTAAATTAGAGGTTCTCAACCAGGGCTGGTGGTTCCCACTGAGGGATACTTGACAATGTGTGAAGGCATTTTTATTTTATTTTATTTTATTTTTAAAGATTTTATTTGACAGAGCCAGCGAGAGAGGGAACACAAGCAGGGGGAGTGGGAGAGGAAGAAGCAGGCTCCCAGCAGAGGAGCCTGATGTGGGACTCAATCCCAGAACGCCGGGATCACGCCCTGAGCCGAAGGCAGACGCTTAATGACTGCGCCACCCAGGCGCCCCCGAAGGCATTTTTAGTTGTCACAACTTAGAGGAAGGGATGCTTTTGGCATCTAGTGGGTGGAGGCCAGCGATGCAGCCAAACACTGTACAATGCATAGGGACAGCCTGAACAATAAAAAATTATCTGGCCACAAATGTGAATAACACCAAGGTTGAAAATCCTGATCTAAATAAACAGAAAGGCATTTCACAGTCATGGATTGGAAGACTCCATATTGTCAAGATGCCAATTTTCAAAATGATCTGTAAGTTCAATAAAATCCCTATTCCAGCAGCATTTTTGTGTAGAAATTGATAAGCGGGTCATAAGAGGTATATAGACACGCAAAGGGTCTGGAGTAGCAAAACAATTTTTTATTTTTAATATTTTATGTATTTGAGAGAGCTTATTGGAGGAGGGGGGAGCAGAGGGAGAAGAATATTCCCCGAGGGGCAGGGAGCCCTACACGAGGCTGGATCCCAGGACCCTGGGATCATGACCTGAGCTGAAGGCAGATGCTTAACTGACTGAGCCACCCAGGCACCCTACAGAACAATTTTTTAAGATAACAAAGTGGGAGGACTGACACTATCAGACTTCCAAACTTACTATACAGTTATCAAGACAATTTGGTATTGGTGCAATAGGAGTATAGATAACGGAACAGAATTAAGAGTCCAGAAATCCTTACATCTATGTCACTTGATTTTTGACAAAGATCTTAAGGCAATTCAGTGGAGAAAGGAAAGTCTAAATCATCCTGGGATAAATGTATATGTGCATATAAAAAAATTAGATGGCTGGCTGGCTCGTCAGAGCATGTGGTGCTTGATCTTGGGGTTGTAACTTTGAGCCCCACGTTGGGTATAGAGGTTATTAAATCTTTAAAAAATAAACTTAGGCCTTTACCTCACACCATACACAAAAAATGAACTCAAACTGGATCATGGACATAGATGTATGAGTGAATACTTTAAAACTTCTAGAAGAAAATTTAGGAGAAATTCTTCATGATTTTGGGTTAGGCAAAGATTTCTTAGATACAAGACCAAAAGTAGGATCCATAAAAAAGAACAAGTGATAATAGAATTTATCAAAATTAAAAACTTGCACCTCAAAAGACACCATTAAAATGAACAGATACAGATTGGGAGAAAATAGTTGTGAACCATTTTAAAAAGGGAATTCAGAATATGTAAAGAATTTAACAGCTCAATAATATGAAGACAACCCCATTTGAAATTGTGTGAAATATTTGAATAGATGTTTCACCAAAGAAGATGTAACAATGGCTAATAAGAACAGGAAAAGATGTTCAAAATCATTGGTTATTAGGGAAATGCAGACTAAAGCAACAGTGACTATTACATACCAGATACTGGTGAGGGTATAGAGAAGCTGGAGCCCTCACACATTATTGATGGTAATGTAAAATGGTATAGGCACTCTGTAAGTTTGACAGTTTTCTTAAAAAGTTTAACATAAATGTATCTTGTAACTTAGCAATTCCACTCCTAGGAATATATCCAAAAGTAATGAAAACTTGTCTACACAAAGGCATGTGGCGAACATTTATAGCAGCATTATTCATGACTTTAAAGTAGAAACAGCGTAAATGTCCATCAGTTGGTGAATGGCATATCCACACAATGGAATACTATTCAGCAACATAAAGGAACAAACGGATACAGGTACGACACAAATGGACCTCAAAAACATGCTCAGCGAAAGAAGTCAGATGGAACACTACATGTTTATGATTCCATGTACCTGAAATGTCCAGAAAAGATAAATTTATAGAGACAGTAGACTAATGATTTCCTAGGGCCTGGTGTGGGAGCAGAGATTAAGTGCAAATGAGGAGGAAGGCACTTTTTTGGCTGATGGAAGTGTTCTGTGGAGATAGACCAACTCGATAAATTTACTAAGAATCATTGAATCGTATACTTAAAATGCGCGAATTTTATATCCTGTAAATTATTAGTGAAGCTATTTTTTAAATGTTCATCGGGGAGGGCAGGGGCATTTTGTAGAGGAACTTAAGGCTTCCAATGCTCCTACCAAGAATAGTATAATAGCTTTCCTGATTTGTGGATTTACGTTTAGATATAGTCTTCAAGAACTACCGTATGCATTGAGTCAGAGTATGCCTGAGGTGAGAAGGGTAAATGGCAAAATTATACACAAAGGATTTTTTTAAAAATTTTGGTTCCCATGACACTATGAAAAAGGAGGCCCTGCCTTTTCCGAGGCGTCACGAGGCTAGAGAAAACAGGTGCAACCGGTGAGTTCCAATCCCCGCGCGGTGTGTTTCTGGAAAGGACAGGAGGCCAATGTGGCTATAGGAAGGGCTGAGGCCAGATCACGTAGATTCATGTGCTCTCTGTAGGAAGGCAGTAAAGCGTCGTAAAGAGTTCAGGCTCCAGTGGCCCGCTTGCCCGAGTTTAAAACCCCACAGTCCCACTTTCTAGAGACACGACTCTGAACCAGTTGCTCAGCTGCCTCTAATTCTTCATCTTTACCTTGGGGAGAATAACGGCACTCGTAGGACTGTAAAGTCTAAGTGCGCTAATGCACGTAAGGGCTTTAGAGTAAGCACATACTTAAGCGCTCGGCACGCACTTAAGTTAGCAAAAGCAGCAGGACGCTCGCACCCGCCCGCTGCTCTCCGCCCGGGGCCTTTCTCCAGGGCCCAGCTCTCCAGAGCGACCGGAACGCCGGCAATTGCTATGGTAACGGCCACCTACTTCCGGAAGAAGTACGGCGCGCGGCGAGGGCCATTCCGAGCCTTCTGCCTCAGGGAGTTGACAGTGGGGCCGCAGAGGGGCGAATTTAGTGGGTGCTGTGGGTTCCGCCTGCCTCCCTCCAGGCCAGCCCCGGTGCTCTCGCAGGGCCGCCCGCCTCCGCAGCCTCGTTTTCGCCCGAGCCAGCTCTTCAGGCCTGGACGCCGGGGCTGAGAGGCGGTGCGGCCATGGACTTCTCCAAGTTCCTGGCGGAAGACTTCGACGTGAAGGAGTGGATCAACGCGGCCTTCAGGACCGGCTCCAAGGAGGCGGCGGCCGGGAAGGCGGATGGCCACGCGGCCACTCTGGTGATGAAGCTGCAGCTGTTCATCCAGGAGGTGAACCACGCCGTGGAGGGTGAGGCCGAGCTGCCGGGACGGGCGTGGGACGGCGGACGTCCGCGGCGGGAAGGCGAGCCCGGCCCGACCCTCCTTGCAGCCCTTTCGGGGGCAGCCGGCGGCCGGTCTCAGCTCAATGCCTCTTGTCTAACGCTTGCCGAGGCTGGGGCTTGCTCTTCCACCCCTGGCCGTGCCATCAAGTTTCCTTTTAAAACTTAAGTCCCAGAGTGAATGTCAACAATAGTAACTAATCGTCACCTGGTCCTTATATTTGGCAAAAGCATATCAAAGGCGTGTGGGAATGACACAAATCCGGGAAACATTGTTTTAGCGGACCTTCACGTCCGTGAGGAAGATGGGCTGGCCCGAATGCAGACTTGAACCATCTTTTAAAGATAGTTAATTATAAAAAAAAGAATACACACCAGCAACCTTTTCATTAACTCCTCGACTCGATTTGTATCCACCGTATGTTCATTAGATGCATACTGCACGCCAATCTCTTTGCTAGGCTCCGTGGGAGAGACGGGTCCCACAGGGAAGCTTATGACCCAGAAAATAGAACTTCATTTTATAGATGGGTCCAGTGTTTAAGAAAAGGCTGATGTTGGGGGGAGGGGAGCTTTATATCGCTGCAGGTTCTTTTTTTTGCATCTACTACTCATTATTGAGCATCTGCTATACCTGTGCAGAGAAATGGTCCATGGGCAAAAAGTTTACCTTTCAGGAGCCTGCTGCCTTGTGGGGAAGATACTAAACAGTTAAATTACAATGAGGGGTGGCTTTCTTGCAAGTAGGACCAAGAACTATGAGAGCTGGAAGAAGTGTGCAATTACCTCTAGTCTGGGAGAATCATAAAGGGTTTTCCCTGTATCAGGTCTTGAAGGAAGACCATAGGGCAAAGAGGGGGTGGACGTTAATAATAATATGATAGCAATATTGGAGTCCTTGATATGTGTCAGCCACTCTTTTAAATGCTTTATGTGTATTGACTAAGTGGTTCTCAAACCAGGGGTGGTAATGTTGCCTCTTTCCACCCTCACCATCCCCTGAGTATCTGGAAGTTGTTGGGAGTGTTTTTTGTCTTTGCAATGGAGGAATGTCACAATGGTGGACGGTTAGTGGAAATACCCAGAGATGCTTAGTGTCCTGCATGCTTGGGATAGTCCTACACAATGAAGAACTGTCCTGGCTAAAATGTTACTGTTGCCCCTTTTCAGCCTACTTATCCAATTTAAACCTGGCATTAATCCTTAGATGTGGGCACAGTTATGATTCGCACTTTATAGTTGTAGAGACTCCGGCTGAGTGAAGTAACTAAGAGCTCAGGCTCTTAGTCATTATACCTTGCTACCTCTCTGGTATGAAAGGGAGAGAAAACAGCACATGCAGAAGCATGTGGGTATAAAAAGGCCTAGCCAGTCCACAGCAGAGTGAGAAGTTCAAACAGAGCTCCATCAGTAACATCAACAAACACTAGTCATTAATTAGTATTATTATTATGACAGGATCACTTTTAGGGGGGAACTTCTGGAGATAAGACAGAAAAGTAGAGTAGGATCAAACTGTGAAAGGCCTTTTTGGCTTTTATTTTATTTTATTCTTTACACACATGCACACACGCGCGCGCACGCGTGCCTGCGCGTTCCCGGAGAAAAGGAGGGACAGAGGGAGAGAGAGAGAATCTTAAACAGGCCCGATCCCACTACCCTGAGATCATGACCTGAGCCGAAATCAAGAGTGGAACACTTAACCGACTGAGCCACCCAGGTGTTCCCTTTTTGGTCATCCTAAGGAGTTGGGATTTTGTCCCTTAGGCAGTAGGAAGCCTTTAGATGTTTAAAGCTTTATTTTTATGGAAGGTGAGACAAGGGCTCAAGTCTGCAGTGAAGAGAGGTTATTGCAGAGGCTCAAGGAGGGGATGTTGAGGGCTCCAAATTGGAGGATTGATTTGTTCATTCATTCAGTCAATAAATATTTATTGGGCACAAACTATTTTCCAGGTGCCAGGGATACGGTGTCAAACAAGACCCAGCCCTAGGTTGGATAGGTTAACAAGCCAAGTGGGGGGCGGGGGGAAAAAAACCCAAAACAGGGACCAGATCATACAGGAATTTTAATGTCACATTAAAGAATTTGGTTTTGATTTAAAATGAGCGTAAAGGGAAGGTACCAGAGGATTTTTAAGCAGGGGAGGGACATGGTTTGATTTTTGTCTCCATTCGGAGGGCACCTGTCCAGAACAGTGGACTGTCGGCATGGTGGCTTCAGCTGGAGTTATGGCAGTGGGCATGGCGAGAAATGGGTAGATTTAAGATATTTTTAGGAGGAAGAATGGGAAGAACTTGCTGATGGATTGGAACGTTGGATGAGAGGGGGAGGACATCAAGAATTATTGCAGGTTCTTGAAGTGAACAGATATGGTTGGAGGTCCCAAACATACAGTAACATCAAGGGAATTTGTAATGAACATCCATATGCCCACTACCTAGATTCTACAATTAACACTTTACTATTCCTGCTCTGTCACAAATCTATCCATTTACCTGTCCCTCTCTCCATTCATCCATCTTATTTTTTTATTTATTTTAAAATGAGTTGTAGACATCGGTATACTTTACCCGTGTACATTTCAGTTGGTACCCTAAACATAATAGAATTCAGTGCTTGTTTACAGCTCTCTCTCTCTCTTTTTTTTTTTTACGAAATAAAATTTACATAAGTTGAAATGCACAGATCTTATCTGATGAGTGTAATGAGCTTTGACAAATGTATACAGCTGGGATAGCTCAAACCTCTGTCAAGGAGAATGTTAGAAAAAAAAAAAAAAGAATGTTACAGTCACCCAAGAAAGTGCCCCCATTCCCCTTCACAGTGAACTCTGGCCCTTACCCTCCCAGAGGCAACCACTCCAAGTCATAGTTTTAAAATGGAAAAAAGAGTGGACAAAATAGGGGGGTGAGGAGAGGGTTGTGGAGAAGGAAAAAGAGGTACACAAGAGCCGAAGAGTGACTTTGAGGTTTAGCAAGCGGAAGGCTGGGGCCATAACAATGTTGTTGAAAGTCAGCATTGTTTAAAGTCAGTGTTTGTGCAGAAGAAATCCCTGTTCTGTCTTTGTTTTCTTAGTCTTAGAACTACCTGGGGTCAGTGCTGGAAACAGATTGTTATTTAATGGCACAGCTGGACGAACAGGTTCCTGAAATACTTCTTCAAGATGTTAAGGTTCTATTCATCGCACTGGTAGAGCAGAAGACGCTGGGCTTATTGATTCCCAGATGAATTGCCCTTGAAAGGGTTAGAGGGGTATGCTATGAACTCTCCCAATTCCACGTAACACATTACAGTGTGCAAAGATGTGCAAGTAGTATTCTACGTTTGGGATGTCTGTTAAAACATGCAGCTTTCTTAATGTCATCCGATCTCCTACCAGACTGGTTAAATGAGAAACCCTGGCAGGTGCCTGAGGACCTGCATTTAACTGTGGCCCAGTTGACGCAGGTCATCTGTGGACTCTATTTTGAAAAGACCATGGAATGCAGACACTGGGGCCAGACACATGATTCCTGGAGACATAAAGAGATAGAATGTTTGTAGATCACCTGGGACGTAGCTGGCATTTACCCGGTGCCAGATTCTTTCATTTTCTCTCCTCACAAAGGGAGTTTCAATTTAACTCAGTGGTGGAAAAGTGTTGATGTTGGGTCAGGTTGATGGTTCATTTCTTGTCAAATCACATGGCCCACACCAATCAGACTGGGGAGGACATGGTCCTGACAGAGCCCACCTCCCAGCCCACCTCCTCTCCACTCCCCATCTTCCACAGGCTCAGAAAACTGCGTGGTTGGGGGTGCTTTGGGGGAAATTCCCTTCCTGTCCTCTGATCTATTCATCTTGTTCACTGGTGACTGGTCCAGTTTTCACCTTTTGTTCTTGGGTTCTTGCTACAGAAACAAGTCACCAGGCGCTTCAGAACATGCCCAAAGTGCTCCGCGATGTGGAAGCCCTCAAACAGGAGGCGTCTTTTCTGAAAGAACAAATGATTCTTGTCAAGGAGGACATTAAGAAGTTTGAACAGGATACATCTCAATCGATGCAGGTATTTTAGCTCCTGTCCCAAATGCTGATTCTTGCTTTTGGAAGACATTCCTGGAAGCTCCCCTAAAGACAGGAGTGTGCCATGGTGCTTATGTTTCAAGTCACCGGTGGAGGGTTGAGATAAAGGAACTGCCACTTCCTTAGTTTTTGACCTCTCATTTCTCTTCTAGGTATTGGTGGAAATCGACCAGGTCAAGTCCAGAATGCAGCTTGCAGCGGAGTCTCTCCAGGAGGCAGACAAGTGGAGCACGCTGAGTGCCGATATCGAGGAGACCTTTAAGACTCAGGTAGGTCTTCAGTTTCGGGGAGGTCTGCAGGTGGGTGGGCAGGCGCTTGAGGTTTGGGGAAACAAATGAGAAAGTCGTTTCCTTGAAACCCCAAGGGTTGGGAAGAAGCAGTGCGTGGAAGCGTAAATGCACAGGCAAAGGGTGAGAAGACCTGCAATTTCTCTGGGTCTTTCCAACTTCTGGAGTTGGTATCTCCCGCTTGACTGAAGGTCTTCTCATCACAGAGAGTTCGGGAGAAACTTCAGTGAAAAAGGCAGAGAAAATGGATGGCATGAGTGTGGAACACAGGCAGGAAGCCTTCCACGCCCTGGGACCCTCTGGGGCTGCCAACTCTGGGAAATTGCAATGCTTTTGATACCTGGTTATCAGGATGAGGTTAGGTGATGTCTCATGAAAAACTCTTTTTCAGTTGTTAAGTACAATGAATTCTTTTATTGTCTCTTTTGCTGGTTTTCCTTTCTTTTGTTCCTTTTTTTTTTAAGATTTTATTTATTTATTTGAGAGAGAGAGAGAGATAGTGAGAGCATGAGCAGGGAGTGGGAGAAGAAGACTCCCGGCTGAGCAGGGAGCCCAATGTGGGGCTTGATCCCGGGACCCCGGGATCATGATCTGAGCTGAAGGCAGGTGCTTAACCAACTAAGCCACCCAGGTGCCCCCCTTTTTGCTAGTTTTCAAAACTCTCACAGGTTTTTTAAAAAGTGCTTATTGCACGAGGGGAAAAAATTAGTAAACAGGAATAAACGGTGAAGAATGTTTTTCTTGTAACCCTGACACCCCTGATCCCCTCATTGCCCTTCCACGTACAGACTCTCTTCACACCTTTATGCCTGTCCTTCCAGATACACACACATACATAGATATGATCCCTGCCCTTTTGTGCCCCTACATGGTAGTATGTTGTGAATGCTGCTCTGCACTTTTTGCACTCCACAATCTATTATTTTCTATCGGTTATCTTTATCTTGAAGTACAGGAGAGCCATACTTCTTCCCATTCCATTTCAGAGCCCCCTCTGGGCTCATGACAAGGTAATCAATGTGGGCCTCACAGATGTGAGTTGCAAATCTTCCTGGATTCCTGGCACATGCCTGAGAGGGAATGGACTTAAATAGTCTGTGATTGCAGTCAGCACACTACTAGTATTCACTAGCTAAATGTTAGAAAGCTTTTGCCCTTCCCAACTATCCTGATATTCAGAACCAGCTGCCCACAAGACCACATGCATCCTGCTGGACTCCCCCTAGGCACCGTGAACTGAATTCATTATTTCTATCTAGAACCACTCCCCATTTGCTCTTCCCTTTGGTCTCCCTGTCTTGGTTCATGGCGGCACTTCCAAGCAAGGTTCTAGGCTAGAAACCTCAGCAGTCCTTAACCGCTCCCTCTTCCCCATCTCTCCCATCTTTCTCTGTAGTTGTTTGTTCTTTGGATGCCTCTGCCACCACTCTGGTCACACTTCCCATTGTCTTTCTCCTAGACCATTGCAGCAGCCACCCATCCCTGCTGGCTCCTGGCCTCTCACAGGCAAACTCAGTTGCTCCCTCCCCTGTGCCCTGGTAGCACCTGAGCCGTGCTCCTTACAATGTGTCCTGATCTTTCTGTCCCTATGTGTTGTGAATTCAGGGGCTGCAGTGTGATCTTCTTTGTGTCTCAAACATCTAATACAGTGTCTGACACGTCGTAGACACCTATTGAGTACTGAAATGAGACATAATTACTGCATTCTTAATTCTTTTAAAAAACGTTTCTTTTTCTTTTTCTTCCTTTTAAGATTTTATTTATTTATTCGAGAGAAAGAGAGGGAGAGTACAAGCAGGGAAAAGGGAGAAGCAGGCTCCCCACTGAGTAGGGAGCCTGATGTGGGGCTCAATCCTAGGACCCTGAGATCATGACCTGAGCTGAAGGCAGATGCTTAACTGACTGAGCCACCCAGGCGCCCCTGGAGGACCTGTGGTCTTTTAAAATAAATATCCTCTATTCTGGTCTTTTATAGGACATAGCTGTGATTTCTGCCAAGCTGACAGGTATGCAGAACAGCTTAATGATGCTTGTTGATACACCAGACTACTCGGAAAAATGTGTGCACTTGGAGGCACTGAAGAACAGGCTGGAGGCCCTGGCCTCTCCGCAGATTGTAGCGGCGTTCACCTCTCAGTCTGTAGGTAAGTGTGGGCCCTCTCTCATCTCTGTGCACACCTCCTCACAAAGGTAAGGCTTTCCAAGTCTTCAACCTTTTGAGTGTCTTACTGTGGATTAAATTATGTAGTTTGGCAGTTAAGTTGTAACTTTATGGGGGTTTCCTTTTTGCAATAATTTATATAAATGTTTTTGAGCATATAGAATAGTTGAGCTAAGCACACGACAAACACACCATCTAGATCCTAGTTTAGCGTTTTACCACATTTGTTTTGTCACATATCTACCCACCCATCCATCTCTGTCCATCCAGGTTCTGTTTGGGATGCATTGCAGAATAACTTACAGATGTCGGCATACTTCACCCTTAAATGCTTCTGCATTCATATCAATAACTAGAGTTCAGGATTGGTTTATGATTCCCTTTTTTGGAGGTAAAATTTACTTTTAGAGAAATGCACACATCTTAGGCATACTGTTTGATGAGTTTTGACCCTTGTCAAATATGATTTTTATTTCCTCTGACCTACTAACGTGGGAAATCCTATTGATAGCATTTCTAATACTGTATTATTCTTGCAACTCACGAACAAGCCCCACATGTTTATGGGATGTCTCTGTGGGTGCACACACATGTGTGTGCATGTTAAAGTCTTACTGGATATTTGCTGGCATTTTATATAGAACTTTTTCATAGAGATCCATTTAGTAAATATCTGTGTGAGGTTTTGCTATCAGGGTTGTGTTGGCCTCATAGAAATGGTTGGGAAGCTTCAGGCTTCCTTATTACTCTGTTAGGTTTTGTTTTTAAAGATTTTATTTATTCATTTGAGAGAGGCACAGAGACAGAGAGAGAACGAGGGGGTTAGGAGAGGCAGGGGGAGAAGCAGGCTCCCGGCCGAGCAGGGAGCCCAACGTGAGGCTCAGTCCCAGGACCCTGGGATCATGACCTAAGCCGAAGGCAGACGCTTAATGACTGAGCCACCCAGGTGCCCTTTTAAGGAACATTTTTATCAAATATTGCCATAGCTCAGATAGAATGCTTTCTATTTGTAGTTCAACTTGGGTGTGAATATTATAACTTCTGCCTTTTTCGTTTGTACTTGCTTTAATATGGCTTTACCCATTTTTTTTTAACCTTCAAACTTTCTGAGATGTTTTATTTTAGACTTGGCTATTGGAGATGGCACATTGTTGAATTTTGATTTTTGATCTAATCCTTGTGCTTTTTAATAAATGACTTTATCCCATTTAGGTTTTTATTTTATTCCAGAAATTCTCAGTCTTTTATGTCTCTATATTTTCTACCTTATGTTTCTCTTTTCTTTGTGTTTTTTCCTCACAGATGATTTGAAAGATATATATAAGTTTTGAGTTTTTCTAGTGATTTAGGATTTCAAATTATACTAAACTAAATTTCTTTTTCAATTTATCAGCCTCCTGAATGAAACACTATCTTCCTCCCCCAGGTCGTGTGCTTTAACTCTTTGTGCTTTCCATTGTCCCTCTTCCCTGCCCAGTCTAGAACATTGCAAGTCATGCTATACTATCTAATTATTCATTATTAATTTTGAAATTATTCATTGTTTTATCATGTGGCTTTTCTCTAAACTTTTAAATATTAGAAAATTTTCATATTTGATATTTTATCTTTACGTAACTGTTTTCTTTTTTCTTTTCTTTTTTTTTTTTTTTAAAGATTTTATTTATTATTAATTTGACAGAGAGACACAGCCAGAGAGAGAGAGGGAACACAAGCAGGGGGAGTGGGAGAGGAAGAAGCAGGCTCCTAGCCGAGGAGCCTGATGTGGGGCTCGATCCCATAACGCTGGGATCACGCCCTGAGCCGAAGGCAGACGCTTAACAACTGTGCCACCCAGGCGCCCCTACATAACTGTTTTCTAACTAATAATTGGTTATTTATGCTCAGGGTCTTGTTTAAATGGATTCAGTGCTCACTTTTTAGACTTTTCAGCCCACGTGTTCCCCATTTATTAATTTTTTGAGGCTTCTCTTCATGACCAGCATTTTGTTTTCAAGTAGATTTTTTTTTGCCTCAGGAAGGGCATAGGGATTATATGTACAGCCTCAGTGTTTATGTAGGAAAGAATGTCTTTCTGTTGCTTTTACACATAGAAGAAAATGGCTGCATTTGGAATTTTTGGATCACACTGTTTTTCCTTTAGAATTCTGGAAACCTTGCTTCTGCGTCTTCTGCCAACTGTATTTGGCTGATAAACATGAGACTGGCTTCCTTCCTTCCTTCCTTCCTTCCTTCCTTCTTTTTTTTTTTTTTTTGTTGTTTGTTTGTTTCTTTTCCTTGAATAGTTAAAACAGGTGTTAGCAAGCACTTTCTGTAAAGGGCCGGGTAGTAAATATTTTGGGCTGTCTGGGCCATGTGCTCTCTGTCACCAATACTTAACTCTGCAGTTGTAGTGTGAAAGCCTGTGTGTAAATGAGTGGGCTTCTCTGTGTTCCAGTAAAATTTTATGACAAAACCAGGTGGTGATTTGGCCTGCTGGCTCATCATTTGCTGACTTCTGGCTTAAAAGATTCTTTCTTTTACCGTATGGTTTAGTTACTTCACTAGATTATTTTTCAGTTTGGGAAAAATATTTTTATGGAACATAATGTGAGCTCTTTTTATTTGCTGATTCATGTCTTTCTCCATTTCTAGAAAATTTCTTTCTTAAAAATTTTTTTTCTATTCCATTTGTTTTCCATTTTTGAGAACATCAACTGTCTGTCCATCAGGTCTCTGTTTCCCCCTCCCTTTATGTCGTGTTCTCTCTGGTCTATTTTAGCTCTTTATTGACTCTCACCGTAGTCTTTTTTTATTTTTCCAAAAGATTGTTTTCCGTTTCACCAATAGCATCCTTTTTCTTTCCTTCCTCCTTCCCTCCCTCCCTCCCTTCCTTTCTTCCTAAAGATTTTATTTATTTATTTGAGAGAGAGATAGCAAGAGAGAGCACGAGTTGGGTGGAGGGGCACAGGGAGAGGGAGAAGCAGGTGCCCCACTGAGCAGGGAACCCGATGCGGGGCTCGATCGCAGGACGCTGGGATCGTGACCAGAGCCGAAGACAGATGCTTAACTGACTGAGCCACCCAGGTGTCCCAAGTCCTTTGCCCTTTTTAAAATCAGGTTATTTATTTTTTATTGTTGAATTATAGGAGTTTGTTATATAGTCCAGATATTAATCCCTGATCAGATATATGATTTGTATACTTGCATTCTGTGGGTTGTCTTTTCATTCTATTTATAGTGTCCTTTGATGCACAAGTCTTAAATTTTGATGTAGTCTAATATATCTGTGTTTAATTTTATTGCTTGTGTTTTTGGGGTCGTAAGTAAGAAACTATTGCCAAATCCAATGTCATGAAACTTATCCCATTTTCTTCTAAGAGTTGATAGTTTTAGCTCTTACATGTAGCTCTTTGATCCATTTTAAGTTAATTTTTGTATATGGTGTAAGGGTCCAGCTTCTTACTTTTGCATGTGGATATCCAGTTTTCTGAGCATCATTTGTTGTCCTTTCCCCATTGAATGGCCTTGACACCCTTGTTGAAAGTCATGTGACTGTATATGCGAAGGTTTATTTCTGGGCTCTCTATTCTCTTCTGTTGGTCATGTCTATCCTTATGCCAGTACCACACTGTTACCCCCCCCCCCCACACACACATTGTTTTGATTATTGTAGCTTTGTTTTGAAATCATGTAGTATGTTTTGAAATCATGAAGTGTGAGACCACCAATGTTACTCTTCTTTTTCAAGATTGTTTTGTCTATTTGGGGGTCCCTTGAAATGCCATATAAATTCTAGGATGGGTTTTTCTGTTTCTCCAGCAGACACCATTGGGATTTTGATAGGGATTGCATTGAATCTGTAGATGGCTTTGGGTAGTTTTGCCATCTTAACAGTATTAAGTATTCCAGTCGATGAACATGGGATGTTTTTTCATTTATTTGTGTCTTCTTTAATTTCTTTCAGCAGTGTTTTTTTGTTTTCAGAGTACAAGTCTTTCAGGTCCTTGTTACATTTATTCCTAAGTATTTTATCTTTTTGATGCTACTGTAAATGAAAATTTTTAAAAATTTCCTCCTCAGATTGTTCATTGTCAGTATATAGAAAAACAACTGATTTTTTTTTTTAAAGATTTTATTTATTCATTTGAGAGAGAGAGAGACAGAGACAGAGAGCACAAGCAGGGGGAGAAGCGGAGGGAGAGGAAGAAGCAGACTCCATGCTGAGCTGGGAGCCCGATGTGGGGCTTGATCCCAGGACCTGGAGATCATGACCTGAACTGAAGGCAGACACCCAACCATCTGAGCCACCCAGGCACCCCAACACAACTGATTTTTGTGTGTTGATTTTGTATCCTACAACTTTGCCAAATTCACTTATTAGTTCTAATAGGTATTTTTGTGGAATCTTTAGGGTTTTCTGATTATAATATCATATCATCTGCAAGCAAAGATAATTTTACTTCTTGCTTTTCTCTTAGAATGCTTTTAATTTCTCTTTCATGCCTCATTGGTCTGGCTAAGACTTCCAGCACTAAGGTGAATAAAGGTGGCAAAAGCAGGCATTTTTGTCTTGTTCCTGATCTCAGAGGAAGAGTTTGAAATAGCTTTTCACCATTGAGTATTAATTATGTCAGCTGGGGGCTTTTCATGTACGGCCTCTATTACATTGACATAGTTTGCTTCTATTCCTAGTTTGTTGAGTTATATCATGAAAAGTGTTGAATTTTATCAAATTCTTTTCTTCATTATTTGAGATGATCATGTGAATTTTGTCCATCAGTCTGTTAATATGGTATATTACATTGACTGATTTTCATATCTTGAACCATCCTTGCATCTCAGCAATAGATTCTACTTGGCTGTAGAGTATTATCCTTTTAATGTGCTGCTGATTTTAGTTTGCTAGTATTTCGTCAAGGATTTTTGCATCAGTATTCATTAGGGATGTGGCACCTGGGTGGCTCAGTTGGTTAAGTGTGTGACTTTTGATTTCTGCTCTGGTCATGATCTCAGGATCATGAGATTGAGCCCTGTGTTGGGCTCTGTGCTGGGTGTGGAGTCTGCTTGAGCACTCCACCGCTGCTTGAGTGCACGTGTGCTCTCTCTCTCTCTCTCAAAAAAAAAAAAACCATCAGGGATATTGATCTGTAGGTTTCTTGTATTGTCTTTGTCTGGCTTTGGATTGGCGTAATGCTGGCCTCATAGAATGAGTTAGAAAGTGTTTCCCTCCCTTCAGTGTTTTGGAAGAGTTTGAGAAGTATTGGTAATAATTTTTCTTTAAATGTCTAGTATATTCACCAGCCATTTGGTGTGCTTTTCTTTGTTGAAAGGTTTTGGATACTGATTCAATCTCCTTACTAGTTTTAGATCCATTTAGATTTCTTATTTCTTCATGATTCAGTCTTGGTAGATTGTGTGTGTCTAAGAATTTGTTCATTACATCTAGTTAATCCAATTTGTTGGTGTATAATTGTCCATAGTATTTATTTATTTTATTTTTAATTTATTTACTTAAAAAATATTTATTTATTTGAGAGAGAAAGAGAGTAGGAGCACAAGCTTTGGGAGAGGGAGAGGGAGAAGCAGACACCCTGCTGAGCACAGAGCCTGACATGGGGCTCGCTCCCAGGACATGGAGGCCATAATGTGAGCTGAAGTCACACGTTTAACCAACTGAGCCACCCAGGCACCCCTATTTTTTTTTTTTAAGATTTTATTTATTTATTTGACAGAGACAGCCAGCGAGAGAGGGAACACAAGCAGGGGGAGTGGGAGAGGAAGAAGCAGGCTCCCAGCAGAGGAGCCTGATGTGGGGCTCGATCCCAGAACGCTGGGATCACGCCCTGAGCCGAAGGCAGACGCTTAACGACTGCGCCACCCAGGCGCCCCTATTTTTTTTTTTTTAAGTAGGTTCCATGCCCAACACAGGACTTGAACTCAGAACTCTGAGATCAAGACCTGAGATCAGGAGTTTGACACTCCACCAACTGAGCAATTCAGGCGCCCCCCCCTCCCGTAGTATTTTCTTACAATCCTTTTTATTTCTGTAAGATCAGTAGTAGTGTCCTTCCTTTCATTTCTGACTTTATTTGAAATACCTTCTCTCTTTTTCGTAGTGAATCTAAGTAAAAGTTTGCCAATTTTGTTCATCTTTTCAAAGAACAAACTCTTGGTTTTGTTGGTTTTTCTTTTTCTTTTGCTCTATTACATTGATCTCTGCTCTGATCTTTATTATTTCTTCCCTTCTGCTACCTTTTGGTTTAGTTTGTTCTTTTTTTTTTTCCTAGTTCTTGAGGATATAGAGTTTAGGTTGTTGGCTTGAGATCTTTCTTCTTTTTTAAGGTAGGTATTTACAGCTATAAATGAGCCCTTAGTGCTGCTTGTGTGGCATCCTGGACATTTTGGTATGTTGTGTTTTTATTTTCATTTGTCTCAAGATAATTCCTCATTTCCCTTATG
This sequence comes from Ursus arctos, assembly GCF_023065955.2. Classification (NCBI taxonomy): domain Eukaryota; kingdom Metazoa; phylum Chordata; class Mammalia; order Carnivora; family Ursidae; genus Ursus; species Ursus arctos. The sequence goes on along the minus strand of NW_026622874.1, from coordinate 83,279,137 downwards.
GTATCTTCTTTGACCCATTGGTTGTTTAAGACTGTTGTTTAATCTCCATATATTTGTGAATTTTCCCATAGTTTTTTCTTCTTTTGATTTCTAGTTTTATTTCATTATGATTGGAAAGGATATATGATTTCCGTCTTAGTTATACTTGTCTTCTGGCCTCAGATATGATCTATCCTGGAGAATGTTTCATGGGCACTTGAGAAAAATATGTATTCTGCTGTTGTTGGGTGGAGTGTTCTCTGTGTGTGCGTGTGTGTGTGTGTGTGTGTGTGTGTGTGTGTGTGTATGTGTTGGGTCTAATTGGTTTATGGTGGTGGTAAAGTCCTCGACTTCCTTATTATCCTCTCTCTGCTTGTTCTTGAAGTGCTCTCATGATGGACCTTCTGCACGCTCTGTTCCTTCTCTTTTTTCCCCTCCCTGTGTTACTTTTGCACAGGTCCTATTGTGGGGTTTTCTTGGTTTGTTTTTGTTTCTGCTTAGTCATATTTATACGTGGCTGCTTTTTTCTGGGCTTGCTCTTTACTGGAAACTAACGTGCGATCTCCAAAGAAGCCCCTCCTTGTTTACCTGGGCTTTGTTGAGAACTCTCCTCTTGCCCTTGAATTAAAGGCTGCGTTCTGTGTTGTGCTCTTCAGTGGCCTAAAGAGAACGGATTCAGGACTCATTTCCAGCTTTTTCACTCCATAACATACCCATTTGTCAGTCGTCTGTTTGGAGATGGGATCCAGGACTGGAGTTGGGCTGCGGAAAGTCACCATCTGGCAGCTTTGTTCCTCCCATTTTCTCATGAATGTGTTGCAGCTACAGACCCACGGAGCTCGTGGATGTGGTTGGGGTGCACCTCTGGTTAGGTGGTGTTGGAGAAGAAATTAGCAATGGAGGTGGGGAGGTGGTGCCTCTGTGAATTTGAGTGCTTTTCCTTTCCTTCTGGAGGGGTTCGCTACTGAAATCAGGTTTGAATGATGCCCTTTGGGTCAAGATTATGGGCCTTGGTGGTGAGGGCAAACTATATTTGACTGCTTTTGTTCACAGATTTAAATCAGGCTTGATTCTAGACTCACTCTCTGTAGGCAGGATGGATTCGGAAGGGGGAAATTGCTTTTTTTAGCTGCTGCTGGGCTGAAGCGGAGATAAGCCTTCTCCCCTTGCCTGGACCAGACCTCCTCTTTGCTCCCTGTCTCCACCTTGTCCTGCCATGCTCAGCCGCTCCCTGCCGGTAGTCCCAGTGCTCCTGTCATCCCCACTCAGCTTGGGCCAAAGTGACTGGGTATCTGATTACTTTCTCTGAAGTTCTGTAGTACAGATATTTCCCCGGCTTCAGCACGGACGAAATGGTATTGTATTTTTCTCCTGGTGGTGATTTTTGGTGAGCATCAGGAAGCTTTCCCCCCCACCCAAAATAATGTGCTCTTTCATCAGATATATTTCCTGGAAGGCCAAGGTGCTTTTTTATCTAACAGTTTTTATTTTTATTTTTTTTAAGGTTATTTATTTATTTGACAGAGAGAGAGAGCGTGTGAGCACAAACAGGGGGAGCGGGAGAGGGTGAGGGAGAAGCAGGCTCCCCACTGAGCAGAGAGTCCGATGCAGGGCTTGATCCCAGGACTCTGGGATCATGACCTGAGCTGAAGGCGGACACTTAACCGACTGAGCCACCCAGGTGCCCCTATCAAACAGTTTTTAAAGGGAAATCTCTGGAAGTGCCTGGGTGGCTCAGTTGGCTAAGCATCCAGCTCTTTATCTCAGGGTCTTAAGTTCCGTGGACCTACTTAAAAAAGGGGGGGAGGGGTGCCTGGGTGGCACAGCGGTTAAGCGTCTGCCTTCGGCTCAGGGCGTGATCCTGGCGTTATGGGATCGAGCCCCACATCAGGCTCCTCTGCTATGAGCCTGCTTCTTCCTCTCCCACTCCCCCTGCTTGTGCTCCCTCTCTCGCTGGCTGTCTCTCTGTCGAATAAATAAATAAAATCTTAAAAAAAAAGGGGGGGGGGAATCACCGCTAAATTAGTACCTCCCCAACACCTTATCCCTTTCCATCTCTCTGCTTATAGTGACAGTCTCCAAGCTCACATGCCTATTTTAGTCTACACAACCAACCAATAATTTGGTTACATTGAAGTAACTTTTTAAAAAAAGGTTTTATTTATTTATTTGAGAGAGAGAGAGAGAGAGAGAGAGAACAAGCAGGGGGAGTGGCAGGCAGAGGGAGAAGCAGACTCCCTGTTGAGCAGGGAGCCTGATGCGGGACTCGATCCTAGGACCCTGGGATCATGAACTGAGCCGAAGGCAGATGCTTAACCGACTGAGCCATCCAGGCGTCCCTGAAGCAACTTTTTGTAGCAGTTTTACATGTAGCAGGAAGATTCCTTCATCTAAGGGATCATGGGAAAATAATAAGCATCTTAGGACAAATAGACATCTTCCAGCTCATGGATTCCTGCCCATCAAAGTGAGATCTGCCAACAGATTTCCAAAGCCTAGCTGGGTTATCATCGCAGTAGTTGCGCTCACAGATTTTCCTTCTCAACAGGTATAAAAAGTTGGGTACCTGTTTGTGCAGTTAAAAATTTTTTTTCTTCTCTTTTAACGTCTTTCTGAGATGGTAGCATCTGAGTTTTGGCCACAAGGGGGCAGATGAGTGCCAGAGATGGTGCAGCTGAACGACTGTCCTAAGGCTGTCGCCCTGGCTTCTCAGCTGTGAGCCTGGAAGCAGGTGCTCCCATTCAGTCCTTTCTTCTGCTCTTGGGAAAATATGTAAGAAACTACTTGATATTAATACCAGAATTTGGCTCTTAGAGTACATTGCTATGTGTGGCATGCTGATGTTTACCAAATTATTTACTTATTCCTCAAGCCACCAAATATGGGAACATTTAAGGGGTTGAGTTTGTTTGCTTTTGTACAATTCCTATCTGGTGTAATTCAAAGTAGGCATTCCGAAAGGATAACTCCCTTTTAAATATTATTTTAAAATACTGATTATGTGAGGAAAAGCAGGGAATGCAAGGATGAATAAGATAAGGTTGCCGTCCTTCAGGGACCTTACAGCTTGGTGAGGGTGAGGCCAGGAAAGAACAAGTACACAAATAATAAAATGATTTACAAGATGGAATGTGAAAGCTGCCTTAGCCGTCCCCAGGATGAAGGGAAACGATGATAGAAAATCAAGGAAGCTTTTCTGAAAGAGCTAATATATGTGCAGATCTTTGAAAGAGAGATGAATTTTTAAAAAATGTTTAATTGTTTCTGATTATAAAAGTAATACAGGTTATTGAGAATTAGAAAGATATACACAAATATAAAAATGAAGATGATTTACCAGTGAACTCAGCACCCAGAGATGACTTAATATTTTCTTCTAGTTTTTTCCTGTGAGTGTGCACCTGTATCTTTTAAGGCAGGACTATCCATTGAGTATATACAATTTTGTACCTTGTTTTTCCCCCCTGTGAGCACTGCAGCATGAGCATTTTCTCATGGGCATAGGATTTTGATAGGTGGGGAGGAATGTTTTCCGGCAAAGGAACAACATACATAGGAGTGGTATAGAAATGGGAAAACGCAGGGGCAGTTGTGGGAGTAACAGGTAAGCCCATTTCAATGGAGTGAACATTGGGAAATGGTCAGATGAGGCTGGACAGGAGAGCTGGGGACAGAGCATAGTTTGCCTTGAACAGACTGAGGAGTTTCTATCCGGGGAAGAATTTCATGGCTATTAGCAGTTTATTAGTAAATCTGCTGAGGGCTGTGGCCGAGTGGAAGGAGTGTGGACCTGGGAGATGGACAAGCCAATTTTGAAATCTTTGGGCTGCTGCCTCTGAGCAATGAGACCTCAGTTTCCTTCATAGTAAAAGGAGTACGGAAATTGCACCAACGAGTCCTACGCTCCTGGTTCCAAGGGAGGCACTCCGTGAACATTACTCCTTTCTCTTGGACCCCCATTCAAGTTTTCCTGGCTCTCACAGTAACCCAAATGGAATAAGTCCTAAGAGATCAGTCGGGAACTCTCGAAGGTTCTGTTTGAATGAGAGCAGCAGCCGCGTTTCTAAAAAGCCATCTAGCTCACCGGATGGAGCTACACTACAAATTGGAAGTCCAGACCAACAAGTGACTTCATCGGTTTCATTTTTCCATTTCTTGAATTCAGTTAAAATTTGTTCCCCTCACCAACCGTGATGAAAAAGTTAAACAGTACTGGAGGTCTTACTGGGGAGAAGAACATTTTTTCCCTCTACCACTTTATTCCCCAGTCCTGATCCCAGGAGAGCACTTTTAATTCTCAGAGCTGTTTTCTCCGGCATTTGACTTTATATTTTTGCATAATACATTTATTAACTTATTTTTATTTTTTTTTAAAAGATTTTATTTATTTATTTGACAGAGATAGAGGCAGCCAGCGAGAGAGGGAACACAAGCAGGGGGAGTGGGAGAGGAAGAAGCAGGCTCATAGCGGAAGAGCCTGATGTGGGGCTCGATCCCATAACACCAGGATCACGCCCTGAGCCAAAGGCAGACGCTTAACCGCTGTGCCACCCAGGCGCCCCCTATTAACTTATTTTTAAAGATTTATTTCCAAGAGAGAGAAAACACGCACATGCGTGCATGGTTGGGGGCGAGAGGGGGGCAGCTGTGCAGAGGAAGAGGGTGAGAGAGAATCTAAAGCAAACTCCCCGCTGAGCACAGAGCCCAACGCAGGGCTTGATCCCATGACCCTAAGATCATGACCTGAGCCAAAATCAAGAGTCGGGTGCTTAACCGACTGAGCCACCCAGGTGCCCCTTTGCATAATACATTTATTATTTTATTTCCTTGTATATTAATTTTAGGCATTGTCTATTGACTTCCTATTGTTATAGCTAGGGATTTCGCTTTCGTACCACTCCTCTCTCCCCTCTCCATTCTCCTTGTATACCATTGTTTTTAATTGAACTAATAAATAGTGTTTATGTTATCACAACTTTATAAGCTCCGTTCATTTTTGCAGAGTCAGGTTCGGCACTATGATTTTAATTCCTTTCCTCTTCAGCTTCACTTCATCTTTAAGTTTCTGGCTGCCTTTTTAATTCCCTCTCATTCTTGCTACCATCCACTGGCCTTCATTTTTTTCCAAAATGGGAGTAAGGCATTCGGAGTTCCTTTCCCCTTTTCCCCGGAGACGTTCCTTCTGTAACTGTCCCCTCTTCTCTGAACTGGATCAGGACAGCTCCTGGAATTCTTGGCTGGGTCTGAGGTTTAAACTGTTGCATCTGTCAGTTGTCATTTTGGACAAGTCACGGGAGTTAGATGATGGAACCTGACCGAGAGACGGTCTTGGCACATCTGGTTGTATGATCTTGACAGGCTTATTTATTCTGTTGCCAATTTCTCCATCTTCTGGCCTCGTAGGGTTGCACTGAGGTTGAAGTGAGGTTATATAAGTGGAGATGCTTTGGAAGAAGTGTGAATGTAAAAGGGTGACAGCTAGCTTCTCCACAGTGCAATTTTCTTATGTTGTTACCTATGTTGTATATCGAAGGCCTTTGATAGTATCCTCACCTCTGTTTATATTTATTGATACATTCAAGCAGGTATTCTCTTTCTTCAGGAAAAATGAATGACAGAGAGTGGGGGAAGGGTGAGGGGTAGCCCTCTCAGTCACATGCCTGGGGGTGTTGTCCGTGTCTATACCTAGATGGAACCAGGGTGAAGTGGTACAGATGGGTGCAGTGGGGGAAATATTTTAGGATGAGATTTAAGAGCATTTCTTCCCATATATTTATTTCATTTCACAGATAATTATGACATACTTCCTATGTGCAGGGCACTGTGTGAGAAGTACTTCCTTATGTCCAAATAGAATATGAAATCATGTGCAGAAGCAATGTAAACGAAATTTCCCATCAGCGCTGTTATATTGTCTTACTTATAATCCAAAATCAGTTGTTAATTTGAAATAATAACAATCCATTGGCCCTATGTTAACACTGTGGGTGGATGGCATAGAGACTAGGGACCCCATCTTATTCACATGAGGCCTGTATCAGTTTGGGATTCTTTTGTTGCAAGTGACAGAAACCCAATTCAAACAGGCCTAAATGAAAGAGAGAGAGAGAGACAGAATATATTGCTTATGGAACTGAGAAGTTCCAGAGTAGGTCTCGTTAATCCAGGCACAAACTGTGTGATTATTAGGACCCAGTCTCTCTTGTCATTTCTTGGCTCTGTCTCTCTATATGTTGGCGTTAGTTACTTCCAGGTGCACTTTTCATGTGGTGGCCCATGCACTTCCACGCTTCTATCCTCACAGCTTAAGAGACTGAGCCTGGGTGGCTCAGTCATTAAGCGTCTGCCTTCGGCTCAGGGCGTGATCCCAGAGTCCTGGGATCGAGCCCCACATCAGGCTTCTCCGCTATGAGCCTGCTTCTTCCTCTCCCACTCCTCCTGCTTGTGTTCCCTCTCTCGCTGGCTATCTCTCTCTCTGTCAAATAAATAAATAAAATCTTAAAAAAAAAAAAAAAGAAGAGATCCCAGGATTAATCTTGATTGCATTGATGGGCAGGCCTTTGCACCTCAGAACCAATTACTTTGATGAGGTGGATTTGAGGCTCTGGCTGGCCATTCTCTGGATCCTGGAGTAGAGTCAGCTTCACTAGAAACATTTAAATGGAAAATGGTCAAAAGGTACAAACTTCAGTTGTAAAAAGTACCAGGGATGTAATGTACAACATGGTTGTAGCTAATGTTTCTTTTTTTTAAAGATTTTATTTATTTATTTGACAGAGATAGAGACAGCAAGCGAGAGAGGGAACACAAGCAGGGGGAGTGGGAGAGGAAGAAGCAGGCTCACAGCGGAGGAGCCTGATGTGGGGCTCGATCCCAGAACTCCGGGATCACGCCCTGAGCCGAAGGCAGACGCTTAACCGCTGTGCCACCCAGGCGCCCCTGTAGCTAATGTTTCTATAGGATATACCAAGGCAGGTGTTAAGAGAATAAATCCTGACAGATATTCATCACTAGAAGAATTTTTTTCCCTTTATTCTTCTTTCTTTTCTTTTCACCGTGTCTGTATGAGAAAATGGATGTTAGCTGAATCTGTTGTTATCATTTTACAATATGTGTAGCATGATGTATGCCTTAAACTCATACACTGATGTCATTTCAGTAAAACTGGAAACAAAACCAAACAAAGTAATAGATGATACTGTTCTTTGATTAAGACAATTGACATTTGCTCTGTCTTATGTATATGCAATCACTAGCAGCTGTAGGAAAGTGCTAATGGTATTATTAGGTAATATAAACTAAATGTGTTGCTTTGCCAAAAAAAAAAATGGGAGAATGGGAGGCAGGTCCCTGATCTCCCGAACAACCAGAGCTGTCAGAAGAAGGGCAGTGGGGTGTGGTTGTGAAACAGCGTGTCTACGCCCAGACCCCACAGCACCCAGCAGGTGGCTGTTCACCAGGCAGGGGCTCAGCAGTGCCTTTGCATTGAGTCCGTGGTATTGTTTGGAGCCTGGAAGTCTTTATTGTAGTTGCCAAAGTAGGTTTCCTGTTTCTTTCTCTCTCGTCTGAATCGGGAACTCCTCCCAGTTTTACAAATTTGTGTTTAATTGAATGTATTAACCTTGAAAAACTTGAAATCCTCTGTAAGGGCAGAGACTCCCATGTCACCTTTAAGTTTTCCAGCGCTTTTACTAACTGGGTTGGCTGTATCGCCAAATTCTGCTTTATTATTTGTTTCAAGAAATAACAAGTTCTCTGTGGGGTTGAAATTTTTTAAGTTGTGATTATATTTTTAGACTAGTAAACGTTATAGCAGTTTCTATCAAAAAGCGTTCTTTGAATATACACCAAAATGTTGACAGTGTTTAACAGAGTGTGATAGGCAGTTTTTTCTTCTTGTTTTCCATACGAATATGCTATTTATATTGCTGAAAAACAGTGCTATTTAAAGCAGTCATTAATTGGGACACCTGGGTAGCTCAGTCAGTTAAGCATTTGCCTTCGGCTCAGGTCATGATCTCAGGGTCCTGGGATCAAGCCCCAGGTCAGGCTCTGTGCTCAGTGGGGAGACTGCTTCTCCCTCTCACGCTGTCTGCTGCTCTGCCTGCTTCAGCTCTCTCTCTGTCAAATAAATAAAAATCTTAAAAAACCAGTCATAAATTTACTACATTTTTTTGAGTGTCTGCCATGTGCTGTGCTAATTTGGAATAGTGAGACAAGACAGGAAAGATCACAACCTCATAGAGCTTGTATTTCCGAGGGTGAGAAAGATAATAAACTGTTTTACAAGTAACTAAATAGAATAATTCAGATTTTAATTAGTTCTACAAAGGGAAAGCTGTGATAGGGAATAAATAACAGGAGGAACCTAATTTAGGCAGGCTGATTGGGAAAGGCCCTCGTGATAAGAGGAGAGCCACACAGAGAGCCAGAAAGATCATCCCAGACCTAGTAAGTGCAAAGGCCCTGGGGCAGTAAAGAGCATGATTTGTTCTCGGCAGCTGGCAGAAGGTCTGCTGTGTCAGGATTTTTTAGTTCATATAAATATTACATTGAGTCATATGAGATTGCTGCTTTTGTAGGGTCAGAATGGTTAAAGAGCAGTAGTTGCATGTGGTTCAATCTGTGCTGTGGTTGAGTAGTCCTGCCGTTGGCCTGCAAGTGACTAAAGCTCTCTGGGCTGCACTTTCCTCCCCTGTGAAATGAGTTCAGTTGATGGTTTTTCAGATACCTTTCTGTCGCTGACATTTTATGATTCTAGTCTGGGCCAGGAGGAGGTGAGTCAGGTGAATTGCCTAAAGCACAAAATGTAAGGAGGCTCTCGCCCTGCCCTTGCACAACCCTGAAAGTGAGAGTCTCCTTCAGTTTTGCAGCCCAGGCTTAGCTCCTACCCACCGACCACCTCCCACCCCCACCCCCGTCCCATCCCTGATTCGAACTCATTTCAGTGTTCCCGTGGAACAATGACTTTGCTGATGTATAATCTGAGCTCCGTCGCTGATGGTTATTGATGCACTAGCTAAACAAGCCAAGGCTTGCAGGGTCTGAGTCACATATTCTGCCCTTATGCTTGACTTATTTTTCGTATCTGTAGTTTCTATGCCTGAGTTAATTCATTGTGTAGGTAGGCAGTTTGGAAGGCGAGCTTACATATATCCACATTGAGCCAGGTGAATTCTTTCTCTGGTCTACAACAGGAAGCCTGGTACCAAGGTGGACTTGTTTGATGTTGTTCTCCTTTAGATCAGTCCAGAGTGTTTGTGAAGGTGTTTACTGAAATCGACCGGATGCCCCAGCTGCTCGCCTACTACTACAAATGCCACAAGGTGAGGAGCTGGGGGTGCTTAAGTTTGTGGAATGCTCCGAGGCCCTGCAGAGCTCCAATTGCCTGCTCCAGGGGGGAAACACCTGCCTCCTTCCTTGCCCTCTGGCCTTTTTCTTCTGATTTGCCAGTAGGGGGCGTTCTAAGTCCAGCCTGTTTATTCATTTGCTTGCCACTTGGAAAACACAAGCCTTCTGTTTTCCGCCTCTTGTGGGTTGATAGCTGGATTTCACTTACAGACTGACAAGTTGTTTCAATTTCTCCCATTTTTGTCTTTCAAGGGAGAGTCGTGTCTTAGGCCTTATTATGCCCTCAGCAAGCGTGAAGAATTTTTTGTTTTCTAGAGTTGTTGACATGAGGTGAAACCTGACTGCTTTCCGGGCTGACTGAATTCCTCCAGGTCCAGCACTCGTGTGCTTTAAGCAGCGGTGTTAGGCCATGCAGCTCAAGTGCACATGCACTCACACCTTAAGGTCTTTCCCGAAGACTGTAGTATGCCCGGTGGAAGGACCTTGCAGGCTTTGGGGGCGAGGGGAAAGGAGAAGGGAGCACTTGGAGGGCAATGGATTCACATTCTGGTTGATGATCCGAGCAGGTGATGGTGAAGTCTTGTTTCCCCGCCTTTGTTTGCAGCGAATGGTCATCAGGGGGTGCCCGGTGACCCCGGGAGCAGGCAGCAGGGCATGGCTTGCCTCGCTGGGGTGGCAGGGCGGCTTTAGCAGGCGGCATGTCGTGTTTACTCAGTGAAGTCCCCTCTGTTCTGTCTCTGCAGGCGCAGCTTTTAGCAGCCTGGCAAGAACTGTGCCAGAGTGACCTCCCCCTGGACCGACAGCTCACTGGGTTCTATGACGCCTTGCTCGGGGCTTGGCACACACAAATCCAGTGGGCAATGCAGGTAACAGCTCGCTTGGGTCCCAGGGAATGGGCGACTGCCCTGGGAGTGGTGTCTCCCCTGCTTCAAGCACTGCTTTGAACATCTTCCTATTTGCTGCCCTCACCAAAGGAGTTAAAGATAAGTCTTGAAACGCAAGGCAGTAAAATCTTTAGGTCTCCTTAAAACTCTTATCGTGCTTCTCTGTATCTTAAATAGAATCTAATGTGACAGCATTGCACGTTATTCAGCCAGGGAGCCTGTGGCATTCCTGAAGGCCATTATCTCTTGATCTAGAAGCGGGAGGCCCTTGGTCAGGTGGTGTTTGACTGAACAAGATTGTTTTTATCTTAGCTTCAGGTAAAACGTACCTGGCCTAGGATTAGTTTCCCTTGTTCACACAGTACGCCCAGAGTTGGAGGAAGAGTACAGTTTGAAAGGTGCCCTCTGACTTAGGGGACCGACGAGACGGAGGAACTTCATTTCCATTGGACACTTGCCATCACTGATTTTCCCAAAGCCTCTCGGCATGGCATTTTCCACCATCCAGGGTACGAACCGCCATTCCTGTGTCTTGATGCCGGGACGTGCCCCAGATCGTCTTTCCTTCTTTGAGGACAGAAGAGGCTGTGACTTACTGGGCCTGTTGATGGTGTGGCTTGTTTTTGGCTGTTTGCCTTCACAATGAGTTGTGAGTTCCTCTTGCGGTGTGCATCTGTCCCCCATTGGAATGAGCTCGACTGTAGCTGGAGAGAATCCCCCGTACAGGGTCACATCACCCCCGGTGGTTAAAATGCTCTGCTCCATCCTCGTTGCTTTCTCCCAGAGTCCACCGAACTCAGAGTTGGGTCACGACAAGATAAAACCCAGCCTCTTGCAGACGTTCTGCGGCTTTTATGTAATCGTCGCTTCTGCGCAATCCTGTCGATGCCCATTCATTTCTGTGTCCTTGCCTCTTCTGCTGTCTCTCGTGTTGTGAGGACAAAACCAGTTCATGGCCACGTGCAAATGCCCTTCATCATCTCAGAAAAAAGGATTTAGATTTCTCAGACTTCTGTTCGGGCCTCATTCTAATTTTGTAAGATGTGAGTTTGTGCTGGTGTTTACTTTTGGTCCATGGCCCATTTCCTTTTGGGCTGTAAGCATGATAAGAGGCCATCATCTCCTGAAGCTCAGTATAGTGCAAAAGAAAACCAAAGACACCACAGTAAATATGTCCCCTTCCGATTTACCCCCTCCCAGTATTTTAATATGAAAAATTTCCAACATATAAAAGAGTTGAAAGAATCGTATGGTGAATGCCCGCCCGTGTACCCACTTCGTGTGCTCTGCGATGAATATTTTGCTGTGTTTGCTTTATCATAAATCTATCCATCTTCCCATGTATCTGTCCATTTATTGGTCTTATTATTTTTTTTTTAGAGATTTTATTTATTTATTTGACAGAGAGAGACAGCCAGCGAGAGAGGGAACACAAGCAGGGGGAGTGGGAGAGGAAGAAGCAGGCTCATAGCAGCGGAGCCTGATGTGGGGCTCGATCCCATAACGCCGGGATCACGCCCTGAGCCGAAGGCAGACACTTAACCGCTGTGCCACCAGGCGCCCCGTATTGGTCTTATTTTTTGATTCATTTCAAAGGAAGTTGCGAACATCATTTACTTCTAAACGTGTATTCGTAACTAGAGTTCAATATTTATTTGCCTTGTTTTTTTGAGGTAAAATTGTGAAACACGATCGTCTTAAATAGGCCAATTGATTGATTTTTTGACAAATTCTGTGTAGCCTAATCTCTGTTAAGATACAGAGAACCCTAGAAAGTTCTCTCTTGCTCCTTCCTAGTCAGTCTTTATACCAACACCCCTGAAGGCAACCACTGTTCTGATTTTTTCCTACCATAAATTAGTTTAGCCTGTTTTTGAATTTTCTGTAGATGGAATTATACGGTGTATGTCCTTTCCGTAAGGCTTCTTTGATTCAGCGTGTTTGTGAGATTTATTCACGTTGTGTGAATCAGTACTTTGTTCCTTTTTATTGCTAAATACTGTTACGTGGCATGAATAGACCACAGTTTGTTTATTCATTCTTATATTGAGGGACACTTGGGATATTTCCAGTTTGGAGTTATTATGAATAAAGCTGCTAATGAGCATTGTTCTCTAAGTCTTTTTGTGGACACACGTGTTCATATCTCTTGGGTAAATACCTAGGAGTGGAATTGCTGGGTCATCGGGCAGGTGTATGTTTAGATTTATAAGAAACTGCCAGACATTTTTTCAAAGTGGTTGTACTTTTTATACTTCCACAACAAGGGTGCAAGAGTCCTGATTGCCCCACATCTTTGCCAACGTTAGGTGATGTCAGTCTTTCTTAAGTTAGCCATTCTGGTTGGGTGTGTTGTAGTATCTCATTGTGGTTTTAGTTTGTACTTTCCTGATGACTAAGGATGGTGAGCACCTTTTCAGTGTGCTTATATCTTCCTTTGTGAGGTGTCTGTTCAGATCTTCTGCCCATTACAGAAAATTGGTTTATTTGCCTTTTTATTATTGAGTTGTCAGAGTTCTTTGCATAGTTCAGATAAAAGTCCTTTGCCAGACATATTTTGTAGATACTTCCTTCTGGTCTGTGGCCTAAACAGAGGTATTGATTTTGATGAGGCCTAATTTACCCGTTTTTTCTTTCATGGTTATTGTTTTATAAGTAAACCCCAAATTGCAAAGATGCTCGTCTGTGTTTTCTTCCAGAAACTTGTTTAGTTTTTATAGTAAGGCCTGTGGTCCCTTTTGAATTGGTCTTTGTCTATAGTATAAGGTCAGGTCAGATTGTTTTCAGGTGGACTCTTTAGGCTGATTCTGTAGCCCTAGTTGATAAGTTCCTTTTTCCAGTCTATGAACTTTGTGGTCGTTCTTTGGCCGATGGCCAGAGAATCCTTTTGCCACATCACTTCAAAGGACTGGGGGACACCTCTGAGTTTAAGAGAACCAGTGTGTTTTAATTGAAACACTTCAAAAAAAGGCCACTGAAGGTCTAGGACCTGCCTTTATAGTTTCAGCTGACCTACTGGTTAGAGCTCCTTAGAACAGTTACTTAGTTTAATTCTTCCCCTGCCCCGGGTCACTGGAGCAGGAGATAAGAGTGAAGGGTATCCTCACTGCGTAGTCCTTCCTCACAAGACATGGTGAGGAGTCAGGATTCCTTTTTCTAGACAAGGCTCATTTTCCTTTCCTCCTTGGGTCCTTTCCTTTTTTGCAGCAAAAGGTTTCTTCTGTCAGATGAAGACGTTGGCTGAGTGGTATCTGAAGGTCTTGATGCTTCTCTGACATTAGCATGTTTGGTGATAGTGAAGGGACTGTGTTGGCCGGAGACCGGAGGGTTATGTGTGTGGCTAGTGGAACCATACAGTGGAGGAACTGTGAATTCGAGACAGGAGCATGGCTTTCACTGGAAGATAGTGAGAGTCTGGAGCTACAGACTGAATGCTGACATTGCTGTTTTAAGAATGATTTTGGTGTCAGAACGTCACCTATGTAGTTTCCCTGCCCGGAAGGCTTAACTCTAATGCTATCATGAGGAAATAGGCAGACAAATTCAAATGCAAGGCCATTTTGTGAAACACTTGTTCCAGATTCTTCAAAATTGTCAGTGTGGTGAAAGAAAAAAAGTTGAGTTGATTTTAGATTAAAGGAGACCAAAAAAGAATGACAACTAAATGTAACTGCATGATCCTTGATTGGAGTCTGCATGATAACAAAAAAGCCATCAGGGACGTTATAGGGATGGTTGGGGAAATTTGAACTTGGACCATAAAGGTATTATTTCAAGATTAAGTTTGATGAGTTGTAGTGTTGTGATGTAAGAGGATGCCCCCGTTTTTGTTGTGGTGGTTGTTGTTTTTAAAGAATTTATTTTTAAGTAATCTGTACACCTAACATGGGGCTTGAATCTGCAGCCCCGAGATAAGGAGTTGCGTGCTCCACCGACTGAGCCAGCCAGGTGCCCCAGGATGGTCCCCTTTTTAAGAGGCACATGCTGAGGTGCCTACCATGAGACCTGTGTCAGAGAAATAAAGCAGATGTAGCAGGATGCTAATAATTGATGAATCTTGCAATATTTAAATACTTAAAATGTAAATAAGTCTTTAAAATTACGTTTAAGAAATAACGAATTTGGAGGTGGTGTGGGGAGTGATCTGATGAGGAAAGATTGGCGACGAGGCAGGGGGCTTTTTCTGGCCTCGCACGGTGATGGTAATGCCGTAAAAGGCATCTGGTTCAAGAAGAGCGGACGGTTGTTAAGGCCTAGTTACTGATAACGGAAAAGTCAGAGGGGAGATTTTCGTTGTGCCGGAGGGGGGATGCTACTGTCAGACATATGGAAGTTGACGGAAGCAGGTCTGGGAAGGTCAGGGGGACAGTAATGAATTCCAGTTTGGGACATTTAAATGCCCTGTTGGAAGACTGTTGCTCAAGGAATGCACATCGGGGAGGTTTCTATAGTTTGGTTGTTTCATTCTTCGTTGGCTTGTTTGGTTCTTTCCTCTGTTCCTTTCTCTCAGACTCTAGCAGGGATGTTTATCAAAGTAAACAGGTGTTCACTGAAGTTTTGTCAATTCTCTATTATTTTGGTAATCTAAAAAAAAATACCCACCACATATTTTAGATTATGTGCATGACTGCCGTAGGACCAATGACTGCTGTGTGATTGAGTGGGTGCATTCATATTGATAACCACGTCGATGTCCCTGTTCTGTTGGGGACAAACTCAGTACTTACGTGATGTATGCAGTGGAACCAGGTGCATTCTGTTTCATGCCGTAGCCAACTTGATATTTCCCTAGTAGTCGGTAGTTTGCCTAGAGATAGAAGCAGGGCAAGAATCCTCATCACACACCGCAAAGCAGTAGAGGCACGCTGAGCTCAAAAGAACCTGTGCCTTTAGATCAAATTAATGATGAAAAAGTTTAGTTGCAGGGCGTCATCTTCATCTGTCCTATTATTTTGAATTTTACTGGTTTTAATGTTGAAATGACTTTTTTTTATTGTGAAATATACATAACATAAAATTTACCATTTTTAAGTGTACAGTTAAGCAGCATTGAGTATATTCACAGTGTTGATTAACTCCGACCACTTTCTGTTTCTAGAACTTTTTAATCATCCCAAACAGAGACCGTGTGCCCGTTAAGCAGTAACTCCCCAGTCCCTTCTCCCCCATGCCCTGGAGTCTGTTCTGTCTCTCTATATTTTCCTTTTCTAGATCCCTCTTAGAAGCGGAATCATACAGTATCTGTCCTTTGTGTCTGGCTTATTCCACTTAACAAAATGTTTTCAAGGATTATCTATGTTGTAGCAGATACTGGAATTTCCCATTCCTCTTTTATGGCTGAATAATATTCCATTATATGTAGCTACCACATTCTGTTTATCCGTTCATCTGTTGATAAACACTTGGATTGCTCCCACCTTTTGGCTGTTGTGAATAATGCTGCCGTCAACATGGGTGTGCAAATACCTGTTTGTGTCCCTGTTTTCAGTTCTTCAGGGATGTACACCTAGGAATGGAATTGCTGGATCATATCATCTTGTTTAACCTTTTGAGGAACAGCCAGAGTGTTTTCCACAGCAGCTGTACCCTTTTACCCTCCCACCAGCAAATGTGTGAAGGTTCCAGTTTCTCCACATCTGCGCTACTACTTCTTATTTTCTTTTCCTTTTATTCGTTTATTTATCTTTTTATTAAACATTTTATTTGAGGGAGAGAGAGAGTGTGAGAGCACTTGTTTGGGGTTGAGGGGCAGAGGGAGAGGGAGAAGCAGACTTCCTGCTGAGCAGGGAGCCTAACGCAAGGCTCGATCCCAGGACCCTGATATCATGGCCTGAGCTAAAGGCAGACCTTAACCAACTGAGCCACCCGGGCGCCCCTCCTTTCTTTTCTTTTTTCTTTTTTTTTTTTTTTTTTAATAATAGCCATCCTAATGGATGTGAAGTGGTACCTCATTGTGGTTTTGATTTGTGTTTTCCTAATGACTAATGACGCTGAGCATCTTTTCATTTGTTTATCAGCCATTTGTATTATCTTCTTTGGAGAAACATCTGTTAAAGTCCTTTGCCCAGTTTTGAGTTGGGTTTTTGGCTTTATGTTTTGAATTCGATCTGTATTCGGGATATTAATCCCTTATTAGATATATGATCCGTAAGTATTTCCTCCCATCCCATGGGTTGTCTTTTCAGTCTGTTTGCAGAGTTCCTTGATGCACAGGTTTTTAACTGTGATGTAGCCCAATTTTTCTGTTTTTCTCTTGTTGCCTGTGCTTTTGGTGTCACTCGTAGAAACTGTTGCCACAGCCAAGGTCACAATTTTCCCCACTGTTTTTTTCTTTTCTTTTCCCTTTTTTTTGAAAATTTTATTTATTTATTTTGGAGAGATAAAGCAGGCAGGCGAGGGACAGATGGAGAGGGAGAGAATCTCAAGCAGAATCTCTGCTGAGTGCAGAGCCCAATGCGGGGCTCAGAGTCACAACCCTGAAATAATGTCCTGAGCCAAAACCAAGAGCATGTGCTTAACTGACTGAGCCAACCAGGCAGCCGAACAAATGTTTTTTCTAAGATTTTTATACTTCACTCTTAATGTTTGGGTCTGATTAATTTTTAGTTAATGTTTTGTAATGGTGCAAAGTAAGGTTCCAGTGTTTTTCTTTTGCGTATGGACATCCAGTTTTCAGAGCACCATTTGTTGAAAAGTCTGTCCCTTACCCGTTGAATGGCACTCCTGTTGAAAATTATTTGACCATGTATGTGACGGTTTATTTCTAGGCTCTCTGTCCCATTGAACTATGTGTCTATCCTTATGCCTGTGCCACGCTGTTTTGATTAGAGTACCTTTGTAGTAAGTTTTGAAATCTGGAAGTGTGAGTTAGCCAGTGTCATTCTTCTTTTTCTTTTTTCTTAAGATTTTATTTATTTATTTGTTAGAGAGCACAAGCAGGGGGAGTGGCAGGCAGAGGGAGAGGGAGAAGCAGGCTCGCCCCTGAGCGAGGAGCCTGATGTGGGACTCAGTCCCAGGACCCTGGGATCATAACCTGAGCTGAAGGCAGACGTTTAACCAACTGAGCCATCCGGGTGCTCCAACAGAATTAAGTCTTCCAATCCATGAACACAGGATGGTCTTGCCATTTATTTGTGTCTTCTTTAATTTCTTCAGTAGTTTTTCAGTTGTTTTCAGCATAAAGGTCCTTTAGTTATGTTTATTGGTTATGTTTATTCCTAAGTATTTTATTCTTTTTGATGCTGTTATAAATGGTATTGTTTTCTTAATTTCCTTTTTGGGTTGTTCGTTGCTAGTGTATGGAAATGCAACTGAGTTTTGCTTGTTGATTTTATATCCTGTAGCTTTGCTAAATTTGTTTATTAATGCTGTGTGTGTGTGTGTGTGTGTGTGTGTGGAGAGAGAGAGAGAGAAAGAGAATTCTTTAGGGTTTTCTATATATAAGATCATATATAGTTTATGAACACAGGTCGTTTTTTTCTTCCTTTTTAATTTAGATGCCTTTTATTTCTTTTTCTTGTCCTGTTGTTCTGGTTAGAACTTCCAATGCTATTTTGAATAAAATAGCATACTTGTCTTGTTCCTGGCCTTAGGGGGAAAGCTTTCAGTCTTTCACCATTGAGTATGATAGCTGTTTTTCTTATGTGACCTTTATCATGTTGAGGAAGTTCTTTTCTATTCCTAGCTTACTGAGTTTTTTGTTTTATTTTATTTTTTTAACATAAAGGGTGTTGAATTTTATCAAATGCTTTTTTCTGCATTAACCGAAATGGTCATGTGTTTTCTTCCCTTCATTCTGTTAATGTAGTGTATTACATTGATTAATTTCTGTACATTGAACCACTCTTCATTTTGGAAATCCACCCCACTTGGTTATGGTGTATAATCCTCTTAATATGGTTGCTGAACTTAGTTTACTATTATTTTGTTGGGTATTGTTGATTGTGTATTTGTAAGGGAAATGGTCTGTTATTTTCTTTTAGTATCTGGTTGGCTTTGGTATCAGGTTAATGCTGGCTTCATAGAATGAGTTAGAAGCGTTTTGTATTAGTTTGCCAGGACTGCCATAACTAAATATCACAGACTGGATGGTTTAAACAATAGGAGTTCATTTTCTTATGGTTCCAGGGGCTAGAAGTCCAAGGTCAAGGTATTGGCAGGGTTGGTTTCTTCTGAGACCTCTCTTGGCTTGCTGGTGGCAGTCTTCTACCTATGTCTTCTTTCTATGGATGTCTGTGTCCTGATCTCCTCTTGTTATGAAGACACTAGTCAGATTGGATAAGGGTCCACCCAGATGACCCATTTTACCATAATTGCCTCTTTAAAGCTCCTAGGTCCAAAGATAGTCACATTCTGGGATACTGGGGGTTTGGACTTCAACATATGAATTTTGAATAGCAACACTGTTTTTTTTTTTTTTTTTTAAAGATTTTACTTATTTATTCGACAGAGATAGAGACAGCCAGCGAGAGAGGGAACACAAGCGGGGGGACTGGGAGAGGAAGAAGCAGGCTCACAGCGGAAGAGCCTGATGTGGGGCTCGATCCCATAACGCCGGGATCACGCCCTGAGCCGAAGGCAGACGCTTAACCGCTGTGCCACCCAGGCGCCCCAACACTGTTTTTGATTACTAATTCTTCCTCCTTCCTAGTTAGTTATAGGACTATTCAGATTTTCTGTTTCTTCTTCAGCCAGTTTTGGTAAATTGTGTTTCTAGGAATTTGTCTGTTTTGGTAAATTGTGTTTCTAGGAATTTGTCTGTTTCATATAAGTTATTTAATTTGTTGGCATTTAATTGTTCATCAAATCCTCTTATAATCCCTTTTATTTTTGTGACATTGGTAATAAATATACCTCCCTTTGTATCTGATTTTAGTAATTCAAGTCTTCTCTTTTTTTGTCAGTCTAGATAACAGGTTTGTCAATTTTGTTGATCTTTTCAAAGAACCAACTAGTTTTGTTGATTTTTAAAATTAACTTTCTATTCTTTATTTCATTTACCTCTGCTCTAATCTTTATTATTCCCTTCCTTCTGCTTGCTTTGGGTTTAGTTTCTTCTTTTTCTTATTCCTTAATGTGTACAGTTAGGATTGATTTGAGATATTTCTTCCTTTTTAATGTATGGGTTTGAAGCTATAAATTTCCCTCTTAGTGTTGCTTTTGCTATATCCTGTTGCTTTTGGGAAAGTTGTGTTTTCATTTTCATTCTCTCAGGATATTTTCTCATAAAAATTTGAGTTTATTGATTTTATAGTTTTTAAACTTTTACACTTTTTTTGGCCTTAGAGTTACCTAAGAATGGCCTTATATCTTGTTTTCATGTTTGTGCATATTTAAGTTATGTTATGATAAAAAAAGCATTTGATCAATGCAGGGGTGTCTGTGAGAACCCCTTTCTAAATGTACTGTGTACATTTTTCCAGTTTTGTCCAAGAGATCAGTAGTATATGAAACAGAAAAAAAAAAAAGACTCTTAGTGAATAAGTGGATCTATAATCTAAAAGGCCCTGGATACACTCTTCCTGGTGGTCCTTAGAATAAAAGAAAAATCCATCTCTACCGAAGATCTGTGTCAAGGGGAGAGATGGCTGTGGGCTGGTCTGCAAATCTGCCTAAATGTTCTCCAACCCTGACTTGGTGAATTGCTCTTCTTTAATTCCATTTTGTTCCCCACCTCCCACACACTCTCAGTTTCTGCACTGTCATCCTTACAGTCCTCGCCGGCCAGTTTTCGGTGGCCATCTAAATAAATACTACGTGTGATAGATTTGGGGCCAGTAACAGACGTGAAGTAGCCGATTGTTCTAGACAAGTTGTGAGTTCTGCCAGTTACTTGGCTTTCTGAGCTTGTTTGAGTTTGGGGTAAGGACCACTTGGGGCTTACAGCTCTTGACCAGGCCACTTTCCAGCTGTTGGAAGGATTCCTCTGAGAGCAGTCCAGGAGACTGCTTTTCTAAAAGGTATGCTCCTCTTTGGTCCTGTGTGCTAACGCAGATACCTCTCTCCCACTGCAGGTTTTCAAGAACCCCCACGAGGTGGTAACCGTGCTGCTGATTCAGACTCTGGGGGCCTTGCTTCCCCCTCTGCCCGACTGCCTCAGCTCCAGCGTGGAGAGGGCAGGGCCTGAGCTGGAGCTCCTCAAGCTGCTAGAGTTCTATGACGCCACTGCCCACTTTGCCAAGGGGTTGGAGATGGCGCAGCTCCCCCACCCACGTAAACATTCCTTCTGGCTTGTCTTCACTTGCTCTTTTTGAAGCTTCTGGGGCCTGGGTTTGTCTGTCTTTTCAGATGACTGATTTTACAGAATTGGAAGGGGTCCTCGTTTTCCTTCTCAGCAAATATAGAAGCCTTTTCCGTGAAAACATTGCCATTATGGAAATGGTCATTGCCTAATGTATTGACCAAGCCCAGTGCTACCTAGGGGCTTTGCATGCTCTGGGGAAGTGATGGGCACTTCGGTCGGGGCTTAGAATATAAAAGAGGTAGCTGGACATCGGTGGCCTTGAATTGGCAGCAGCTTACTTTGGGAGGGTAGAGTCCTCTACCCTTTGAGGCATCATAAAACCTCAGACAGCTCAACCCAAAAAGTAAGTTGAAGAGAACAAATAGGTTAGAGGAGCTTTTTGATGGGGCTTCAGCAAGTTTTTAAGGGCAGGGAGGCTGGGTGGTTATGGGGGAAACTGGCATTCCCCAGCTGTATCTGGGAGCAAAGCACTCCTAATTCCCATTTAGGAACACAGCAGTGGTATGTTACCTGTGTCCCCTGTACGTTAAAAAGCGTCATAAACTTTTAAGTAGCACAGATCTCGTGACGCATGCTGCTGTCAAATCAGGAAATCGCTTCAGGAAGCTTTGTTCTGCCATTTGGCTGCTATGTGTCACTAACTTGGTTTATTTAATAGTTATTCTCTTTAATTACATTTGCGTATAATTACTTTGTACATTCCAGGGAGTGTGTTTATTGTTCGAGTTCCGGATGATTCATAGGTGTTTTGGCTCACTCACTCGGCAGGTCTCGGTTGTGGGAGAGGCTGGGGGATGTGGATAGCTTCCAGGGGACCAGGATGCGGTGTCCAAGTGGCTAGAGTGTAGGACATGCTACCTGCTAGAGCAGAGTAGAATGAAGGTAGGGCAAAGGGCAGAAGGGCAGGTTGCCTTCCTCCCACTGGTGAAGAACATTCTTGAAGAAGAGAGAACCACCCTCCAAAGAGTCAGACGTAGAAGTGTTTTGTTAGCCAGACACAGAAATTTAGATTTTTAAGGATTCCTATTGAGGCTTTCAAAAAAGTATTTTTTGTAAATCTAAAAATACTTCGAAAACACACAAAAATAAAAATAACAGAAGAATAAAAATGATTCACCACCTCAGCACTCAGAGCCTTTGGCAGCCTTCTGTTATATTTTCTCCCGGTAATTCAGATATAAATACACATATTCCACAAATGGAAATACATATATACATATGTATGTATATATATAACCACTGTTAAAAATTTGGTATCTTTTCCCAAAATATCCTTATGTAGTAAGGATTTTTTTCCCCATTGTTTGCTAAGTATGTTGCAGATATATTTTCTAACTTTATATTTTACCTTTAACATTGTTTCTGTTTTAGTAATTAATGCGTTTTAGTAATTAATGCATGTACATGGCATAATTAGAAATATATAAAAGATTATTCAATAGAAAACCTAAATTTTTAAGGTAATTTAAGTTGATTTTATAAGTAATAAACAATAGGTATTCATTATAGAAAAACCCAGAAAACACAAAGAAGGAAGAAGATCATTCTCCATCTTCTGTCTAGAAACAGTATTTTGTGTTATATACTTGTGTGGATTCTGTATGAATGAGAGCGTCTTTAAGTATCCTTAAATATATTTTTTAAAGATTTTATTTATTTATTTGAGACAGAGCGAGAGCGAGAGAGAGCCGAGCTGGGGGGGCAGTGGGGAAGGGACAGAGGGAAAGGGGGAAGCAGACACCCTGCTGAGCAGGGAGCCTGACCTGGGATTTGATCTTAGGACCCTGGAATCATGACAGCCCGAGGTAGACGCTTAACCGCCTGAGCCATGCAGCTGCCCCTTAAATTTTTTTAAAAAGATTTTATTTATCGGGGCACATGGGTGGCTCGGCTAAGCGTCGGAGTCTTGATTTTGGCTCGGGCCGTGATCTCGGGGTCATGAGACTGAGCCCCACGTCAGGCTCTCTGCTCATCAGGGAATCTGCTTGTCCCTCCCCCTGTGCTCCTTCCGCCTTTCTCCCTCTCCTTCTCTCTCTATCTCTAAAAGAAATAAAATCTTTAAAAAAAATTTATCTATTTGAGAGAGAGCACGAGCTGTGGGGGGAGGTCAGAGGGAGAAGCAGACTCTCCGCTGAGGAGGGAGCCTGACCTGGGGCTTGATCCCAGGACCCTGGGATCATGACCCAAGCAAAGGCAGGCACTTAACTGACTGAGTCACCCAGGTGCCCCTCCTTAAATATGTTTTTAATAGAATATTTTGTTACTGTTATCAACCCTGCAAATTTAACATGGACTCAATAATGTCACCTAATATATGAATTTTTCCATTTGTTCCACAAGTTGTTTTTTTTTCCACAAAAGTCTTTATAGCTGCCTCCCCACCTCTGCCTCCCATTAAGATCAGTTGATGCACATTGTATCTTGTCGTCTTGTCTCTTTAATCTCTTAATCTGTAACAGTCATCTCATCTCAGTGTCTTTCATGACACTGACCTCTTTGAAGAATACAGGGTAATTTTCTAATAGAATGTCCCATATTCCGGAACTGTCCGATTGATTCCTCAAGATTAAATTTAAATGAAATATTTTGGAAAGAATGCTACCCTGATGATGGTGCATATTTCCTGTGGCATCACATCAGGAGACACATAATGTCCAATCACTGGTGATGGTTGGATTAATCACTTGGTAGATGTATCCACTAGATCTCTCCCTTATAAAGGTACCTCTTCCTCTTCGTAATTAATAAGTAATCCTTGGGGCGCCTGGGTTAAGTGTCTGCCTTTGGCTCAGGTCATGATTCCAGGGTCCCAGGATAGAGCCCCACATCTGGCTTCTTGTTCAGCAGGGAGTCTGCTTCTCCCTCTGTTCCTCACTGCTCGTGCTCTCTCTCTCACTCTCTGTCTCTCAAATAAATAGATAAACAAAATCTTTTAAAAAATAAGTAATCCATGGGGTGATGCTTTGAGCCCATAGGAATATACTGATCCTCAAAAAGCATTTACCCAGTGACTTTACATGGGTTGATAATCCTTACCTGAATAAACTTTTACACCGCTGATTATAAAATGTTGATTTCCTAATTCTCTCACTCCTTCTACATCTATTTGCAGGCCTTTTATGAAGAAGAGATTTCCCTTTCTTTCCTCCCTTTTTAAAAAAAGTTTTATTTATTTAAGTCATCTCTACACCCCATGTGGTGCTCGAACTCACAACCCTGAGATCAAGAGTCTCATGCTCCTCTGACTGAGCCGGCCTGGTGCCCCCTGTCCTCACTTTCCTATCACTCTGAATTCATGGATTCTTTTTTTACTCATTGTGTTATGATTTATTATTGCCACTATTCATTTTGATGCTTGAATTATCTCAAATTTGGTCAGTGGTTTCCCCTTCAGGCTGCCTCCTGGATCTTTTTGACATGTCCCCATCAGTCTTTGAGCGCTTTCTGGCTGTTTGGCACAAACTATACCAGGAACACATACCTTCCCTGCCTCAGACCTGTGTTTTCCCCAGGAGCCTGGTTTCTTCTAGCGGGAAATGGTATTTAGAGCAAGGTCTGGACACCGAGGGTACTTGTTGTTGCTGGGCTTCCAGGCCCTTTTGTTGGACACAGGTAGGAAATACGTATTTCCAGTTTATACATATTGTTCCAAATCAGATCCACCACCACGGATTTTTTACCTTCTTCCTTCCTAGTTGCATCTCTGGTTCCCAACTGTGTGTGTGTTTTGTATATGTAGACGTGTAGTTCTTTTTCATGACTGCTTTATGGATAGGTCACGATGTGTTTAATTTATTCATTTGACTACAAATGGACGAGTACTGGAATGCTGGATGCTAAGGTTACTATGCCGAGCAAAACCAGACACAGCCCCTGCTGTCACACGACGTCTGTTCCGATGGGAGATAACCTAATGATCCTAGTAATGGGTGTATAATTACAAAATGAGATGAGTCCTTTGAAGAAAAGCAGAGTGGTTCTAGGAGCATATATGAGCAAACAAAGCTGATCAAGCCCGGTGAATTGAGCTGAGTGAGTCCTGGAAGAAAAATGGGAGGTGACCAGATGCAGGAAGATAAGGGAGAACAGGGTCCTTCCAGACAGAAGCATGGGCACGTGACCAGAAGGGAGCCTGGTGCTTCTGAGGAACTGAGAGAAAGCTAGAGGCCAAGGGAATTATGAAGGAGGAAAGGCTGGGGCAGTAATAAGTAAAAAGAGCTGGCTTTTATTAAGTGTTACCACATGCTAGCCACAGATTTTATGTAATCTCCACTAAGGCCTTATAAAGATTGATGCCACTATTAAGCTCAATTTATAGTTGAGGAAACAGGCATCCAAAATTCTGTCATTGCACACAGTCACGTAAGTAGGAGGCAGGGGAGCTTGGATAGAAGAGGCTTCGCTCTTCACTGCCTCCCTCTTTCGCCTGAGGTCAGCCCGCGTGGGTCCTTGCAGGCTGAAGAAAAGATTTTGGATTCCAGCTGACGCACTCAAAGACTGATTAGGGATGTGTCAGAAAGATTACAGGAGGCAGCCTGAAGGGCACCCACTGACCAAATTCAAAGCACTTTGAGCATCAGAATGAATAATGACAATAACGGATCATAACACAATGAATGTAAAAAGAACACAAGTTCTCAGGGATTATTATATTAAAGAGAACAAGAAAAGAAAATCTCTTCTTTATAAGAGAAGGCCTGCAAATAGATGTAGAAGGAACGAGAGGATTAGGATATCACCATTTTATGGTCAGCAGTGTAAACATTTATTCAGACAAGGATTATCAATGGATGCTGAAATCACTTGGCTGTAAGTGTTCAGCCTAGAAGCTGAATTGCTGTGTCCTAGAGTATGCCCATGTCGATTTCTGATACAAACATGCTTTGTGTTTTTTCTATGTAGTCGAATATTGGAATTTTTGGAATGCCTAGTAGGTGAGATGTCCTTGGAATGCCTAGTAGGTGAGATGTCCTATCTCTAAAGTCCTGGAAAAGTGTTCTTCCTGCAGAGCCTTTTCACTGTAGCACTTCTGGAACTTGGCCTTGACCAGAGTTCTCAGTTGAAGGGGTTCTTCGCCATGGTGGGTTGTGGGACGAAGGGAGTTGGCGTCTTTAACAGTGCTCTAGACAAATTATACACAGAGCCCAGATTCATCAGAATATTTACTGAAGTGATTGCTGAGCTTCCACGAGCAACCAAAGCAGATTAACAAAATGCAGTCACCCCTAAGGTGACACCGGAGAAGTTCCAGTAGAGTACCATTCCCCTTTGTTTTCCAGCCATTTTGGCCTCTTTTGTTCATTATCGATTTTAATTTTTGATTCCTTCAAGGTGAGCACAACCTGGTGAAGGTCACGGAACTGGTGGAGGCTGTGTATGGTCCGTACAAACCCTACCAGCTGAAATATGGTGACCTGGAAGAGAAGAACGTCCTCATCCAGATCAGTGCGGTGCCGTTGGTAATGTCCCAGTACCGCCATTGCCAGCCACGGAGGGGGGGTGGGGGCGCACCAGAGAAGGTGCAAAGAGTGGGAACAGGTCTGCAAAAAACAGGCTCTAAGTACCTCGTGGACTCTCGCAATCCAAGTGTAAAACGAGACCAGAGATATGCTACCGATTTTCTATTTAAAATCTCAAATAAAGGTCTAGCAGAATGAGAGACTTCAATCTTTGAGGGATAAGTTGATGGTCTCCCTGACTTAATGAATTCTTATTATGGCAGCCTTCTGTCTAAGGAACACATGCAGATGGGCACAGGAGCCGAGCCTTCAGGGGCGGTGCTCCAGCGGCAGGTTCACTTGGGCAGGCCCCCGAGGGCAAGGGAAGGCATTCCCGTTGCCAATATTAAGGTGATCTAGCGTGACGCGAGTTGACATTCAAGAGCAGATCTCACACTAGTTAAACTCTGCTGCCTCCTGCCATTTGTCCGTTTTCTAGGGATGTGCCTAGAAAGTCCGTTATGCTTCACTTACATTCTTGCCCCTAAGGAAGCATTTTCATTTCCCTACATTCTTATGGAGTGTTTGATACAGAGAATTTGAATTCTAGCTTTAGAGCCAGCGGGGAGATGGCATATTAATCACAGAAAAAGAGGAAAGAGATAAAAAATGGGAGGCTTTTGTGCCAGGGGTTGGTGTGTGTGATCTCACTGGCCATGTAGGTGTCCTCCCATTGGGTCAGGCTCTGGAAGGGCTCTCCAAGCTTGGGGCTGCATTTCGCCGCCTGACCAAAGGCAAAGAGGTTTGGAGGTCTTGCCCATCTTAACGTCTGTTCATCTGTTCTCGAGTCTGAGGCGGCTCTCGTTTGTCCATATTTGCTTATCAGGAACATGGCGAAGTCATTGACTGTGTGCAGGAACTGAGCCACTCTGTGAACAAGCTTTTTGGTCTGGCTTCTGCAGCCGTGGACAGATGCGTCCGATTCACCAACGGCCTGGGGACCTGTGGCTTGCTGGCAGCACTGAAATCCCTCTTTGCCAAGTAAGGCTGGGGTGTGGGGATGGGGCTGGTCCCACGGGAAGGTGCTCTCTGCCCCAGTTAAAAATGCATGTGTTCTGTGTTCCTCCTGTGAGTCCTGGAGAAGCATGTGTACCTGAGCCTGAGGGGGGGTAATCTTTTTTTTTCCTTTCAATTTTTAAAAAAGATTTTTTTTATTTTGAGAGAGAGACAGAGATAGCAAGAGAGAGCACGAGCCGGGAGGAGAGGGACAAGCACGCTCACCACTGAGCAGGAAGCCCGAAGCGGGGCTCGATCTCAGGACCCTGGGATCATGACTTCACCCGAAGGCAGACGCTTAACTGACTGAGCCACCCAGGCGCCCCCCCCCCAAGGGGGCAATCTTAAGGATATTCCTTGCAGCATCGTTAGTGATAGTGGAACATTTGAAGCAACCTGAATGTCCGTGAATTTGACAATGGCTGCATAAGATACGGTATATTCATACAAGGGAACTCTATTTGGCAGTTACAGCCTTAATTAGACCTACACATATCCACATTGATGGATCTCAAAAACATAGCATGTGAAAAAAAGGAAAAGAAATTGCAGAATATTATGTAGAGTCTAATACAATATGTAAAAAGAACATACAAAAAATAGGGTATGTTTTCCATTGCAGGGTTCAGCAAGCTTTTTCTGCAGAGGGCCAGATGGTAAGCATTTTAGGCTTAGTGGGCCTTGTGGTCAATAGAGACTTTTGTAGATGACACATAAATGAATGGGTGTGGCTGTATCCCGGGAAAACTTTATTTACAAAAAAGCCAGAAGTACCAATCCCTGTTCTGGATCTTTTTTTATGCTCTAACATGCGTTATATATTCCTGTAGAATAGAGGTCGACAAACTCTAGCTCGTGAGCCAGATCTGGCCTGCTCTCAGTTTTTGTAAATCAAGTTTTATTGGAATGCAGTCATGCCCCTTCACTTACCTATGGTCTATGAAGGTAGAATTCAATAGTTAGGACAGATCTTGGGCTTCATGAAGCCTAAAATATCTGGACCTTAACAGAAAAAGTGCTGAGCCCTGATATGTGGAAGGTTAGGCCACAAACTCAAAACAGCGGTTATCTCTGGGGAGATGGGGAAGGACTAGGGTGGTGTTCATAGGGAATTGAGCTTTATTTGTTGTCTTCTGACTTTTAAAAAAGGAGCATACGTTCACACATTCCTTAGGTAATGAAAAATATAAAATGAGAAAAATATACACTTGCTAAATAAGTGAAGGAAGTCAGTCGTAAAAGACCCCGTGTTACATGATTCTATGTCTATGAAGTGTCCAAAACAGGCAAATCGGTAGAAAATAGACTGATGGTTGCCTAGGGCTGAGGAGAGGTGGGCATTTGGAGGAGACGGGGGATGACTACCAAAAGGTACAGGGCTTTTCGTACATCATGAAAATGTTCTAAAGTTGATTGTGGTGAAGGTCACACAGCTCTGTGACTACACGAAAAACCATTGAATTGTGCTTTTTAAATGGGTGAATTGTGTGGTGTGTAAATTACATCGCAACAGAGCTGTTGAAAGAAAGACAGGAAAGAAGAGGACACAAAGTTACATTTAGTTAAAAAAGGGAAGAGCGAGCAAGCAGCCTAAGGCTGGAGTTTCCGACCTGTGAAGTTGGGCGCCACAGCCCTCGGGAGGTCCGAGCTCCAGTTGCCAGCTTATAGACGGATACAAGCTTAGGCTCTCCAGAGACCTTCCCTTGGTAGCTTGTTCTAGATTGGAGTTGCCCTCAGTCTCAAGAAATTTGTTTTTATTTTGTATTTTGTTTTAGAGAGAGAGTGTGTGCGAGCTTGGGGTGGGGTGAGGGGCAGCAGAGGGAAAGAGAGAGAGAATCTTAAGCAGGCTCCACACTCAGCATGGAGCCTAACGTGGGGCTTGATCTCATGACCCTGAGATCATGACCTGAGCTGAAATCAAGAGTCAGACGCTTAACCAACTGAGCCACCCAGGTGCCCTACAAGAATTTTTTTTTTTTTTAAGTGAACAGAATGTTGTTTTTCTATAGTAAGTTTAGGGAGCTCTTGTCATTCCAGAAATACTGGGCACGCCCTTGCGAGCTCTGAGGTCCATGGAGCCAGAGCTCTCGGTCACCGCAGCAGGCAGTCAGTACCATCAGAGGGCAGCTCACAGTGTAGGCAGTAGGGCCGCCAAGGACACAGGCGCTGCTCTCAGACGGGGGTGTGACCAGATGCGTTCCCGTAGAAAGAGAAGTATGAGCAACAAGTCTCAGAATGGGCCACTTCTGTCTCCGCCACCAACCAGGAAATTTTGTGGATGGAAAGAATTTTTTTATTGAGATCTAAAAATTTTATTATGAAATAACAAAAATAATGCATTAATTTTTTAAAAATACATAAAGGTATAAAAAAGTGAAAGTCTTCCTCCCTTCCTGCCCACCCTTAGTCCTTCCGCTCAGAAATACCCACTTTTGAACATTTTGCTTTCAGTCCTTCAAAAGAAGACATTAAGCTCTTCCCTCTGTACTTTAAAGATTTTTTATCAACCTTAACTATTGTATCTTGAGGAACCAGTGTATATAAGGCTGTACCTCTCTTGTCCCCTGCCCTTCTCAGCTCTTTTGAGTGATATTTTTACTTCTAGTTCTTCTCTTGGTTATTTTGATTACTTCATTTAAAAAAATAACACAGATCTATATTAAGAATTCAAACTGTACAGAGGGGATGTGGTGAAAGTAGGTCACCTCGCGAAGGGAAGATTTGGAAGCTACCCCAGCAGCTGCTGTCTGTAAAATGAGGGCAATCAGTGTGAAGCTCACCCGAGCGGGGTTGAGATGGGACACCGTTCAGTCATGGGGAGGGCATGAGGGACGGCAGCACGGAACACGCAGGGAGGCAGGAGGGGACTGGCCTAACTTGAACTAGTGTGAGCCCGTAGGGTATGGCAGGTGAGAAGGGATTTCAGAATCGGGCTTTCCAGCTATGCTGGGAGTGTGGGCTCTGGGGTTGGAGCCCCCTGGGCTCAGTCCCGGCTCTGATGCTTACTGCTTGGGACCTCTTGGCGTCCTGGTGTCTTTTGGAGTCAAGTGATGAGGATCTCCCCATGGCAGTCATGGCTATTACGTGAAAGCAGGTAACTAAAGCCCCCAACACAGTGACTCTTACGTGGTAGAGACACACAGAAATGGTTATCATGAGAGAGAATTGGAAGGTCTGGGGACAAATGTGATGAAAATGTGACTGATACACACTGTGGCTGGACAGGCCCCTCCCACCTCCCGTGCTCTGCCGCCTGCCCCGAGTCCCGGGAGCGCTTTCGTGAGCTGCTGCAGAGCAGGTGCACAGCTGGGGCGCACACTCTTCTCAGACACATTTGTCATAGTTGCAGGGTGGTGGCCCTGTTGTTTAATGTGACGCTGAACCATGATTACATTCCCCAACATCCCCGTCAGGTGGTCCTTGAGGCCCCTGCCCCTCCCCCAAGGACCGATTCCCCCAAGAAAGCTGTCACCTCTCTTGGTGCAAAGGGATGGTACCATTAGTGGGATTTGGGTTTCGTAGTTCTCAGCTATCAAGCCGGAGGCCCGTGTCAGGGGAGCAGCAGTGTCATTTGTAGTTAGCGGAGCAGAGCAGTCTGAAGCCGTTTCTGCTGCTTGGTTCTTTGGCCTTCCTTTCCATGCACAAGCTTACTCTTGAGGGCTGTGTCCTGGGGGGCACATCCTACTTTCCTCACTTAGAGCTAGTGATTTGGGAAGGGAGAGAGGTCAGGCTTCTTGTGTTGCACACAGATGTCCTAGGTTTTCAGGGAGCCTCTTGGTTTCCAGAGAACACGACCCCTGCTCACCCGTGTCCTCCTCACCATATCCTCCCAAGGACGTGCGATATTCGTTCATGTTCCAAGAACTGTACATCCTTAGAAACAACACCATCTCACATCAGCTTTCATTTTATACTTTTCAGAGAACTTTTGTATATATTCGTTCATTTAGTTTTTAAAGATTTTATTTATTTATTTGCAAGCAAGAGCGAGCATGCACGAAAGGAGGGAGAGGGAAACCAAGCCCACACTGCGCACAGAGCCTGACTCGAGGCTTAACCTCATGACCCTGAGATTATGGCCTGGGTCAAAACCAAGAGTCCGACGCTTAACCGACTGAGCCACCCAGAAATCCCTATGTCATTTATTTGATCATGGCAACTCCTTGAGGCAGTATAGAAGACACCATTAATTAAGTCCATTTTAAAGATGAGGAAACAGGCCCAAAGACATCCAGACACTGTCTCAGGGCCCCAGTGCAAGTCTTGGATTCATCCAGAAACTGTTTGCTGGTGTCTCTTTTGTGCCTAGCTCTGTGCTAATTCCTGGGGACACTGTTATGAGTTGCAAGGAGGTAGACCCTGTGCTCCCGTAGCTTCTAACCTAGTGACAGCACATACATTAAACACATACATGAAAGAAGCGATGGGCTTGTACTTGTGCTGGGTGCTGTGGAGGAAAGCAGCTGGGGAACTGGGGGAACAAACAGCAGCCTGAGGGGGAGGGGCTTCAGCTTCAAATCCAGTTTCACATCCTGTGCCATTCAAGTCGGGCACCTGCCTGCCATGGAGCTTGGCTGTTTAATCTAAATTGGTGAGGGAGGGTCAAGAATCCTGCAATAGTACCCTGGGTATCGGCGAGCTGCCTTACTGTGTGCTAGGTGACGGTCGGGTATCATAGTGGGACTGTGACGTGTCATGACAGTTCTTTGGGCCAGGGAGTCATTTACTAGCACCACCTCTCACCTGGTAGGTCACCAGAGCCTTCCTCTTAGTGGCTTTCCCCTTCTCTCTCATCTTGAGCATCTCTTAAAGCCGCCCTTCCAGGTAAGAAAGATGGTCCTGCCATACAGAAAAGACCCTTCTGAGGTCAGAGTTTACAAGTCGTCTGACTCCTCGGTGGGAGACTCTAAAGACGCTCTTGAGGTCCTTAGCCTTTGTCCAAAGCCGTGTAATTCCAGGTGTCTTTAGAGCCGAGGAGTTTATGATCACATCCCTGTTGTTTTTTTCTTTCCCCGTAGGTATGTGTCTGATTTCACCAGTACTCTCCAGTCAATACGAAAGAAGTGCAAGCTCGATGATATTCCTCCCAACTCGCTTTTTCAGGAAGATTGGACAGCTTTTCAGAACTCCATCAGGTAAAAACGAGGGCTGTAACTTAAATGTGTGCCCCCCATGTAGTAAGCAGAAACATGCATCATATAATATGTAAAAATGATAAATGTGTTTGTAAGGGGTTCATTATTATTTTCTCACTGCTTTTTTTTTTTTAAAGCAAAAACTCTAAACTCTAAAAACAAGCCAGTTAAAAACAACAATAGCAGCAACCCAGAAAGACCCCTCTCACTGTTAAAGCATTTTAAAGTCTTTGTGCACTCCTCATCTCCTTTGGTGACTTACATTTTTTTTTATATTTGGTTTGAGATTTTTTTTCCCCCTTAGCCTGTAATTTTTCAGGCCTAAAATAACTTAGAGCTTATATTTTAGAAAATACACAGCTGACTGAATCCAATTTTTACTATTTTTTAAAATTTTTAAATTTTTAAAAGATTTTTTTCTTTCTTTTTTTTTTTTTTTTAAGTAATCTGTACACCCAACATGGGTCTCGAACCCATAAGCCTGCGATTAAGAGTCACACGTTCCACTGACTGAGCCAGCCAGGGACCCCAGATCCTATTTTTAGATCTAAGCACCATACCACTACACTTAGTGGTAGGTGTAGTAAGGCAACATTATCTGGCCTGAAAAGGACCATGTTAGAGTTCCATAACAGGTGTGGAGGTCACTCTCCCAAGTGGTGGTTGACGGCCAGATTCTGGGGTAGGCCCTGTGACCTGTAGGCCAATAGAGAGACCCCTGTTGCCCCAAGCCCTGAGCCCTGGTGGGTTTGTAATCAGCAGTGGCCTGAGAAGGTTTGGCCCTTGAAAAGGTCCAGCCAGAAAGCGCAGACCTCTGGCCTGGCCAGATCTGACCTAGGGACGTGGTTTTTTGATCACATCATTTATAAAATTTGGGGTTAGTTGTCAACATTTATAAACCAGATTTAACATAATCCAGATTTCTCACATCACCTAAACATTGGAAGCCCTAGAAGCAGTGGGTTCGCATCGTCTCCCTGGGGCTGGTCGCTGAAGCCCCCGCCAGACTGGCCATACGTTTTCTTGTGCCACTGTTCTCCTGCTACCATGTGGGGTAGCCACTCTACTCTTAGGCTGAGGTAAAAAAACAACTCAGAATTTCTTTTCCTTAAAACCACTCTTCATGGTAGTACATTCTGAAGCCAAGGTTGCCCTTCACGCGCTTGCCTGATCCCTGGTCTAGGTTGTGTGCTCAGGGTGCCCGTGACACTTGGGGTTCTCAATGTGGTGGTCCACTCCAGAGCGCATCCAGACCTGCTGAGAGCTTTCTCTCTCTCTCTCTCTCTCTCTCTTTTTTTAAGGATTATATTTATTTGTTTGTAGAGAGAGTGAGAGAGAGAGGGAAGGGACAGAGGGGAAGGGGGAAGGACAAGCACATTCCACACTGAGCACGGAGTCTGACTCCAGGCTCGATCCCACGACCCCGAGATCATGACTTGGGCCGAAATCAAGAGTCAGACGCCCAACTGACTGAGCCACCCAGGCACCCATGAAAGCTGTCTTTAATCAGAGCAGATCCAGTTCCTCCCAGGGCCATTTGGATAATCTCCTCATGGGCTCTGATCTGGACTTTTATTTTTTATTTTTGGATGAAATTTAATGTTCTAGATGCTGACTGTATCCCCTCTCATCTGTGGTGGCTTGGTATACCAGAAAATATTATGTACCAGGTTATTCTGTTTCACCTGAGGCAAGTGAAAAGTGGAATATTTCATTTTCTCATAAACCTTTCTTATGATGGAATGCCCAGATACCCTGGTTATGGATAGGCACTTTTAGAGAAGTTAAAAATTAACTAAAGTTAAGATGTTTTTAATCCTTGGATTTGTCCTGACATTTATAGTTTGGTGTTGAAGGACTTCGTCACTGAAGTTTGAGGCCTAGCATAAAATTACTTGAAAATTAAAAGATTATTAAATTCAGGTATGATGGTCATTCGGGTTTATCTCTGAGGAGCCAAATGGATTACTCTTCATCTGCCTTTCATGGGATCAGAGAGAGATACTTATAGTATAAAAACAGTTTTCTTTGCCTTGGGGATAGTAGACATCTAACAAATACTAAGTAATGAATTTTGGTTTTTAAATTTTAATTTAATTTTTTTTAAAGATTTTGTTTATTTGACGGAGAGAGACACACCGAGAGAGGGAACACAAGCAAGGGGAGTGGGAGAGGGAGAAGCAGGCTTCCCGCTGAGCAGGGAGCCCGATGCGGGGCTCGATCCCAGGACCCTGAGATCATAACTTGAGCTGAAGGCAGATGCTTAACAACTGAGCCACCCAGGCACCCCTAATTTAATTTTTTTAATCGCCTTTATCTATTTCATCCATCCCTCCACCCACCTCCCCCTGGCAATCATCAGTTTGTTCTTTGTAGTTAAATAAGTCTGTCTCTTTTTTGTTTCTTAAATTCTACACATGAATGAAATCGTATGGTGTGTGTCTTTCTCTGACTTATTTCACTAAGAATAATATCCTCTAGGTCCATCCATGTGCTCGCAAATGACAAGATCTCATTCTTTTTTATGGCTGAATAATAGTCCGTCGTATATATATACCACATACTCTATCCATTCATTTACGGATGGACATATGGTTGCTTCCATATCTTGGCTGTTGTAAATAATAATGTTGCAATCAACATAGGGGTGGGTATTTGAATTAGTGTTTTTGTTTTCTTTGGATAAATAGCCAGTAGGACATTACTAGAGCATATGGTAATTCTGTTTTTAATTTTTTGAGGAAGCTCCGTACTGTTTTCCACAGTGGCTGCACCAGTTTGCATTCCCACCAACAGTGCACAAGGGTTCCTTTTTCTCCACATCCTCACCAATATTTCTCCCTTCCTTCCTTCCTTCCTTCCTTCCTTCCTTCCTTCCTTCTTTCCTTCCTTCCTTCCTTCCTTCTTTCCTTCCTTCCTTCCTTCCTTCCTTCCTTCCTTCCTTCCTTCCTTCCTTCCTTCTTTCCGAGAGGGAGAGAGAATGAGCATGAGTGGGAGGAAAGGGGCAGAAGGAGAGGGAGAGAGATAATCTTAAGCAGGCTCCATGCTCAGCACAGAGCTCAATGTGGGGCTCTATTTCACGACCCTGAGATCATGACCTGAGCCAAAATCAAGAGTTGGATGCTTAACTGACTGAGCCACCCTGGTGCCCCAATACTTATTATTTCTTATATTTTTGATTATAGCCATTCTGACAGGTGTGAGGTGATAGCTCATTGTGGTTTTGATTCGCATTTCCCTGATGATGAGTGATGTTGATCATCTTTTCATGAACCTATTGACCATTTGTCTGCCTTTTTTTTTTTTTTTTTAAGATTTTATTTATTTATTTGACAGAGACAGCCAGCGAGAGAGGGAACACAAGCAGGGGGAGTGGGAGAGGAAGAAGCAGGCTCCTAGCAGAGGAGCCTGATGTGGGGCTCGATCCCATAACGCCGGGATCACGCCCTGAGCCGAAGGCAGACACTTAACGACTGCGCCACTCAGGTGCCCCAGTCTGTCTTTGGAAAAATGTCTGCTAAGTCCTCTGCTCATTTTTTAATTGGATTATTTCATTTTTTTTTGGTGTTGAGTTGTATATGTTCTTTATATATTCTGGATGTTAACCCCTTATCGGATATATCATTTGGAAACATCTTCTCCCATTCAGTAGATTGCCGTTTTGTTTTGTTGATGGTTTCCTTTGCAAAAAACAAAAGCTTTTTATTTTGGTGGTGTAGTCCCAATAGTTTAATTTCACTTTTGTTTCCCTTGCCTGAGGAGACATATTTAGAAAAATGTTTTTATGGCCAATGTCAAAGAAATACTGCATATTTTTCCTCCTGGAAGTTTTATGATTTCGGGTCTCACATTTAAGCTTTAATCCATTTTGAGTTTATTTTTGTGTATGGTGGAAGGAAGTGGTCTGGTTTCGTTGTTTTGCATGTGGCTGTCCAGTTTTCCCAACACCATTTGTTGAAGAGGCTTATTTATTCTGTCTTTTCCCCGTTGTATATTCTTGCCTCCTTTGTCATAGATTAATTGACCATATATGTGTGGGTTTATTTCTGAGCTCTCTTATTCTGTTCTGTTGATTGTTACTGTTATTGTGCCAGTACCATACTGTTTTGATTACTCCGGTATATCTTGAAATCTGGGATTGCGATCCCTCCAGCTTTATTCATCTTTCTCAGGATTGCTTTGGCTATTTTCAGGGTGTTTTGTGGTTCCATACAGATTTTAAGATTATTTGTTCTAGTTCTATCAAAAATGCTGTTGGTATTTTGATAGGGGTTGCATTAAATCTGTAGATTGCTTTGGGTAGTGTGGACAATTTAACAATATTGGTTCCTCCAACCATGAGCATAGAACATCTTTCCATTTGTATCATCTTCAGTTTCTTTCATCAGTGTTTTATAGTTTTCAGAGTACAGGTCTTTCCTTCTCTTTGGTTAAGTTTATTCCTAGGTGTTTTATTTTTGGTGCAGTTGTAAATGGGATTGTTTTCTTAATTTCTCTTTCTGCTTCTTCATTATTAGTGTAAAAACTGCAACAGAGTTCTGTACATTGATTTTGTATCCTATGACTTTATTGAATTCATTGATCAGTTCTAGTAGTTTTTTTGGTGGAGTCTTTAGGGCTTTCTCTGTATTGTATCATGTCATCTGCAAATAGTGAAAGGTTTACCTTTTCCTTACCAGTTTGGATGCCTTCTGTTTGCTTTTGTTGTCTGATTGCTATGGCTGGATTTCCAGTGCTATGTTGAATAAAAGTGGTGAGAGTGGTCATCCTTGTCTTGATCCTTATGGGAAAAGCTCTCAGTTTTTCCCCATTGAGGATGATATTAGCTGTGGGTTTTTCATATATGGCCTTTATTATGTTGAGGTATGTTCCCTTTACACCTACTTTGTTGAGAGTTTTTGTCATGAATGGTGTTGTACTTTGTCAGATGCTTTTTCTGCATCTATTGAGATGATCATATGATTTTTATCCTTTCTCTTGTTGATGCAGTGTATCAGGTTGACTGATTTGCAAATATTGAACCACTGTTGCATCCCTGGAATAAATCCCACTTGATCGTGGTGGATGATTTTTTAAATGTATTGTTGGTATCTAAATTTTATTTTATTTTTTTAAGTTTTTAAATTTATTTTACTTATCTCTACACCCCTTGTGGGGCTCGAACTCATGACCCCAAGATCAAGAGTCAGCGTGCTCTTCCGACTGAGCCAGCCAGGTGCCCTGGTTTTTAATTTTAGATATGAAGTATTTCCAACCCATTTTCTTAAGGACAAAAGCCCAAAGCACCTCAGTATTTAGGAAATGTAAGATTATCTGAGACCTGTGGGACAGAACTGTGATTCCCAGCAGAGAGGCCTGTGACTTGAGGATGTTAGAAGAGAGTCGCGTTTACCTTCTCCGTGAATTACTGATTAGGTAGACTGTCCAATGGTTAACCGCTTCTCCAGAACCCAGCACCCCCAAAAGGAGTGAATACTTAGAATGTTTATGAATGAGACAATGTTTGTCCTGTAAATGTCAACATTCCAGCTACTTGAACTTGAAGTGCTTTTTGTTTTGTTTAGGATAATAGCCACCTGTGGCGAGCTCTTGCGGCAATGTGGGGACTTCGAGCAGCAGCTAGCAAACAGGTAGGCCAGAGCTTTGGGTGAGTCCCTGGGATCCTGGCTGGGGAAGAACCGGATACAGTGCACAGCACAGCGATGACAACATACAGTCAAATCTGAAAGTCATACGGGCTCGAGGACTGTCTGTACCTAGATACAAAGTGTCATTACTGTCATCATTAAACATTTACTGAGCACCTAGAAAGGGCAAGGCTCTGAGCTGCTTGGCAGTGGTCACAAAGTTTTCGTTAGATACGGAAGTTGCAGCCCAAATGAGGAGACAGTACATGTTGTCTCCAAATTATAAATGGGCTGGGTTCCTCCTGCTTGTTAGTAAGTTAATTATCGGGACTCTGAGTTTCTCCATACAAACAGCATTATAGGAGGTGGCGAAGGCCCCTGGGGCTTCTTCTTGCCCCTTTCTGTCTTCTTTCATTTCTGTGCCCACGGACTGTCTTCAAGTTCATGATCTCCCACAGTGGTTCTCGTTCTGGGCAGTGTCTCGCCATGGGGTAGAACGGGCAGCTGCGGAAATCCCAAGCAGTCCAGCACAGAAATGATGTGACTTCCTGGACCGAATAGAACCCAAGCACCACAGGCACATAGTGGAGTGTGTGTAAATAGTATAAACGCCGTGAACATAGACCACCCCCCGCCCCCCGCACACACTAATGCTGACATGCACACCCGCACACTGGGTGAGGGGAGCGTGAGGTGGAGGGCGAGTGGGTCTGAGTTTTCAGAGGACTCCTGGGAAGAGCTGAAGGTGTAACATCTATGTGTTTAAAAGATAGGCATGCAGCTTCTTATTTTCTTTTCTTTTTTTTTTTTTTTTTTAAAGATTTTATTTATTTATTTGACAGAGATAGAGACAGCCAGCGAGAGAGGGAACACAAGCAGGGGGAGCGGGAGAGGAAGAAGCAGGCTCATTGCAGAGGAGCCTGATATGGGGCTTGATCCCATATCGCCGGGATCATGCCCTGAGCCGAAGGCAGACGCTTAACTGCTGTGCCACCCAGGTGCCCCGAAGCTTCTTATTTTCTTAATTTCGGTAGTAATTATAGCCTGGCCCCAGCTCATTGCAAAAATGAAAACAGTTCATGAGTATACGAAATAAAAATGGAAACCACTCACCCTCAAAATCCTCTCTAGAAGAAACATTATTAACATCTGTCCCCACCATTATATTTATTGAGCTCTGATATTAAGGACTTCACAGGAATTAAGTCATTAATCCTCCCAGCGGCCAAAGAGGTAAGTACTATTCGTCTGCATTTCTACAGACGAAGGGACATTGAGGCATCAAGGCATTGAGGCACAGGTAGTAACTTAAGTAAAAGAAATGATCTGTGGAAATAGCTGCGTCTGAGGTCACAGGACCACCAGGCAGTGATTTGAACATGGACATCAGCTGAGCCATCCAGAGTGTGTCACCCACACACTACCCATACTCTCTATCTCACAAATTATTGTTCCACCCTGGACCTGGGTTTCTCTGCATGTGTACAGCAGACACCTTTCGTATCAGGACATACAGGCTTTCCTTCATCTTTTAATGAAGGCAAAATTTACATTCTAAAAGGAAAAGCGGGATCTGGTTAGGAAGCTGAACAGGGCCGTGGTAGATAGAGGATGCGCCTCTCCATCTGCATGTTGCAGCCCAGAGAAGCTGAAAGTTCTGACCCGAGCTTTGGCGTGAGATGAGAGCTGGGCGTATCCAGGGGAGCCTCTTTAAGAGGTGACATCATTCTGGAAGCCCTGAGCCTGGAAAGGGAAAAGAGCGACAGTCACCATCTGTGTTCCCATCAGGGAGGCCACGGGTGTGGCAGCTGCCTATAAAGCTTATCTTATCTGCCTGTCAATCTCCCCTTAATCTCCCCTGTGGAAGCCAGACTTGGCCCAAGGACCACACCTCCTCCCCCACCACTGCCACCCCCTAAGGTCGCAAAGGCAGTAGTTCAGAACACTCCTGATTGCTTCAGCAACAAGAGTGACTTTGGCTTTGGGACTGTTAAGATCACCTTGCAGAAAGGGATCATTTTGTGACTTATGGGCTGAGTGCTACTGGAGGGCTTTCTGGTGCACTGGGCAGGTCGGGCGAGATACAGGGAGATAGGCACGGCCCCTCTATACTTTCACGGCACCCATCACTGATTTTTGGCGCAGCGGAGTTTTCAGTGGGATAAGGTCTTAGCGGGACAGTTCAGTGGGAAAATCAGGTTTGGGGGATCCAATATAAATTTGCAAGTTTCCATGGCTTGTAAAGAAGCGGGTGACAACCTTCCATGAAAGGAGATAGTTAAGGAAGTGGATGGAAGTGTGACGTTAGTCTCTCCCTCCTCTGTGCGTACTCACTGCTGTCTCCCCGTACAGCCATTAGCACACTGGTGCAGGTCGGACTCCCCCATTAATTTCTGAGCTTCTTGAGGGTGAGAACTGTTTAATTATCTGCCATCCCCAAGACCTACTTACGGTCCATTCCAGTGATGAGAAAACGTTTCTTTGTGGGTGAGAAGAAATCAGCTGTTCATTTCAGTAAGGTTCAGTTCACAGTACTAGTAGACGCACATCCTAAGAGATCTGAGTCTGATGATTAGTTCATCTCATGGTGTCTGCCTGGATGAAGAGGAGGCTGGGGAGGAAAAGATACGGTTCTTTCCTTGGGGTTAGAGCTGTATTCTGACTTTTTTTTTTTTTTTAGAATTGGTTCTTATTTTGTTTATTTTTTAAAAGATTTTATTTAAGAGAGAGAGAGCGAGGGAGAGAGCAGAAGCGGGGGGAGAGGGAGAAGCAGACTCCCTGCTGAGCAGGGAGCCCAACATGAGGCTGGATCCCAGGGCCCTGGGATCATGGCCTGAGCTGAAGGCAGATGCTTATCCGACTGAGCCGCCAGGGGCCCTGGTTCTTATTTTAGAGCACACTATTCTGACATTTTAAACGGTAATCTCTAATACTTGAAACATTCCTGACATACCTGTTTTTCTTCTGTGTGGATGGCAGACTGGTGCTAGTCTCCCCCTAGCTGACAGAGTGGAGGCACGTATGGCCATGACTTGCCGGGGGAGCTGATTTCCCAGAAGACAGCTCTCAATTTCCTGCTCGACAAACCCAGGGTCACCCGCCATGGGCCAGACCCTATGCTCGGTACTAGGAATTCAGAGGGGAAGAACACCCTATTTGGTCCTCACAAATAGTGAAGACTTGGAAGTAAGGGTGGCAGGGACAGGCCACAGGTTGGCAGACAAAAGACCCAGCCGAAGTCACCTGGAGGCTTACACAGTGGGGAAAACTGTAACTTAGTGGCAGAGGCAGGTGGCTGCTTGTGTC
Organism: Ursus arctos; assembly: GCF_023065955.2. Lineage (NCBI taxonomy): Eukaryota > Metazoa > Chordata > Mammalia > Carnivora > Ursidae > Ursus > Ursus arctos. Next base: position 83,238,118 of record NW_026622874.1, on the reverse strand, counting down.
TGCAGTGGTTCCCGAGGAAGGCGCTGGCCCCACCGTTTGTTTGCAGGTACACACGTTCCTTGACAGGCTCACTGGACTTGTTTTTTTAAAAAGTGAGTTCAATCTAAAAGCTGCCAGGTCCAAGGCGATTCTTTTTCATGGGCAGTTATGGTCAAGGAGGGGTCAGGGAGTCAGCCACACTTGGGATGTAATAGAATGTCTGTCCCCCTGGTTGCATATGTTCCTATGGTTCTGTGCACATTCAAACGTGGACGCTGGACGGTCAAGCTGGACTCAGAGAAAACAGCGGAGCATTTGCAGCGTGCGCCAGGGAAGGCCTTCCTTGTTGGAGAAAGAAGATAGAGATTCAAGCCCTAGAGATTGGTCGTCACCTAGAACCTCCTCCAGGCATTTTTCTTCCCCAGAGAAATGGGACAGTTCTTGCTTCTCTCAGTAGATCTCCCTGTGGCGCCTGAACCACAAAAGTAAACTTCATGGGGTGGGTGAGCACAAACACCACACCGGCCCAGTTGTGTGACGGTGAGTCCTGTGGTGAGAGGCGTGCTTTGAGCTGCTGCCGCCACTCTCCCGGGACCAGCTCTCGCCCCGTGTCTAGTGCCATTGTGGCTGAGGCGCTGGTGGCTCCCCATGGCTTTGTTCCAAACAGGGATGCTCACAGAGCGAGAAAGGGCCGCACAGAAAATGCACAGTATCCCAGGTCGTAGGAAACTGATGACTGCCCCGTTGTAGGCTGTATGTCATGTTAGGACGGTGGCAGATTCTGTCAGACTGTTAAATAGGAACTAAAAACACCTGGTGTCTCTTGTGCCCCCCAAGGTCTGGCTCGTTCCTTAGCGATGAAGGATGTCTTCATTTTCTTAGAAAGTGGACCCAAAATCACTCTGCCTCATAAGGATATCCTGGGATTTAGGAAGGAGCAAACTGAATGCTCCCAGAGGAAAGTTCTGTACAAATAGCTCGGGGCATAATGGTCATCACTTTCATTTCAGGATTTTGTCTACAGCTGGCAAGTATCTCTCTGACTCCTACAGTCCTCGGAGCCTGGCTGGGTTTCAGGATAGCATCTTGACAGACAAGAAGAGCTCTGCCAAGAACCCATGGCAAGAATATAATTACCTCCAGAAAGATAATCCTGCTGAATATGCCAGTTTAATGGAAATACTTTATACCCTCAAGGTATGAGACCAGACTGATGGCATTCTTGTCATCCTTTCCCCAATCCAGGCTTCTCTGTGCTGTGGGCCGCAGTCTGCAATGCGCCCCACTGGCTCTTCTCATTTATGTCGCGTTTTAAGGAGCTAATAAACTGAACTGGGTTGGAACAAATAGACATATAGGAGTAGGAGTTGGAGAAGTGGAGCTTTATTACTGATGAAAGCCAGGTTGGAGAGCATGACTTTAGATGTGTGGCCGGATGGGCTTGCTGTACTTCCCTCCAGAGTCAGGTTTGCCGGGAGGATGGGTGGGGCTCGGTAGCCCCTGGCCCCAGTGCAAGTACAGGGCCCTGTTACGGAATGGCAGAGAAGGGACCAGAATGTGGACTGCCCGCTAGAGGGCAGAACCCATAGGTGAGCCCCCAACCCTGCCATGGGGGAAGTCGATCCTCCTCATGGCAGCAGGAGGATCTGGGAATAAGCGTTCCCTTCTGGCTTAAGCTCTTAGCATGCCTATCACAATGCTGCCCTTGACTTTGAGCTTTGGACTTCTTGGGGGTCCAGGGACTCTCCCAACACATGGAATGAACCACACAACAACCTGTGAGTGGCGTCAGGATCCTAAGAGGGCTGCAGCGTCCTTTCCAGAACCGTCCCCCCGCCTGTCTTGGTGATAGGCAGAGGAGACATTGCCGTTCCATGGCACCGAATGCAATCTCAGGGTGTCCTGATGGGCCTCGAGCTCTGGGGGTGACGGCACAGTGAGCCTCTGGACGTGTCTGAGGCTTCACCCTTGCCCTCACACGGTCTCCCCATCGCTGTGCACTTTGGCCCGCCAACTGGCTGCATTGGAGCTTGACAAACACTTCTTAAAACGGTTGTGCAGCTTCATTCATCCATGCTTCCGTGATTAGGTTAAAGCAACTCTGTTTATCTTTATTGCTGATCTGGTTTAGTTTGTTGTAATCGGTTCGTTTATAATAGCAAAACTAAGGTTACATTTTCCATGTCTGTATTTTCTCAGGCTGTTTGGAATTCCTTGGGGCTCATACAGGTTGTGTGCACTGTGCTGTACAGCCAAGTGTAACTGAGCTGACCTCGTTGGGAGTCGGGCTCCTGTCCCTCACTCTTGTTATACCTGACACTTCTGATCATTTTCTCACTCTGCCTGTATCCCTGAGGGATAGTCACCAGTTAATTTTTCCTAAACTGCCAGTCCATGAGCTTGTGTTAGCAGATGCATCAGAATTACATGGAAAAGTGAGTTAAGAACATCACTTCCCAAGGTCCAGAACCCTGCTGGACTCTGGTTCAGTAGCTCTAAGGCAGAGCGTGTGCACCTGTAATCCAGCATGTTCTGCCGGGGGTGCTGGGGCACAGCCAGGCTTGGGAACCACTACTATACGGACCCACCCCTTCACTGTCTTCCAGTGGCTTTTCAAAATGTTGAACTAGCTGATAACCTTGGTTAGAGCCAGGCCTTAACAGCCTTTTGCATTTTCTCGTCTTAGGAGAAAGGGTCAAGTAACCATAACCTGCTGTCTGCATCTCGCACGGCCCTGACTCGGCTTAACCAGCAGGCCCACCAGCTGGCTTTCGATTCCGTTTTCCTACGCATCAAACAGCAGCTGCTACTCGTTTCCAAGATGGACGTGAGTTTCCCACCGACCGCAGACATCTCCCTGGGCGCTGCCTCCTTCCTGAGCACTTTTGAGTATTGGGCACTCCGCCCCCCCCCCCCCCCAGGAGCTTTAGGAGGAAGCACTCTAACTCTCCTGGCTGAAAGTCCCACCGTACAGACTCACTGTTCCCTTGCAACTCACTGCTTAGCAAGAATTTCTTATCTTAATTGGAGTCACTGTGATGCCTTATTTTCCTCCTGCTTCCTGGGATGATTATTATTGCTTGATTAACTTTCACCATTCAGCACAGTGTAGCTGTGCCCTCTCAGGGAGAAGCAAGGGAGATTATGTGCCACTAGATAGGTTGGGGCAGGTCAGAGGAGCTAATTGTCCTGTGAGATTGCATTCTTTTCCTGAGCATTGGTTCTGGAAGTTCGCCCAGGAGAGTGTCTTACCACATCTGATCTGGTGATCTTGACGGGGGTTTGAGGGGTTTTGCTGTTTTCTGTCCTTGATGCCTTTTCTCTCTGGCTATTCCTGGAGTGCCTCCCTTCCCTCACCTTGCACCCTTTTCTCTTGTCCTGACTCTTTTCAAGGGGTTACCCATCACTCACTTCTCTACGGGCTCTGACTTACGCGGGTCTGGTCTCTTCACTGCCGTTTGGATTTCTGGGACAAGATTTTGAGAAAGATCTAGTTATGGGCCTTTAATAACCAGGAGATCCTTTGAGGAAGCAACAAGAGCTCGAAGGGCATGATTACAAGTTCTTTGCTTCCTGTTGCCTTTGGGAAAGCATACGAGACCGGGACTTAGGGGCTGCTCACTTCTTTACTGTATGACCTGGGTCGAGTCTGTGGATCTCTCTGGATCTCAGAACCCCCATCCATGAAACAATGGGGTTAGATTACATGATTTCAAAGTTCTTTCTACCCCTGAAATTCGTGATTTTCATTTTTTATGATTTTCCCGCAGAATGCCGTGGGATCCACCACAGTTAGATTCTGTGTTTCTGGTGGGGGGGGTGGTGGAAGAGGGGGGTGAAACTGGAGGAGAGCCGCCCTGTCACAGCGCAGCAGAAGCAATGTCCCTGACATGGTCCCATCTGATCACGCGGCTTCCTGCGTAAGCCTCATCTCATTAGATGGGGACACACTGATTCTGACCGTGAAGGTTGTGAGGATTACATGGCATTTCGCAGATGATAGAACTTAGCCCTGCAGCTGCCACAGAGTAGATGCTTAATGAGTGCTGGTTTTCTTCTTCTCTGTGATTCTCATTTTTTAAGAGGAATGACAGGTTTTTTAAAAATTTTATTTATTTGAGAGAGTGAGAGAGAGGGAGTAGGGGCAGAGGGAGAGGGAGAAGAGGGAGAAGCAGACTCCCCACTGAGTGGGGAGCCTGATGTGGGCCTCGATCCCGTGACTCTGGGATCATGATCTGAGCCGAAGGCAGACGCTTCAGTGACTAAGCCACCCAGGCGCCTGGAATGACAGTTTTTTAAAGTAAAAATTGCACATATTCATTTTCAGAAATTCAGGCAGTACAAGAAAGTACAATGAAAAAAGCAATAAATCCCTTCAGAATCCCACACGTAGAAATCCATGCGAACGCGTGGTGCTCATCCCCCAGACACCTCTTCCTGCCCTGCATCGGAGGCTGGACAGGCACCAAAAGACAGATAGATCCATAGAGGAAATGGAACTGGGCTACACGTGCTGTTTTTTAAAAACCCCCCATGTATACAATATAACATGGATTTGATCTTGACTAGAAAAGAGAGAGAAAGGAAGTGAAACGAAAGGAACCGTGGAACCTGAGATAATAGGTTCTTCCACAGAAAAGGTATCGGCACCCAGAAGATCTCTGCAAAGTCACACAAAAAGGATCATGAAAACCACGAAGAGACCGGGGTCACTGTTTTTGGTCAGTCACACTTCCATTTTCCATAGCTGCTGCTCCTAATGGAGCTGCTCTGGAAGATGAGGGGTTAGCATTCTTTTTACTCCCCCCCACAAACCTCCAGAGCTGGTTGCTTTATTATTTTTCTTTTCTTAGAGCTTAAAAAAAATTTTTTTTAACTTCGTCCATTTTATTGCTAGTAGTAACGTCACTGTAGTTGTTTTGAAACGATTTCATGTGTATTGTGAGATAAAACAAGTGATTCATGGAGATGTTAAGAAACAGGATCTTTTTTTTTTTTAACCTCTTTTTTACTTCAGTATAATTAACATACAGTGTTATGTGTCAGGTGTACAATATAGTGATTCAACAATTCTGTACCCGACTTAGTGCTCCTCACGAGAAGTGTGCCCTTGATCACCTTCACCTGTCTCACCCATGCCCCTCCCCCCCCCCCCCAGATCCTAACATCTGGATCTTCTGTCTGGAAGCTCAGCTCTTCTCGCTGCTCTTCCACCCCCACCTTCCCTCTGTGGCTGGGCTCTTGGTTGCTTGAATCTCGCCTCCTCACTCAGGCCTCGCCGTGACCCAGGGACTGGAGACAAGCAGCCCAGAGATTAGGAGGAGCTCTCCCAGAGTTGCCAGGAGGAAAGCATACAACACAAAGGCAAACACTTTGGCCGTAAGGATTTGAAAATTAAACCCTGGTCATTCAGTGTTTGCTTTTAATGTTTGCCAGTAAATTGTATTACCCTTTCACATTTGAAGAATATAAACCAACACTATATTCCATTTCAGAATCGCCTGTTGATGTTTGCCCATATTATCTGGTGACAGATGGGAGAGAAAAGCCCTTAGGAAGGAACTTTTCAATAAATTTTGAACAATTAAAAAATACCCTGCAGCATTTCCCTGTCGCCCTACTTGCTAAGTGCCTCCCTAGTTTGTCCACTGTCCACCCACCCTTCTTGCAAACCACGTTCCACTGTGGCTGTTCTGCCCCTCCGCCCTCTGCCTCACCACTCTCCTCCTGCCTCCCCATGGAGCCTTTCCAGGGCCTCCGGCCTGCAGTGCTCGTCCCCTGCTGGGGACGCTGCCATTTCCCTGCAGCCCAGCCCTGAAGTGTCGCTCCTGTTCTCACAGGCACCATCCCTTTCCCACCCCTCTGCCTCCCCGGCCTTCACGTCCCTACCCCTTCACCATAGCTCTCTTTGCCAATGACTTCACCACCTTGTGGCATTTTCCCTTCATTTTAAAGAGGTCTCCCGTCCATTTCCATGGCCCTGTCCTCGTTGGGCTTCTCCTCCTCTCCCAGCCGTTCCTTCAGCTTTTTATCTGCCTCCCCACCCTCAGTCCTCCCGAGTTGCTGCGTCAGTCTTCGTAAAGCACCACTCTGATTTTGTCTGCCCCACTTAGCCCCCTTGCCTGGCCCCCCAGGCCCAGTAGAATAGTCTGTCTTTAAAAAGTTTATTAGGGAAGTTTTGGCACATATGCAAGAGTGGAGAGATGAGTATAATGAACCCCATGTCGTCATCACCTCTCTTTGACACGATCAGCTCCTGTCTGTCTCGTATATATATCCCTTGTCTAAAGTTTAACAACGTTAAAAATAATCACAGGACCCAAATCACTTCTAAGTTAGAAATGATTCCTTAATATCATTAATCAGTGTTCAAATTTCCAGTTGTCATAAAAGTTATAATTTTACTGTTTGAATCAGGATCCGGGTTTATTCTGCACATTGGGATTGGGCAATGTGTCTTCTATGAGCTACAGGTTACCTTTCCATTCCCTTCCTTCCGTCTCCCTCCCTTCCTCCGCTCCCTTCCCCTCCCCTCCCCTCCCCTCCTCTTTCTCACTCTCTTGCAATTTATTTGTTTTTGTTTTTTAAGATTTTATTTATTTATTTGACAGAGGGAGCGAGAGAGCACAAGCAGGGGAAACAGGGGGAACAGTAGGGGAGAGGGAGAAGCAGGTTCCCCGCTGAGCAGGGAACCCAATGCAAGGCTCGGTCCCAGGACCCTGGGATCATGACCTGAGCCGAAGGCAGACGCTTGACCATCTGAGCCACCCAGATGCCCCTTGCAATTTATTTGTTGAAAATAAAGCCCCTTCTTAGCCCACTGTCTGAAAGCTATGCATTCTCATTCCGGTCTTCCCACTCTGTACCTCAGGCATCCTGCAGCCCACTCCTCCTGTAATCACCCTGAGCCCTTGCTCATCTGAACTCTTATGGTATCAAATCTTGCCTCTGCCATGGAGAACTCCCAAGTGGAAGCCTGTGCACATGTGCGTGGGGACCATGTTGGGGTAGATGGCATGGGAGTGTGTCATGGGGTCTTGGTTTCCCAAGGTGCTTCTGGAGAGCAAGGACCAAGTCTTGCATTTCTTTGCTCTCCACCAAGCAGGGCACAAGGCTCTGCACATCATGGGCACTCAATACACGTGGGTGGTCCCATGGGGTGGGAGTTAATGGATGAAAAGCAGGCTATTTTGAAACAGAGGAGGATCCTCAAGCAAGAACAAGGAGTTTAGAAAACTAGGGGCAGAGGTGGGGAAGGAAAGAACTTGTCTCAAGCAAAGAAAATTAGAATTGAGCTGGTGCTGGGGAACATGGGGAGGGCAGCTGAGGCTTAGGCTGGGCTGGGAGCCCAGGGGTGGACGTGGTCATTACGTTTCCAGAACGTTGCTTAAAGGATCAAGGCATCGGGTGGCTGCAGAGAGCTGCTACAGCATGACCTGGGAGTCACTCCAGGAGTGCAGCCAGAAAGGGCCTTGTTTTCCAGGCTGGCTTTAGGGTGACTCAGGTTGGAATTAAGAAACTAGATTTCTGTGTGAAGGTGTGCCAGGCTGAACTCTGTAACCGTGTACATGCTGACAGTTTACCTGACTCTGCAGAGACCGTTGGGAAAGCTCACACAGTGGTACCATAGATATTCACATTTTATTTTTTACTTTTTTTTTTAAAGATTTTGTGTATTTATTTGTCAGAGAAAGAGAGAGTGAGCACAAGCATGGGGAGTGGCAGGCAGAGGGAGAAGCAGACTCCCCGCTGAGCAGGGAGTCCGATGTGGGACTCGATCCCTGGACCCCAGGATCATGACCTGAGCCGAAGGCAGACTCTTAACTGACTGAGCCACCCAGGCGTCCTGACATTCCTATTTTAAATGTTGGAAGGCAGAGTATCTCCCAAGACAGAGGGATCGCAGAGAGGACAAAGGGGCAGCTGGTGGGGTTTGGAGGTTCCTTCCCATCTCTTTCCCTCTGAGCTCTCAGTTGAGAAATAGATCCAGAAGGCAGATAGAAATAAAAGCAGTAAAGTAGTATGGGTGAATATGAAAGTAGTACGGATGAACGTGGTTTAGATATTTCTGCAGCCAGAAAGGGCTTCCCAGTGCTCCCTCCCAAGATAGGGGTTTACGTGAGGTCTCTGTGGAGGATTTGGGGCAGTCCTACTCTCTTCAGAGTGCTGAAGACCCAGGACTTAGTGGGGCTGGCTGCACCCAGGAGCTCTTAACCCGGTGTGCCCACCCGAGCAGAGAAACTCAGACCACAGGGTATCCAGCTCTTCGCTTCATAGTCTGAGCAGGAGCAATAGACGGGATCCGTTCACACCAAACAGTTCTGTTGAGAAGGCGGGAGCTCCCGTTTGATGGGTCTGCGGGAATGTGGAGGGAGAGGGGATGATTTTCTCGGTAGCAGGCTTCAGGGTGATGACTTGAAGAGCAATCCCTGGTCTGTGGAATAGTCACGATTTCCAGAGCCATCTCTGAGCAAAGATACCTCTAGGAAGGCTGTATTTTTCGAGTATTTTCCCGTGTGGGGTGCTTTCCTGGGCCTCCTGGCTTCTGTGGCCTTGATCGCTTTCTCTCCTTCCCGCCCTAGAGCTGGAACACGGCAGGCATTGGCGAGACCCTGACCGACGACCTGCCCACCTTCAGCCTCACGCCTCTGGAGTACATCAGCAATGTAAGAGCTTCTGGGTGCTTTTCTCCGGGGCAGTTGTAGCCTTGCAGACACTGCCTTGTCTTTGGATTCTGGCCCTTCGGGGAAAGTAATCATTACCATGTTGGTGCGGCCTGAACCTTTGCTTTTGGGTAGTTTCCTTCCATGTCCAGGACTTAAGGAAAGGCTTATTCAATCAGCTGACAAAACACAATCTGAGTTCAAAACCTAACACGTCCGTAGCCCTCTCCCTCTCTTCCGATGGGAGGTGTGGCCGGTACCTAAGGGCATCCCAGCGTGAGTGCACGTAGGAGATTCTGACTTGGGAGGGCAGGAAGCAGGCAGCCAAATTCTTCTCTACGACTTTTCAGAGGAACGGTGTGTATGCAGTTCTGAATTCAAATTCAGCGAACGTTTTAGTGACTCCTGCTCTGCACCAGGCCCTGCGTGGAGTGCTTTCACATGTAATTTCACAGCAGGCAAGAAATCTCTTAAGAATTGTAGTTCTAGAGGCTCCATGTTAACAAAGAACAGAATAAACCCTATGGGGGAGCAGGGCACCTGGAGTCCTTTCCTCCTTCTCTGCTCACCCCTGCGAGTCGACAGTCCCCTGCACTGTCGCTCCTTCCTGCAGTCTAGCTCGCCTGCTCTTAAGCACCAGGCAGGAGCAATGTACTGCAGGCACGGGTACCTCCCGTTGCGGGAGATTTCGGGCATTCTCTGGGGGGACTCTGAGATAAGCAATTTCTTCTGCCTAAGGCTGTCACTTTAGAGCCCACTGCTTCGTAAGTTATGACTCTATTATAAGAGAAACAAAGGAATTTTAACAGTAACTATTGGACAGTCGGGAGTGTCTGGTGATCCCATTGGCAGTGGCATGAGGGATGGCATTGTTCTCTCTGTTCTTTGGGAGCAGTGTGGAATTCGAAATGGCAATCACTTTCCTCCTGTTTCCCGGGGCATTACCTCATACACCTGTACTGATGAAACTATTAAGATGTGGGTTGGTTCTTACAACCAAGGGGAATCATCTTATTTTAAAACTGAGACACTATGTGTTACAGTCTAAGTGGATTGAGGAAATGATGTTGCTGGAAGGGACTTGAGAAGTTATTGAATGATTTTACAGTTGAGGAAATGGAGATGTTGGAGGAATAGGGGGGGCCCAGTTTTGTTTCCAGGCCAGGGCCCTTTTCCACCTGCCGTGACCCCCCATGAGTTAAGGATTGTACCTGGGGGCTGAGGACCTGAACTCAGGGAATGAGCACTTACAGGATACACACTGTGTTCAAGGACAGTGCAAGGCTTTTTCAGTGCCGTGACATCGTGCGTGGTCTACACAGGATGTTTTCTTGACAACAACATGAGCTGGTTGGCGGTAGCATTTCACGGGCAGGCAATGAGGTTCTGGGCAATGCGAGAGGGGCCGTTTTTTCCGCGGCCGCTCTGTTAGGATGCCAGGCACTTTATGTGTGTGTCACACAGCATTAATTTCATCCTTAGCACAGCCCTTTGAAGTAAGTATGAGATCATCCTCCTGTCAGAGATGATGGCACCAGGAAGGTCACACAGCAGTAGAGCCAGAACTCAAACCCAAGTCCATCTGGCCACAAAGCTCTTCATTTTTCCTGTGTCACTGAGCTTACCCAAACCGGCCATCAAGGAGAATTTACCGAATATGTGGGAATAGTAGGCAGATATCCTCAGGTGCGCTTTTAAGCATCCCTTTCCACATTGCCGAAAGTTGAATGTGGACAGAACTCTCGAGGGAGACCTGGAGTCGTGGAACTTGTCTAGAAACCACAGCATTCTGCACAAACTCAACCAGCCAGTTGAAATTCGAGATGTCAGATTATTGAAATTTTGCACCTAAATGACACTTTGCCTCATCTGCGAATGCCATCCTAACAGAGCTGCATGGGCATTACAGAGGGGCGCAATAGGAGAAAATGCTTGGAAAAATGAAGAACAACGTAGATGCAAGGTATATTGGTCCTGACGCTTCATTGCAGGTAAAACTAGGTGTGTGGATTTAGCCAGAAGGTTATGGCCCCAGATATGAAAGCTGTACCAAACACAGGAGTGTGCCCAGGGTCCTTGCACATAGTAGGTGTTCAGGAATTAGAATGGAGAGATCCTGAGCCCAGAACCCAGCATCCTTTTCTTCCTCCAGCCTTCTGGGAAAATGATGCGTTCGTTGCCATTTTCAAGCTGCAGTGTATGGTGGCAGTTGTTACTAGTGAGGAAAATGGCCCATGTGCCTAATTTGACTAAGAGGTTATACTGAGTAAGTGCAAAGAAAAAATCCTGGTTTAATTTATCTTACCATCCGTGTGCTTCCTTAAAAGGAGAGCAGACTAACCCTATTTCGTTAGCATGATGGACCAGAGGATGTTGGGACTTTCCTACAGTCAGCCCACATTCAGTGTTTGGAAATGTTTGGAATCTCCCTCTGGGCTGGGAGCTTTTGGGGAGTCTGCCACCATGTAGGTGTGTGTGAGGCCAAGAGGGGAAGATCTTACTTGGATAATCCTTGGACTTTTAGTTTACAGAATCAGTATCAACTCTAAGTTTAAACGTATAGAATAATAAGAACCAAAACAACAACAACAGGCTCAAAGACCTTTTTTTAACAAAAACAAAAACAAAAGCAATATATTGTCATAGTCTGAAAATCAACCTTATTTTAAAGCAAAAACATGTACTTACCTTAAAACACAAAACAGGAGTTTTAATAGAAATTGGCATCTGAAATATACCCGTGATGACAGTCCTGCGCATCCGACAAACACGTGACAAACGTTGTAGTATTTGTGGGCTCATCCCAAATGTCTTGTAATCTCGTCTTTCGTGATTCCCCACCAGCCAAGAAGGCATTGTCTGTCTTTATTTCTAGAGTTTGTATTATGAAAACAGTACAGTTTTCCCTCCAAATTAATTTATAATTATAAATGGCGTTTCTTCCCAACAAAATTCGTTGCTTCTCTTAGTTAGATCACTTCTAAAGGCGAGACCCACAGCCAAGTTCAGAAGACAGCATTCGGATTCTTGCTTGGCCGTGCACCTGTTGACAGCATCTTCGTGGTTTTGCATCCATGAATAGTCATAATTTATATTTATTTGCACAATTGCTTGTTGGTGTCCATGACCTCACCTGAGGTAGAGATTGCCTTGAGTGCATTCCAGGAGTAGTGGGGCCATTACCGTGCGGATGAGTCTGCGATGTACATGCACATCGCCATTGATTTTTGTAAGGTCCCGTCATGGCAGTATTAGCACATGCTGGAAAGATCAGAGTTGCGGTTGCCCCAGGCCTTGTGCTTTTTTGTCTGTCCCGCTTGCCTTCACACGAACGTATTGCAGAAATAATGACCTGTATGTGGCAATGTAGGGCTGAAAGTGCTTTCTTCTGTTTCAGATCGGGCAGTATATCATGTCCCTCCCCCTGAATCTTGAGCCTTTTGTGACTCAGGAGGACTCTGCCTTGGAGCTGGCCCTGCACGCTGGGAAGCTGCCCTTTCCTCCTGAGCAAGGTGAGAGAGGCCTGCCTGAGAGCCTGGAGGGGGCTCGCTGTAGCCCTGTGCAAACGTGGGGTCCACCTGTTATATCCTCTGAAGAACTTCTGCAGGGCAGAGTGGATTAGGGAAGGGGCGTCCTGCCTGTCTCACTGTGTGCGGAGCGTCACTGGGGAGAAACTCCACCAGTGCCCCTCAGCTGGGGAGGCAGGGGCAGGAGGGCCCAGGGTCACACATACTCACTGGAGCTGGAAGCGAGCTCTCGGGGCAAGGGTCCCACCGGGCGAGTGTGAGTCCCCTCTCTGTGGACTACATGCCGAGTAAAGCGGCACCCCTAAGAACAGTTTTGCTCGTTAGGACAAACATAAACTCTTCACCATAGAGGTGACATTTCCTGTCCACATGCCTCTGGCCATAGCTTGTTCCCAGCTCTCCCAAGGCTCCTGGATCTCTAAACTGACAAGGTGAAAATACAGTAATTAAAACTATTCCTTTTTCCCATTATCTGGGCCCTGACAGGTTTGAACAGGAACCACATACTTTCTGATAAAAAATCCTCTTATTCCTAATATGGGATATTATAGGCCTCCCTTTGTAAGGCTGAGCAAACAGAAAAATCACGTGGTTTAGAAAAGATTTCAGAAGCTTACGAGAAGGTACCACATTGAGAATAAAATCACATCAAAAAGTGAAAAATAGAGGGATGCTAAAAGGCATCCCATGTAATCATTCAAACAAGAAGAAAGCTGGACAATGACGTTGCATCAGAGCGAAAGATAACGAATGGGGCCAAAGAGACTCGTTACGTTGATAAAAGGCAGATCCCACGGTGAGCCTGTGACAGGAACACTCGCATGTCAGATAACGCAGCACTGCGGGGTATGAACGGGAAGCTGCCAGACATAGAATGAGAGGTTTTTTGTTGTTTTTTTTTGGCTAGATCATCCAAACATATTTTATTACATTTGATAAGCATTTGAAATCCAAGTTGTAATTAAAGCTGGATTACTGCTTTTGTTTTTAAATGTAAAATAAAAATCAATTTTATATTTAGGTATATATTACATTTTATTGGTTATGTTGTCCGTATGACAAAAGTTTTTATTATTAGGATATATGAACTATAAAAATTGAAATTAAAATAAACTGAAATATGGAAAATTAAACAAAACTAAATACGGAAATTACACAAAAGGAAAGTGATTTATTGATATATTTTTTGCCAACTTGGTTATCCTATCCCATTAAACTGTTTGGTGTTGTAATCCTAAAATTTTATAATTTTGAGAGGCAGAACATCGTGCACCTCTCTTTTAGGCTTTGACAAATCAAAAAGGAAAATTAATGAGGATAAAAGAGGAATTGTTCGGTATAATCAACGCACTTGATCGAATCAATATATTGGGCTTTTTATCCCACAGAGAATAGGCATGGTTGTCAAATTTCCATAAATCATTTGTGAAGATGATACAAATAAAATCTCTGTGAGTTTCATAGGGTTATACGCATTAAGGGAACTCATAATTTTTGGAAGAAAGGATAAGTCTCTACAAATTTCCCATTTAGCATGTAAAGCCTGCTAAGCTACAGTACGAGTGAATAGGAACTCAGGGGGTAGGGAAGGGAAGACTCTTTGAAATGAAAGCCAGAAACTAAAGGAAATTGAAAGATGAATATGACAGACTGGAACAAAATAGCAACACGGCTGATAGGTGGTAGTTAATATTCTTGTTTTATTGAGGTGCCCACAAATCAGTAAGAAAAAGACGACACCCCATGGAAAAATAAGTAAATAACATGAAGGCATTCAAATAACCTTAAAAACAGGAAGAAATGTGTAACTTTAGTAATCCTCAAATGGCTCCAAAGCAAAGTAGTATATGCCTTTTTTTTTTTTTTTTTTTTTTTAAAATAGGCTCCACACCCATCGTGGAGCCCAGCACAGGGCTTGAACTCATGACCCTGAGATCAAGAGTCATACGCTTAACTGCCGGAGCCACCGAGCCGCCCTGACCGTATGCCATTTTATAACCTATCACACTGACTATATGGAAAATATATACAGATTTATATATATATATACACATATATGTATGTTTACACTTAATATTGGCAAGCACAGAGGAAAGCAGCTTAAATTATACAGTTTGGATTTTTGGAGTTTGACGCACATGTGCACACGCACACACATGCCTGCACGCACACACATGCACACACGTGCACACACACTCATGCCTGCACACAGACACACGCACACCCGGGGCGTGAGACCAGTACAATGGAGTCCCAGATACTCCTCGTCTGGCTTCCAGAATGGCTTCTTGTTTCTTATGTTCCTCTCATTTTTTTCGAGAGTATTTAAGTCAAATCCCAGGCATCATATTATTCCACAAAAAAATAACACCATCACGTGTCCAAGAGTTGGACACCCAACTGACTGAGCCAGCCAGGCTCCCCATCAGGTATCTCTTATCGATGCGGATTATGTTCAAATTCAAATTCTTGGGCAAGAAGACGGTCTGTGTGTGTCTGTTACAGCACACCAGGGAGAGCGTAAAGCCTATTGTCCCACTACTAATAAATACATGCAGGTTTAAACTGCCATTGTTTTCAGTCATTCATTCACTTGCAAAAGTGTTAGTTGCTTACTCTGTGCTGGGCCGTTGCTTTGGGCATTGTCAGAAGGGAAAACTTCCAGCCATAAAGTAATATTGTAATGGTGGAAAGCAACAAGCCCATCTAGGTGTTTCCTTTTTTTTTTTTTTTTTTAACCCCCTCCCTTTCAACATCATATTATGAAAAATTTCAAACATACAGAAAATTGGGAAGAATTACCCAGGGGATTTCTAGCATGTTAACATTTGCCTATTTTAAGAATTAGATGGTGAGCGGCCAGTAGGAACTTTGGGACTTAGATAAATGGCTTTTCTTAAGCAGTGTGATTAGAAGGGAGTTTTAAAAATCTTTGCGAGTCTTTTTCCCACAAGGAAATGGAATGTTGAGGAACTTTGAAGTGATGTGTCCAGAGGTCACCCACACAGCGGGTGTGACAGCAGGGGCATTTGCAGGAAAACTGCGATCTCTTTGCCTACCACGTCCCCTCCCTCGGTGGGGTGCTGAGTTTGGGCCTCAGTGGTGCGGGGTCCCCCGGGGGTGGCTAGCACCTGCTGGATGCAGGGCGGAGGTGCTGCCTAGGTGTGGTGCTGGGCCCTGTGGAGGCTCCCTTCTCTGTGGCTGGGGTTACGGGCAGAGGGGGCAGCCTGGTGGACCCTGGCACAGAGTGGCCCTGTGGGGAGGCACAGGAAGGTTGGGGCGAGACCATTCCCACAATCAGACGCAAAAGCTGAGCCCCACACTTCATCTTCCTGGCCTTTCAACACCCCTCCTTCTTGAGATTTCTTTTCTCTCCTGCATTTTGTGTAGTTTGCTCCCATCTCTTGCTTCTTGTCCTCGCCCTCTGACTAATTATTCCTGGCTGCTTAAAAACCCCCCGGAGCCCCTGGAACCTACGAATGAGATCCAGCTCCTCCCTGGCCTGGGGTTGGAGACCCTTCTTAATCCCACCCAGTCAAGGCGCACAGCCCCGTCTCCTGCCCCCACGTGCTGTCACTCCAGCCACTCAGAAGGATTTTTTTTTTCTTAATTTTCAAAAATTAAGAACTTTTCTGAGTAAGAATCTCCTGCCCGGAGAGTCCGGCTAGCGTCCATGGCACGGTTGTCCGGTGCACCTCTCTCTGCAGATCTGTGTGCACATGTACATCGGAAGCAGGACCGTCTCCCACATGCCCTGTTTTTTCTGGGTGCTTCTGTAAACCAGTGTTTGTGCTGTCTGCCGGACTGCCCTTTCTCCTCCTGTGTGTCCGGCAAACTGTCCCTCGTGCTCGGGAAGCCCGGGTAAGAGCTCCCGCTTCTGGGCTCCTGTCAGTCTTTGGTGATGCCCTGGCTGCAGCACTGATGTGGCCATGTGGAGGGGCCTTGTCTGTCCCCCAGCCGGAGGGTGCCGTTAGGGTAGGACCTCCCAGACCGGCACTGGCACCGGTGCCCAGGGCAGCGCGGACCCGGCAGGGCCTTGGTAGATGGGACTCGTGCGGTTAACAAGCAAGTGCCCACCGCCCTCGGTCCCCCACCCTGCAGTGCCACCCCAGCCTCAGCCCCTTGCTCACTGTCCTGTTCCTTTCATCCCGCCTCCTGCCGTCTGCTTTCACTTCTGTCTGACAGCCCTTGAGGCTGGGGGTTTTGTGCTCCGGCCTGGTACGTTCATCTTTTTCTGGGCCAAGGTCTCGGGGAAGGAGGTTTATCCCCCGGACCAGCCGCCCTGCCTGGCCGCATTTC
Source organism: Ursus arctos (assembly GCF_023065955.2). NCBI lineage: Eukaryota > Metazoa > Chordata > Mammalia > Carnivora > Ursidae > Ursus > Ursus arctos. The sequence continues at coordinate 83,221,650 of NW_026622874.1, read as the reverse complement.
TGGGCACTGGACCGCCAGGTCAGTGGTCCATTTCCAGGGTGGAGGCCCTAGACTACGCGTTCTTAGCCTTGGGCTCAGTTATGTTCATCCTGTTTTTGGTTTTTAACTTTCTAGTTTGTGTTTGTTGTACAGATGCTACATGTAAAACAAGGTCACAATTTTAAAAAGAATAAATGGTGGCATCCCATCGTTGAACACGATGGATTTCCATTGCGCCTGTGCGGACGGTATTTGCCGTGTAGCTGTGTGTTGGATGATGATGATTGGTAGTGCTAGAGTAGCATTTTGCTTGTTTCCTCTTAAATGCATTCTTTTTCACTGCTCATCCCCATACTTTTGTTGTTGTTTTAATGTCAGGCGACTCCCTTGCCCCCAGAGTTCAAGGCCTGTCTGGCCAGGATGGCGGCCCCATCTCCCTGCATCACCCCGCCCCAGCCTGACTGGCTCTCGCAACCTTGCTGGGGACCTACAGTCATTGCTTATTTGCTCCGACATGGGTCCCCATGATTCTCAGGGCACCCTCTGCGACCCAGCCCTGATCCCCCAGTCCTGCTCTGTATACGGACTCCTCCCCCCCACAGGTGATGTGACACTGAGAGTTACCATGCATGCGGCACTAAGAGTGTGTCACACGCTTCATGCTTGAGGCCCAGGCCGAGGCCTCCCATGGTTCCCACTGCAGCCCTGCAGAGTCGGGCTCTGAGAGGCCGGGTAGCACCCAGCTTGTCCATGGTGGGTGGCCCTGGGCTGGGTTTCACTTCTGACGTGCAGCTTGGGTGTTGACCATTACCATCTGTCTGTCCCCTGTAGGCTGTGCCAGCTTGCCCACCTTCTCAGCTGGCATGGGCCGCCTGCCCTCTCATGGGGTCCCCTCCTGCCCTCCCTCCCAGGCTACGAATCCCCCTGCTTTGGGCACGCAGAGATCGCTCTCCCTCACCTGACTGCCTCCACTCCTGAATCCTTGTCGTACTCCATCGATACCAGTTGGCCTATGGCGTGATTGTTCTCTGTCTCTGTGTTGCCCACCAGGACCTTGGCTCCCTGGCGTGTGTGGGCATACGGCACCCGTCATGGGCCTGGCCGCCTGAAGGGTAAAAGCTGCTGGAGGTGGGATTTTCCTGAGCACATTTGTTGTCTCTGGTTACCTTCTCTCCCTTTCCAGGGGATGAATTGCCTGAGCTGGACAACATGGCTGACAACTGGCTAGGCTCCATCGCCAGAGCCACGATGCAGACCTACTGTGACGTGATCCTGCAGATCCCCGAGCTGACCCCGCACTCCACCAAGCAGCTGGCCACCGACATCGGTGGGTGCCCCAGGACAGGCGGTGGTAGGGACGGCTGTGGCCCATTGCATCTGTCGGTGCCCCCCACCCTCCAGCTCTGGGCGTGGCTACGGAGCTTGTTAAACATGCAGATTCTCTAGGCCTCGCCCCCAGAGATTCTGACCTGGAAGTTCGGGTTGAAGGCTGGACATCTGTATTTTGAAAAACATCTTGGGGGATTCCGATTGGCTGCCGCAGCCGAGAGCCACTAAGGGGGGCTTCCATGAGGTGGGTTGAAGTGCATGATACAGACTCGCCTTTGCTGCCTTGCCTTCTGCATCTGTATAACCACCCGAACCAACGCTGATTAAGCTGCCACAGTGCACCAGGTATGCCAGGCACTGAGCCAAGCCCTCGTACCCACATCTTAGGCCACCTTCAGAGCCCCTGTGAGGTTGGTGCATGATGGAGGTCCCCCCCACCCCCATGCTGGTAAGGACACGGAGGCCCAGGGTAGCTGAATAACAAGGCCACACATGGTAACTGCGTGCCTCCCAGGTCAGAGGGCTGCGTGCCCACCTGCTCCTGCCGGCACCCGCCCCACTGATGGGGCTCTGAAGTTGTGGGTGCTGTGGGCAGGTGGCAGGGGAGTCTCCCCAGTGTCTTGGTATCATTCTATTGACCTGCCTGCTCTTTACCTGAAGCAGCTCTTGAGGTGACCAGGGGAGAAGGTGGTAGGAGCCTCAGAAATCAGCTCCCTGGGGACCCAAACAGCTCTGTGACCTGGACGACCACAGGGCCAAACCAGGCTTTTATTTTGCTGCAGAAGAAATAGAAGTGAGGTGCTTTCCTCCAGGCCTCAGGACCACTAGTGACGGAGCCAGGCCTGGAATCCAGGGGTCCTGACTTCACTCCACAGTCAGCTCTCAGCAGTCACAGAGGAAAGCCAGCTTTTCACCACGTCACTGGGCCATGTTCAGGGAGGAAGAATGAGGAGATTCGGGGCTCAGAGGTGGTGTCTGTTAGTATAGGCAGGAGCACTGAGGACAGAACCAATCGGAAGGAGCAAGATGAGGGCATTGCCCTTAGATTCCGGTTGTCCATATTATTTCTCCCTCTCTGTTCAGCTCCCCCTGAACATCCAGTCCCCGTTCAGCACTGACCGAGCAGCCGTTATGTGCCAGCCATGGCCCTTGGAGCTTTAGCCGGTCCCTGGGCTTACTGATCTTCCACGGTGGGGAGTGTGGCCAGGAGCGGGGAAGGTGCCAGGTGGTCACACCATAGAGAGTGGGGAGGTTGTTGCCACCTTAATGACAAATGAAACATTAAAACAAAACCCAAAAGCACTGTGCTAGCCAAACAGAAAATGTCATAGAAGACCGTGGGCTGTCAGTTTGCAGCTCCCAGCTCCTAGTTGAGCAAAGCTCAGTTTTATGGATAAACCCGTGCAGGCGACAAGTGCCTGGCCACCTGCTGGCACCCTTCCTGGGAAGCCATTCAGCCTGAGTTGGACGTGAGTCAGCCAGCCCGCCAGGGCAGAGTAGGCACCTCCTGTGGGCCCTGCCCTGAGCCGGGCCTCCAGAAGACACGAGGGAAGATGCCAGCCTTGTCCGGAGCCACAGTGCCATCTGCCAGGAGAGATTAACTGGGCCGTGGACAGAGGTCAGCAGGGGCCTGCTGTGGGGCACCGTCTGCCGCCCTTGAGGGCAGGATGAAGGCGGAGCCAGAGGATGCTGTGGAGCGTTCCCCTCAGGTCTGGCTTGGACCTGCCCAGGAAGGAGGAAGTCAGGGCAACACTCATTTATCACCTGTGACACATCGGGTGCTCCCGTGGCCTTTGGCCCATTTCATCCTCTTGACAATGCAGCATCAACGGACGGACGCAGGGACTCAGAGAGGAGGGGTTCACCAAGTCCACCCTGACCTTGGACACCAGTTTTCGCCTTCTGTACTCTGCCGGTGTCGCCCAGGCTTGCCTGGTGGCTAGAGTCGTGGGGCTGACAGGGTCACCTGAACCCTCTCTCGGAGATTCTCACCGATGTGGTCTGGGGTGGGCTCGGGAATCTGTGTCTAACTAGGACCCCAAGGGGTGAAATGGGAAATGTGGGGACCTGCTCAAACACCGTCCTTGTCTTCATGGGGGGGTTGTGCTGGGAGGTCTTAGCTGCTGCTCATGTAAGCCCATGTGTCCCCTGACTCCTTGCAGTCTCCACGTGGTCAGTGGGGCCCACTGGGGAGTGTGGCCAATAACTCAGGAGTCCCAGTGTAGAGCTTTGGGTGGGGTGAGCTGGTCCAGCTGCAGAGCTGAGTGTGCAGTGGGTGGTGGGGGACGGCTAGTCCTTTATTCAATTAGAATTCCTAGATTTGGGCCAAGCTGACAGGTGTTTCTTTTTCTGTCTTTCTTTTTTTTAGATTTTGTTTATTAATTAATTAATTAATTTGAGAGAGAGAGAGCACGCATGTGAGCAGGGAGTAGGGGCAGAGGGAGAGGGAGAAAGAATCCCAGGCAGACTCTGTGCTGAGCGTGGAGTCTGATGCAGGGCTTGATCTCATGACCCTGAGATCATGACCTGAGCTGAAATCAAGAGTCAGACGCTCAGCCCGTTGAGCCACCCAGGTGCTCCCAAGCCAGTAGTAGGTTTAATCCTTTTGGAAAACCCCTCAGAGTAGAGCCCTGGCTGCTTGGGGCAGAACAGAAACCCGGCATTTTGGGGGCTCGGGGTGCATGTCTCTCTTTCTCTGTCGTGCTTGGTGCTCAGTCTGTTGAGCTGTGTCTGTCTGCTCCCTGTCCCTACAGACTACCTGATCAACGTGATGGATGCCCTGGGCCTGCAGCCATCCCGCACCCTTCAGAACATCGTGACACTCTTGAAGACCAAACCTGAGGATTACAGGCAAGTCAGCAAAGGCCTGCCCCGCCGCCTGGCCACCACAGTGGCTAACATGCGCAACGTGGACTACTGACCGCCCCCCCCACCCCCGCACCTGGTTGAGAAGAGGCCCAGGGCTGGGGCTCGGGGGGTCACAGCAGCTCTCCAGAATGGATTTGCTCAAAAATTCTGCCAGGGATTGGGCAGGATTCATTTCAAAAAGACTTGGTTTATTTGTATAATCGAAAAAAGGGGAGGGGTGTAAATTAGAGGCATATTATTTATTAGAGCAGAATTTTCAGATGATTTTTAAATGATCTGATCTTGAAAATGGAACTGATAAATACCGTGAAATGAAAGAAGGCTGTTTTCTTTCCTTTGCTCAGTGAATATTTGGGTGCCTCCCATGATCTGTGCTCCACGCACTGGGACATGGGCCCGGAAGGAGGGGGAGAATCACCAGAGAAACCAACAAAGAAGATGATGTCGGATGGTGGTATCAGGGTGGAGGGCAGCCCCTAGATCCACAGATCAGAGCTGTGCATGGCAGTGAGGGGCCAGTGTGGACCAGGCCCTGGGGCACGTCCAAGGTCAGCAGCATGGAAGTAGGAAATGAGGTCAGAGGGGAGTTGGGGGCCAGATCACAGACCAGCCTGTCAGCTGTGATGAGGACTTGGGCTTTTACTTTGTCTTATTTGAAAACTCACGGGATGATGTGGACTCTTACCAGGTTTTTTGCCAGTAGCTTCTCTATCTGTTAAGGTGAACAGAATAATGTAATTCGAGTGACTCAAGCAAATAGGAGTTGAGCTTTCTCCAGATGAAGAAGTCCCATGGTCCCAGCTGTGGGCACTGACTCAGTGGCTGGAGGAGTCAGGACCAGGACCCGCCTCCCTGTGATCTTGACCTTTTCCGCGTGTGCTGGCTGCTTCCTCCCGGTGGGGCGACTCTTGCAGCTGCAGGCATCACACGGCATTCGGGGGGACAAAGCAGAGGGGGCACCGTCCCCTCCACCCTGGAGGCAAAGGCCTCCCCAAAGGCCTCCGTGGCTTTCTCCTCGGTCTCCCTGGCCAGTTCTTGGTCACCAGGCATCCTCCCAGCTGCAAGCAAGGCTGGGAGCGTAGGGAACAGGACTGCCTCCAGCCAGGGTTCTCAACCTCTGCACTCCTATCGTCTTGGGCAGGATGGTTGTAGGACATTCAGCAGCATCCCTGACCTCTGTCCACTAGATGCTGGTGGCATTCCCCCGCTGGGACAGCCAGAAAATTGGGCAAGCCAGACCTTGCCCGAGGGCCAGACTCCCCTCCAGCATGGAAACCCTGGCATAGACCAGGCAGGATTTATTGCCTGGGCTGGGTGCACTGGTGCCATGAACAGGCTGGGTTTCCGTTAGCAACAGAGAAGGGGGGCGCACCCGTCTGTCAGAGTCCTTTATTGGAACTGATGTGTCGTGTGTTCCCGTTGCTGCGTAAGCCTTATTTCTCTCTCTGGTGCCTCTCAACGACCTCAGGGATTATCCCCATCTTATACACAAAGGAACTGAGGTGTGGCAGGTTTAGGGGCTTGCCTGGAGTCACTGGTGCCCATGGCACCCATGCTTCTGACCGCAGGGCTGGAGGCGAGCACACGACACCTAATCCCGGCCAGGACAGCCGGCTCATGCTGGCCCCCCAGAGTGGCACCGCAGCACCCATGGCCTCTCGGGAACCAGCCCCTGCAGGCTGCCGGGGCCAGTGTCATGCTGGCCCTGTCATCGAGGGGTTCCCACACGTTCTGTCCCCACATCCTTGGAACCAGTTTTGCTGACCCTGAAAGAACCCGCACCAAGAAAAATATTTTGGTTTCTCATGTGGTGAATCACGGACTGTCCCTGGCAGGGATTGAGCCTGGATCCTGTCTTGAAGAAGTGAGAGCTGGAAACCTGGAAGGCAGAATGTGCTATGGAAAGTGGAAACCTTTTTGGGGTGACCTTTGTGCCAGTGTCCAGGAGACCTGTCCGATTCCTGGCTTCGCCACCTCCCAACTGTGTGACCTTGGGGAAGTCGCCTCACCTCTCTGAGCCTAATTTCCTCTTGTGAAAACCAGGAGCCTAATCAGGGTTAGTTGAAGAGCTGGTGAGGTACAGCGGGGGTAAGGCAAATAACAAGTGTACAATGTTCATCTCTTGGTCTCCAGCGTCTGTAACCTACCTTTCCTTTTGCAGTAAAACATGGGCACTCCAGAATGCTATTTTCTGGGCAACCTGGGTCCTACCAGTCTAATTCTTCAGCCCTAACAGGCTCTAATGGCCCTAGGGTAGAAACAGGACAGAGCTCCTCTCTTCCGTATCTGGAGGGATGAGGGGAACCTGTCTGTCTGACTCAGAGCCTGCTTTCAGAGATCTTCACACTGGTCCTCAGTGTTCCTCTTACAGCAGGGATGGCAGCCAATGCTTCCTGTCAGCCTGGAACTGGTCTCACATGTCCACACGCAGCTTTGGGGGCAGAGAGCCCCCTTCCCACTCCTGCTTCAAGATGTCTCTGAACAGAACCTCTCAGAGTTCAGGATGAATGTGTGGGCCAGGCTGATTCAATGACCCTCATTCTCAGGGCTTTTGCTGGGACACTGTGAGGGAGGAGCTTTCTTCTCAATAGATGGTTGCTAAGCTGAGAGAATGGAGCCTGCAACTGTGAGGGGAAGAGCAGCACTAGGAGGGAACCTGTTAGAGAGGACACCAACATGGAAGAAAAGAAAGCCAGGAGCTGGAGAAATCACCAGATCTGGGTGAACCCCTGGATACAGCCCTACCTGAAATCCCTGGACTTTCATCACAAGAATCAGTAGATTCCCTTTTTTAGCTTAGAACAGCTGGAATTAGTGTGACCAAAGAGCGGGCAAAAGGAGCTTGAGAATAATCATTGCTCTGCCTGCCCCGAAGCTTCCGATGAGACCGTGGATGTGAAAGCTCCGGGCTTCTGTAAGGGACAGGTATTCTTATGACCACCAGCAGCAAGGGGATGAGGCTGGAGTTTTACCTTTGTCACTTACTGGAAGAATGATCTGGAGCATCTGACTTCACTTCTCTGAGTCTCAATTTACTTACCCTGAAGATGGGATGGTAATACTTCCCAGTCATTCTGAGAATTAATTGGAAAAAGACTTTCAAAGTACTTGGCCTGGTGCCTGGCGTGTGGTAAGTGTTTGATACAATGTAGCCATTGTTTGATAACAACAACAAATAATAATAGTGTGATGACAACTATCGCTAATAATAAAAGTAGTAGTCATGGGAGTTAGTGTGGTAACCACCAAGAGTGGGACTCCAGCCTGCAGACCCGCCTGGCCCCGAGCTGGGAAACCCTCTTCCCCCAGGCCCTCCCCACCAATCCCTCCCCATGCTGCCTTTGCCTGGAGTGGCACCAAGTCTGTGGCACCACCTTCCTCCACAGGTGCCACTGTGGGCACTTAATGGGAGGCCGCTTGTTTGCCTTCCCACCCAAGGACCCAGGTGTTCTCCACCGGCAGGGCTGGGCCCTCAGAGGTCCAGGCTGTACAGCCAGAGCTCCTTCTAGACCAGGGCAGGCACGTGGTCAGCTCTCTGTACCTGACAGGCCCCATTCTTTGGTAACAGCTCCCTGGTCTCTCTTTGGAGAGCCATCAGGGTTCCCATACTTAGCAATTAAAAATACAGGACACTCAGTTAAATTTGAATTTCAGAAAAACAACAAATGATTTTATTAGTATAATATGTCCCAAATATATATATATATATTTTTAAAGATTTTATTAATTTATTTAACAGAGATAGAGACAGCCAGCGAGAGAGGGAACACAAGCAGGGGGAGTGGGAGAGGAAGAAGCAGGCTCATAGTGGAGGAGCCTGATGTGGGGCTCGATCCCATAACGCCAGGATCACGCCCTGAGCTGAAGGCAGACGCTTAACGACTGCGCCACCCAGGCGCCCCCCAAATATATTTTTTAATTTTTAAAACATTTTTATTTCTTTAGAGAGAGCACGCAGGTATGCACAGACAGGGGAAGGGCAGAGGGAGAAGCAGAGAGAATCTGAAGCAGACTCCACACCGAGCATGGAGCCTCTCATGGGGCTGGATCTCACGACCCTGAGATCATGACCTGAGCCAAAATCAAGAGTAGGACACTTAACCGACAGAGCCACCCGGGCGCCCCTGTCCCAAATATTACGCAGATGTACTTATACTAAAAAAATCAATTCCTTGTTTACTGAAATCCATATTTAACTTGGGGGCCCGTATTTTACCTGGCAATCCTTGGAGCCATGTCCCCACCATGTGATTCTGCTGGGGGCCACCTGGCCTCAGGTATGGGCAGGGTCTGACCAATCCAAGCAGCCAGTCACACTGATTGGTTCAGAGATAAGTATGTGACCCAGTCAGTGACCAAGGAGAGTCAGCCCGTGAACTTGCTGAGACAACTGGGAAAGAGGTCTGTTCTAGCTGTTTGCTAGGGAGACACAGGGAGTTTGGACTCGCAGACGGCGTTTCATTGTGAGGGGAGCCTGCTTGGGAAACAGAGACCGAGAGACACCATTTGAGCTGCTTGAGATCTTTCACTTAAGCCAGCTTGAGCCGTACTCTCTTTCTCTCTATCCTTGTAACCCAAAGAAGTCCGGTGGATGGCACTGAATAAGTCGCAAGTCCACTGCTTCGGGGAACAACGCAAAAAGGACTTTAAAAATCACCTGCGTGTGGGGCGCCTGGGTGGCATAGTGGTTAAGCGTCTGCCTTCGGCTCAGGGCGTGATCCCGGCGTTATGGGATCGAGCCCCACATCAGGCTCCTCTGCTATGAGCCTGCTTCTTCCTCTCTCACTCCCCCTGCTTGTGTTCCCTCTCTCGCTGTCTCTATCTCTGTTGAATAAATTAAAAAAAAAAAAAAATCACCTGCATGGGAGCCTTTCTTTGGCCAGGCCCTCACTTTCAAGCCAGTACAGTTGCCCTCCAACTCCTGGAGATGCACCAGCGTATTCCAACTGCCCATCCGACAAAGAACAAAGCTCAGCTCTATGTGTTCTACTTTTATTTTCTAGAACAAAACACAGGTCACCTGGCAGCAGGTCCCCCCACCCCCCACCCCGCCCCTGGGCCTGATGCTCTTCCTGCTCTCCACAGTTGCTGCCCTCACTAAACCCATTCGCAGAGGTCAGCCAAGGTCAGGACGGCAAAGAGTCTGGGGGCAGACAGCACGGCATGCCCGGCTGTTTGTCTCTGGAGCAGACGGTGACTGGCACTCTCACTGGGACAGTGATGCAGGGTCTCTGGAGTCAGGCTGGAGACGTCCCAGCCAAGGATCAGGTCATGTTGGGGGTGTGGGCAGGAACCAAATGAGTACACATTTCCCACATCTGTACCCACAGCGTGACCCTACAGAGCCCTCGGCCTGGGACTGTCCAGGAGCTGCTGGTGTCTCTGTAGAGGAACACAGACTCTGGCCTCGGATACCCATTGTCCTCGCCCTTTGGAGAGAGCACCCTGAAGTGAAGCCCGGGGCCATGATCTCGGCTTCTTGGGTCTGAGTTTCAGGCTCCCCGGGTCTAGATGGCATCGCCCTCACTGTCAGACTCGATGACGTCCAGTGGTTGCAGACGGAGGGAGTCATAGTTGGGAGGTGGGGTGCCCGGGATGGGCAGGGTCTGCTCATCAGGGTAGGTCCCGGGCTCGGGGCCAGGCCTGGCCACATCGGGCTGGAAGCCAAAGTTGGTGTGAGCCTCCACGAGCTCAGCCACGGTGGGCGGTGGGCCAGCATAGCGAGCCTGGACCCGCTTCTGCCGCAGGCTCTTGGCAAAGGCCACCAGCTTGATGATGGTGATCCACACAAAATCGATGACAATCTCTCCGAATTCGATGAGGCACAGCACCGAGCCCCCCATCCAGAAGCCAAACTGGCCGCCCAGGTTTGAGAGCAGCCAAACGATCTGTGGGGAATAAGGGGTAGACAGCCTGGTGGGGGTGAGGGTCAGGCCACAGATTCCTGCCTTGAGCCCTACCTCACGGCTTTGTGGGAGGGGGGCCTGTTGGCCAGGAAGGGGGACAGGGTGGCCATCTCAACCCAGGGAAACCATGTGGGACTCAGGGACCCTCCTAATTCCCCTGTTGGGCTCCGGACCCTCCCCACCCTCAGGGTGCAGGGTGGAGGGACAGCAGGGCAGGAGTGTCAGGAATCCCCAGACTAACGTTATTGGCTGCCGACTCCTCAATGGTGCGATAGTTGAATTCTTGGAAGTAGATGTTGAGCTTGACAACTCCCTTCCTGTAGGAGCAGTAAGAAGGGCTGGTGCCCCCTTCCCAGGACACACACATACATACACACACACACACTCACAGGAAAGGCAGCCAAGGGGCTTCCCCAGTCCTCTGGCTTGAGCTTCTCACATGTCCACTCCCAGGAGGGGTGAGGTCCAAGCAAAAGCCCAAAGTGTGGCCCTCCCTGGCCCCTCTGGGCCTTGGGGCCACAAAGAGCATTTCTGCCCAGCATCCTTTCTGGGGGCCCCGAGGACTGGTTCTGAGCTCCCCTCTCCCACCTCTGGGGAGCCCAGCCCATACACAGTAGGCTCTGTATAAAGTCCTAAGCCTTGCTCCTTTATTACGGGACCTGGGGCACAGAGAGTTGGGCAAGTGGGCTTTCCCTTTGCACCCAATAGTCCTCAGAAAAGCTATGCTCTCTCACACCTCCAGTCTTCTGCCTGGACATCTTTGCCTCTTCTTATTTGAACAGTTCCTGCTCCTCCTTGGAGAGTTAGCTCAAGTGTCACCTCTCTTTACAGAACTCCCTTATCTCTCAGGTAGATAGCTTCTTCCCTGCTGTGCTCCCAAAGAAG